>NW_028081945.1:3015364-3617493 GCF_014824575.4 Sturnira hondurensis
ATCTAGGGTTCTGTCCTATTTTCCACTTTCCACCTCTGCCCTTCCCTCTGAGTCCTTCTCTCAGAAGGGTACCTGTCCTGTGAGCACTCTCCTTTGGTTTACCGGGGACTGAGGCATAATTTTATTCACACTGAGTCCATCTCAGCCTAAATCAGTAATATGGGTAAATACCTGGACCCAAATAAATGCAGCATTCAGCTTCTTCTAAGAAAATTTATTTAAAACTAACAGTTGTTTTGTGACTAATCATTGGAATTCTTAAGATGAACTGGATGCTGCCCTCTTGGGCTTAGGTGTTGTTCCTGCAGGGAATCTATGCCTGAATATGCATCTGCAGTATACGAGTTGGGGGTGCCTCATCAGCCCAGTCTCAGTGGAGTTTCCTCGTTTAACCATAGCACTCCGGTTGCACTTCCTCTTCCGCTCCGAGGGGCAGCTGCACTTGCAGCAGGTGGGGGGCCTTGGAGCCACGGCCGCAGCACAGCTTGTGCATGGTGCTGCAGCGCTACCACAGCCATGATGTTCCCTTCCTCATCTTGCTTCTTTGGCCCAGACCAAAGAGCTCATCTTCTTAATGTTAGATTTTTTCCCCATCTTCAGTTTCCAGGAATGATATTATCTTGACTTAAGGAATTCCCATTTCAGTGATTTCATCTCATTATATCAGACTGTTGAAATGAAGTGGGGTTAAACTGTTTCCTTTTGTTTAAATCATTATTACAAAATAAAATTAATATTTCATATGAATTATTTTTTAATGGTTACAGAATAACTTACTATATAATCTCTGTTGTTTCTGCAGGTCATATGACTTTTATGTTTAAATGTAATGCTTAAGAATTATAGGATTTTTATGTCCTAGAATTTTTATAAGGTTTTATATTTTGTGTGTCAAAATACAAAAGGTTAAATCTCTCATAAATTTACCTATTTGTAAGTAAACTAGATTTTTTTCCCTGCCAGACTCGTTCAGTTTTATATACAAATTGGAAGCAAAACTTCAGGCATTACTTGCATCAAACCAAGAGCTAGAAATGAAGGTAAGCTGCTATATGTAATAGAAATTACAGCCTCTAATGGCAAATTAGAGGTTGGGCCAGGATTTTGCAAACCGATCCACTTCCCTGAGTTATTCCTTCTCTTCTGTCCCCCATCATTGATTTGGTAGCTGCATAGAGCCATGATCTCCAAGATTCCTCATCCAGATTCTTAAGCCTGAAAAGCATCATGTCTGTTCTGGATCAAAGTATATTCATTTTAGGAAACATGGGTCATTTATAACTTTCTACAGAGAGAAAAGAGTAGCAGAGATTTTTACATTTGGTGTGGGGGGCTAGAAAATTGTTTATATAAGGCATTACTGAATGCAGATAAAACGCTACTTTCTTCCCTAAATGTTCTAGTGCTACTAGAATCCTTGGGCAGTAGGAGAAATTCTTGGTAATAATAAACATTAACTTTAACTGAGCACGTGTTATATGCAAAGCACTGTTCCAGGTGTTTTTTCTGTGCTAATTCATTTAATTACTATCATACCCTTTTGCGGTAAGTACTATTAGTAGTCCTGTTTTATAGATATATAAACTAAGGCACAGAGACATCAAGTAATTTACCCAAGATCATGCAGTTAGTAAATGGATGAACAGGGATTCAAACCACACACTGGCTCCATGACTTAACCACCATGTTATACTGCCTCTCTCTTTGCCCAGGCCTTTACTCTCTCTAGGCATCCATACCATCTTCTGCCTCAGTGATTCAGTTCTGAAAGAAATACAGAAGGCTGGAAGCATACAAGGTGGCCTTCAGGAGCTCTACAAATATGATGAGGTTTCTTAAAGGACTCTGAATGTGAATTGGCTCCTAGCACAAAATCCATGGGTTCTTCAAATGGGTCCTGCTCCAAACCTTGATCTCATACATGGCATGTGGAGAGTGTTGCAGCTCCCAAGTTTGTTATTCTTTCAGGCATGACTTTGTAAAACATATTGGCTTAAGCAGTACCCGTTATCCAGTAGAGCTACTGATAGCTCTGTTCATCAATTCTAGATATCCTTGGCCATATCGGCACTAACTGAAAGCTTTCATGACTTTTTCTGAGTATCTCAGTGCTTTTAGTCTAGTGCTGATCATCCAGATCGAATTATCCAGATCATTTGTTTACTGAGTAGCAGTCTAGAAACTTTTATAGACCATTTTGTGTTCCCTAATCTCTTCAACAATTATTTATTAAGATGCTGCCCTAAGCTACTGTTCTAGTGTGCTGCAGATACAGTGTCACTAAAAGATTCATGCATCAGTCACGACAAGCTAGGTTGTGCTGCAATAACAAACAGCCCTCTAAATAAATCTCAGTGGATTAAAACAAAAATGAAAAGATTTTTCCTTTTCATCTGAGGTCCTCATTCCAGCACCCAGAATAATGAAGCAGCTGCCAGGTAGATTCTGGATATTGTCAGCCATGTAGCAAGTGGAAAGAGAGAGTGCATTGACAGGGACAGGAAGTGCAAGTTGCCATTGCCAGATGGGGAAGAACCAGTGTGGCCCTATTGACCACAGCAGACAAAACCCCTGCCCTTAAGGAGGGGGATTTTTAGTGACAAGAATTAGAAATAAACAATAAAGAAAAGAAATAAGCAGATGTTAGATTGATGATCTAGATGAAAATAAATAAACTGATGAGACAGAAAGTAAACATATGCCAGGGAGATGTTGATTTAGATAGAATGGTCTGAGAGGGGGTAGAATGGTCTTTTTGAGGAGGTAACATTTAAATAGAAATCTAAAGAATGAGAAGGAGCCAGCACAGCTCAAGGAAAATTTTCCAGGCAGAAGAAACAGCAAAGGCCAGGAGGTAGAAAAGAACTGTGGTGTTGGAGAAACAGAAAGAAGGCCAGTGTGGCTTGCCACTCAAAGAGGTTGGTCTGTAACAGTGGTCTGTATAAGGGGCAGACAGGACCTGGGCCATGCAGGGTCGTGCTGGCCTTGGTAAGGAGATGAAGTCTGAATCCGTGTGTGTGGAAACCAGCTGAAAGTTTTAGGTCAGCCAACAGTGTACCATGGTGAGTTTTTACAAGATTGACCTACACAAAGTATATAAAGTTTGGAGAAATGACTATTTCTCTAGCACATACTTTGCCCATGCAGAGATAGGAGCTTTGAAGAGTGCAAAAAAGGACACAGTCCTGTCTTCAGGTTCTTGTTTCCTGATCAGTAAGGTATTTTGATCTTTTCTTTAACCCCTTTAATAAAATTACTATTTTAAAACAGTTTGTGGTTGGGATAGTGTGGCAATTGTGTGTATAACTCTTCTCAAAATTACAAATCCATATGTGCATTTGTATATGAGCTACAAACAAACAAGACCTCTGAGCAAAGTATTACAAGGAGCATCCACTCTTCATAGGTATGAGGCTCTCCACCCCACTTAATGTCTGATTACGTTGCTGTTACATGCCCTTTGAAGGAAATTCCCTCAGGATCCCTTTGGGAAGAAGAAAGGGTTTTTTTAAATTTTTATTTATTTATTTTTAGGAAGAGGAGAAAGGAGGTAGAAAGAAAGGAAGAGGAACATCAATATGTGGTTGCTTCTCAAGCAGCCCCTACTGGGGACCTGGTCCGCAGCCCAGGCATGTGCCCCGACTGGGAATTGAACCAGCAACCCTTTGGTTCTCAGGTCAGCACTCAATCCACTGAACCACACCAGCTAGGACAGGAAAAAGAAACTTTTGCCCAGTTACTCTTGAGTCATTTTCTTGAACTCACTGCTGGCCATATAATTCACATCCCATGGGCATTTTTTAGCCTTTTATTAAAAAACAGTTGTTAAGCCTTGGCTAGTATAGCTCAGCAGATTGAGCACAGGTCTGCAAACCAAGGGGTCACTGGTTCAATTCCCAGTCAGGGCACATGCCTGGGTTGTGGGCCAGGTCCCTAGTAGGGATCCTGTGAGAGGCAACCACATATTGATGTTTCCGTCTTTCTCCTTCCTGTGCCCTCTCTCTAAAAATAAATATATAAAATCTTTGATTTTTTAAAAATACTAGTTCTTAAAATGTAAATCTAAATCTTTCTAAATCTAAAGATTTTTTACTTACTCACGCTAAAGTCTCAGTTTACATATTTGGAATTAAAGTAAAAATCAGGCTATTTTCAGTAAGACTAGGGAGAATGCAGATGGAGTTGTAATTTTAAGAGAGAAACGTTTTACATGACTCTCAGTAGATGAGCTAAAACAGCTTGGTTTGGTCAGATGTGCAATGTGTTGGATGACACAGCTAATGAGGCTCAGCAATTGACATAAAATATGGAGATTGATTGCTGTTTCCCCTTATTTCATTTCTCCACTCTTGTACTTACCGGGGATGCACTTCTTTATTGTCCTTTGGAATTAGGGAGTTCTCATCACTGCGGACTGCATTACTGCTTGAAGGTGTTTGTGACTCTCCTAAAAAAAGTAATGAGGAGAAAAGCAACAAACCAAATGGAGTACAGACCTCATTAGCCACACCTCTCATATTTCAATGTACATCTGGATCCCTTCAGAGCCTTGTTCAAATGCAGATTCTGATTCAGTAGGCCTGGGCTGGTGCGCTACCTAAAAAATTACTTCAAAACTGAGCAGCTGAAAGCAACAAACATTTGTTATTGTCCAATTTCTGTAAGTCAGAGATTCAGGAGCAGCCTAGCAGAGTGGTTCTGGCTCAGGATTTCTCAGGAGGCTGCACACAGGATAAAAGCCAGACAGGGTGCAGCCATCTGCATACTCAGCTAGGGCAGGAGGATCTGCAATATTCCCGAGACAACTCACAGGGCTGTTGGCAAGAGGCCTCAGTATCTCACTGTGTGAACCTGTCCATAGGCTGCTTGAGTGTCCTTATTACCTGCTTGGCTTTCCTCAGAGTGAGAGATCACGAGAGAGATCCGGGAAGAAAGTGCAACCCCTCTTACTGCCTAGTCTCAAAAGTCACATGCTGTCATCCCTACCATAGTCTGTTTATTAAAAGCAAGTTACTATATCCAGCCTCACTCAAAAAGAGGAGAATTAAGCTCCACTTCTTGAAGTGAGGAATGTCAAAGAATTTAGGGACATGTTTTAAAACCATGGAAGGTAGAGCCTGTTCCCAGCTGATGAAGGGTCTGGTCCTTGGACAATACTTTCAAGTAGAAGATATTAGAAAGGGTTTTATTGTCATGTTGCTTAATTTCTGCTACTCTAGTCTACCTCCTGAATAGATCACCCAGATGACTAAATTACTCTCTCCCCTAACCCCACCACTCACCTTATTAAATAAAAACCATAGCTACACAAATTGATAGCCACAAGTAAAACCCAATTTTGAAGTGCCTGCTCTTTCTGCCTCCCAAAATCGTATTAAAAACACATAGGGCGTATTTTGAGCAAGCATCAAAGATTGGAGATTGGAGTTTTTCCAGACACTCCTCGACTTAATGAGAATAAACACTAAAAGCAGCCTAACTTCCATTTTCTTCAAGATTTTGATGTAGCTCTCTCTCTTCTCCAACACATGGGTGTTACCTCCACCCAGTGAAGCCCATCTCTACACCCGTATACAGCATACTATCTCCCCAAAGAGTTCCTATTCTTTGAGCTATTTTTATCCTCTCACTAAAAATGATGATTTCTTCTATGTTAAATATGGGAGAATCGATTCTCCTAAGATTTCTAATTTTTTGCATATTGGGCATTATTGTTCCTGCCTATATCTCTTGTCGGATACAGTGACAGTAATTCCATGTGCTATCAATTAGCCTTAAAGGGCTTTGTTTATATTTTATTATAATATTTCTTTAAGTTTAATTTTAGTAAACTCTTTGTTATCCAGCATGATAAAGGATTGAAATATTCTGGTCAGTTAATAATGAGGGGATTAAAAAGTTGTTGTATGCACAATGAATAATTAAACATTTTCCAAAAAGATTAGAATATAATAAAATTAACATAAATACAACTTTACTAGACACAGTTTCTGTGAATATTCAGAAATTACTTTAGTATCCCACCATAATTATTTATATGGAGGTCCATTTCAGGATCAGTTATGGAACAGGCAATCATATAGATGTCAAATATGTGTGTATGTGTGTATCGTATCTACTGTTGCTTTTCACTGTTTCATCATTAGCAATTTTCCTTTGCATTCAACATTACCCTTTCCATATGTCCTTTTTTAAAATAAAAATATTTCTAGGAGAAATAGCAGGGGTAGTACATGAGGTCCCACAAACTTTAATGTGCGGGTCCCTAAATCGTGTCACTCTAGTGATGGGCAGAGGGATGTTGAATGGAGGGGGAGTGAAAGTGGAAAGGGTGACACAAAGGAGTGTGGTCTTCTGTTTTGCCGTTTAATGATTTGGCTTTGTTTAGACTTCAGTGACCAGGGTCTGACAAAGTGTGGAATGCCGGTAAAGGAGCCTTCTGTATAATAGAATTTCAAATCTGGCCTTGCTTACTATCTGGGGCTTTGGCAGAAAACAGCACTGCTAGATTTTGTGCTGAGGAGATTGTGATATTTCTTCTGAGTATATAATAATGATATGAGACTGTAATAATCAGGACAGAATCTAAAATTCAAATACACAATCCAGAGTGGATTTTTATGTTCCCTTTACCAACCTACTCATTGCTCATACAAAGCTGAGTGGTCTTTAAAAGAGCTTATGTATTTTTTTCCCCATTTGCTCGGAGTTGGTGCCTTAGAAACTGTCAGGAAATTGATGAGCCTTCAGGTCTACTAATTCATTCCTTGGAACTTAGATGAATGTGCCCTCATTCTATGAGATGCAATTTGAAGTTTCTGCTGCAGTCTTGCCATTTAGAAAATACTGTTCGTTGCCTTTTTTGCCTCTAGGAAGGCTGTCCAAGTAACTGGATTTATGTCTTTTAACTCAGGGCTTATTGTTCAGTATTCAAACGACAATGGAATAGTCTGGCATTTGCTTCGAGAGTTGGACTTCATGTCCTTTCTGGAACCACAGATCATTTCCATTGACCTGCCACGGGAGGCGAAGACACCCGCGACGGCTTTTCGATGGTGGCAACCCCAACATGGCAAGTTACTGCTCACCTCTCACCCCAACTTTCCTGATAGCATTTAGATTATATAGTTAAAGCTACATTGTATTATGTGTTTCTTAATTTGCTATCAATTTCTACACAATTTGTTTTTAAAGCATGATCATAAAGATACATATATTGTATAATAATGAACTTTCTCTAACTGCCCTTCTTCATCTGATTTCAGGGAAACATTCAGCCCAGTGGGCCTTGGATGATGTCCTTGTAGGAATGAATGACAGCTCTCAAACTGGGTTTCAAGACAAATTTGATGGCTCTATAGATTTGCAAGCCAACTGGTATCGAATCCAAGGAGGTCAAGTTGGCATTGACTGTCTGTCTATGGATACTGCTCTGATATTCACTGAAAACATGGGTATATATTTTCACTTAAGGGAGAATATTTAATTAACTAAAGGACTGAATTAACTAAAACCCAAGAGGAGATTCTCTAATGCAAAACTGTGTGCGTAACTGCCTGTCATGAGGAGGAAAAAGTTGTATTGTCCTCTAATATAACTTGATTCACCCATTGACAGTTTTCACTGGAACTGTCTTTCACAGAGCATACATAATACAACTAAGTTTTCTTAAAAGAAGAGCAAAATATGTCTGTCTGGAAACATTCCTATGTTTCCTAATCTGCAGAATTACAGACTTAAGACTCAATGTTAGCTCTTCTCAATGTAGTGAAGTTTTTCCAATTAGCCGCCTTCTATACTTTCAAGTCTGTGATAACCAAATAAAAATATTTACCATAAGGCATAAAGTCAAAGTACACATGAAGCATTAATAGGACATGATTTTCATTAGCTACTGAAAGTGTCCATGGCAAGCATAAATGCTAAATAAGAAAAGAGAGCACAATTATACACTGCCCATTAAATTTTTCCTTTTTGTAGGAAAACCTCGTTATGCTGAGACCTGGGACTTTCACGTGTCAGCATCGACCTTCTTGCAGTTTGAAATGAGCATGGGCTGTAGCAAGCCCTTCAGCAACTCCCACAGCGTACAACTCCAGTATTCTCTGAACAATGGCAGGGACTGGCATCTTGTCACCCAAGAGTGTGTTCCTCCGACCATTGGCTGTCTGCACTACACAGAGAGTTCAATTTACACCTCGGAAAGGTTCCAGAATTGGAAGCGGATCACTGTCTACCTTCCACCCTTTACCATGTGAGAATTGTCATTTGGCTGCATGTCAGAACTTTAGATTTCTGTCACCTAATTTAAAAATAATTGTGATCCCACTTGGCAATTCCATTATTTCCTCAATGAAAATTATGCACAGAATGTGCCAGGGAAAAAAAGTGCAAGATGCTTTGGGTTGCAATTTTTAAATATGGTTAGGAGTTCTAAAAGTTTTTCAAGGCTGAACTTTGCTGTTCGTCAGCAACATGAAGGCTGCCTACCAGATTTCATTTTTAAACTGTTGTAAAAATAAGTATCTTCCCAATAACTAGACAGATATTTATGCACATTAAACAGTATGTGAAATCCTCACATATAGAAAAGTATCTTCAGTTTTTTGTCCATTTGTTTGTTTGAACTCTCATTGTCACACTAAGAATGAAAGGTTGGTTCCTTGGGAATGTTCATATCGTTTTACCTTTTTCTTCCCCTCACCTGCACTTCAGATCACATTCAAGAGTTGTATTAGGCATATAGCAGGTTCCTATTTTTGTGGTGTAGGCATTTGGATATTTTAGGATCTTTCTAGGCACTAAGGTGTACTATGGTGGCTGTTTGGACATTGTGCTATCCAGGGCTGCTCCCCCAGGCCCCTGCCGTTCCCCTCCACTGTTCTGTTCTGAATTGCCTCATTATAATGGCTGCATTTGCCTGCCTCCTGTATCTGCTGGCTTCCTGATAGATTTAGACAGTGGCAGACACTAGCAAGAGATTGGAGGGTGGAAGTAGAGGTAACCCAGAATATTCCTCCCTCTCCTTTTCTGTCTCAAGTGAATGTTGGCCAACTTCAGTGGCTACACAGATGGCCCTTCATGTGACCTTGACCCCTGGACAGTGGCAGCATCTCCTCCCTCTGTTCCTCCAACTTTGTACTTGTAGTAGCTACCTGATTTTGATTAACTCTGCTTTCCTCACTGCCCCTGTTGGCTTCTTGGCTTCTCAGTTTTGCCACTAACTGTGCATAAATTCTTTGCGTCAAATTCTCTCTGTATTAAAAAGTTACAGTGTTTCTTGTTTTCCTGGTTCAATTTTGATTCAGAAAAGCACAACCAGAGATCAGAAAACAATTCATGAAACCAAAACATTTAAAATTTAACCTAAAATAGTTTTCCATGGACTCCAGAGCTTTAAAGGATGCTTCCTTTTAGCTGATTTATTAACTTTATTTTTATTCAACAAACATTTATTAAATCTCTATTGTATTTTTGACTTCTGATATAACACAAATAAGCTGATGCCAGGACACAATATATTATTTAGGATAACAGACATCTAAGCAGTTATTTATGATATTAAATGATAACAGTGAATAGTCAGGGATATTATTAAAACAAAGGGGTGTTTTGGAGAGAGCTTCCTGGAGGAGCTGATGTCTCGGCTGAGCATGAATGAGTAGAGCTTGCCCAAGCAAAGAGGGCTCATAGGAGGGACCAGAAAAAAACATGAGTTCATGGGAAGTTCAATGATTCCTTGCTGTCAGAGTATAATTGTGAGGAAAGAAAGCAGATGAAGAAGGGACCATGTGTATCTTCTGAAGCAGTTTGGCCTTGACATTGCATGTGTTGAGCAACAATTTGAGGGGTGTTAAGCAGAGGGGTGACATGATTAGATTTCCATTTTAGAGCCACTGTGCTAGCAGCGCTGAAGAACTTTTATAGGGGAGGCAATAGCACTCAAAAAATTACTACTGAAATTCTACTCAAAGCAGACTGTGTTCCAAATTCCAAATAACTGACTAAGACTCTGCTGTATAATCTATTCCTAAACGAGAGGCTGCTGTGGCTGTTTGATTAGGCTATACGTATTTCTGGATAAAGTGATCTTCTGACAGTATATTCCGAATAACTGGTTGCAAGTATAATAGGAGATATAGGGATGCAACACATCATTCCAGGCCTCAACTTTAGGGAGCAAATCAGAGGCAGAAGTTCAATAGGACTTCCATTTACTCTCTCACAAACCATGTAGGGGCAGTACAACAGGGACCTCATGGCAAGAACTTTGTAAGGTCCCAACTTTTCCTCATGTTCATCATCCTGGGTCTCTTTCCCAATTCTGAATAGCAGTGAAAGCCTGAAAGCAAAAACTAAAATCTGCATGTAGTTCCAACACACAACAAATCGATAGTTCATAATAACTTCTCTATCTCACACATGTGTTTGGAGGCTCTTATATGAAAGAAGTGGTGAAATATTTTAAAAGTCTGCTTTCTATACTCTTGTTTATGGTGTAAGAGGAAACAGCACCCAATACTTGGTAGAAAAATCAAGTGTTTTAGCCTTGGCTGGTTTAGCTCAGTGGATTGAGCATAGGCCTGCAAAACAAACAACTGCGGTTCGATTCCCAGTCAGGGCACATGCCTGGGTTGCAGGCCAGTTCCCAGCAGGGGACACACAAGAGGCAACCATACATTTATATTTCTCTCGCGCGCTCCTTCCCTTCCCCTCTAAAGATAAATAAATAAAATCTTAAAAAAATAAAAAAATTTAAAAATCAAGTGTTTTAAATAAGAGGGAACTGGAACCTGGAACCTGGAAGAGGGCACTTGAAAGCAACAGGAGAAAATATAAATGTTCTCATGTTTTCAAGGCTTCTTGTCAAACTCAGTGTGTTTTCCTTGGTTAGATCTCCCAGGACCCGGTTCAGATGGATTCAGGCCAACTACACTGTGGGAGCCGACACCTGGGCTATTGATAATGTTGTGCTATCCTCAGGGTGCCCTTGGATGTGCTCAGGACGAGGGATTTGTGATGCTGGACGCTGTGTGTAAGTGAATAAAATTGGCAATTCCTTTTTTTATAATGCAAAATAGAAATGGCTTCTTGAACTCAGCACAAATAATGCCTTTTCTCCACTCACTTTTTTCTTAGGTGTGACCAGGGCTTTGCTGGAGCCTACTGTGTTCCTTTCATTCCTCTGCCCTCGATTCTTAAGGACGATTTCAATGGGAACTTGCATCCTGACCTTTGGCCCGAAGTATATGGTGCAGAGCGAGGAAATCTGAATGGTGAAACCATCAAATCTGGAACATCTCTCGTTTTTAAAGGGGTCAGACAATATTCTACTTCTCTAAACAACTACTGAAATTCCTTTCTCTAGTCTCTCCTCCACACAGATGCATTTCTGAATCTGTTCAGATGATATATTATTTTATACATAATTATTGTCTTCTAGCCCAAACCATTTTTCCTCTTTTATTCAGTGCATTATTTATGATTGCTTAGGCATAAAATTTTTCCTCTGCTTTGATGCTCAGACTTCTTTACTTTCTTCTTGAATTATAGATATAAAAATTATGCAGATGCAATTTCTAGAATTTTCACTTCTATAATGTAACACTTTATGTGTTATTGAATATTTAACTTGCAATATTTTAAGTGGTTTTATGAAAGGCCTTTGCTTTCTTTATAGAAAAATTTTGTGACCTTGAGAAAACCAAAGATTTAAATCAAGTTAGATAGTATTCTCAAGCGTTGTTAGTATTTTTGTTTTTCCATCCTAGATATCTGGTTAGAGAAATAACAATTAATTGGGTGACACTCTGTGCTAAGCTGGCACATCTTCAGATGTAAATACATGCTATATCAAGTCTCTCTCAGCATGAGAAAGTCAGCTAATCTAGGTGTGCAAATGAAATCTTTAACAAAAATCGGCACGGGCTTCTATGCAACCTTAATGATTAACACCTAACACTTGAAAATTAGACACCTTGGAACCTTTTCAATTATAGTTAATAGGTGATGCCTATCAGCCTTATTTAAATTCAGAGTTTTCTCAAGTTTGGGATGAGAAAGAAAAAATGCGTAGGGAGTCTAACAGATTTACAAGTCCTTAGGAGTTATGAGGGAACCAGGAAATTGAGATAGAACATTTTAGAGTGGGAAGAACTGGGTTTTTGTTGTTGTTGTTTTGTTGCGTGTGTTGTGTATGTGTGGTTTTTAGTCTTGTCTAAGGCTTTAGCTGTCATTACCACTAGCTCAATTCTGATATGCTTGAAGCAGTTGATAAGACCATAAAGGAGAAGCCCTGTGAATTTTCATAATTCAAATATCTTTCCCTGATAAAATTTTAAACAGTAGAATTAACCTAGATTCTATAAATGGAAGACACAGTTTTTTATATTCCCCTTTAGCCATCCAAATGCAAGGGCAATCAAGCATTATACATCTTAGACATATTATCCATCAGCTCTGCAAGATGTAGAGAGGGCTCAGTGTGTGCCATTCAGTAGGTTGTAGTTTGACCTAAAAAGGCACTCTCTCATGAAAAATGAAATGATAGTCCCTTTTTAATGTTTACAGATTTGGGAATAGTATCAGTTAAAATATTTTATTGGATACAAAAGAATTTGTCACAATTTTCCAACCAGTGACTGCATAAATAAGTGGAACAACAAATACCTCTCTCTCTCTCTCTCTCTCTCTTTTTCTCATTCTTTCCTTCCCTCCCTCCCTTCCTCTCTCTCTCAACCCAGTGAAAAAAACTTACTCATTTAAAAAAGAAAGAATTCCTTACATTAAGCACAAATGGATTACTCAACCTGGAAAAAGAATGAAAGAGGAAACATACCTACATGAACTAGAATATAGGTAGGAGCAGGCCCTGACAGATTCACCATGTAATTATCAATGTCAAGTACTGAAGTGTAAACACATACTGCAAATATAAAGGAAAGATACTTTCATATTGTAGATCACACTCACTTCCAACAAAATTGTTCCTACAAAATGCAGTGTAAAATAGGTCCTTTTATGGAACAACTTATACTTACACTCCATGATCAAAGGAGAAGGGCACTCATATTCCTTTATCTTGATATTAGCAAGGAGGGTTTATTAGCTGGATCTATCAATTAACCACCTCGAAGCTTTTTCATTAGAAGCTCAAGAAGCTACCTTTCTCCATAACCTCAACCTCCACATGGAAACAAGCTGTAAAAATATCGAAGGCTCAGTGTCTATAAGCACATGAGGAAGAGTTGATGACCCTGACAAGAAGAACAGGCATTGATTAGGTGTCGCAGACTGCAGACAGTGAGTTATTGGGATAAAAGAAAAACAAAGACTGGAAATCTAAGACTTGTTACATGACAACCTTCAATCCTGGAAGATTGAATTTATGCTTCATGAAGTTCAGGGGTGGGTTTAAAAGCAGTTGCTTTCTCATATAATATCAAATAATTATCAAAATCTAAATTTAATATTATGTGGATGTCTTCTTTTAAAACCAAGAGGTGATTTAATAAACAAACAGCTGATAAAAGAGGGAGGATAAGTTTCAGAATCTGACATGTCTAGGTTCAAATCCTTCCATTACACTTATAAACTGTTACTGTTTCTCTTAATGTCTGTTTTCTTACCTGCAACATAATGACAATATCTTTCCCTTAGGAGGGCTAGGTGCTTGTAGTGAGTGTCAATTTTAGAACACAGCATGTTGTGGACAATATATGGTTGCTATTGCAAAATTAGTTATATTTAAAATTTGTCAGCTCTTGAGGAATGTGCTCTATAGTAAATGTTATAAAGAAGAAGAATTTGCATTGCCTAGCTAAAATTACATTTAGTACTTGTTGATTGATCATTAAGAAATAAGTTGGCAGTGTCCACTCAGTATCACACAGCCCTCCACCACTGAGGAGTCACTTCATGCAAAAGTCACAGATGAGAAACTAAAAGGCCCGTTTGGACCATAGGACATTTGCATAGTGAAATTTTATTTTACTGGATGTCACAGCAATCCTGTGTATGCATGGATAAAACAAGCTATGAAGCTCTCAATCCCAGGCAACCAGAAATAGTTAATTAGCAGAAAAAATTACAAAAGCTAATGTGATCATTTTCCTCCTTCTTTGGCTTCTCTGCATGAACAGTTACCGCCAAGGCACATGGACTTGCTTAGTTATGCTTTATTTAACTTGACCAACTGGAGGGGATTGTGACAGCCTGAATGAGAGCTCCCGGGGCTGTCAGAGTGTGCACAGGGGTAATAAGTTCCTAAGATTTGTAGGAACCCTGAAAAAGTTACCTATTAGTTCCCAGCTTCCAGCAGCAGCAGTTGGCACATTTTTCATCTGTTTCCTTGTTAGTCCTTTCAGGGCATGCTGTGATCAGAGGCTATTTTTTATGAAAAAGAACTTATGGTCACAGACAACCATGTGGTGATTGCAGGGGGAAGAGGTGGTTGGAGGTGGAAGAGGGTAAAGGGAGGATAAATGGTCATGGAAAATAAATGAATAAACAGATAAATAAATAAATACCCACTCACTACAATAAAATAAAAAGGCCTATAGATATGTAATGCTATCATTTTTGCACTGCTTTTTATAGTCACAGCAAAGTCTGATTAAGAGTTGAGATAATGAAATTGTGTCATTCAGGCATAGGTAATGAAAGCCTTTAAGAAAGTGGAAACTATCCATTTTTTTTTACTTTATTTAATTGTTCAATTAACAGTTGTCCAACTTTCCTCCCATTTCTCTCCCCTGGCCTGCCCACATCACAGCTCCCACATTCAGTCCCCCCCTTGTCTTCTCCATGAGTCCTCATTACATGTTGCTTGACTTCACCCTTCCCCTTCTTTCTCCCGTTACCTGCCTTTCCCATCCCCTCTGGTCATTGTCAGTTTGTTCTTTATTTCCATGTCTCTGGTCCTATTTTGCTCTCCTGTTTGTTTTGTTGATTAGGTTCCACTTATAGGTGAGATTATATGGTATTTGTCTTTTACTACCTGGCTTATTTCACTTAGCATAATACTCTCCAGTTCCTTCTATTATATCACAAAGCGTAGGAGTTCCTTCTTTCTTTCTGCTGCATAATATTTCATTGTGTAAATGTAACACAGGGTTTTTTTTTGTTTTTTAAGTATATTTTATCAATTATGCTATTACAGTTGTCCCAATTTTTTTCTCCCCTTTCTCCCCCTCTGCACTGCAACTACCAACTTCCAGCATTCCCTCTGTCTCAGTTCATGTCCATGGGTTGTACATATAAGTTCCTTGGCTTCTCCATTTCCTATACTATTCTTAACTTCCCCCTGATTGTTTTGTGCCTTCTGGTTATGCCTCTTATTCCCTGTGCCTTTTTCTCCCATTCTCCCCCCTCCCCACTGGTAACCTTCCATGTGATCCTCACTTTTGTGATTCTGTTCCTATTTTAATTGTTTGCTTATTTTTTGTTTTTGTTCTTTAGGTTCAGTTGTTGATAGTTTTGAGTTTGTTATCATTTTACTGTTCATAGTTTTTATCTTATTCTATTTTTTAGATAAGTCCCTTTAAAATTTCATATATTAAGGGCTTGGTGATGATGAACTCTTTAACTTGACCTTATCTGGGAAGCACTTTATCTGCCCTTCCATTCTAAATGATTGCCTTGCTGGATGGAGTAATCTTGGATATCGGTCCTTGCCATTCATGACTTTGAATACTTTTTTCCAACTCCTTCTTGCCTATAAGGTTTCTTTTGAGAAATCAGCTGACAGTCTGATGGCCACTCCTTTGTATCTAACTCTCTCCTTTCCTCTTGTTGTTTTTCAGATTCTTTCCTTATCTTTAATCTTGGTCAACTTAATTATGATGTGTCTTGGTGTATTTCTTCTTGGATCCAATTTTTTTGGACCTCTCTGAGCTTCCTGGACCTTCTGGAATTCTATTTCCTTTGCCAGACTGGGGAATTTTTCCTTCATTGTTTTTCAAATAATTTTTCAATTTCTTGCTCTTCCTCTTCTCCTTCTGGCTCCCCTATGATTGAGATGATGGAAGGTCTCAAGTTATCCCAGAGGTTCCTAAGCCTCTTCTCATTTTTTTAAAATTCTTGTTTCTTCATTCTGTTCTGGTTAAATGTTTATTTCTTCCTTCTGTTCTAAATTATTGATCAGAGTCCCAGTTTCCATCCCTTCACTGTTGGTTCCCTGTATATTTTTTTTTATTTCATTTTTTCATTTCTTCCTCTATTTTGTAACCATACTCAGCCATTTTTATAAGCAGCCTGATTACCAATGTTTTGAATTCTGCATCTGATAGCTTGGCTACCTCCTCATCACTTAGTTCTTTTTCTTAGTTTTGATCTGTTCTTTTGTTTGGGCCATATTTGTTTGTCTTGGTGCTCCTGTTAAGTTTTGAGGGGCAGAACCTTAGGTAATCATCAGGGTAGGGCAACCCACATCAATGCATTATGGTGCTGTATGTGGAGGAGTGGTCAGAAAGGAAACAAAGCCACTTGCTCAGCTCTTGCCCCACTTTCAATTACTTCCACTGCTACCCACAAGCAAATTGGGCCCTTCTGGTGCTGATTGCTGGGTGGTTTGGTTTGTAAACATTCTAGGACTCCATGAGCCTCTCCACTGGACTCTCCTATGAGACTGGGAGTTTCTCCCACTGCCAAAACCCCCACAAGTTTTTGCAGACAGAGGTTTTGAGCCTCTAGTTTCTGTCGCTTAAACCCTGGGTTTCTCATCTGTCTCTCTCTCTAGTTGTTCCTCCTGGCTTACCCACATGCAAATGTGGGACCTCCTGGTCATTCAGCCCCTGCCTCACCCACTTGGTCCATTGCCTTGCCACTCAACCTCTCTGCCCTGGCTGCCCATCTCCATCACTCCTACCAGTCTGGATGAATTTTTCTTTAACTGCTTGGTTGTTGGACTTCCATGAATTTTGATTCTCTGGCATTTCTGGTTGATTTTTGTTTTAAATTGGTTATTATTCTTCTTTTGGTTGTGAAAGAAGGCAAAGTGTTTTTATCTATGCCTTCATCTTGGCCTGAACTCTAAATGTACCACAGTTTTTTCATCCATTCATTTACTGATAGGCACTTAGACTTTTTCCAGCACTTGGCTATTATAAATAACACTTCTATGAACATTGCGGTGCACAGGTTCTTTTGGATTGGTGTTTTAGGATTCTTACGGTGTAATCCCAGCAGTGGAGTTGTGGATGAAAAGGCAATTCAGTTTTTAGTTTTTTGAGAAAATTCCATACTGTTTTCCACAGTGGCTACACCAGTCTGCATTCCCACCAAAAGTGTACTAGGGTTCCCTTCTCTCCACAACTTCACCAGCACTTGTTGTTTATTGAATGTATGTATGTTGTTTGTATGTATGTATGTTGTTTGTTTGATAGCCATTCTGACCAGTGTGAAGTGATAGCTCATTGTGGTTTTAATTTGCATCTCTCTGATGGCTACTGATGCTGAGCATCTTTTCATATGTGTATGGGCCCTCTATGTGTCCTCCTTGGAGAAGTGTCTGTTAAGGTCCTTTGCCCATTTTTTAATTGGATTATTTGTCTTCCTGGAATGTAGTTGTGTGAATTCTTTATATATTTTGGAGATTAAACTCTTGTTCAAGGTATCATTGGCAAATATGTTTTCCCATATAGTTGGTTTTCTTTTCATTTTAATGCTGTGTTCTTTAGCCATGCAGAAGTATTTTAATTTAATGAGGTCCCATTTGTTTATTCTTTCCTTCATATCCTTTGCTCTAGGGGACATATCAGTGAAAATATTGCTGCATGGAATATCTGAAATTTTCCTATGTTCTTTTCTAGGGCTTTTATTGAGTTGTGACTTATATTTCTTTTATCCATCTGGAGTTTACTTTTGTGTTTTGTGTAAGTTGGTGGTCAAGTTTCATTTTTTTGCATGTAGCTGTCCACATCTCCCAATACATTTTTTTTAAACTGGACCAAATATGGCTTCTTGATCATTACATGTCAGTTATTTAGCTGATCCATGTTAGATGTGGAAAAATCAAAAGAATAATTTTCAAATGAAATAAGATTACTTAACATATGTTTTTGCTTTCAGGAAGGACTAAGGATGCTTATTTCAAGAGATCTAGACTGTACCAATACCATGTATGTCCAGTTTTCCCTTAGATTTATAGCAAAAGGTAAGTCATTTCTATGAGTATGATTTTATTATTTCCCTTCAAGAAAACCCCCCATGCATGCATGTGCAATTCATCATCCACAATAATGTATTTGAGGTCCATAAATTTTATTGCATGGAAAAGCTAACAAATTTGAGTACATAAATATTCACAAATGTTTTTCTATAATAAAATTCATCTTAATGTAAGGGCAGGATTAGTGATTTTATAATAATTTCATATAGCTATAGTAATCATCCTAGTTCTGTGCTGGGTAAATTTATCATCATGTCCCTGAATCTTTTTCTACCACTACTTTCTAGCTGTAAGAATTATTTAGTTAAAAATTATACAACTTACAATTTTTAACTTATAATTATAAAATAAAAATTAGCATAACTTTTTAACTTATAAAAAATTTTTGTTTTTCTTTATAGATGTGAATTCAAAAAAAGCCAACTCTGTCATTCTGACCTTCTATATTAACTAAATAACTTTCTTGACAAATAATGTCATTTGGATATAATAAATTTTCAAGTAGATTTTTTATTGTATCCCAATCTTTAAATGTTTGACCCTTCGTAAAGTTGCAGTGCCTGTAGAATCAAAAATCTTTTATGTCATATTTCCTAAGTAAAACACAGAAAGATGTGTGTGTATAGCTGGAAAGAGAGAGATGCTATTATGTGAAAATTCAAGATTTGTTGGTTTTTAAAATACATTCATACAGAAAATTCAACCTGTCATCCCTTTAAGTTGCCTCTTACACACTGAGACTATACAACCTCTAAGTGAATATATATCAGCTTATGTATTGATACCAAAAGAATAGTCTAAGAGCATACTGTTTTCCCATTTTTAGCACAATTTACTTTACACTTGTGTTATCTTATTCCTAGGTACTCCAGAGAGGTCACACTCCATTCTCTTACAATTCTCTGTCAATGGGGGCATCACTTGGCACCTGATGGATGAATTTTATTTTCCTCAAATGACCAACATACTTTTCATTAATGTTCCTTTGCCATCCACTGCCCAAACCAATGCTACAAGATTCAGACTCTGGCAACCTTACAATAATGGTAAAAATGCATATGTTCTCTTCTGATGAAAACTGTGGCATGTTAACATGTTTGTTTCTAAAGTGAGATGAAGTGTGTATCAACTGAGTGGTTTAGCTATTCATCACACACATTTTACATGCTTCACTTTGAGAAGTCCCAATGAGTATTTAACTTTCTGAGTATCTTTATCGTCTCTTCATATTTGACTCATAAATTCTCTTGATGATGTAACATATAGCTGAATCTTGTCACAGATCTAAGGTTTTTAAAAAATAATCCAGGATTACCATTAGGCACTCATCAACTGTAACTACATTTTTGCTGAAATTGCTTAGGAATACATAGCTCTTTGAGTGTGGCATTTTATTAGTGAGATAGAATATTACAACAAATTCCTATGATGAGTGAGAGGGATTTACACCAAGCAAATAATGCAGAAAAATGAAATGTTTTTATCACATATACTTGTTTCATTTGATAGGTTAATGGGAATGCATAATTTAATAAATTTTGAAATGATTAAAGAAAATGATTTTACATTTTTTAATGTTTACCACATCATATATTTTTATTTACTGCTGATTATAAAGGACCAAACTCTACCAAATTATGCACTTAATGGCCTGTATAAGCATGGAGGTATCACATTAAGTAGATTCTATGCAGAGGTAATGCAGAAATAAATAACAACAATGTGCTGCCATTTCTAAAATTTAACTTGAGTATTTCCTTTATAACTAATAAGTCAAAATACGTGTTTTTAACTTGTTGTGAACAGAAAGCATAATCTTTTATGTTTTGGACTTTTTATATTTATATTAAATATAATCTTTTATATTTAGACCAAATAAACATTCTAAAAAGAATATAACCTGTTTTACAACCTAGAGGATATTGTCTTTGTGTTATGTTTTAATATTTACCTAATTTTTCTTTATTGTTTTCACCAACTGCTTTCAAAACTATATATGAAGAGGCAGAGAGAGAGAAAAAAAGATAGAGAGAAAGAGAAATGACCATTTAAATCATCAGGTTCTTTCAACAGGCACCTGTTTACAGATGTTTTTTTATATTATGTAAGAATCATACTAAAAATAGGAATCATACTAAATCATAATAAGAATCATACTAAAAATAGGTGAAAAACCAATATTGGGAAATCTTGAGGTTTCTGCTTGGCATGGTCTCATCACCCTGTTTCCAGTTCAATGTGAACAGTGTTTGTTTGTTTGTTTTACAAAAGTGGCCTGGATTTGCCTTTCTTATCTATTTAGTAATATCTTCCTTAAATACCCAGCCTAAGTCATAGAATGGAACTCTAGTTTTCTGTATATTTCTACATATATTTAAATAAACATAAATGTTTTTAAAAGCATTAAGAAAAAATAAAGTATATAGCAGAGTATTTTATTCTGTGTCATTTTTAACAATCAAATAAAGTTATACATTAGGCAATGTTTTAATGACCATGGTCCTTAGTGTGACAAAAGTATGGTGTTGAACCATAGGTTAACTCTAAAAAGTCATAAGTTGCTCCTTGAACAGACTACGGAGTGTACCTCCTGTTCTAAGCCTGCAGGTTGACTACCCATGCTCACAGATCCAGATGTCTTATATATTCCCCAAAACCACAAAAACAAACTCAGAGCTCACTCTTGCCAGTGGGAGGGTCAGTAGCATCACTATGACAAAAAAGACAACACATTTTCACAAGCTGTTTGTCACATTTTTTTAAATTAATAAGTCTGCTCCATACTGCCCTGACTGGTGTGGCTCAGTTAATTGAGTGCCAGCCTGCAAACCAGCAGGTTGCAGGTTCGATTTCCAGTCAGGGCACATGCCTGGGTTACGGGCCAGGCCCCAACTTGGGGGTGCATGAGAGGCAACCACACATTGATGTTTTTCTCCCTGTATTTCTCCCTCCCTTCCCCTCTTTCTATAAATTAATAAATAAAATATTTTTTAAAAGGCTGTTCCATTTTATGTCAATTTAATATGACTGAAAGCTTAATTTGTTTTACACTGTTAGTATAATCACTGTAAATACACTGTTACATAGTTAGTATTGCTTTGTGCAGAGGCATATGGTTAACCTGTAGTTACTGAGTTCCTTCTGTTCTCTACCTTCTTCCAATGAGCAAAATGTCCATCTGATTTTCACCACTGAAATAACTTGCTTTATCCAAAAATGCTTTAGGTAAGAAAGAAGAAATCTGGATCATTGATGACTTCATTATTGATGGGAATAATTTAAACAACCCTGTAATGCTTCTGGATACATTTGACTTTGGGCCCAGAGAAGACAATTGGTTTTTCTACCCTGGTGGTAACATTGGTCTCTATTGCCCATATTCTTCAAAGGGAGCACCGTAAGTATTGAATTCAGAAACCGAAAAATGAAACGACTGCTCTATACAAATCACAATGAACTCTTGCCCAAATGGATTCCTTGTTGTTTTTTTTGTATAACAGCGAGGAAGATTCAGCCATGGTGTTTGTTTCAAATGAAGTGGGTGAGCACTCCATTACCACTCGGGACCTCAGTGTAAATGAGAACACCATCATACAGTTTGAGGTACGTGGCTTTGTTCCAACAGGAATACTTTAAATTTTATCTTGTACAAAACCTAGGAGAGAAGAGGGAAATCTCATATAATTTCATGCATCATGGCTTTCTGTTTCTATACAAGGACTAAAGAGGTTTTATATCATAATTCATTTTTATTAGTAGAACCAATTGTCATTCTAAGGTTTATTTTTTTATTTTTGTCCTTTATTTATGAAAGAATCTCCCCATGTACTACTATAATGGGAAGTTGATTAAATTATTTTAAACATTATAAATATAAAAAGGACTACACTATGTTAATATTATTATTTTCATAATTTTTGTGTGTCATTTAGGACCTAAGTCAATGTAACTATAGTCTCTATTATGCCAACACATTTATGTAATATTTACCATGGTGTCATGAATTTTACTGATAAAATAATGCTGTACTGTTTTTATAATTTCTCTGTTTATTTCATTAATATTTATGAACTATATTTTTCAAGAAAACAAATTATGTATTAAAAACCCTTTATGTATTTTAAAATCTTAGATAAAAGCAGCAAAACCCAAGGTGTATTACACCAATGTTCAGTAGTATTAACTTCCAAAGATACTTGTGTCATATCAGGTCCATACCAGCCATTTGGCAGACTTACTTAAAATAGTGCCTAATGGCATCAACACAGGTTTAAATACTTATTTTAGATTACTTTTCTGTATTCCCTAAATTAGAGTTGTCTCTTTCATCTTAAAAGTCAGGGACCAAATGATGCCTTAGCAAAGAAATTATTCTGTATGTATTCTAAATTTTCTGTTATATTTTCTGACTTTACTATGTTACCTGTATAACTTTCTGTTATATTTTCTAACAGTTATGCTTTGAATGTTAGTAACAAGTAGCACCTTTGGCCCTTAAGAGTTCTGTTATCCAAAGAATGCAGATAGAAACCAATGCCTATAGTTGAAAAGGTTATCAAATCTCAACAGTTTACTCACCAGAAAGTAAGAGTAGTAAATTCAACAACAATCAATGTTATATAAATATAGATATAAATATATCTGATCTGATTGCTATGATGAGCACAAAAGTGTTAAATCCAATGGGAAGAGGAAAACATAGACAAAATCACATGCATTTATGTAATTAAGTTTTACTTTCATTTACATGGGAAGTGGAATGGAATGATTATTTCCTCACTGGTGAAAAAGGTCTTTCTGAGACTGTTCTCCCCATGCCAGGGAAATGGCATTTTAATATTAAATACATGTTGAAGATTCTCCTTGTATAAAAGTGGGGTTATGTGTATTCTGAAGTTGTCACCAGAATGAAAATAGAAGATCTCCCTGTCTAGTAGACTTGACAAACCTCATGGTTAGAATTAGGGAAGTAGTCTGTCCATTACTATTTGCTTGGTTTGGCTATGAAAGCAGGCCAAAGGTAAGATTTGGAATTCTGTGCCTGCCTCTGCCTTACCCACTTTCTAGTTTTTAATAAAATGAGTGGAAATAAATTTTTCATGAGACCCGTTGAGGTTCTTTATGAAAAAAAATATTATTTAAAGGTAATATATGATATTATTCAAGCAAAACAGAATTTCATAGTATTAAATATTTCAGCAAGACAGTTTCCAGGAAAACAAACTCAAGAAGTAATGAAATGGTGGATCACTTCAAGGCTTGTTGCTTTGAGGTAATCTGAATCCTTTTTTTTTTTCTTTTTCCCCAAGATCAATGTTGGGTGCTCAACTGATAGCTCATCTGCTGACCCAGTAAGACTGGAATTTTCACGGGACTTCGGGGCGACCTGGCACCTGCTGCTCCCTCTCTGCTACCACAGCAGCAGCCACGTCAGCTCCTTGTGCTCCACTGAGCACCACCCAAGCAGCACCTACTATGCGGGAACCACCCAGGGCTGGAGGAGAGAGGTTGTGCACTTCGGGAAACTGCACCTTTGCGGGTAAGAACACGCTGCTTCATGCCACATTTAGTTTTCATTGACAGTTTTCCTCCGGACATCATCATTGACTTTATCAGGGGGAAATCTCCACCTTACAGTTCTTTTTCAGTTCTCCACTTAAGACAGACTGATACATGTTTAAAACGTAGGACACTGAGCTAGTATACTACTAATTTATGGTGTGGAGATAGATTTAAAAGAGTGCATGGGGATTGTACTCTGTTGGAGGATTCGTGTCCCCATGAGTCTTTATTAGATAAATTAGGAAGCAACAGAAAGATGGTTTTCCCCTAATGTTGTGACCCTTCCCCACTCCTTTCTTCTTCACAATATAAATGCAGTTAGAATTGTATGACTTTCAAATATCTACCTATGTATCTCACACCAGGAGAAGACACATGTGGAGCATGGAAGCCCACAGAATATTCTAGTGTCTCAGAAAAAATTGTTAGCACTCTTCCCCCAGGCATTTCTAGTTTTTCAACCTCTCTCAGCATTCTTGCTATATATACAGGGTGGGCAAACATAAGTTTACAGTTATGAGTACATGAAACAGAGTTTATTCTTGTATTGTTATTTATCAATTATCACAGTTGTTCTGTATGAACAACTATAAACCTACTTCTGCCTCACCCTGTATTTGACTCTCCTGTTGAAAATCTATTTGAAGACAAAAGATTTCAATTCTAACAGAAATGAAATGAAAAGTGTAGTTCAAAAAAATGAAACTAATAGTATAAGTGAATAAAGAGAGGAAGTCAATAAAGCAGCCTGCCTCAAATTTGTCTTTGCCCTCTGAATAAAGAATTTATAATTTCAAGGTGCATCAAAAAAAAGAAAGTATTAATATCATACTTGAAGATGGAAATAGATTTACATTCCTAACATGAAATATCATGATTAGAAGTCTTAGGTCTTCAAGCAAAATTACTAGTACTTTTCCAAAAAGGCAAAAGGGAATTTTCAAAAGTCTGAAGTTTTTTAACATAAATCTGTTTATATTTCATATAATCCACATAATTTTAATAATTTGATTGTTAAGGGCTTTAATATTTTACATTGTTGAATATATTATTTAGTGATTCTTGCTATTTATAGCAGGATATTATTCAAATGTTTTTGAAAAAGCATTACTAAGCAAAATGCTCTCAAGGATCTTTAAAAGTGAGAACTGAGGAGTCAAGGAGAGTCTCTGGAGACCATAGGAATAGGTAGAGCTGAGGACTCAGCCAGCACCACCAGGAAACTGCTGTAGGGATGTGGGGATAAGCTGATCTATAAAAAAAAACGGGGCATGGGTAGCTCAGGAAAAATGTTTTGTCCAAAATCAGTTGTATTATTCAATATGATATATTACAAGAAATATAGAGAGGCATGGTAAAAAGTGGAAGAATTTATTTGAAACATGCTGGGGGATAATAACATCAACTCCACTCAGGAAGTATGAAGCCATTAGCAGCAAAAGTTGTGATACTCATTTTTATCATGCTGATGTTAACATCATTCAGCACCCACAGCTCTCATTTTCTGAAACTCATGATTCCACACTTCTTGGAAAGAAAATCTGAACCTGTCAGCTATGGCCAGGAAGCTAAGTATTGCAACAGGAGAATGGCTGCCCCTAATCCCTGCTCACGGGCAGTGTAGGCAGGAGAAAGCCTGGAGAGCCAATCACTTAGGCACCCATGACCAATACTATGACCACTACGGTATAAGAAGCTCTAGGTTTTTAATTTAATGGACCTCTAATTTCCTTTCATTGCCCAACTAAGCATTACATTAAATAGGAAACAATTCTGCATGTGGGTTATAGGCCATGACTTTAGATTGTTTTAATAACTAAGACTTGCTTCAGTAAGTTCCCGCATGGAAATAATACTAGTTAAAAGGGCAGGAAATAACATCACAAAGATCTGCCAATCTGAGGTTCTGAGTGAAGAGACCCATTATTAGGACAGTGCTCTGGTGTCATGGAGCCTGCCTCACTTAGCATTTGGTTATGTCCACCAGGCTGTTTGCACATAAGGTATGGTGATGTGATTTGGCAATTTGAACAAGAAAAATGCAGAGGTCTGTATTTTCACTGACTGGTGCAGGGTGTCAGTTTAAAATATACCTCCCCCAATTTTAAAGGCACAGGACTTAGACCATCATATTATTTGTATTGCATGTTATATGTATTTCTATGAAAAGAAAGTAAATCTGTTAAAGAGGCATGCCCACTCTCCTGATGGTATAAAGCTATCTTTCAAACTGCCTTCAACCATTTCTGCAAAAAAGAACTTGCTTCCATAATATTGTCTAGCCCTTGTTTCAGGAAAAGAATTAAAAGTATTCTTAAAACCCACACAGGCATGAATTGCTGGAAGGCAAAAGTTAAGTTTTCTCCAACTCAGTGAACCATCTCTTGGTTTGTATTCAGCATGGTACATAATAATGGAACGAGTGCTAGATCCTAAAAAAGAAAATGTATAACCCATGTCTAAAGTGCCCCTCTCTGTGCATTTACTGGACAGTGGGCACCATAAAAAGTATTTTATCAAGTGCAGAAATGGCCATTTTTGCCTCCATATATAATCAATTCACATTTGAAGTGTAAGTATTGAGCTTCCATTGAATTTTATTCGCATCACCTTTGTGTTCTTTTTGTCTTAAGTCTTTTTTCTTTGAAACTCCTAATTGGTTTTGCTTTATACAGCTTCATAATGAGTCAACCAAAATCCCTATCTAATGAAAGCAGTGTTGTGTGCTTGAAACTTTAAGTTTACATTTAAAGAACAGATCCTTTTGAATATCATTGGCTTAGGAGAACAGATGCTGACATTCGCCAGGGAGGGTGGCAGTGAGAAATTTACAAAATAAGATTTCAGCGGAAGGCAACCACAGTGAGACCAGACCTTTCAGCCCGTTTATCATAACACTTGCAGTTTCTGTGTCAAGGCAGGTGAACAATAATAAATATCCGACCAAGGTGGCTCATTTGTATTCAGAACATTTGAATAAATAAGAAATTAAAAGTCCATGCAAGCTTTTGTTCAAAAGAAAACTCCAGCCATTTCCCTCAACTCAGCAGTCTGAAAGTTCAAAAGGTAGGAAGAGCTTCTTGCCAAGACTAAACTCAGATAAGTATTTGAAAGTAAAATTTTATTATAAACTGGCATTTTGGGGGCAGCTTAATATAGTTAGAGTCTTGCTATAAACAGTGAAATGAGGGGTCTTCTAATATTGACTTCTAATTTCTGTTTACAAAATTATTGTGTATTTGGTTTCTATGATAATTGGAAATTGGACAGATCCACAGGATACCAAAATGAATATATATGCCCTCTCTATATCTGTTCCCTCTAAAATAAATTCTTCTTCTCTGAGTTGAGTTTTGTACATGATAACATATGCTAAACTATTTCTGGACTTTGACCTAAGTATGTAGATTATTTCCAAAGGGCTAAGTTATCATTAACAATATAAGACAATTCACTTGCAAATAAAAACAAAAATTACCTTTGATACAATAAAAAAATTAAAAAATAAGAGATGCCTATCTAAAATAAATCTGATTTTGTCACTCCTCTCTTTTTTAATTTTAATTTTTATTTAATTCTTGTTCAAGTACAGTTTTCTGTCTTATATTCCCAGCCCTAGCTCCCCCAGTGCTCCTCACCTCCCTCCCATTTCCACCCCCCACCCTTAGTTATTGTCCATGTGGCCTTTATACTTGTTCATGTGAGTCCCTCCCCTTTTCCCCTATGATTCTCTCCCCTCTCCCCTCTGGACCCTGTCAGCCTGTTCCATATTTGAGTGTCATTGTTCATATTTTTCTTGCTTGTTTGTTTTGTTGTTTAGATTCCTGTTAACAGTGATACATACGGTATTTGTCTTTCACCGCCTGGCCTATTTCACTCAGCATAATGCTTTCCAGTTGAAACACCAATCCAAAAGAACCTATGCACCCTGATGTTCATGTCACTCCTCTCTTTAAAATAATCTTTTGGGACTCTCTCAACCACTAGAATAAAATCCAAAACACCTTAGTTTGGCTGTTAAGGCTTTTCATAACAAATCACACAACAAAGATTTCTTGAGCACCCAGTGTATCTACATACTGTATGGGGTACCATGGAAGGCGCAAAGAAGAAAAAGGCATGGAGATTGGCCCCTAGGAGTTCATAGCCAATAAGGAAAATAGATATGCTTTTAAATACATGCACCTGTGGTAACTATAATAATGGAAATTTCATCAAAATTATGGAAGAGAGAGAACAAGAGAAACTAATTAAGTGATTAGTTATTTGCTGTATGACCCAGTAATTTCACTACTTTACCCAAAAGAATTGAAAATAGGTATTTAAGCAAATACTCCCTCATGAATGTTCCCAGAAGCACTATTCACAATAGCCACAAGGTAGAAACAAACAAATACCCATCAGCTGGTGAATGGATAAATGAAGTTGATATACTGATGAGGACTTGAGCCAGCCGTGTCCAAGGTGTTGTGGATGCAATGAACAAATTAACACAGACTACAGAAGTCCTGTGGTGAAAACAGACAGCATGACCACTTTCTGAGTGAGAGAGCACCCTGACCCCTGCCTGGACAGGCTTTTATTGCTTTCTGGGAGGATTACATCAAGGAAGGTCCTCATTCATTATTGTCAGGCAGTAATAACAAAAGAATAGATAACATTCAAAGAACTATAAGGGCTTATTCTGAGTCAAGGTCAGATAGCTAAAAGACCATAAAACTTTGGGAAACAAACTCATTTTATGCTTGGACCCTTATCATAAAATTGAGTACATTTTTAGCAAAGCAGGTTTCACAGGATTTTATGCATTCTTTCTTAGGCCTGACTGCCCTGGGGAACCACCTGATTCTGCCCACTGCTGCACTACCTTTCAGCATTGTTTCGGGCTTAAGTCAGGCAAGGGGAATAAGGCAGCCAAGAGATTGGGAGATTTCTTACAGATGGAATGAAGACTCAGACTATGTCAAAGCCGAGGGGTGAGGGTCCATCACCCCCTTTTTTTATAGTCCCCTAAGTCCTTCCCTGGAGGCCCCTTCACAACCATGCCTGTTTTAGGTCATCCCTCTCTTGAGGAATCTTACCCATCATTGGCTAATCAGTCATCCACTCGAGGCCAAGTAGGATGAAGTAAAAGGGGGCAGAGGCAATGCCCCTGCCAGGAAGATAATCTTTGCCTCCTTAGTGGCTTATGTTCCTAAGGTCTTTTAGTAATGGGGGGTTACAGCTTCTGAAACCAGCCAGGGCATTTTTCAACAGTATACTCATACAATGGAATATTATTTAGTCAAAAAAAGGAGTGAAATTCTGATATTTGCTACAACATCAATAAACCTTGAAAACAATTTGCTAAATGAACAAGCCATACACTAAAGGTCATGTATTGTATGAGTTCATACCCAGAATAAATAAATCCATAGAGACAGAGAGTAGATTAGTAGTTGCCAGAGGCAGGGAGTAGGAGGACTTTTTAATGCTCACAGGGTTTCCTTTTAGGATGATGAAAATGTCTTAGGACTCTGTAGAGGTGATGGTTGGCCAGCACTGTGAATCTGCTAAATGCCTCCAAATTGTATATTTTAAATAGTTAATGGTTACTTTGTCTTATATGAATTTTACCTCAATTAAAATAAAAGTTTAGTTATACAGAGTGCAGATAGTAGGATGAAGAAAGCTTCACCCAGAAAGTCAATATTGAAAAAGTTGGAATTTTGGCATAGTGATAGCATTGGGAAGAGCTTACTGGAACCAAGAACCTTATTGGCAAACTCCCACTGAGGAATGGAGTTGGTGTCCCTGACGTGTTGAATTATGTTTTCTCTTTCTGAGTGTGGTGCCATGCTAGTAACTGCCCACTGCTCATTGATCAGATGTGCTTACTTTGAAGGTATGTTGTTCTGCGGATGAGATTTTGAAAGACTTGTACCTCTTTTCCAGATCTGTGCGTTTCAGATGGTACCAAGGATTTTACCCTGCTGGCTCTCAGCCAGTGACATGGGCCATTGATAATGTCTACATTGGTCCCCAATGTGAAGAGATGTGTAATGGACATGGGAGTTGTATCAATGGAACCAAGTGCATATGTGATCCTGGCTACTCAGGTCCAACCTGTAAAATAAGCACCAAAAATCCTGATTTTCTCAAGGATGATTTTGAAGGTTATCTTTTCTTATAAATTATATGTAGCTTTGTGAAAGAATTTACATACTAAACATAAGGTGTAATATAAAAGTAATCATTAAGGTCTACTCTAATATTTCATTATTTATCAGTACAATTGAAACCACCCAAGTCTTCATTTACTTCTAAATTTATAGGGTTCTGTTGTTGAAACAATGGCCATTGAGAGTGAACAAGAACATAATTAAGAAAAACTAAGGTTATTTTCATCACTCTCTTCTCACTAATGGTAATTTCTCACTAATGGTAATTTTATAAAATTTCTATGGAGGGCTAATTTTCTTGGGTGGAGGGTACAAGTTCCCAGAGTACAAATTCCTTTCATTGCTTCATCACTAACCCATTAATTAGCCAGTTATCATTTTCTGTATCTCAGTTATACCTAGAATCTAATGTTATTATATGTGACCATAAGGCTAAAACATGAAAAAATGTACATGATGTAATAATTGAAATTATTCTCAATTATATATTCTTTGGATATATATTATTCTATGCATATCCATAGTTTGGATAAAACTATGGGAAAATACCCTCATAAAACAAAGTCTTAAACAAATGTTATAACTCTCTATGCTAAGATAGTGGGATTAAAGATTTTTTCTTTTTTCCAAGTAGTGTATAAAATTGTTAAATTTATGGTTTTAAGGTACATTCTAACATTGTATTTAGGTATATCAATACATTATTTATTTAGCCATAAAAAGGAATAAAATGCTGGTACTTACTACAACGTGAATGAACCTTGAAAACTTCATGCAGATGAGGAAGTAACATACAAAAGGCCATATATCATATGATTCCATTTATATGAATCATTGAAGATAGACAAATCTATAGATACAAAAAGCAGATTAGTGGCTACCAGGGACTGGGTGAGAGAGAAATGTGGAGTGACTGCCTAATGGGGACAAGGTTTTCTTTACAGATGATGATAAATTTCTGGAACTAGGTAGCAGTGATGGTTACACAACATTGGGAATGTGGCAAATGCCACTGCATTGTTCATTTTGAAATGATGAAAATGGTATATTCTATGCTATGTGCATTTTACCATAGTCAAAAAACTGAAGTGGATCTAAGATGAATATCTGAGGAGATCTGAGAGCTAGTTTTGAACAATACTGTTTAAGAGAAAATATTAAATTATACTAAAATTTCTCCCATTAAAACTGTGGGGTTTTAAAAAATTTTTTATTGTTGTTCAGTTACAATTATCCCCATTTTCCCCCCATTTTCTCTCCTTCCCTGCCCAACCCCCCTCTCCCACATTCAATCTTCCTCACCGCTGTTCTCTTTGTCTATGGGTCCTTTATATACATGTTCCCTGACTTGACCCTTCCCTTCTTTCCCCTGTTATCCCCCCTCCACTGCCCCTCTGGTCACTGTCAGTTTGTTCATTATTTTATGTAACACTTGTCTGCCCTCACAGTAGCAAGGACACAGTGAAGCCTGTGGAAAGGCCACATTACACTCCCTCAGTCACTGATGAGCCAGTGTCTTTTTTTGAGGTGTAGAGATGCAGAAAGGAGGAGCCCATCTGGCTGGACCATAGAAACTCAGGAAAGGCCCCCCTCCTTTTCTCATGTGAACCCTTAAATTATATAGCCAAGGATAAACAATTCAGATATGCTAAAATGTTGAAGAGACCTCTTATCCCAAACTCTATGACTTTGATATTTATGACTTCATATTTTAAAATTACACAAAGCACTTATAATCCCTAAAAAATAATATGACTGTAATTGGAGTCATAGGTAAACCACATATTTCACCTTTTTTCAGGTCAGCTGGAATCTGATAGATTCTTATTAATGAGTGGTGGAAAGCCATCTCGGAAGTGTGGAATCCTTTCCAGTGGAAACAACCTCTTTTTCAATGAAGAGGGTTTGCGCATGTTGATGACACGAGATCTGGATTTATCACATGCTAGGTAATCACTTTTGAAATGCTGTTGGGAAAGTACATATAATGCACAGTGGCAGAAAATAATTGAATCAGAAAGAAGCAGAGATCTCAAAGACGAGGTCTTCCATTGGAAATGCTGTTTCTCTCTTATTAAAAACTCCATTAAGACACAATTTACATAATTTTTATTATAAAATTGGGAGAGCTTTGTGCAATAACTAGATCAGAAATGAAACACAGATAAACAGACAAAGTTAATATCTGGTGTTTTTCAAGATGGTGACTAGCAAATGACAATAATTTTACTGAAGTGAAAGTAAAATAAAGTTATGTCTTCAGTAAAATAAAGTTATGTCTTCTTTATCCATCTTCTATAGAATACTTCTCATTAGCACTTGGACTGTGTAGCAATTACTTATGCCATGCTTAGTAGAAAGCCTAATTGAAATATAATACATTCTCAAATAATTTTATATCCATTAGCAATTTAAGAACATTTGAAGTGTGCCCTTACTTTTTATGAACATTTCTTTCCAATTGTTCACTCATACGTATTAAGCACTCATTTTCTAAGCTGAGCACATTCACTCAGTAGCAAACATTTTAAACTCAGAGGATTATGTCCTGTCACAAAGTATATCCTTTGACCATTTGATGCGCCAAACATTTAGCTGGGAAGATAAAAAAGAGAATTTACATGTGCAAAATGGAACCCTGACCTATTTTTGCAAGTGAACAAAAAACTGATGTTTTTGGTTTTTGAAACATTTCAGAGTAAATTAAAATATATCATAACATATTATCCTTCTCTTCCTCCTAAATCTTTATTTATTGAATTTATAAATTTGATTATGCTTCATGGAAAATACAATTCTATCTGTGGGATAATAGTTTTACAGTTAGAAGAAGCAAGATTTTATTTGTCATCATCCTATTTTAGTGCATATGATTTAATTTGATGCTCTTTATTTCAGATTTATCTTTGGCAGCTGAGTTGTCTAATTTAAAAATTATTAGGTTTTTCTACATAATTTTACATGGTTTATCTATTACTAAATTAATATAAACACTTTCCCAATACAAGTAGAGAATTGGCTAAAAGTTTTTCTCTGTGAATAATTATTATTTTTATAGATATAAACATCACTAGGTACTAACCATGGCTTTTTTTATTAATCCAATGTTAAAAGCTCCATTATTTATCTCATCTCTGTAACATGCTGTGTGGGATTTGCATATATTAACCTCAAAATGCTCCATGTAAAATCCCAATTTTCTCAGGTTATGAGATACATGAATACCCAGTAAATGGAGATGGGGAGAGGAGGAACACATGAAGAATGCATGGTTTTATATATGCAACTATAACCTTTGTTATAAGCTCCAATATATTCATATGCATGACCTGCATGCCTAACTGGGTGTGTGTGTGTTGGGTAACACATGAAATTTATTCTGCATTACCAGGTAGCACAGCAGCCAGACCAGGCACCAGCCGCTTGCCTGCCAGTGATAACATGTGAGCTAGTTTTCATTGGCACCCCAGCTGCTTGCTGCCTCTCTGTCTACCCTCCCTGCCAGCTGGACAGGCTTCACTGGCTGGCTGCCACAGTTCTTGATGGCCAGTACCATGCATCGCAGACCCAGCAGTAGTCAGAAGTTGGCACAGCCCACTATCACCGCCACTCCACACTCATGCTTCCCTGCCCCTGGCAAAAAAAAAAAAAAAAAGGCAGAAAAGAGGCCCAGGTTTCACACACCTCTTACAAAATATGCCTGACCTTTTACAAAGAGGTGTTAACAACTGTGAATTTAAATGTGTCTCCCAAAACCAATAATATGCAATCTAAAAAAAACCTACTGGTATAACCTGAAAATGGACAATTTTGCCAATAAATGACATAAACTGCATTGATTACATTCTCCCAGTTTTAGATACTAGGGACAAGGATCCAAATTTATCTTAAATAGGTAACAATACATACTCCCAAACTTGGTGAACCCTTCCCATCTATTTATAGAATAGCCAAAGGGTACAGCGAATGCTCCTTTCTTCAGACTTACCTCTGTGGGAGGGTGCAAAATGTAAATACAGGTGAAGAATTGTCTTTTTTCAGATTTCACATTTTATTAACTGCCTTTCATGTTAAAAAGGAAAATTGGGCTTTGAAATTATTTCCTTGGACATTCATTAATTCATTATGTTCAGTAAGCCATGCATTCTCTGATTACCCTGTGTGCTAGTCTTTTGCTAATGGTGTGAACTTCTCACTGAAGTAGATATCTACAGTAAATTTACTCATGTCAGATTTGTGCAGTTCTTCATGAGACTGGGATGTGGTAAAGGTGTTCCAGACCCCAGGAGTCAACCTGTGCTTCTGCAATATTCTCTCAATGGCGGCCTCTCGTGGAGTCTCCTTCAAGAGTTCCTTTTCAGCAACTCCAGCAACGTGGGCAGGTACATCGCCCTGGAGATACCCATGAAAGCCCGTTCTGCTTCCACTCGCCTTCGCTGGTGGCAACCATCTGAAAATGGGCACTTCTACAGTCCCTGGGTTATCGACCAGGTCAGTCCCTTTAGGGTAATTGCTATAATGTTGTCACTGGAGCTGAACGTGTCCTTGGATAGCATTTACTCCAACCCCTTAGTTCAGTAGAGGAAGCCCGGGACAGACAGTTGAGTGACTAGCCCCATGGCACACAGCTAAATTAGATATGGCATTTAACTTTCTTTCATTCTCTTTTCCTTCAATTGCCTGAGCCTATAAAAATAAAGGACACAAAAGAAGGCCCAGTTCCTGCTCAGAGAGGATTCTGCCATATGGATAGAAGTACTTTATCAAGCATGAGACAAGGTTGTAATTCTCTGAAAAGGAAAATGTGCAAATTAGCATTGGTGCCACATGCAATAACTCCCAAATCCTCTTTCCTAGCCTTTGAAGAAAAAAATAAATAAATCTCCCTAATATCCTATGGACAACTCTAAAGGATCTTCATACATAATGAAATGCATATCAAACAGAACCTGTTAACAAACTGTAGAATCCATACAAAGAATTAAAATGAAATGCCTTAGGATACATTGTCCTTAAATAGAAATTTTACATGAAAAATAATGACAGTTTAGCCAAATTTTGCTTTCCCAGTTTAATTGGGCACATGTCATTTCCAAAGGCACAATTTGGCCCATGAAGGCTGTGAATGGTTTTGTCAATCCTTCGATTTGTTTTCTGTAGCTTCTTCCCAGATGGGCAAGCAGACCACATAAACAAGAGCATTCTGAAAGGGCCCTAATGTTGTGTTTGCTGTATAATGCCATTTCTGTTCTGACAGCTGAAAACAAACAAAAAAGACTGTACTTGCTTATATCTTAAAACTAAATTAAAAATCTGTGCATTTTAAAAAATATATTCCAGATTCTTATTGGAGGAAATATTTCTGGTAATACAGTCTTGGAGGATGATTTTACAACTCTGGAGAGTAGGAAATGGCTACTTCACCCCGGAGGCACCAAGATGCCTGTGTGTGGCTCTACCGGAGATGCCCTGGTCTTCATCGAAAAGGCCAGCACCCGTTATGTAGTCACTACAGACATTGCTGTGAATGAGGACTCATTTCTGCAGATAGATTTTGCTGCCTCATGCTCAGTCACAGACTCTTGTTATGGTAAGTATCGCGTATCCGGTTAGGGACAGAGGTGTGTAAATGGGAGTCTCTCATAAGTCTGTAAAAAACCACAGGTGCCTGCTAAACCAAACCATAACTGCAGTCTTGAAAAATGTGTGTAAATTGAGTTTTAGAACTTTATTTTTTAGTCATTTTTTTCAGTTATGGTTGACATACATATATATTACTTTCAGGTATATACACTATTAGGTTATGTAATTTACTATGTTACTACTATGTGATCATCTCAATAAATCTTGCACCCATTGGACAACATACATAATTATTAGTGCCTATTATTGCCTACATTCTCTATGCTGTACTTTACATTCCCATGACTACTTTGAAACAACCAATTTGTACTTCTTAATAACTTCACCTTTTCCATTCATGTTGAGAAATCAGCTGGCAGTCTTATGGGAGCTCCCTTGTAGTCACTGACTGCTTTTCTCTTGCTGCTTTTAAGATTGTATTTTTGTCTTTAACCTTTGGCATTTTTATTATCATGTGCCTTGGTAGGAGTATCTTTGGGTTCATCTTCTGTGGGACTCTGTGCTTCATTTGGGCTATTTCTTTGTCTTGGTGCACCTGTTACATTGTAAGGTATTCGCCAGGGTGGGATGACCCATGTCAATGCATTGTGACACTATATGTGGGGTAAAGGTATGAGAAGGAGCAATGCCACTTGCTCAGCTCTCAGCTGGTTTTCAATCACTCCCCCCACTACCCACAAGCAAATTGGACCTTTCTGGAGTTGACTCCTCGGTGGACAGATTTGTATACATTCTAGGACCCTTTGGGTCTCTCCTGTGAGGCTAGGAGTCTCATCCACCACTGTCACCTCCACAGGTTTTTACAGCCAGAGTTTTTGAGGCTTTATTTCCCTTCCCTGGATCCCTGGGTTTGGCAGTCTGTCTCTCCAGTTGTTCCTTCCAGTTTATCCACATGAATGTGAGACCACCTGGTCTGCCAGCCACTGACTTGCCTACCTCATTCTGCCAGCTGCTACCTCACCTACGTGGTCCTTCAGCCGCTGCCTTGCCAAGAGTCCTCTCTGCCTGGCTGCCTGTCTCTGCTCCTTTTACCAGTCTGGGTGGATGTTACTTCTTTAACTTCTTGGTTGTCAGACTTTCATACAGTTTGATTTTCTGGCAGTTCTGGTTGTTTTTTGTTTTTAAATTTGTCATTTTCTTTCTTTTGGTTGTATGAGTGTGCAAAGTGTATCTAGAAGTTTACTTTTTAAAGCATAAGAATTTTGAGCTTATTTTTAAGTGTTTATATATAAAGACTTCTTTTATATATAAATAGTAACCCCCAATTTGTAACTTTTTATAAATTTAGATTTTTTTGTATCAGATTTATGCAATAAAGGAATCTAAACACCTAGAGAATGCCAGAATAAGGAGTAGTATTTTCACATAAATTTGTATATACATGAGTTTCAATTCATGGGGCTTTAGATTAGTCCAGTCATTATTTCCTTTACATCTCCCCAGGAATCATAAAATTTGGTTCTCATTTAGCCAAAGACTCGTGATGGCAAGAGTCTCATTTACTCTTTGCCATCATAAGTTATATCATATTCTAAGCCACAGTTATTAATGGTGACCAGTTTCTGTCTTCTAAGTTGTGATGCACATGCACATACTTACACTCACCCATACCCTACACACACATTCATGGACTTATCTTAGGAGAAATAAAAACATTAGATACTTGGAGACCTATCAGAGCTTGCAGACCTATCAGGGTTCTGGGGGCCTCCTACTCATACACCACCCCATGTCACTCTGCTCCCAAGAGATTCACACTGGAACCTTCAAACTTAAGGTTCACAAAGACCTTGTTCTGTTTTAGATTCTTGGGGCACCAAAATCTGAGTAATTTGGTTACTTCCAAGCTCCTGCAAAATACAGATTTTTCATATTTTCATTAGTTTAAACTTAATGTGCATATATTAGGGGGAATCCCATAGTAGTAGTGGGACTTGGAAAAGTGTAAGGAACGCACCCTGTCTTCAATAGAGACAGTCTAGTCAAAGGGATACTTCAAAAAAGTGAAGAGTCCAATAAATGACTAAATCAAATGCTTCATGGAGGGGTACTGATGCAAAATGTGATGAGAGTTCTAAGGAGAAAGAGATGACCAATGAATGGTCAATCCAAGGAGTTTGGTGAGATTTCACACAAGAGCTAAGTCTCAGGTGACATTGATTGTTAAAGTAGATTTGAAGAGTGAATGGAGAGGAGAGAACACCCCATGCTGTCTGGCAGCATAAGCAAAGAAACAGAGGTGGGAGCTCTCCTGTTCCATGGGAAAAACTAAACAGACCTTCTTGAACAGGTAATATTTGCATCTAATGGAGGAGAGGGCAGAGTGCTGAATTTGAAAATAGGAAAGGACCTTAAGGTCTAAGAGACCTACTCCCTCATTAGCATAAGAGGTTAATGAGAACTCAAGGAAGTAAGGTATGACATGGTCAGCCCACAGCAGCACCAGGGCTGAACCTCAGCCCTGTAAGCTCAGCCATGTTACTTTCTACTGTAGTCTGGTGCAATCTTTTAACAGTGGTTGAACTGAATGATAAAGTGGAAGAGGAAAGTGGGCAAGCACAGTTAGCAACAGTGTCCTTAAAAAGGAGTCACAAGAATTTGTGCTTGACAAGGTCATGAATAAGAAGGCACAAGTGCTAAGGAGTGCCATGGTGTGTTTTAGAGATATTCACTCAGGAGCTGGTGAAGGTTGGTAAGGAATAATCCCAGCACTGAAGCCTCAGTGGTAATCTCCGTAGGAGGCAATGAAGACCTGCCCTGTGCAGCATGAAGAGAAATGGAATGAATAAAATTGATGCAAGACAATGCAGACAGAAATGAAAGTAGCAGCAGGTCTCAAAACTAGGTGACAGGTTGAACAGGGTAAAGGAAAGAGAAAAGTAAAATTTAAAAAATAATATCTAAATTTTGAGCCTAGAAAATTAGTACGAAAGTATTGTTATTGATAGAATTTAGTAGTTTATTTATGAGGGGAAATGATGCCTGTCTCTTTTATTGGGTAAAAATTATGTGGAGTGAAGATATTCTTTAGGGAGGAGGACTTTCAGTATGGAGAGTGGGGACTTTGTCTATACTCTGCATGACAATATGCCAGCATCCAGCACCATGCCAAGCTGAATGAACATTTGTTGAATAAATAAAATCAATTCTGGGACACAAAAGAAAGATGTAATTATGTAATATGTATGGAATAACTATTAGATTAAATCATAAATATATATAAATTATAACTATTATGACTGTTACTTTAATTGTATATGAAACAATAGCTTTGTTATGGTTGTTCTTCAAGTTGCTCAGTATAAGGAATGATGCAGTAAAATTTACTTACATTTCATTTTATTTTATTATATCCCTTTAAAAGAAATTATTTTAATGTGAAAAGTGAAAATAATAGCTGGTAATATACAGAGGAAAAAATCAAACCTGGAAACAAGGAAACATTGTATGGGGGGGAAGTCAAATTGACATTTGATTGAAATGGAAACATAAGTAAGTATGATTCCTGAGTCTATAGATATGTATTTCTGATCAGAATAACACTTCCTATTCCAGCTATTGAATTAGAATACTCAGTAGATCTTGGATTATCGTGGCACCCATTGGTAAGGGATTGTCTGCCTACCAATGTCGAATGCAGTCGTTATCACCTGCAGCGGGTCCTGGTGTCAGACACTTTCAACAAGTGGACCAGAATCACTCTGCCTCTCCCTCCTTACATCAGGTATGGATGCTTCTGCATGTAGCAAATCCAAATGTAATATAATTTAGGATGTCAGATTTCACCACAGCAAGTTTAAATGAGATACATGAGATTTTATTACCTGTTGATGATATTGCCACACATGAATCGTTAAGGCAATCTTAATAAATAAAATAGAAGCCAGTTTTTATAGTGATATGTTCTTTATTTTCCCCAAATGCAGGCTTTTACTGACTTTTAACTCTAACATTTTCAAAGAATGGCATATGCAAGAAACCAATGCCTGGATCAATGAGCTTCTCCAGCTTAATTCACTATGGCATGAACAAACCCTTTCTCTTTATCCTCACTCGAAGACATATTTTCATTGCTTTCTAGAGAGAGGAGAAGGGAGAAAGAGGGAGAGAAACATTGATGTGGGAAATAAACATCAATTGGTACCCATAGTGGAGTACATACCCCAAGCAGGGATCAAATCAGCAACCTGGGTACATGCCCTGACCGGGAATGGAACCCACGACCTTTAGGTCTATGAGTGGACACTCCAACTGAACCAGACCAGCCAGGGCAAGAACAAGCCTCAAATTTAAAACAGACACATTGGATACAAAATGGATTTAAATGGAATCTTTTTATATCAGTCAGACTACTGTAAATATATTAGTGAGTGGTGTCATATAAATGAGGTATTTACTATCATAAATGTGTATTAAAATTAGTGTCTGCTTTTGAAATATTACTTCAAACAGTATCTTGAAAATTATCACCTAGAGCATTTTTATATGAAAAACGATTGTAAGTACTTTATTTATTGTATCTATAAGAAGTGATGGTGGCTTTGCTTCAGAGGAATAGTAAAAAGATAAATGAAAAAGAAAAGATACGATGGCAGCTTAATAAAATTGCCTGGGAAATGCAGGTAAGAAGTCTAAACTACCTTTGTACTTGCAACTGTTTGAGTAAAGCAGAGAATTCCCCCTGCCTAGTAGGATAGTGTTACGTGACTCTCTTTTCATCACCAGCATAGGTGCTAAGCATGGGAAACTTGTAAAATCTTTATAAGAATTCCTGTTCCCTCCAAGAAAATGGTAATCAGCTGCTGCCCTCACAAAAGATGCAAAGCAACCAATTCAGAATGTCAAACAGAAGTTACAGTGTGGGCTCGTTATTGTTCTATCACCTTCCCGCATATGAATAATGAATAAATTTTCCTGGAAAATGACCATAAAATTCAACCATTCACCTAAGGACAGAACTGTTCCTGGGATTATCAAAAATGGGATGGTTTCCATTACTCACGGCTCAGGGCTGCTCTACCATTGCTGGCTCCGAGGTGCAAGACTATATTAACTGTCAGCACAGTTGCCAAGTTTAAATGAGATACGTGAGATTTTGTTCTCATTAGAGGTATTGCCATGAATGAATTATTGAGGTGATCTTAATAAGTAAAATAGAAAAATAAACCTCCATTAAGGCAGCAGTCTTTTAAGTCTTTATGCATTCTTTGAATTATTACCGAGCTACTTGGTAGCATTTTGCAAATAAGAAACATCCCAAGATTTACTCCAGTTAGTCGTATCCCCTTACATCTTTTACTCAAGAAGAGTAATTATTCCTCATCTTCTAATCTGTTTTTTAATTGTCTCTTGTAAATACCTCCAAGAATTTTGACTCTTTCAAGTGATATTTGAAAAATATGATGAACATTTATTTTCTCTTGCAATTGTATTGAAAATATGTGGTTCATTTATCATACTGCCCTCAAAGCTCATGTTGTACAATGATTTCAAAGTCAACACTGCCCTTTGTATAAGTCAACTAGATCCTTTGGGTAATTCAGACAGAAATGTGTATGGATGGAGCTCAAGCCAGGCCCACTTCTTATCATGCTCTTCCGCATGCTAAAGATTAGAACAATGCGCCAGCCTCAGAGTACTTTTTCTCCAATGCAGATTAGTATATCTATACTATATATGCTCTTATATTCACTTTTTAAATGTGGTGTTTCCATGTTTTGAGTTGAACTTACTCCCTCAACATCTGTGTTGAGACATCAATGTTTATGTTATCCACCAGGACAGAATTGAGAATTTTAGTTTTTTGCTCTTCCCTATGGACAAACATGATCTGACAACTTAAAACCATGTGCTAAATAGGGTGTGACAATGTGCCAGTTGTAGGTCTGATCACTCACTCACTTGCAGCCACAAGCTAGGATCCCAGTATTATTGGTACAAGAGTGACACGTCAACTGAATTTGGTGGTCCACAGATTAATATCAAACTATTAGCCAAACCAAAATGGCCAGTAGTCATCATAGTTATTATTCAACCATTTAGTAATTTATTAAGCAAATATTTTTTAAATACTACTACTATTACTACTACTACTTTTTTAAATTTTATTTATTTATTTATTTATTTATTTATTTATTTATTTATTTATAGAGAGAGGGAAAGGGAAGGAGAAAGAGGGAGAGAAACATCAATGTGTGGTTGCCTCTCATGTGCCCCCTACTGGACATCGGCCTGCAACCCAGGCATGTGCCCTGACTGGGAATCAAACCAGTGAACCTTTGCTTCACAGGCCTGTGCTCAATCCACTGAGCTACACCAGCCAGGGCTAAGCAAATATTTTTGAAATGTTTGATTATGTGCTGGTTTCATGTGAACTTATTCCTGCCTCAAGGAGCTTTTAGTGCAGTGGGAGAGGGAAATCCCCATTAATCACAAAGTAAATATAAAATTCAGCTGTGATGAAAGATGGAGGACAGTTGCATGATGCTAAGACATCATATGTCATAGGTAGGTTTACAGAAGTCAAGAAAGTCAAGGAATGCCTTCTTGAGAAAAGATCATTGAGATAAGATATGAAGGATGCATAGGAGTTAAGTAGATAAAAAAAAAAGGAGAAGAGTGTTGTACAAAAGGATAACAGCCTATAGTAGAAGGAAGCAGGTATTTGAGATACTGGAAGATGGATCAGAGAGACAAAGAGAGAGAGTGGAGTGAGGTGTGAGATGGTGAGACCATGAAGATCACTGTAAGTTGTACTGAAGATTTGGGGATTTGTTATATGAACAATGAAAAGCCTGCTAAAGTGCTTGGAAATGGGTAGCCATAATCAGATTTGNGCCTTCTTGAGAAAAGATCATTGAGATAAGATATGAAGGATGCATAGGAGTTAAGTAGGTAAAAAAAAAAAAAGGAGAAGAGTGTTGTACAAAAGGATAACAGCCTATAGTAGAAGGAAGCAGGTATTCGAGATACTGGAAGATGGATCAGAGAGACAAAGAGAGATAGTGGAGTGAGGTGTGAGATGGTGAGACCACGAAGATCACTGTAAGTTGTACTGAAGATTTGGGGATTTGTTATATGAACAATGAAAAGCCTGCTAAAGTGCTTGGAAATGGGTAGCCATAATCAGATTTGCACTCAGAAAAGCTTATTCTAACTGAAGAATAAATTGGGGAGGCTAAGGGTAGATATGAGGAGACTCTTAACTGGCAGTAAGTGCTAGGAGCTTTAAGGTACAGCAGACATGAACAGAGTGGAGACAATGAAGAATAATGGCAATAAAATTGACTGAGCTTAATGATGAAATGGACATGGAAAAGTGAGGGAAAGGGCATTGTTGAAGATGACTCCCTGGTTTCTGAACTGTGAAACTGAATGCATGCTACTCTTTTCACAGGAAAGGGAATACTAAGACTAAACACAAGATATATCATACTCTACTCCAAACACTGTTATATTAAAATTTAAATAAATTGGGGTAGGTGGAATCATGGTGTGTATTCCTCCCCATATACATTGGTTAAGTTAGATCTTCCTGGAAGGAAAAAAATGAACAGAAAGCATTGTACTTGAGTGGAGAGTTCCAACTTTTCAGTATGGTAAGCTTTTACACACGTCATCTCATGCCCCTAAGCTTTAGTTTCCCTACCTGAAAGATGGAGATACTTTTTCCATAAGATAATTGAGTAAATGTGCATGGTGGTGTTTGGGACATTGTAAACATTTACTAAAATCTAAATCATTTTAATTTTTATAAGTTAACTACACAATCAAGTTTACTATCAGACTTAAACTTTAGTCAGATTATGAAGTCTTACTAAATTAGCTTAATCAGAGTGAGCCCATGGTAATGGCAAGACACTATATTAAGTTTCTGCTCTGTATGAGGTTGTAATAGGATTGGGGAAAATTAGAAGTATACCAAAGAAACAACTTAAAAATAATACACAATGTATGTCATTTAGAGCTTCACTAAGGAATAGGCTAGAAATGCTGTAGGTATTAAGAAATGGAAGACAGTGTTAAATGCCAGAGTTGGAGAAGTTTTTGTGGGAGAAATGGGCCCTCAACGGATGGCTAAGAATTTGGTGAGTGGGGAGAAAAAAATTTCTAAATAAGAGGAACAGTGTGAACAGGGCACATGATTGTAGGTGGAGCACAGGAAATGCTGATAGAAGCAGAGGGCCCATATCTGGAACTGTGGGAAGTTGTTAGTGGAGTTGGGTTAACTTATAGCAAGTTTGAAGCAAGGCAAAGGAGTTTAGACTTGCAGGAAAAATGAACTATAGTGGATTTTTCAGCTGAGAATATTCTTCCAAGAAAAAAAATAGGGAGAACAGAGAGATGTGAATAAGAGGAAAGTGGTAAAGGCATTGTGATAACAACTAAACATGAAATAACAAGGGTTTGTGCTACAGCTACTATGGAGGAGATGAGGCAGATATTACAGGCTGTTTCAAAGAAAGAATTGATAAAATTCAGTAACAGTTTCTTCTCTGCTGCACACTGCAATAAATGACTCTATAGTTTTGAAACCTGAGAGAGTGGTGAGAAGTGAAAAGAGAGTTAAAGTTGATTCCAGGAGGAACAATATGGCAAATTTAATCAATTGATGCTGAGTTGAATAATATGCCTGGAATTACAAATGCAAAAATGCAAATATCCATTTGACAGAGATACAAAGGTTGGAAACAAGGAAGGATAAACTTTGGAGGCATGAGCATAGAGATGATATGCAATGCTATAAAATTGCATCAGCTCTCCATAGGAGAGCATTTAAAAAGAAAATAAAGGATCTCTAAATTTAATAGAATGAGTGACAATAGCTATTAAAGAAATGGAGAGGATATAGTCAGAGAGTTGGAAGAAGAACCAGAATAATATGGTATCCAAAAGGCAAGTGAAAAGAGGCTGCCAGACAGGAAGAGGTGGTCATCAGCAACAAATGCTACAGAGAATCACGAAGAAAAATGTTTCACAATAAATTTAATAGAAGTTCTTAAGGAAATAGTGACCTTCGAAAAAAAGTGTCAGTAAGATACTGAAAACAAATACAGCTTGTCTGGCCCCAGAGCCCATAGGCATAACCACTATATTAATACTATAAATATTTATTGCTTGCCTAGGAGACATAGGAAGGGAGAATGTTAGAAGCTCTTGGGAGAAGCTAAAAAGAAGATAAGAAGATGTCAAAATAAATTTCATAGCCCTTAATCTGAATCTGCTTACTCTTCTTTACTAACCCCAGACTAAAAATAACAGGTGGCTCAAGTGGCATGGGTTCTTGAAATGTCACCTGAGAACCAGGGTAAGTCAATGGAAGGGCACGTAACTCAAATCCACCCAGAAAGGTAGAGGGGGAGCTGTTACTGCAAGGCTCAGGTGTGACTTGGCTATTTTAAGTCACAGTTTGAACATGATCCATTCCCTTCTACTACACCTAATGACCTAGCTGATACCCCAGTCTTTAAAGATTAACTACAACACTTTGGAAGCCAGGTGGTTTTAACCACAGCATGGAACATACTTAATGTTTACAGGAAGTCTAAGGGAAAGGTGATAAGCCTATGAAAGGGCAAGAAGATTGTAGAGCAACTGGGGTGGTGAGATGGGAATAGAGGAAGCTACAGCTTTTTGTAGGTAAACAGATTTTGGGGGGAGGATATTTTTCAATGATATTTTTATCTGCTATAACTGCAAACAAAGAAAAAGTCTTATTTTTACAAGAAAACCAAATAACTAAGCACAATATTTTCTGAGCTCACATTAGAGAAATACTCACAGGAATTACAATTTTATTTTTTAGGACTTTTATTATTTTTTATTGTTATTCAAATACAGTTATTGTTATTCAAATAACTGTTATTCAAATAACAGTTATTGTTATTTTTATTGTTATTCAAATACAGTTATTGTTATTCAAATACTGCCTTTCCCCCTCACCCAGCCCAGCACCCCAGCCCTCCACAACTTCTTTCTGTTTCTACCTGCCCACATTATTGTCCATGTGTCCTCTATAATTGTTCCTGCAAACCCTTCACCCTTTCCCCCAAAATTCCCTCCCCTCTCCCTTCTGGTCACTGTCAGCCTATTCTCAATTTCAGTAGCTTTAGTTATATTTTCCTTGTTTGTTTGTTTTGTTGGTTAGGTTTCTGTTAAAGGTGAGATCATATGGTATTTGTCTTTCACCACCTGGCTTATTTCACTTAGCATAATGTTTTCCAGTTCCATCCATGCTGTTGCAAAGGGTAGGAGTTACTTCTTTCTTTCTGCTGAATAGAATTCTATTGTGTGAATGTACCATAGTTTTTTGATACATTTATTTACTGATGGGCACTTAGGTTGCTTCCAGTACTTAGCTATTGTAAATCATGTTGCTATGAACCTTGGAGTGCATAGGTTCTTTTCGATTGATGTTTCAGGGTTCTTAGGATATAATCCTAAGGGGGAGACTTTCCTCACAAGTCCCCCCCATGTGCCATGGATGAGAGTAAATATGACTGAGACATAATGTGATCTGCTTAGAGAGAAGTGGCCATTTTCCCAGAGGAAAAGGCCGTGAGCAGTGACCAGTTTCTCAGGGGAAAAAGGGCAGTAGCGGCCAGTTTCTCCGAGGAGGAAAAGGCCTCCACCCCCCTCCTCCAGGGTCTTTTATTGGGTTGTAATACACAGGAATACAGGGCAGCAAAGATCAAACAGTAGATAACATTTCAAAGCAATCTGAGGGCTTAGTCTGAGTCATAGTCTGTCAGGAACAGAGTTTTAGGGTTTCCTGCTCAAACCCGTAACATATGAATGAAAGCACTCTTAGCAGAGCAGATTTCACAGGTTTAATAGGAAGTCTTTGTGATGCCAGATTTTTCCCCAGGACACCCTCTAGCAAGGCAAGGAGCTGCACCTCTCCCCATCAGGTATTCAGGCTTAAGGGGATTAAAGATAGGAAGCATTTCTCCCAGAGAACATGGGGACTCAGGCTATGTCAAAGCTGGGGGGCGAGAGTCCATTGCTCCCTCTTTGTTGCAGCCCCCTGAGTCCTTCCATGATGGCCTCCCAAGTGACTGAGTCTGGCTTAGGTTGCCCCCCACTGTGAGGGGTCTTACCCATCATTGACTTCCGACCAAGCTTTGGGGGTAGGGAGAGGAAACTGAGGCAGCATTTGCTACCAGAGACAAGCTTTGTCTCCTGTGGCTCACATTCCAAAGGTCGTCCCTCACCCTTAACCACAAGGGGTTGAGATACAATTCCTAAAACCAGGCAGAGCAGTCTACAACATACTCCTAGTAGTGGAATTGCCAAGTCAAAAGGCAGGTCCATTTTTAGTTTTCTGAGAAAGTTCCATACTGTTTTCCACAGTGGCTACACCAGTCTGAATCCCACCAATGGTGCACTAGGGTTCCCTTTTCTCTACATCCTCTCCAACACTTGTTTGTTGATTTGTTTATGATGGCCATTCTGAACGGTGTGAGGTGTTATCTCATTGTGGTTTTAATTTGTATCTCTCTGATAGCTAGTGGTACTGAGCATATTTTCATGTCTCTGGACCCTCTGTATGCCCTCCTTGGAGAAGTGTCTGTTCAAGTCCTTTCCCCATTTTTTTAATTGGGTTCCTTGTCTTCTTAGAATGGAGTCATGTGAATTCTTGATATACTTTGGAGACTAAACCCTTGTCTGAGGTATCATTGGCAAATATGTTTTTCCATACAGTTTGTTCTCTTTTTATTTTAATACTGTTTTCTTTAGCTGTGCAGAAGCTTTTTATTTTGATGAGATCCCATTTGTTTATTCTTTCCTTTATGTCTCTTGCTCCATGGGACATATCAGTGAAAATACTGCTGCAAGGAATATCTGAGATTTTCCTGCCTATGTTCTCCTCTAGGGCTTTAATGGTGTCACATCTTATATTTAAGTCTTTTATTTGAATTTATTTTTGTGTATGGTGTAAGTTGGTGTTCAAGTTTCATTTTTTTTGCAGGTAGCTGTCCAAACCTCCCAACATCATTTGTTGAAGAGGCTATTTATACTCTATTTTATGTTGCTTCCCCCTTTGTCGAATATTAATTGACTGTAGAGATTTGGGTTTATTTCTGGGCTCTCTGTTCTGTTCCATTGGTCTATATGCCTCTTTTTATGCCACTATGAGGCTGTTTTGATTACAGTGGCCTTGTAATACAGTTTGGTATCAGGTATTGGGATTCCTCCTACTTTGTTCTTCTTTCTCAAAATTGCGTCTGCTATTCGGGGTCATTTATGGTTCCATATAAATTTTTGAAGTGTTTGTTCTATGTCTGGAAATATGCCATTGGTACTTTAATAGGTATAGCACTGAATCTGTAAATTGCTTTGGGTAGTATGGACATTTTGATGATGTTAATTCTTCCAATCCATGAACATGGTATATGTTTCCATTTGTTCGTGTCTTCCTTGATTTCTTTCTTCACGGTTGTGTAGTTTTCTGCATACAGGTCTTTTACCTCCTTGGTTAGGTTTGTTCCTAGGTATTTTATTTTTGTTTTTGCTATAGCAAATGGGATTTTCCCCTGATTTCTGCTTCTGATGTTTCATTGTTGGTATACAAAAATACCTTTGATTTCTGGATATTGACTTTGTATCCTGCTGTTTTGCCAAATTCATTTATTAGGTCGAGCAGTTTCTTGGTTGAGTCTATAAGATTTTCTATGTACACTATCATGTCATCTACAAACAATGACAGTTTTGTTTCCTCCTTTCCAGTTTGGATACTCTTTATTTCCTTTTCTTGTCTGATGGTTGTGGCTAGGACTTCCAATACTATGTTGAATAGAAGTAGTGAAAGTGGACAACCTTGTCTTGTTCCTGATCTTAGTGGGAAAGATTTTAGTTTTTGGCATTGAGTATGATGTTGGCTGTAGGTTTCTCCTACATGGCCTTTATTATATTGAGGAATGCTCCCTCTATTCCCACTTTGCTGAGTGTTTTTATCATAAATGGGTGTTGTGCCTTATCAAATACTTTGTCCACATCTATTGATATGATCATGTGATTTTTGCCTTTGCTTTTGTTTATGTGATGTATTATATTTATTGATTTGCAAATGTTGTATCATCCTTGCATCCCTGGGATGAATCCCACTTGGTCATGATGTATGATTTTTTTAATGTATAGCTGGATGCAGTTAGCCAATATTTTGTTGAGGATTTTAGCATCTGTGTTCATCAGCAATATTGGCCTGAAGTCTTCTTTCTTTGTTGTGTCTTTATCTGGTTTTGGGATTAGGATGATGCTGGCTTCATAAAAAGAGTTTGGGAGGCTTCCATCATTTTGGATTTTTTGCAGTAGTTTGTAAAGGATACAGGTTAGTGCTTCCTTTAATGCTTTGTAGAATTCTCCTGTGAAACCATCAGGTCCACGGCTTTCATGTGTCAGGAGTTTTTTGATTGCTGCTTCAATTTCATCTGCTGTTATTGGTCTATTCAGGCTTTCTGCTTCTTCTTCATTGAGTTTTGGAAGGTTATATTTTTCTAGAAATTTTTCCACTTCACCTAGCTTTCCAATTTCTTCGCATATCATTCTTTGTAGTAATTTCTTTGTATTTCTGTGGTATCAGTTGTAATCTCACCTCTTTCATTTCTAATTGTGTTTATTTAGGTCCTCTCCCTTTTTTCTTAATGAGTGTGCTTAAAGGCTTGTCAATTTTGTTTATCTTTTCAAAGAACCAGCTCCTGGATTCATTGATCCTTAGAATTGTGCTTTTAGTCTCTATGTCATTTAATTCTGCTCTGATCTTGGTTATTCCCTTCCTTCTACTTACTCTGGGCTGTCTTTGTTGTTGTTCCTCGAGTTCTGGTAGGCATAGGGTTCGGTTGTTCATTTGAAATGTCTCTATTTTTTTTTAGGTAGTCCTGTATAGCTATGAATTTTCCTCCCAGGACTGCCTTTCTGTGTCCCATAAGTTTTGGGTTGTTGTGAGTTCATTTTCATTTGTTTCTAGGAACTTTTTGATTTCCTCCTTGATCTCCTTGACCGATTCACTGTTTAATAGCATGCTATTCAATCTCCATGATTTTGAGTGTTTCAGGGTTTTTCCCTTGGGGTTGGTTTCTTGATTCAGTCCCTTGTGGTCAGAGAAAATGCTTGATATGATTTCAAGTTTCTTGAATTTTATGAGGCTTGTTTTGTGTCCTATCGTGTGGTCTATCTTTGAAAATGTTCCATGTGCATTTGAAAAGAATGTGTATTTTGCCTCTTCAGGATGAAAGGCCCTATATATATCAGTTAAGTTGATTTTATCTAGGGCATTCTTCAATATTACGATGTCTTTGTTGATATTTTGTTTGGAAGGTCTGTCCATTTCTGACAGTGGGGTGTTAAAACCCCTACTATAATTTTGTTGCTATCAATATCTTTCTTGAAGGCCTTCAAGATTTTCTTTATGTATTTGTTGGGTGCATATATATTTACAATGTTTATGTCTTCTTGGTGGATTCTTCTCTTGAGTATTATGAAGTGACCTTCTGAGTCTCTCTTTATGGCTCTTTTCTTGAAGTCTATTTTTTCTGATGTGAGTATTGCTATCCCAGCTTTTTTATCATGTCCATTTGCTTGGAAAAATTGTTTCCAGCCCTTCACTTTGAGTCTATGTAGGTCTTTTGTCCTGAGGTGGGTGTCTTGTAGACAGCATATGGGTGGGTCATGCTTTCTTATCCATTCAGCTATTCTATGTCTTTTGATTAAAGCATTTAATCCATTTATGTTTACGGTTATTATTGATAGGTACTTATTCATTGCCATTTTTGTACCACAGTTCCTCTCTGTCTCTCTCTTTTCCTTCCTTTCCTTAAAGCAGTCCTTTTAGTATTTCTTGTAGAGCTGGTTTGGCGGAGGCATATTCTTTTAGACTTCTTTTGTCTTGGAAGTTCTTTATTTGGCCTTCTATCTTGATTGAGAGCCTTGATGGGTAAAGTAGCCTTGGTTGTAGGCCTCTGGTTCTCATTACTTGAAATATTTCTTGCCATTCTCTTCTGGCTTGGAGTGTTTCCATTGAGAAGTCAGGTGCTAGCCTTATTGGGACTCCCTTGTATGTTACTTCCTGTTTCTCTTGTGCTGCCTCTAAGATTCTCTCTTTGTCTTGGAATTCTGTCATTTTATTATGATGTGTCTTGAAGTGAGCCTCTTTGGGTTTCTCTTGATTGAGGCTCTGTGTTTCCTGGATTTGTGTGACTTTTTCTCCATCAAATTAGGGAAGTTCTCATCATTACTTTTTCAAACAGGTTTTCTATCCCTTGCTCTTCTTCTTCGCCTTCTGGTATCCCTATTATATGGATATTATTATGGTTCATGTTGTCCTGCATTTCCCTTAATCTCTTTATTCTTTCTGAGCCTCATTTCCTTCTCTTGCTCTATCTGGGTATTTTTTTCTACCTTGTCCTCCAGCTTGCTGATCCAATCCTCTGCTTTATCTAGCCTGCTTTTCATTCCTTCTACTATGTTCTTTAGTTCAGAAATTGTATTCTTCATTTCCTCTTGGCCCTTGTTGATAGTTTCCATTTCCTTTTTCATGTTGATATAGTTTGCTGTGAGTTCATTGTAGTTTCCCTGTAGTTTGTGGTAGTTCTCTGTGAGCTCATCGAGCTTCCTGATATCCATTGCTTTGAACACAATATCTGATAGTTGACTTGACGCTATTTCATCTAACATTCTTTCTGAGGCTTCCTCCTTTTCTTTCATTTGGGGATTGTTTCTTTGTCTTCCCATTGTTTGTGACACTTCTTGTTAGCCTCTGCTTCTTAAAATTATCTGTTCTGACTCCCTGGGTTTATGGTGTGAACTTTTATGATAGAACACCTGTGACATTCAGTGGTGCAGTCTCCTTGATCTCCTGAGCTCACTGGTCTTGGGCTGTTATTTAAGTTGGCTCTGTGTATATCTTTGGGTTTTGGTTGTTGTTGGGTCTTTCTGTGGTGGGTCCTCCCCTCCAGCTGGCTAACTGAGGGTCACTCCATCCACCATGTCTTGTATTCTGTTGTCAGGTGTGGACAGGTTGTGTTGAAGCTGATTCTTTTGTGTGTACAAGGTTTTGAGGCTTCTCTCTTGCTGTTGTTCAGTTGTTTGTACTGTGTAGTTTCTCCACCACTTAGTTATATTTCCAGATCGGTCCTGGACTGAGATTAGTGTGGCTTCCACTCCCTCCTTCACCTTTTTCCATTGCTATCTGTTGGTGGTGCATTTCCTCTTCCAGTAGGTGTACTGGTGTTCACAGCTCCCACCTTCCAAATCCTCTGGAGTAGCAAAGTGAAATTTGTCTCACTGTCTCAGTTATTGGGATGACCCCTCTTTGGGTCTAACTCTGGACTTTTCACAGCTCCAGGTTTTATTGTCTCACCATCTAATTTTTCAATGTCCTCTACAATTTTTGGTCTCCAATCTTCATATGTGCTGGGATACCATTGGCTGTTCACTCTGTTCCTCAGAAGATCAGCTAGGTGTTTCACCCATGCGCAGGGGGAAGTGGACTCCAGTCCCACCTATCTTGCTGCCATCCTCTCTCTCCCACAAGTTTATTTTTTGAAGGAAAGATTCTTTAAACTTGTCCTGATATTTTTTTCTCTCCATTGTTACAATCAACTTAACAGTATCCTTTGACAGACTTTTGGCAGACATTACTGATTATCTTGTCAATTTTTCAGTCCAGTCAAGGAAGCCTTGGAATTCTCTTTTTTAAAAAAAAATATGTATTTTATTGATTATGCTATTATATTGTCCCATTTTCACCCTTTTATTCCCCTCTGCCCTGCACACCTCCTCCCACCTTTAGTTCATGTGCATGGGTCATACATGTAAGTTCTTTGGCTTCTACATTTTCTATACTATTCTTAACCTCCCCTTGTCTATTTACCCCTACCATTTATGCTACTTATTCTCTGTACCTTTTCTCTTTCCCACACCATCCCACTCCCCCACTGATAACACCTGCATGTGATCTCCATTTCTGTAATTCTGTTCCTGTATGGTTATTTGCTTAGTTCATTTTTGCTTTTGTTTTTATTTTAGGTTTGATTTTCAATAACTGTGAGTTTGTTGTTATTTTACTGTTCATATTTTTTACCTTTTTTTCCTTTAACATTTCATGTAATAAGAGCTTGGTGATGATGAACTCCTTCAACTTGACCTTATCTGGGAGGCACTTTATCTGCCCTTCTATTCTAAATGATTGCTTTGCTGGATAGAGTAATTTTGCATGTAGGTCCTTGCCTTTCATGACTTCAAATACTTCTCTCCAGCCCCTTCTTCCCTGCAAGGCTTCTTTTGAAAAATCAGCTGATAGACTAATGGGAACTGCTTTGTAGATAACTGTCTCCTTTTGTCTTGCTGCTTTTAATATTCTCTCCTTCTCTTTAATTTTGAGTAATTTAATGATGATGTACCTTGGTGTATTCCTCCTTGGGTTTAGCTTCTTTGAGATTCTCTGAGCTTCCTGGGCTTCCTGGAAGTCTATTTCCTTTGCCAGATTGGGGAAGTTCTCCTTCATTATTTGTTCAAATGAGTTTTCAATTTCTTACTCTTCCTCTTCTCCTTCTGGCACCCATATGATAGGATGTTGGAACATTTAAAGATGTCATGAAGGTTCCTAAGCCTCTCCTCATTTTTTTGAATTCTTGTTTCTTCATTCTGTTCTGGTTGAATGGTTCTTTCTTTCTTCTGATCCAAACCATTGATTTGAGTCCCAGTTTCCTTCCCTGTTGGTTCCCTGTAATTTTTCCTTTATTTCATTTGCATAGCCTTCATTTTTTCATCTAATTTGTGACCATATTCAATGAATTCTATGAACATCCTAATTACCAGTGTTTTGAACTGTGCATCTGATAGATTAGCTATCTCTTTGTCACTTAGTTGTATTTTTTCTGGAGCTTTGATCTGTTCTTTCATTTGGGCCATTTTTTTTTCTGGGCTCACCTGTTATACAGTAAGGGACAGAGCCTTAGGTGTTCACCAGGGTGGGGCAACCCAAGTGGCTATGCTGTTTGTGGGGGAGGGGTTTGAGAGGGACCAATGCTGCTTGCTCTGGTCTCTGCCAGTTTTCAGTCACTTCCCCCACTACCCACAATCAAATTGGGCCCTCTGGTGTGGGTTCCCAGGTGGGTGGGTTTGTGTATGTCCTAAGACATGTGTGGGGTCCTCGAACTCTCCTGTGAGGCTGGGAGTTTTTCCTACCACCTCAACCGCTAGAGGTGTTTTCAGTCACAGGTTTTGAGGCTTTATTTCCCTGTGCTAGAATCCTGGTGTGCTTGATCTATCTTGCTTCCCAGTTGTTTCTCCTGATTTATCTGCATGCAAATGTGGGACTGCTTAGTCCACAGTCTGCCACCTCACATGGTCCACCAGCCACTGCCTTGCTGTGAGTCCTGTCCTCCTGGCTGCCTATTTCCATCCCTCCTACCTGTCTGAATGAATGTTTCTTCTTTAACTCCTTGTTTGTCTGACTTCCATACAATTTGATTTTCTGTCAGTTCTTGTTGCTTTTTGTTTTTAAATTTGTTGCTGTCCTTCTTTTGGTTGTGTGAGGAGGCAGTGTGTCTAGCTACATTTCCATCTTGGCCAGATATCTCAGAATTCTTTTACATATCCATCTTTTCATGTATTATTTTGATACTTTGAGCGTTACTGCTATAACTTTACCAAATATCTGCTGTCATTTAGGATTACAGAACATAAAATAATTTTTTCTGGTATAAACCATGGTACCATTGATTTTCATTGATTACTGAATATATTAATATTATTTTGGAAATATATTAAAACAAATTAAACCTGTTTTCATTTCCACTATAGCAGAGACCAAAACTATTTCCAGAAATTCTGTATTCCCTTTAAGCTTTATCAGTTGTCAACCTTGTTGCCAAGGTTTTATCAGAAAATTTGAGGTTTTCTTTCTTGGTACATATTACTATATATGAATTGTTAAAAATTCTTAAGATTGTTTTAACAATTAAATAAAAGTAATTCTTCATTGAGAATGTATTTTGTAAGTTATAGAAAATTCCCTTTATTTAAAGAATGGGCCAATGTATTCAATGCCTTAGTGGACTTACTCAGAATACTAGTTTTTATTATCATTACTGACTATAATTATCAGTAAAAATAATAAAAACCTTATTTTACAGAAAAAGATAGCCATTCTCAAATCAAAATTTTACAGTATGAAGTGACCACAGATTATTTTTGGCTCACATATATCTGTTTTACATCCAAACATCCTGGTAGCCTGGGAGCCAGGACCCTCTCCAGCTAGACAGCTCTGCTCTGTTCCTCAGTGGTCTTCTTTCCGTGCTCCCAGGAAGCATCTTTGGTGTTTCAACTCAGCCAAGGAGGAAGATACAGTCTTCAGTGGAAAGGCAAAATGCAGTCCAGATGTTCATTTTTGATTTTTACTCCAATTTATCCTCTTAGTGAAAGTGTTTCCTTTTCTTCTATAACAGTATTGGGTAGCATATGTACTCATGTTTTATGAGTATACAATTACCAGGCATAGTTATTCCCAAGGATATAAAATCATCACATTTGAGATGAGGTCTTAAAAGTCACCTAATTTAGCCTTCTCATTATATATGTTAAGTTACTCACCATGAACACAGAATTACCAAGTTTCAGAGTATAGGTCGGAGCCCTTATTTGGGGACTTCTGGCTGATATGGAGACATAGGTAGATACACTTTGACTCCTTGCACAACCAAAATAAGGAAAACAAACAAATTTTGAAACAAAAAATAACCAGAACTGCCAGAGAATAGAACTGTATGGAAGCCTGACAACCAAGGAGTCAAAGAAGAAACATTCATTCAGACCAATAGGAGGGGAGGACATGAGCAGCCAGGGCAGAGAGGTCACATGACAAAGCAGCAGCTGGAGGACCAGGCAATCCCACATTTGTTAGAAGATAAACCCAGAGGAACAACTTGGGTGTGAGACAGTCCACAAAACCCAGGGTTCCAGCAAGGGAAAAGAAAGTCTCAAAGCCTCTGGCTGTAAAAACCTGTGGGGGTGGCAGCAGTGGGAGAAACTCTCAGCTTCATAGGAGAGTTCATTGGAGAGACCCACAGGGTCCTAGAATGTACACAAACCACCAACTCAGGAATTAGCAGAAGCACCCCATTTGTTTGTGGGTAGTGGAAGAAGTGACTGTAAGCTGGCCCAGAACTGAGCAAGTAGCATTGTTCTCTCTAGATCCCTCCCAAACATACAGTGCCACAATGCAGCAATGTGGGTTGTCCCACCCTGCCAAATACCTTACAATGTAACAGGCATGTTGAAACAAAAAAAATGTAGCCCAAAGGAAAGAATTGATCAAAATGCCACAGAAACAACTAAATGAAGAAGAGATAGCCAACCTATCAGATGCAGAGTTCAAATCACTGGTAAGCAAGATGCTCACAGACATGTTTGAGTATGGTCACAAAATAGAGGAAAAGGTGAAGGCTATGCAAAGTGAAATAAAAAAATACACAGGGAACCAATAGTGATAGGAAGGAAACCAGGACTCAAATCAACAGTTTGGAGCAGAAGGAAGAAATAAATATTCAATCAGAACAGAATCAAGAAACAAGAATTCAAAACAATGAGGAGAGGCTTAGGAACCTACAGGACAACTTGAAATGTTCCATCTGAATCATAGGGGTACCATCAGGAAAAGAGGAAGAGCAATAAATTGAAAACTCATTTGAACAAATAATGAAGGAGAACTTCCCCAATCTGGCAAAGGAAATAGATTTCTACGAAGTCCAGGAAGTTCAGAGAGTCCCAAAGAAGTTGGAGTCATGGAAGCACACACCAAAGCACATCATAGTCACATTACTCAAAATCAAAGAGAAAGAGGGAATCTTAAAAGCAGCAAGACAAAAGGAGGCAGTTATCTACAAAGGAGGTCCCATTAGATTATCAGCTGGTATCTCAAAAGAAACCTTACAGGCAAGAAGGAGTTGGAAAGAAGTATTCCAAGTCATGAAAGACAAGGACCTACATCCAAGATTGCTCTATCCAGCAAAGCTATCATTTAGAATGGAAGGGCAGATAAAGTGCTTCCAAGATAAAGTCAAGTTAAAGGAGTTCATCATCACCAAGCCATTATTATAATAAATGTTTAAGGGACTTATCTAAGAAAAAGAAGATCATCAAAAACATGAACAGTAAAATAAGAACAAACTCACAGCTATCAACAACCAAACCTAAAAAACAAACAAGCAAAAAACCTAAGCAAACATCTAGAACAGGAGCAGAATCACAGAAATGGAGATCACATAGAGGGTTATCAGCAGGGAGGTAGAGAGGGGAGAATGGGGGAAAAGGTACAGGGAATAAGAAGCATAAATGGTAGATACAAAATAGACGGGGGGGGGGGGTTAAGAATAGTATAGGAAATAAAGAAACCAAAGGACTTATATGTATGACTCATGGACATGAACTAAGGTGGGGGAATTCTGATGGGAGGAGGGGTGCAGGGCAGAGGGAATAAAGTGGAGAAAAATGGAACAACTTTAATAGAATAATCAATAAAATATATTTTTTGAAAAAGAAAATGTCATGGCTAGAAGTCTCCATAAAAGCCATAAAACCCAACAATGCATCTGGCTTTTAAATCTTCTGTACAGTCTCTCTGTTAAATGGCTGCCCAGCTGGGATTAAAACACAACCAGTGCTTTAAAAGCCACCACCTGCTTGGCCTCCCACGTCACCTCCCAATGGCAAAGAAGTCCTCCCTCCCCTTTAACATCAAGTCACTGTCCCCTCCACAGTGACCGCCAGCCCCTGCCCACCCATGTATAAGACATCACTTATTTTATTCTTCCTGGTCAACTTCATTGCTGTTAAATTTACATTCTTTCAGTAAGTGTTTATGAATCCCAATCTGTAGGTGTCACCAGCAATAAAATGATGAATAAGGAGAATAATCTCACAAAAGAAATTACACATAAATAGGTACTTTTCATTCAAGGTGATATATATGACTTTGATGGAGCATGTATAAAACATTAGGGGAACAAGGAAGTTTTATTATTTGCCCACTATCTATAAACACTGAAGATACAAAACTGTATTCCCTGAAGGAATACAGAGATATTCTCTCCACTTCAGAAGCTTATGGTCTAAAGAAACACAGAAGAAATATATAAATTTGATTCATTATAAAAATCCAAGTGATGATGTGCTATGGCAATGTGATAGTCTATTATATTATTCATAAGGCGTTGCTGAGCATAAGCAGCCATAGCTATTAATAACCTTAGTCACTAAACGTTAAGTGATCAGCAGAGCCACTGAATTGCACAACTCCAGGGGTCTTCCTCACATGATTTCCTGTGAGAATGGCGGCCTCTGGATACCAACTCCTGAACCTACTAAGTGCTGTGCACTGTGCACTGATGTGTAATGTTGAACAAGAGAGATTAACCCTGCTCCCTTAAAACTTAGCCTTCTGAGGACCAGACAGACATTTAAGAAGTACATATGCAAATACATATATGACTATAGTTGTGCTCAGTACTATGCAAGGAAAAGAATAGTTTGCTAGAAAGAGATTTTGAAAGGGATCAGAAAGAAAATGTCTCTATGAATATCTAGCATTTCCTCTCAGACCTAAAGGACACAAGGAATTAATCAGGCTGGGAAAGGAAAACTATACAGGCAGAAGGTTTGTGAGCTCTGGGGACAGAGAGAAGGGGCAGTGCTCCAGAGCGAGTAGCCAGGATGACGGACTAGAGCGAGGGGCCCACCACATGCAGAGCTTCATCCGCCAAGGAGGAGTCTGGGGTTGAAGTTATATGTAGTAGTGTGTGATGGGAGGAAATTGGGTGGACACATCTCTACTGGGAGTAACACAAAGGCTGGTGAGCAAGGGGGATTGTGGAGATATCTGTCAGTGCACAGTAACAGATACCTACCTGAACGATTTCTTTTTAGTGGGAAGATTTTAATTTTGATCTGTTTCTTTTCTGTTTTCTAAATTTAATAGAAATGTTTTCAATTAAAAAGTACGAAAACCTTGCTGTTGTGTGGTCTTTTGCCCTGCCTGAAACAGATCTATCTCGGTCAAGTATTTAACGACCTGTTAGTGACAAACATGTATGAGTCCACAAAACAAAACTGATTCTGGCTGATTATTTCCTCTATGGATCTTGACTATTCAAACTTACTTGAGCCTCAGGCATTTTTTGGATTTTACTGCCATCTAGTGTCTCTGAAAATGTAGGTTTATTTGTTTTTCTGAAAAAGACACTTCCTGAAACTATACAACTGAGCAAATACATGTCTACTTCTGAAATGCAGGAATGTCTGCTCTGGTTTTATTTATATCACACTTAAGTTGACATAAAATAAGTCTACTCTTATTTATTACCCTCTCTCTTATATCTGTCTAATTATCTAGGGTTTCACTGATTCCTCTGATTTGTACTCCTACTATCTTTTTAAGGCTTTCATTTTGAAAAGTCCTCACAAGGTAGACCAGCATATCCATTGCACAAAAGTGTCTGGCTGAGGGAGCAAGTAGGAGTTGAAATCCAACCTATGTCCTTCTTCCAAGTCAAATGCAGAGGGGCTGTGCCTGCTCCAGGACTAGTGTCTTCTCCTGATTTGCAAATACAAGTTAGCATCAGCCCCTTAGTCACTCTACAGTGGTTCCCATGCAAAATTTAGTGCTCACTGATTTCCTGAAGCTACTGGTTTTAGGATTAGTTTTAGTTTCTGTTTAAGTCTGGTTTTACAAAACTCAGAAAAATCATTGGCCCAAAATACATTCTCAAGCTACTTCCATTCAGTTAGGTTTGGTTTTGTTCATCAAAGTTTTGCAGATAATACTGCAATAATGAATGCTCTTTTCAGGATACAAGTGGGGACGTCCGTGCATTTGTGTTGTTAACACTCCTTGCCATGCACTTGCTCAAACATACCAGAACACCTCTTCTTTTTCACCACATCCTTTATTGTAATTCTCTTTTTCTTACAAGGTCCCAAGCCACTCGTTTCCGTTGGCATCAACCAGCTCCTTTTGACAAGCAGCAGACGTGGGCAATAGATAACGTCTATATCGGGGATGGCTGTGTAGACATGTGCAGTGGCCATGGAAGGTGCATGCAAGGGAACTGTGTGTGAGTAGACTTGTTTTCTTCCTTCTGCAGAAAGTTCCTGATTCACATTCCAGGCAGCAGATTTTTCTGAAACTGTTCTTTTAATCACTTCCAAGCTACCTTAGATTATACATTTTCCTAAAATCCCATATCGAGCTAGCTATGGAATTTATGGCAATTATATCTTCATCCTTGCTTGGAGATTAGGAACTGAACAATGGCCGTCTTGTCAGGAGAAGGCTGAAATATAATTGACTGTATTTTATTTCCTTCTGTGTTTCTACAATATACCAGAAGCCTAAAACAGACATTAAAAGAGAGAGGTTCAGGAGTGCAGTGTGTTCTGACAAAAAAAGAATACACTGTAAGTATTTTCCTCACATAGGTCTAAATATACTCGTATGTAATGATATACATTCTTGTGGTTTAATTGATATTCCCCTGTTGTTTGCATAAGAAAGTGTTTAACCAAAGGATACAATAAAACTTTTGCAACAAAAACAAGAGAGAAAGAAAGAAAGTATATAAATGCCTGATCAATTTACCAGGCATATTTGATGGAGAAGTCTAGTATTTTGCTTTTAGAGATCCTTGGCATCTTTGGAAGGATCTAAATAAGGTGTGTGTCAATGTGTGTGTGTTGTGTACTACAGATCTCTTGCTTTATTTTCAAAGATTATGCTGTTCAGTGAGGTGGTATAAATGAAGATGCTGGGAAACAATTCATAGCCCCTTCTTTACTAATCTTTACACACCTGGGAAGTCTTTCTTTTGTTCAATGACTCTAGCCTATATCCAGAATGATCTCTGAGACTCTAGTGCCTCCCAGTTCTGTGTTCGTGTATTTGCTCCCACATCCAACAGAAAAGTCAGTCCTTCGGTCGGAAATAGCAGATGCTATCCAAAGTACCTTGTGCTGTTTTGAATGTGGCTTCTTGGATTCCCAGTCGGCTCAAAGGCTCTATTAAAGAGACCAATTTTGTAACTTATTAGGGCCTACCAGTTTAGTTTGGCAGCTGCAATTGTTTATCACCCATCCAGAGCTGTGGGATATAGAGACAGGGCTTCAGGAAATTTCTTGAAGTTGCTTCCTTCTCTCCTTGTTATGCCCACAGCACTACTTTCAGAAAGTCCAGAGGCATTTAGCTCACAGTTTATTTTTAACCTAAAGCCCTCTTAAGGAAAGCAGGTGAATTCTCTGCGAAGATAGGTCACCTGTCATCATCATGGACTAGGAAAAATAATTGGCTTCACTGATTTAAGAACACATGTGTGGGGGCTTTGTCCGGTGTTCACTTTCCTTTCTCTTTCTCCATACCCAGCTGTGATGAGCAGTGGGGTGGCCTGTACTGTGATGAGCCCGAGACCTCCCTTCCAACTCAGCTCAAAGACAACTTCAATCGAGCCCCATCCAACCAAAATTGGCTTACTGTGAATGGAGGAAAATTGAGTACCGTGTGTGGAGCTGTGGCTTCAGGAATGGCTCTCCATTTCAGCGGGGTGAGTGTTTGGCTACTGATTATTCATTTCTGCATCCTCTGAGTTTTCCCCAAATGTCTGAGTCTCCTTGGAAGTTTAATTCACAGATCAAAATGCAGAGTTACACATTCTAAACACACAACCCAGATCTGAACTTGCAACTTTATATGTATCAGAAAACACTAATTATTTGCCTCATTTTCCTATCACAGATCAGTTGAATTATTTCCTATCACAATTTAATTATGCAGGGTAGTGCCTGCACGATGCATATTTAAGTACACATTTTTAGGACATGTATGACTTTTCATCCTGGGAGAGAGTGCTTTTGCACAATGTGTGAGCATCTTTCATCTTGATGGTTCTGTAATTGAAAACTCTTGAGCTTGCAACAGATTTTGGATTTACAAGACCAAGATCTGACAAATAAGCTTCACTGTTTCCTGAATTAATAATAATTAATTCTTTCCATAAATTATCCAAGAAAAAATAATTGTCAGTAATTACTAGACATTTATATATATAGCAAATTATTTTGTGAATGACAGCAGCAATATTAGAAATTTTTTAAGAAAATTGTACTCATTCTATATTGCTGCCAAAGATGACTTTGTATTTAAAAATAGTGTTTCTCCAATACCATAATTAAATACCCTTCATAAGCAATTTAATTGGAAAAAAATTACAAATTCACTGTCAGCTCTTTATTTCTCTATCATACCCCACCTCAGTGTTCACATGTGTGCCAATGAAGTGTGTTATTTATATCCAGTGTTTTAGGCCCAAGAGTAACAAGAGAACATACAGCATATAAGATTTTGTAATCAACAACACTGACTAGGAACATAGTGTTTGTTCGTAATACTCCACTTATCTTATGTGGAACTCTAAAGAGGCCTAATTTTCCTCCTGTGTTCAACCAAGAAATCTCTACCTACCTACATTAATGAATTAATACTAGCTACATTAAAATCAACTATAAAGTCTAAATAAAAAGCATTATAACTATTATCTCTAGTTATAATAAATGCCTGTGAGTAACTGGAAATAGTTTAGTAAAAACAGAAGTTACTTTAATTCCAGCTCTCATCTTGCTTATAGGAAGATGGAAGAGAATCTCCTTGAATAAAATACACTGCCCTTGTCAATAAGTAAGAATACTGAAATGTCAAAATTCAGCAAATATTGGCTGAGTACCTACTCTCTGCCAGAGGCCATGTTAGGAGTGAGTGTAACAGGAGAGATGATAAGAAAATGAGTATTGTAATACTGTGTGGCTTGTATTATGAAAGGAAAACAAAAACGATGGAAGCCAGAGAAAACCTAAAAGTTGCAATCACAATTCCTAACCACTGTCTGTTGCATTCTGTTGCTTTTCCTCAGGGTTGCAGTCGACTATTAGTCACCGTGGATCTAAACCTCACTAATGCTGAGTTTATCCAGTTTTACTTCATGTATGGATGCCTAATTACACCAAACAACCGTAACCAAGGTGTTCTCTTGGAATATTCTGTCAATGGAGGCATTACCTGGAACCTGCTCATGGAAATTTTTTATGACCAGTACAGTAAACCTGGGTTTGTATTCTATTTTATCTCATGTCTATTAACTAGTATGATTAGCAATGCTTCTTGGTCAGACCTGCCAGTAAATTATCACAGGGACCAAAGAGAACCTCGACCTTACTCATCAGTAATGGATGCCTCCAAGACTGACATGAAGATAAGGTTCTTGAGATGGTTTGGGTTTTTAAGACCAATTAGTTTCCAAATTCAGGGTAAGGTAACATACACTATCACAATGCCGGTAATGAGTAGGTCCAGTACAAAAACACATAAATTCATGAGACTGTGATAATTAAGTTCAACAACATTTTGGGAAAATGTAAACAAAAAATATTTATTTATATAGTATTCACTCCACTTTAAAGAACTGAGGGCTTGAAAATAAACACAATAAAATATAAATATCTGTAAGAAGCCTAGCGTCTAGTTTTAAATTCCTTATTTAAAAACCCTGAATAAACCCAGTGCATGGATCATTTCTAAAAATATATATTCTCGAAGGGCAGAAAGCAATCAATTTGACTAATTAGGAAAGTCAAAAAGTTTGTTAAAAAGGAAAAGAGCATATTTATTTATTAAAGTAGGAGAAGAAGGAAAAAGAGGATAAGATGAGAGAAAGAGAAAAGGAGAAGGTTGGAGAACTGGAGAGCAGAGAGGAAAGGAGGGAAAAGAGGAGAGGGGGAGTAAATTCAGCCCAATCAAGCATAAGGAAATGCACCAGAGGAAAAAAAAAAGAAGAGGAGAGAAAACATAGATAGGTAGACAATACCTCAGTGCATGGAAAACCAGGTACAGGCTACAAATTAGGTCAAATAAAAACTTAAAATATTGTAAATGATCATTTAAATGCAACATATTAGTTAAGAATAGGTTCAGCTGTGAATGACAGAAAGCTCAAAATGATGTAAACAAAAGGGTTTTTTTCCCCTCTTATGTAAATAGCCCAGGGCTGCTCCAGTGGTTCAACAAAAGCATAGAGACCCAGGTTCCTTCTACTTTGTACTACTGCCACGCTCAACACAGGACCTCCAAAAGGGAGACTCTAGCTTCTCCACATTCCAGCCAGAAGGAAGGAGGATGGGCAAAAAGGGTGTGCTGTCTCCCTTCAAGAACATTTCTTGTCAGTTGCCTATATTTCCATTCCCATTCCAGTAGCCAGAACTTTGCCACAGAGACACACTGAGATGCAAGGGAGTCTGGACACATTATCTCTATTCTGGGTGACTGCTTGCCTGCCAAAATAGATGAGTTCCTATTATAAAGGAAGAAGGGGAGAATGGCAGTTAAGGAAATGCCAGCAATCTCTGCCACAAGCAAGAGATTTAAATCCCTCAGTTACATTAAAGTTGGACACCAATAAAAGAATCCAATATAATCTAAGTGGTACACAATGTCACAGTGCAAAAAAAAAAGTGCTCGTCTATTAGTAGGAGATAATAGACATACCAAGTAAACTACTTTCTTGGTCTTTAAGAAGGAAGTAATAAAGACTCTCAAGTGTAAATTCTGAACACTTAAACAGCACTATATACAGGGAGCAGGAAGTTATGTTACTGTAAGACAAAAGCATAAATATCTAATCTACTTTATTTTTCTAAAGGAGAAACTAACTGACCAAGATAGGAACTGTGGTCATAATTTATTTACTTAAAATTTTAGCAGCCTTAGATAAATTTCCACTCCAAAGGTTTTTTAATTGTGGTCAAGAATTTATTAGAGAAAGGAAACTAATATAGAAATAGGAAAGAAAAATAAGCTTTCAAAGATGATTGCTCTGGGTAAAGAAATGTGGTTGTGTATCCCTCCAGGAATGGATAGATTTCCTGATATTATTTAATATATTTTAAAGTGTTAATTAAACATGCTAAATCAATGGAGATACATTATAGAAAGATCTTACAGGGTGAACATACAAAAAGGTGGTGGGAGGGGCACAGATGACCTTCAAAGTTAACATGCATGAGGGAATGAACTTTGGAAAATATGACTTGCCTAAAGACCAATGGTCTTTAAACTGCCGGTAACTACACAATAAGGTCTAGTACTCACAATCTATGCCTTCCTTCCCTAAAACCAAGATCCATTAAGCTGTCATGACCCAAAAGCTGCACAAAATGATGGACATAATCAAACAAAGTATTTATTTTTTTTTATATTTTATTTATTTATCTTTAGAGGGGAAGGGAAGTTGAGAGGAAGGAAACATCAATGTATGGTTGCTTCTGGTGCATCCCCTGCAGGGAACTGACCCCTGCCGGAAACTGGCCTGCAACCCAAGCATGTGCCCTGACTGGGAATCGAACCGTGATTGTCTGGTTCGCAGGCCCGCGCTCAATCCACTGAGCTACACCAGCCAGGGCTTCAAACAAAGTATTTAAAAGCCAGGTACTGTAAGGAAATTCAACTAAAAGCATCCTAGCTTTGAATACATCTTGCTTAATCCCCGAGAGGGTATTTTAGACTTTATTTTTAGTGGGTTAAGGTCCATGTTGGAGCTCGGAGCCATGTTTTTCCATGTCTGTCCTTGGTGACTCAGCCAGGGATGTCATGCTGGGCTTATTAGCCCATGGCTCTCGCAAAGCATTTCTTAGTATAATGTTTTCAATAAAACATATAGACAAAGTCAATATCAAACCACAGGCAACTGATAAAGTGATTACATACAGCCTGGTACTGTCAGGTTGAGAGTCCAAACATCCTGCCACAATCCAGTGTGCATATTTTGAGGAAATTGCTGGTACTCATTGTGAATAGAATGAAACCAAGGAGCCAGAAAAAAGAAGCAAATGAATTAACTCCAAGGTGCCAAAAAAAATGTCAGTTGGCTATCTCTACCCACATGCATATGCATTTACTCTAGGCCTACAGATTCCGAGGCATCCCAGGCAAGCAGAAAATTGTGGGGTCCCTCTGAGGCTACCCAGGGGCCATTGGGTGAGTTGGTAGCTCCTGGACACTTGAAGTGTTCACTTTGTATTTCCCCAGTTTAGTGACTTGAGAGAGATTATAAGATCAAGCTAGTTCATCATGGTTTTTCAAGATTATTTTAGTCAATGTCCTCTCATCACTCACCCCATGACATGGTTATAAATCGTTTACTTACACGAGACATTTGACAAGACTTCCCCTCACCCCCACCATCATTTTTTCACAGATTCGTGAATATCCTTCTCCCCCCTGATGCTAAAGAGATTGCTACTCGCTTCCGCTGGTGGCAGCCGAGACATGACGGCCCGGATCAGAACGACTGGGCCATCGACAATGTCCTCATCTCAGGCTCTGCTGACCAGAGGACTGTCATGCTGGACACGTTCAGCAGCGCCCCCGTTCCTCAGCATGAGCGCTCGCCTGCAGATGCCGGCCCTGTCGGGAGAATTGCTTTTGACATATTTATGGAGGATAAAACTGCAGGTAAATTTTTCATAACGCTAAATAAAAATCCAGTGGAGATGCAGTTTGGATTTGGCTTTTTACAAAAGAATGTGAAACCTTTTACACATTCTCAAATGATACAGGAGCAGTGAAAGTGGGGGGGTCACCCTTTTGTTTTTCTCATCCTTGCTAGTTTACATTAAAACTATTTTCTTTCTCTCAAGCCATCAACTATGTTTTTAATAGTTAACATTCTATAATTTTGTTAACAGGAGTATTTTATTTTGCTAGAAAATTTTCCATTTCTGTTTTCATTTTCTACTGTGGGTAGAAAACCAGCACTTTCTGGTCACTTGTTTTAGTATCAGAAGACAGGTGTTTTGTTAGCTATGGTGCCTGTGGGATGCATTTGTGATGGCATTTTCTGTTCCAGAGTGTCCAAGGTCTTACTGAGTACTCTTAATTCTCATGGTGCAGTGATCCTGGTGAACTAGCAAGGATCTCTTTATGCTATTCTTATCTTCAATGTATTGTTTTCTTTTCATTTCATAACAGTATTTTGGTCACCTTTTTTTAAAGTTTTGCTTTATATTAAGTATGTGGCTTTGTCATGCCATATCCATGGTTACACTCTATAGTATGTCTACTCCAGGTCAAGTAGACATGTTTAACTGTACATCTCACCAACCTTGCAAGTTTTACCCAAACAGTGAAAATAGAGAGAATATTTACCATACAGTCATCAGACAGTGAGACTGTCTCACATGCAACTTGATCCTAGACCCTTGCATAGAAAACTAGATGTATTTTACAATAGTAAGACTGATGAGAACCTTTCAGAGGAGTGAAACCTATGCCTAAAAATTTTTGAAATTTGAGGAATTTGAATTATTTAAAATACTTAATTATTAATGTTTTATTATAAAAGTAATACATATTCAGAGTGTGAAATTGAGAAAATACCAAAAATCATGAGAATGAAAATAAAAATCACCCAGAGGATAACCGTCATCAATATTTTGGTAATTTTCTTAGATTCTTTTTTCTATGCCTCTATATAAAGATATGTTTAACAAGATTATAATCATAAACTATACATGTTTTGTATCCCACTTTTCTTCATTTAGAATTAAATTCTGATCAATTTTCCAGGTCCTTAAATATCTTTGAAAATATCATTTTGACTACTGGTATCTCACACTTGAATCCTACTGGGGTCACCTAAACTCTGTCCACTTCAGCGGGGTGCTTATCAAAGCATGATTATCAGCAATTGTTATGAAAAAAGGCCTAGGATAAGTCTCATATATTCAAAAGACTTTCAGATATTTTTAAGTGAGTAAATTAATAAACAAAATTGAACTTCCAGCCAAGATGGAGGCCTAGGTAGATACACTGTGCCACCTTGCATGACCAAAAGAAGGACAACAACAAATGTAAAAGCAAAACACAACCAGAACTGCCAGGAAATGGAACTATATGGAACTCTGACAACCAAGGAGTTAAAGAAGAAACATTCATCCAGACTGGTAGGAGGGGCAAAGACAGACAGCCAGGTAGAGAGGACTAGGGGCAAGGCAGTGGCTGGAGGACTGGGATGGGCAAGATGGTGGCTGGCAGACCAGATGAGGCTGTGGCTTGCAGACTAGGCGGGTCCCACACTCACATGCAGATAAACCAGGAGGAACAACTAGGGAGCAAGACAGACCATGCAACCCAGGGTTCCAGTATGAGGAAATAAAGCCTCAAAACCTCTAACTAAAAATTCCTGTGGGGCTTCAGATGGCAGTGGGAGGAACTCCCAGCCTCACAGCAGCTGGCTGGAGAGACCCATGGGGTCCTAGAACATACACAAGCCCACCCACCAGGAATCAGCACCAGAAGGGCCCCATTTGACTGTTGGAAGTGACTGAAAACTGAGAGCAGAGCAAAGAGCACTGTTCGCTCTCAGACCCCTCCCCCACATACAGCATCACAATGCAGCAACAAGGGTTGCCCCACCGTCATGAACACCTAAGGCTCTGCCCTTTACTGTGTAACAGGTGCACTGAGACAAAAAAAAAAAAATTGGTCCAAATGAAAGAACAGTTCAAAGCTCCTGAAAAAATACAACAAAGTGATGAAGAGATAGCCAAACTATCAGATACACAGTTCAAAACACTGGTTATCAGCATGCTCCAGGAACTCACTGGGTACTTCCACAGCATAAAAAAGACCCATGCAGGAATGAAGGTTGCATTATGTGAAATGTAGGAAAATCTGCAGGGAACCAACAGCAATGGAAAGGAAACCAGGACTCAAATCAACAGTCTGGAGCAGAAGGAAGAAAGAAACATTCAATCAGAACAAAAAGAAGAAACAAAAATTCAAAAAAATGAGGAGAGGCTTAGGAACCTCCAGGACAACTTTAAATGTTCCAACATGGAAATCATAGAGGTGCCAGAAGAAAAAGAGGAAGAAGAAGAAATTGAAAAGGTATTTGAAAAAATAATGAAGGAGAACTTCTGCAATCTGGCAAAGGAAATAGACTTCCAGAAAATCCAGGAAGCTCAGAGAGTCCCAAAGAAGTTGAACTGGAGGAGGAACACACCAAGCCACATCATAATTACATTAGCCAAAATTAAAGATAAGCAGAGAATTTTAAAAGCAGCAAGAGGAAAGGAGACACCTACAAAGGAATTCCCATTAGACTATCATCTGATTTCTCACAGGCAAGAAGCCTCCCAGGCAAGAAGGGGCTGGAAAGAAGTATTCAAAGTCAAAAAGGCAAGGACCTACATCCAAGATTACTCTATCCAGCAAAGCTATCATTTAGAATGGAAGGGAAGATAAAGTGTTTCCCAGATAAGGTCAAGTGAAAGGAGTTTGTCATCACCAAGCCCTTATTATATGAAGTATTAAAGGGACTTACCTAAGAAAAAGAAGATCATCAGAAATATGAACAGTAAAATAATAACAAACTCAAAACTACCAACAACTGAACCTAAAAAAACAAGACAAAAATAAACAAACAAACAAGTAGAACAGGAACAGAATGACAGAAATGGAGTTCACATGGAGGATTATCAACGAGGAGGTGGAGTAGAGAGAAAGGGGAAAAGGTACAGGGAATAGGAAGCATAAATTATAGGTAGAAAATAGACAGAGGAAGGTTAAGAATAGTATAGGAAATGGAGAAGCCAAAGAACTTATATGTGTGACCCATGGACATGAACTAAAGGCAAGGGAATGCTGGTGGGAGGGGGTGTGCAGGGCAGAGGGGAATAAAGAGGGGAATAGGACAACTGTAATAGCATAATCAATAAAATATATTTTAAAAAAGAAAGTATTATTTTAAAGTCTGTAATATTTTATTATAAGTTGTTCACAATTTTGACATTGTTGGATACTCAGTTATTCTCACTAATCAATTTATTAGTATATTGTGTGGTATAGTAGTAGAGGTAGAAGTAAAAATTTCTTTCATAAAAATCACCTTTTAAGTAGGAAAAGCTTAAAATTTTCCTCACTACTACCAAGTAGTCTTACTCTCTTAAGGAGGTTATTAAGATTTACTTATATAGATCTGGTTCAAAACTTTGCTAAATTATGTGGGGGGGTTTTCCTGTGAAATGGTTATACATTACACTCCTGTGTAATGTATATATAGTGAGCTTATAGTCAGATAATAACTTAAGTACTGCTTCTATATGAATGAAAACAAATACAGATTATTTTTGAGTACCTGAAATACTGATTTTTACTCTAGGTTTAGTTGGTGATATACAATGGAAGGAACAAATTTTCTGCCACCTGCTTGTTTTGCAGAAATGGTATTCCTAGAAACTAATATCTACTTAGAGAAGCTGTTTGTGATACTGCAGAACAGATTGATTAGTTAATTGATTAATGTAAGCCTTTTTTCACTAGAATCGTGGAGGTCTAACATAAAATAAAATACGTACCTCAGAATAAGCTGTCTCAGGTATTCTTACTGGAATCAAGTGTCTGTGCACTTTGACTCTTGAGCCCTGTGTGGCAGGGGATTGAACGTGACTCCCAATCCCACAAGGTGAAACCTGACAGATAATGCTGCTGGAGTAGCTATTTGAATCCCAGATATATGCTGCTTAGTGGGATAAGCAGCATATATCTGGGATTCAAATAGCTACTTAGCATGCTTATTGCATGCTTAGGCAGAATTGAAAGGATACAACACAGGTAAAGGCTGAATTCCAATTTCATTGTCTGGTGTCTTCTCTGAAGCCTCTGAGACCATCCGAGCCTGCAGCTTGTGCAGCGGTCCTGAGCCTCTGGTTGTGCCCATTTGGTTTGGTGTGCCCATTTGTTCACCTCCACTGCAAATACTGAAGCTCACCAGGGAACTTTCACAGAAAAGTTGAACCTAAAAATCAAAGTATATCGTGAATTAGATGCAACTTGTAGATATGTTTAACTTTAAACCTTTCTGGAATAAAATATGATGTTATAAACACTTCTTTCAGAAGAAAAAAAGAAATTAGGAGTGTGTGTGTGTGTGTGTGTGTGTGTGAGAGAGAGAGAGAGAGAGAGAGAGAGAGAGAGAGAGAGAGAATAGGAGGTACTCTGCACTACCAAATCATAATCTTGCTAAGTTGTCCCTAGACTCTTAGAAGCTTTTCTATATCACTTTATTGAGGTATAATTGACATAGCTTGATGAGTTTGCAGGTAAGTATACACCCATGAAACAATTACTACAATCAAGCCCATAAATTTATCAATCACCTCTGAAAGCTTTCTTCTGTCCCCTTCCCTTTTTTAAATATCTATTTGTCTGTTATGGGAATAGCACTTAATACAACATTTATCTTAGTGAATTTTAAGCATATAATACAGTATTGTTAACTATAGGTCCTATGCTGTACAGTAGACCTCCAGAGATTATTACTGAAATTTTGTACCCTTTGATCGACACTTCTCCACTTCCCCCTCCCCCTAGCCCCTTGTAACCACAGGTGCTAGAGTTTGGCTGATAATAAGTTTTTTAATCACCCAGATGACACTATTAGAATTTGAGTAAAAGTAGCTAACTCACTTCCACTCATTTCCCTATTGTGTTAAGAAAAATTCATTCTGCTTCTTTAGATCCTGCCTAGAAGTTCAATATCTGTCAGAAAAAAATAGTTGTTTCCCTTTGATTTTAATTTACAACATATACATATACTCTTTTCCAAATGTAGCCTCACCAATATCAGGTAGTAGGTATATCTCAACCTCCCAGTGTCCATTTTCCTAAAATGATGTGCTTACATTTATGTTTTCTCTGTGGGTTGTATGTGATATATATCGTAGAGATTTGTACTTAATTCTAGATCTCCCTTAAAGTGAAAATTTGCCTCAAGTATTTTTGTCAGAAAACTTTTGTCTTTTATTTTATGAAGTGAACGAGCACTGGCTCTTCCATGATGATTGCACAGTGGAAAGATTCTGTGACTCCCCTGATGGTGTCATGCTCTGCGGCAGTCACGACGGGAGAGAAGTGTACGCTGTGACTCACGACTTGACTCCCACTGAGGGCTGGATCATGCAGTTCAAGGTGAAAGTGTTATGGTCTTCACTGCACAAATAACCACATATAGCATATAAAAATGAAAAATAATCATAGAGACAAAAATCCTCTAGTATTTTATTAACAATATATACTTTGGAAAGCAAAATTTAATATTAAAGGTAATATACAACTTGACACTATATAACTTAATGACTTAAAGTATTTTATTTCTGAACTATATCAAGGTTAACCTTTCATAGAATAATGTCTTTCTGCTCAGGGTTAAATACTGATAGAGCAAATATTGACAATAAGTATGTAGGATACTGATTCCAGTTCCCTGAGTTAAATAATTTAATAGCTTATACAGTCTTTTAAGAGAAGAATAAAGCTACTATGGTTATATCTACTTTTTATTTTACAAGAGCATTTTAATGCTTCTAAAGAAAGAAAATTATGGAAAACAAAGGCGTGAATAGCATTCATTAATGCTAACATCAATTTTGGCCAAGATTTTATGTCAACCAATTCATTCTATCTACTTTAGACCCACTGCATTAGCAACAAATATGGCATTATGGTTACCTCCATCAATGAAAGGTGCTGGGCCTTATTAAAATTACCTTCTGTTATTACTTTGTTGTGTCTTACATGTAGTCGAAAGTGATTTATTGAGAGTCATAAGCTGTAGGACAAAATAGTAAACTTGGGAAAGCTGTTAGCAATCCTTCTTGGTCAGCATTGTGCCAAATAGAAGTGCCAAACCATTAGCACAACAAACAACAATTTGTAAGCGAGGGCCCAGGCCTCCCAAGGCAATCAGCCAGCCATGGCAAAAGCACAGATTTCAGCTTCTTCCCAAACTCCCTGCAAAATACATTTGGCACGTTCTATAATTTGTCACCTTGAGCAACTTCCCCACGCATCAGCAGAACAAATAATGATCCTGAAAATACAGAATAGATGCAGCGCAGTGTCCATCAAGTGATCAGCAACTTTTCTTGTGCCAGGTGCTTAGAGTAGAAACATGTAATGGGGTTTAATATATTAACAATTTTGCTTTTCTGTTTATTAGATCTCTGTTGGATGTAAAGTGTCTGAAAAAGTTGCCCAGAATCAAATTCATGTACAGTATTCTACTGACTTTGGTGTGAGCTGGAATTATCTGGTCCCTCAATGCTTACCTGCAGACCCAAAATGCTCTGGAAGTGTTTCTCAGCCATCTGTATTCTTTCCAACTAAAGGATGGAAAAGGATCACTTACCCACTCCCTGAAAGTTTAGTAGGAAAGTAAGTAGAAAATTAAAATAAAGCCTGGTTCCAATTGTCCATGCCCTGGCTGGTGTGGCTCAATGGATTGAGTGGTGACCTGTGAACCACAGGGTCACCAGTTCAATTCCCAGTCAAAGCACGTGCCTAGGTTGGAATCCAGGTGCCTGGTAGGGGCGCAGAAGAGGCAACCACAAATTAATGTTTCTCTCCCTCTCTTTTTCCCCCCTTCCCCTTTGTCTAAAAATAAAATAAAATATTTAAAAATAAAATAAAGCCTGGCTTCAATCCAGAAGTAGATTAGGGACACTGTGGTTGAGCCTGAAATTCTGTGTAATTGTGGATAAAATGTTGTCTTCCTCCCTAACTCTAAAGGCTCTCTATTCATGACCTCCATGAGGAGCTAACTCAAGGAAACCTCAGGTTGTTCTTCTCAGACCTGTCAAGATGAACCTTGGCAGGCCCTTTTATGTTCTGCAAATGGGGACAGAGTGAGAGTGATGGCCATGGAGCCAGGTGGAAAGGTGTATGTTACCTTACAGGCCTTGTAGATTGTGGTCCACTATACACCATATAGTTTTCACATTAAGGCCTTGTTGATCCATGATAGATGGAGCCTGGAGCAAAATCCTAACTCATCCTGCCATTTGTACAAATCCTAATTCTTCATACTATTTGTACAAGTAGGTTTCGTAGGTTTTATTTTTCTCTTATCTAAGCCTTATGTTCTGCACCTGAAGTGATAAGTAATTAGTTTGGAGCAATAGTGAGCCAAAGTGATTAAACTGTGCTCTGAAAAGCCTGTGGATGAGTTAATTTAAAGCAATTCCAAAAGATTTCTCTTTGACTGTAAAATTAGGAAAAAAAGATACATTAAAGAAAATGATAGGTGAGCCTCCACCATATGAATCATAGAGTGTGGGTAAATGAAAAACCTTCTTGTAAAACAGAATTATAATACATGACCAGAACACACAGAGTCTTTGAATGAGGTGCTCCCACATGGCTTTCCAGTGTCCCATAGATTTCATTTGCCACATCAGCATTCACAGTTTTTTGTAACAAATCTGAAGGGGTTAGTCCATTAACCTGCTAGGAAGCTCTATCAAGATGCTTTCAGCTTCAGTAACAGAAAACCCAGCTCAGACCAGCTGTGTACAAAGGACTCAGGGACAAAGACAAAAGGGGGTAGGATTGAGTGTGGGAGGTGGGAAAGGGTAGGGCTGGGGAAAGTGATGGTGGTAAAATGAAGACAACTGTATTCAAACATCAATAAAAATGAAATTTGTTTGTATACCTATAATGAAAAAAATCCAAAGATAAATGGATTCTTCGGTTATTGATTTCATAAGCTCAACTGTGTCTTCAAGGACATTGGTAACTCATTTTTCCACTGTCCACACCTCAGACACACTCAGACTTCAGGCTGGGTCCCCTGAACATCGATGACTTTCAGAAACCTGGCACAGAATGCATTCTTACCTATGTTCAGGGGACAGAAAGAGTTGTTTTTCTTTCAAAGAGAGCCAGAGCAAGCACCTTCTTGTATCCCATTGGTACACATTAACTCAAGAATGCCCTTTCCTGACTCAGTCATTAGCTAAGAGAATTATATTATGATGATTACCTCATATGACTCATCTGGAGTAAAATGCATGCTGGGGAGCCACATTGTCCTTGCTTCGTTTTCCCCCTCCTGTTCTTTCATCCCTTTTTTATAGTGAAGTATAATTTACATTCAGTAAAATGCACATTTTTTAATCATTTATTGCAGTGATCTCTTACCATTGTATAACCCATGTAACCACCACATGAAACAAGATAGAGACTATTTTATCACCCCATTAAGTTCCCTCATAGACTTTAGACTCTTTATACCAACATGGTGTGGAATATTTTAATATACAGTTAATTATGAGGTTTGTATTTTCCCCAAAAGGCAGAGAAGAACAATGATGAAATTAAAATCTTGGAGAAATATCCTTTAATATAACACATTCAAATTTGTTTTCTAATTAGCATAGTTACTCTGAGAATATTGATTATCTTTGGAGAATTCAGAAGTTTCTGTTTCCCAACCACCTGAGGGCTAGATATATGCTGACAAGTCCCTTTCAAAGGATTCACTCCCCTTGTGTACAATTTCAGAAATTCAATTAATGAATCTAAATTGCAAAGCAATCACTGGATTCCAGTTCATAAGCAACATGATTTGTGATAATTTTGTGTTTTTAAATGTTCTCATTATTTGAAATAGAGATTTCACTGTGTTTTCATTGTGTTTTACAGCTTTGCTCACATATTATAAAGTTTAAATGAAACTAGCTCTAATGTTCCATGACTAGAAATAGAAAAATAATGGCAGTCAGAAAACATGTCTTATTAATCTATTTCATCCTCTCAGACTGTCTTAAATGTTTTTTCCCTTGCATGTGCTGAATGAACACACAGGAAAGTGAACCTAAACAGGAAAGTGAACCTAAACAAAGTTAACTTTTGTTTTTCATTCCTGCGCTTTTGTGTTGCTAATAGCCCAGTAAGATTTAGGTTCTATCAGAAGTACTCAGACATGCAATGGGCAATCGATAACTTCTACCTGGGCCCTGGATGCTTGGACAACTGCCGAGGCCATGGAGATTGCTTAAAGGAACAATGCATTTGCGATCCAGGGTACTTTGGGCCCAACTGCTACCTGACTCACACTCTGAAGGTAATGGTAAAGTCCCAACAGAAGGCATTTACTCGCATTCTAGGTCCTGCCTTAAGAACCAACTGAAGTGTGAGACTAATAATTGTTAACAATGCTCCTTGGATCCCCCAAATAAATAAATTCTTTGGGTGGAAACTAAAAAAAGGTTTCTTAGATATAAGAATATTTGGATCAAGGTCTAGCACAATTTACCTAATTCACAAATATACCCAACTATATAGATTAAAGAACATAAATACTGGGTTTTTTTTTAGCAGTCTTTATTTAAAGTCAGTTTTGAGCATTCTTTACATCACTTTTTCAGGAGTTACAAGGTTAAAGGAGAATACTGTTGTTGTTATGAAATAAAGCAAATAACATTATCACAAAAAAATTCAAAAAGGACTACACAATACCTAGATTTTTGTTCAGAAAGTTCAGAGTTCTGATTTGGTAACTGTTCAAATATGGTTGTGTATTAAGAATAGAGAGGTCATTCTTGGGGACTTTAGATATTAGTATTTAATATGCAAAGCACATATAGTTGCCGTATATGTGCATTCTATTGCCAATACATTTGCCATATGTGCATTCTATTTCTGTGAATAAATACAGTACACTTGTCATTCCAATAACAGAAAAATGTCTATGCTAAAAAAGCACAATGATTAAAATCAAACATATAAGGGCCAAACAATTTAAACAAAACCTGTTGTGTTGGTTTTTTGCATAACATTTCAACAACTTTGAAACTGCTAAATTAAAAAAATTAATGTCAGCCAATGCTCACTTGCATCTGAAGCTTTTAGTCTATTTGTTATTAAGTGAGATTGTAATGTAAGAAACATAGTCACAAATAATGAATAAACTAAAAAAAATCTTTTCACAATAGTCAAATCTCTTTCTAGTTTCTCGCACAACATTCAAATTTGATTAGCATTCCTCAGTTGGATTAGAAATTGTACAATCTAAATTAAGCACTTATTCAAATCATTCTAATGAAAGTTTACATGGTTAGTGATCCATGTCTTCTGACTCTAGTGTTCTTACATGTAAAACTTTTTTTAAATTGCACTTATTTTCTACCATCAGTGAGGTACGGTGAGACTCACACATGACTACATGTCTTTGGCCATAGAGGTGGTAATGTTCTGAGATTGAAGAGGGCCTGTTTAAAACATTTTAACCACATAGTAAGATAGCAACTAGATAACTCTCTTAGGTAAGTGAAAAAGTATATAGTTTTTCTGTACAATTACATCTCTTATAAATCATTTTCATGATATAGTTATACCATTAAAAAACACTGGGTGCCTCAACCCGATGCAAAACTGTATTGTGGACAAAATGAGTATACTGTGGGGAAAATGAGTAATCAGTATCTTGCTATGATGTGAGAGGAGGAAGTAATTTTACACAGAATGTAGCTGTAATGAGCCCTAATATTTAATCATCTACTCACTTTGGAAAATAGACTATTCCTGGTTCTTGGTTAGTCTTAGTTAAAAGGATAAACTGGAGACCCAGGGAAAACATCTTATTCTAGATTTTGAGTACTTCTCCCCATTGTCCTGAATCTTGGCCCTGATAAATATATGAAAAGTCTTTCAAATTGCCTCCCAAGGTTGATTTTTTTTTTTACTTCGTATGGAAAACTTCATAAGTAAGGGTTTTGAATACCCTTACTTAACCTCAGAGACATTCAGAGTTCACTCTGTATTACAAGCTAAAGATCATTGTAGCCTAAAGGTGTCTCTGACATGGAGTCCACACACTCCAGGCATGGAAAGTGCTAGCACATCTGTTATACTTTATCTTATTTCTTTGAATTTTCATTTTTTGTGCATTTCATAATATTGTAACAAATTACAACAGTACTTTTGTATACCATGTAAATAAACAAACTTAATTTGGGAGTATTCATGTGTCCAGAAAATATCCAGCCATGCAATTTCAAAAATAAAGACACTTATTGAAGAAGATACAAGATACAAGAAACATTGTACATAGGACAATGATGCTTCAGTCCCTTTCAAAATAGACACATTGGGACCTCACAGAGCTCTCCCAGTCACCATCAGCTGCTCCATCATATTTTTCTGAATTCCATCAACAGTCTGAAATTTCTTTCCTTTCAAAGGTGATTTTAATTTTACAAAAAGCCAAAAGATATGGGGCACCAAATCTGGGCTGTAGAGGGACTAAGTCACCTGGTGATTTGATGTTTGGCCAAAAAGCTCATGAGACATGATGCACGAGCAGGCACATTGTCTAATGAAGCTGCCAATCAGCAGTTGCTCATAGCTGAGGCCTTCTGAATCATCCAAATAGTTTCTGTGGAGGAATGTTCAAGCTTAATGCAAAATTTGATGCAGATTTGTTGCTCTACTCTCTCAGTCATTTTGAATGAATGCAATAGCCACATTGTACACATGCTCACTCAACGGGGTCTACCACCCCCACTGACTACAAGGAAGTCATCATTGTTCACACATGCCTATTCTAGTCCACTCTCTTTGGCTGCCAGGTTACATCGACATCGCACAAACCATTCTTGTTAAATTAACAATGGCTGGACTTTTTCTCAACAGACCTTGTATGTATGCTTAAGTAACTTTTTACTAATAGAAGTATTATCTACTCAACCTTCTGGAGGTAATACTTCTCTCTGGTTGTTAAATTCTAATTATTAAACATTATTTAAGTTTAAATTATCTTTACTCAGTAATGGAAAAGAACTTTGTGAAGCTATCCTTTTTTAAAATATCTTTGGAAAAGCATTTAAAACCAGATCTAATTTTTTAAAGTCCAAGACATAATTCGGTATTGTCTATACATATTTGTTATCTGAAATTGTTGTTTTTAATGATGTGTCACTTATTTTGTTTCCAGACTTTTCTGAAGGAACGCTTTGACAGTGAAGAGATCAAGCCTGATTTATGGATGTCCTTAGAAGGTGGGAGTACTTGTACCGAGTGTGGGATTCTTGCTGAGGACACTGCACTCTATTTTGGGGGATCCACTGTGAGACAAGCTATTACTCAAGATTTGGATCTCCGAGGGGCAAAGTAAGTCAATTCAGGGTTATTTTTATTACAATTTAGCAACCAGCCCCAAAGCAAGGAACACATGTGGAAAAAGTTTTTATCCAGGACTTAACTAGAAGGAGTGCTTGTTCTATACAACTATTCTGATGGATAATATGTGCTTGCATTCAGATTCCTGCAATACTGGGGGCGCATCGGCAGTGAGAACAACATGACCTCCTGCCATCGGCCCGTTTGCCGGAAGGAAGGTGTGCTGTTGGACTACTCTACTGATGGAGGCACGTTTCAGGGGTGAAAGCCATATGTTGCAGCAGGTTCCCAAATTCCATCCAGTGCCCCTCAGAAAAGTCTCTGCAAAGCTTTGCTGACATCGCAATGCTAATAGTGAAAGTTACAAAGAGAAAGTTGAAGATCTTAGTTGGGTTACACATTTCATACATGTAACGTCTATGTTAGCAAAATCTACCAAAAAAAAAAAAGACAAAAGAGAAATCACCTTTAAAAAATTGTATGGCATCAGGGGGTAGACTTATCTAGAGATTACTTCATAAGTTGTATAAATGGCTAACAACTGTGCTGTATACCTGAAACCAATATAATATTGAATGTCATTTGTAATTTTAATTTTTTTTAAATTAAAGAAAAATGAAATGTTAAAATAAATAAATAATCTCCAAAGTTTATGAACAAAGAAAATAATCTTTGTTCTTAACTGAAGCTAGATTATCAATGATGCAATTTTAAAATAATTTTAGTAATTTTTGGTATACTTTTCCAAGTAGAATATAAATTTAAAAACATTTAAAAAACATTTTAAAGTATTTTAAAAAGCTTTCTTGTGAACAAGCATGTAATAGGATGCTAAGAGAATCTTCAAGAAAACTTTATTAATTGTGAAAGAAAATAATCTAAATTTATGAGTGTCATGCACTATTTTCACCTAATTCTATCTTATTACTTTAAAGTACCTGAAATAATACCATAATATCATGAGGTCTTTAGAAAATCAGCTTTAGCAGATTGATATCCTTAAGAACTAGAAAATAGATGGCCCTAAACTATTTTACCATGTTTAAAAGGTATTTCTTAAGTAATTTAAACATACCACTTAACAATTTAATCAGTTGTTAAGAGGGAAACTTCTTTTTTTTTTAATAATTTTTTTTATTTAATTCTTGTTCAAGTACAGCTTTCTGTCTTATATTCCCAACCCTGCCCACCCCCCACCCCATGCTCCCCACCTCCCTCCCATTTCCACCCCCCACCCTTAGTTATTGTCCATGTGTCCTAAGAGGGAAACTTCTTATTGGTCCAATGAACCACAAATTGCATAGAATTATAACACTTGTGTTCTTGCTTTTTTCCCTTTTTATTGTTCAGTTACTGTTGTCCCCATTTTCCCCTCATTACTCTCCTCTGCCCCACCCACCCTGACCTCCCATATTCAATCCTCCTTCACTCCACCCCCATTGTCTTTATCTATGGGTCCCTTATGCATGTTCCTTGATGAGTCTTTCCCTTCTCTCCCCATTATCCCCCTTCCACCTCCCCTCTGGTCACTGTCAGTTTGTTTTTTATTTCCCGGTCTCTGGTTCCATTTTGCTCACTTGTTTGTTTTGTTGATTAGGTTCCACTTATAGGTGAGATCATATGGTATTTGTCTTTCACTGCCTAGCTTACATCACTAAGCATAATGCTCTCGAGTTCCATCTATAATAGCTATATTTTAAAATACAAGTTATTGTCTAGAAACAAAAGACATGGATTTTTCTCATTATTCATGAGAAATATTGCATATAGGATTATACAACAAAATTTCAACAGCAGAAAATATATAAACTTTATTGAAAGTTTTTATTTTTGGCCAAGTATTTCTTAATATCCTTCCCCTCGTAACACCAATCTCATTTTGCAATAATATAAGTGATGAGCATTTACATTAAAGCTAAGACATATCATAATCAAAATGTCAAAGGTTAAAGATAAAGAGAGAATCTTTAAAGCAGAAAGAGACAATCAGGGAGTTACCTACAAAGGAGTTCCCAGAAGACTATCAGCTGACTTCTCAAAAGAAATTTTGCAGGCAAGAAGGGACTGGAAGGAAGTATTCTGTGATGAAAAGTGAGGACCTAAAACCTAGATTACTCTATCCAGCAAAGCTGTCATGTAGAATGGAAGGATAAAGTGCTTCCCAAACATGGTAAAGCTAAAGGAGTTCACCATCACCAAACCATTATTACATGAAATGTTAAAGGGAGTTATTTAAGAAAAAGAAGATCAAAACTATGAATATTAAAAATGTAATAAATTCACAACTATCAACAACTGAATCTAAAAAAAAAACTAACTAAGCAAACAACCAGAATAGGAACAGAATCATAGGTATGGAGATCATTTGGAAGGTTATCAGCCAGGAGGGGGAAGGAGGTAATGGGGAAAAGGTACAGGGAATAAGAAGCATAAATGGTAGGTAAAAAATAGACAGGGGGGATGTTAAGAATAATATAGGAAATGGGGAAGCCAAAGAACTTGTATGCATGATCCACGGACATGACCTAAGGGGGCAATAGCTGGAGGGAAGGGGTTATATGGGGACGAGGGGGGCAAAAGGGGGAAAAATGGGACAGCCATAATAACATAATCAATAACATATACTTAAAAATAAAATAATAATGAAAATAATAAACTCAGTGAAATCAATTCTCATTGTCTGGTTGAAGATTTGGGGACAGCAGGGAGCTTGCAGTAGCTGTGGAAGATTTTCCCCAGATATGTTACTCTGTTGATTTGTTATTACAGGAATTACTTGGACTTTGCTCCATGAGATGGATTATCAGAAATACATTTCTGTTAGACACGACTACATACTTCTTCCCGAGGATGCTCTCACCAACACAACTCGACTTCGCTGGTGGCAGCCTTTTGTGATCAGCAATGGACTTGTGGTCTCTGGGGTGGAACGTGCTCAGTGGGCCCTAGACAACATTTTGATTGGTGGGGCAGAAATCAATCCCAGTCAACTGGTTGACACTTTTGATGATGGTAAGAAATAAGACATTGAACAGTCTTTCCTGTGAGCCATTTGTCTGTTTATGTCTTTGGATGAATTACTACATGAAAACCCTTTAGAAGAGTGCCCAGCATGTACTGAGTGCTCAACAAATGTTACCTATTGTTTTTCCCAGTGGTTTATAAATCTTCAAGGTTGGTGGCTTGTTGAAATGTCAACTGAGAATTTCATAAGCCCTGTTAGAGACAAAATGTCCAGCTCTAAATATAATTTACAGTTTCAGTACCCCAAAATAACTTTAGTTTCTTTAGGAATTTCTGTACTGCAAAGATATACATTGCATTGGTTTAAGAGCATACCAAGAATAATTTTGCAATGGTGAAAATTATACAGACTAGCAATAGTATTTTAAAAGTTGGTGAATAATTATAGTACTAGCACTTAATAATCTTTTCTATATTTGACTTTCTTATCCTGGATTCATATTTATACCAATTAAATAAAATAAAAATAAATCCTACAGGGCAAGCAAAAAGCTAGAGCATAGGCATTCAAGTAATTCAGCCACAAGCTAGTGAGTTCAACAGAATAGCATACCATATTACTTCCTATTTACCTTAACAGAAGGTGCTTCCCATGAGGAAAACTGGAGTTTTTACCCTAATGCAGTAAGGACAGCAGGATTCTGTGGCAATCCATCTTTCCACCTCTACTGGCCAAATAAAAAGAAAGACAAGACCCACAATGTGCTCTCCTCCAGAGAGCTCATTATACAGCCCGGGTATATGATGCAGTTCAAGGTAAGGGGCAGTGGCTCTTCCAAACAGAGGGTGGCATTGTTTGGGGGAGAAGGTGGGGGAGAATGTTTATTTGTTCAAGAGTAAGGAAATGACTGATTTCATTTATTAAAAAAGACTATCTTATGAGTAAAAGAAATAATCTTTCACAAAGGCCTTTATCACATACGACTATTTGAGCATAGTAAAATATAAGTATACTGAGACATAGCAAGAAATGTAACCATTTTTATGCCTCTGATATGTGATCTGCAGTTCACTTTCTCAAAGCTTAGAAATAAAAAACTCAAATAGGTGCCTCTGCATACCTTTGTCTCCCTGTGTGTCTGTCTATATACCCCCCTTCTCTTATTCTACTCCTATTTCACACAGCAAGCCACTTATCTTCTTTGTTTATTCATTTTAGTATGTCTTTCCATTTTTGTCTCTGACTTCCAAACACAAACCTGTATATTAGGCCAGTTGGCACTCCCAAATCCTCAAAGATTTTAAAAGTGCTCTCGAGTCTTCTAAGTGAATATTTATTCATATAGGTGGATGCAAAGGAAGACATAGTAGGTAATTAATAGTACGAGAGAGAGAAAGATAAGGCAATATCAATTGATGTCATAATTATTGCAAAACACACTAAAAAAGAGCATTACAGAAATGCACTTCATTACTAGATTATTTTAAAGACAAACATCAGCTGTTCTAATTCCCTTATTTAAAAAGATGTGCTACGGTGATGGCTCATAGAAAGAATCCTTATTAGAAGGAATAAAAATGTATTGACAGTTCGTAGGAGAAATGAGTTCTTATTGTTTGATGGGTACACGGTTCCAGTTTTTTAAGATGGAGAACCTCTTCAGATCTGTTGGAGAAACAGTATTCACTCTTTTAATCAGCTCTATGTCAAATTCTTCTTCAGAGACTGAAGCGTGAGCAAGCTCCCCAAATAATACCAGTCCTTTAGGTTAAAGTCCCTGTTTTTACCCTAGTGGCATAGGAGATGTTCAAGGTCATATGTCATACCCAGTGTTCTGCCATCCACCATTCTAAGTCACATCCTTTAAGAGTGAAGGCTCTCACTCACTGCATCCATGCCGTGGCCCATATCAAAAAAGTCATCATGTTAGATTAAGTTGATTGGGGCCTCCTCTTTTCTGCCTCTATCAACCTTAAACTAAAGAGACTGACATTTGCTTCTCTAAGCAAATCAATGTGTTTTTTAAAGTTTGTTCCCAGAAACTTAATTTAACATATCACTAAAACCATGTTTTTTAAAGTCACCATAGACTTTCTCAATTCTGTTATGTCGAACAACTTACATCCATTCCTCACCTTTCCTTTTCTCTCTGTACCATTTAATATCCTTGTCTTTGCCCTCTCCAGCCCATGACATTCTCTTTCCCTTTGGCTTCTGGGTTCTTGCCAGTTCTCCTCTTATCTTCTTTATATCTACTTCTACCTTCTTTTTAGCTCCTTCTCTCCCTTCAGTCTTATGCATGTCAGATTTCTCAGTACTTTTCCTCAACTTTCTTCTCCCACCATAAACATTCATCCCTGGCTTCAGGTATCATATCTTTAAGACCATCTCTGAAATTGTCATAGCCAACCTTGACTCAGTCATCACAATTAATTCAGTATTTTAACAGTCTATGTACACTTCCACTCCTTTGTCTTATTTACATCTCAACTCAACATGTCTAACAGTGAACTTTATATCTTCCCTCCCCATACCAACTCCTCTTTCTGATTTTTCCGTTTCCATTAATGGTACTACCTTTCACATTTTCACCAGTTTTAAATGTTAAGTGGTCTTTGGTTTTTCACTTTTCACTTTTCACATTTAATCATTCACTGCATCCTTTACATTTAATCATTCACTGTTACCAACTCCATTCTGGCCCTAAAAAATCAAGTTCATTAACTAGCCTTTCTGCCTCCTCTCCTTCTCTCCCACCTGTCTTCAACAGCACATCCATATCTGTCTTCAGAAAGCACAGCTCTAAGCACATCATTCCACTGCTCATAGTCTTTAATGACTCCTCATTGCCAAATGAAGTTGAACACCTTAGATTACACCTCATGGTTTACCAAACTCGGTCCTTCTTCTACTTAAATGTTTTTCCCCTACCTCTACCTTTCTCACTCTTCCCATGCTTCAGGAGCAACTCATATGTACCCTACTTGATGAATTTTTAAATTAAAATACATTTGACATATAACATGTAAATTAAAGTTACATTACATGATACATTGATAGATGTCTATACTTGATATATTTATATACTGTAATGATTGCCATTTTAGCAATAGTTGGCACCTCTATTGTCTCACATAATTATTGTTTCTTAAATACAATCACTCCTTCTCATGAAACAGCACAACATTTTATTTGTAATTTTTTAAATTTTATTTATTTATCTTTAGAGGGGAAGGGAAGGAGAGAAGGAGAGAAGTATCAATGTATGGTTGCCTCTCATGCATCCCCTGCTGGGAACTGGTCTGCAACCCAGGCATGTGCCCTGACTGGGAATTGAACCGCGATCGTGTGTTTTGCAGGACTGCGCTCAATCCACTGAGCTATGCCAGCCAGGGCTTATTTGTAATTTTTTATGATTTCTATTTCCATTATTAGAATACACTTCATATTCTCTCTCTGAAGCCAGAGTTGATATATTCATGAGTATGTGGCCTGGAATTTTTATCACTCACCTTCTCCAGTATCCACCCTGAAATAGGACTTGATTAAGTATATGATTAGGACTTAAATTTGATTTTTTTGCTTGTTTGTTTTTTAATGTATTTTATTGATTATGCCATTACAGTTGTCCCATTCCCCCCCTTCACTCCCCTCCACCCTGCACACTCCTCCCCCACCATTCCCCCCTTTCGTTCATGTCCATGTGTCACAAGTTCTTTAGATTCTGTATTTCCCATAGTATTCCTGCCCTCCCCCCGTCTATTTTCTACCTACTGTCTATGCTATTTTCTGTACCTTCTCCCCCCTTCTCCTGCTCCCACTCCCCTGTTGCTAACCTTCCATGTGATCTTCATTTCTATGGTTCCAATCCTAATCTAGCTGTCCTCTTGGTTTGCTTTTAGGTGTGGTTGTTAATAACTGTGGGTTTGCTGTCCTTTCACTGTTCATATTGTTTATCTTCTTTTTCTTAGATAAGTCCCTTTAACATTTCATATAATAAGGGCTTTGGTGATGATGAACTCCTTAAATTTGACCTTATCTGAGAAGTACTTTATCTGCCCTTCCATGCTAAATGAAAGCTTTGCTGGATAGAGCAGTCTTGGATGTAGGTCTTTGGATTTCATGACTTGGAGTACTTCATTCCAGCCCCTTCTTGCCTGTAAGGTCTCTTTTGAGAAATCAGCTGACAGTCTGATGGGTACTCCTTTGTAGGTGACTGTCCCCCTATCTCTTGCTGCTTCTAGGATTCTCTCCTTCACTGTAATCTTGGCTAATGTAATTATGATGTGCCTTGGTGTATTCCTTCTTGGGTTCAACTTCTTTGGGACTCTCTGAGCTTCCTGGATTTCCTGGAAGTCTATTTCTTTTGCCAGACTGGGGAAGTTCTCCTTTATTATTTGTTCAAATAAGTTTTCCACTCGTGGCTGTTCCTCTTCCCCTTCTGGTACCCCTATAATTCGGATGTTGGAACATTTAAAGATGTCCTAGAGGTTCCTAAGCCTCTCCTCGTTTTTTTGAATTCTTGTTTCCTCCTTCTTCTCTGTTTGATTGTTTCTTCCTTCTGGTCCACTCCCTTGATTTGAGTCCCAGTTTCCTTTCCATCACTATTGGTTTCCTGTGCAATTCCCTTCATTTCAATCAGTTTAGCCATCATATGTTCCTCTAATTTGTGGCTAAAATCAACCAATTCTGTGAGCATCCTGATCACCAGTATTTTGAACTGTGCATCTGAAAAGCTGGCTATTTCTTGGTCACTTAGAATTATAGGCTCTGGAGTTTTGAGCTGTTCCTGAGTCATAATGTTTGGTCTGTTTGCACCTGTCATGTTTGAGGGGGTGGAGCCTTAGGTGTCCACCAGGGCCAAGCGACACAGTCGCTGGGTTGTGACACCGTATGTGGGGGCGGAGTCAGAGAGGGAAGAAAAAATGGCGCTTTGCTCCGCTCTGCTCTCTCTCAGATTTCTGTCCCTTCTGCCACTTCCCACAACAAATTGGGCCCCTCCAGTGCTGGTTCCCGGGTGTGTGGGCCCATGTACTCTCCAGGACCCTGCGGGTCTCTCCAACAAACTCTCTGTGGGCGTGGTAGCCTCTCCCAGCCCCTTGACCCAGAGAAAGTCTTTTCAGTTGGTGCTTTAAAGCTCTAATTCCTGTCACTGGGGCCCTAGCCTGCAGGGTCTGTCTCACTGTTCGATCCTTCACTTGGTTTATCTGCCCGAAAATGTGTGACTGCAGTCAGCCAGCCGTCCTGCGCCCTCACTGGGTCTGCCCATCGCCACCCCATGCCTGGAATCCACCAACTGCCTCTGCCTCAGCTCCTGGGTTGGTTGGACCAAACGGCCTTTCCAGTCCAACCCTCTCTGCCACTGACTCCGCCCCTCTTACCAGTCTGGCTGAGTGGATCATTGTTGTCGGACTTATGTACAGTTCAATTTTCACTGTTTTAGCTGCATCTTTGTCTCTCAAACTTAGCTGTCTTTAAATTTAGTTGTGGGAGGGGGCACAGTTTTTCCACCTATGCCTCCATCTTGGCCAGAAGATCTGATTAGGACTTAAATTTGAATCACCAAATTTTTATAGTATTTGTGCATTATTGATTATTCTAATAATTAATCACATATAATATGGAAAGCTTTTATTCATTTAGAAATAAAAGAACCCAAATAATAAATATTAAGTCATTAAAAATTGCTATTTTTTGCCCTGGCTGGTGTAGCTCAGTGGATTGAGCGCGGGCCTGCGACCCAGAGGATCGCGGTTCGATTCCCAGCCAGGGCACATGCCTGGGTTGCAGGCTGGTTCTCTGCAGGCCAACTCCCAGCAGGGGGCACATGAAAGGCAACCATACATTGATATTTCTCTCCCTCTCTCCTTCCTCTCTGAAGATAAATAAATAAAATCTAAAAAAAAAAAAGAGGCAACCACACATTAATGCTTCTCTCCCTCTCTTTCTTAAAAAAAAAAATTGCTATTTTTAACTATAAATAAAAATAGTAGCATCAAGGATTAGGGTATCAGTGAAAATATTTTGAACCTGTAATACTTTGAGTTTCTTTCCATTAATCCATTAATTCTCCAAATGTTATTTTCCTTTTGGCTAATTTACATTCTCCAAATTCATGATTAATGTGTTATACTAATTAAGTAAATAGGAATAGTACTTTTTTAACCTTAATTCTCACCTTCATGCATGATTGCACATCTTTAGCTGAAATCAAAAGAATGGTGTCTGGGAGGCCTCTTTGCAAATGCTTCTATGAATATTTTTTGACTATTGATCAGAGTCATGATGAAGACAGATGGGATTTCTAATTAATGATAGACATTATTTAATCTGCCTGATACATACTGATTGTTTATGTTTGTTTTAGATTGTAGTGGGCTGTGAAGCCACGACTTGTGGTGACCCTCATTCTGTACTGCTGGAGTACACTAAGGATGCAAGGTTCGTGAAAAAAATTTTGCATTTCCTCCAAAATTGAATACACACTTCAAATGGTTGTCTACTTTTAAGGCAACTGTTTACAAAAGAACAATATTTTGTATTCAAAGTGTCAGTTCATCTCTGGCTGGGTGACTCAGTTGGGTGGAGGGCTGTCCTGTACACCAAAAGGTTCCAGGTTCAATTCCTGGACAGAGCACATACAGGAGGCAGCCAATCAGTGTTTCTCTCTCACATCAATGTTTCTCTCTCTCTTTACCCCTCTCTAAAATTAATAATAAAAAATATCCTCAGGTGAGGATTTTTAAAAAGTCAGTTCATGTGTATTTCACATGTGCAAATTTAATTCACATAAAATCTACATGTCTTATTTTTTACTTTTTCTTTAAACCAAGAAAAATCTATACTCATACAAATTTTGCATTTTAAAAAGTGAGACACTACCTTGTCATCAAAGTAGAACTCTCCTTTATTCATCTTACTCATTTTCAACCAACGTTAACAAATTTTTTTAAATATTTTATTTATTTATCTTTAGAGAGGAAGGGAAGGAGAGAGGGAGAGAAATATCAATGTGTGATTGCCTCTCATGTGTCCCCTGCTGGGAACTGGCCTGCAAACCAGGCATGTGCCCTGACTGGGAATCAAACCGCAATCATGTGGTTCACAGGCTCGTGCTCAATCCACTGAGCTATACCAGCCAGGGCTGTTAACAAAAATTTAAGTCAGTGAAAGATCTGAATATGCTTCCGCCAGGGTCACATCTCCAAAAGCATAATAGCTATGTCAAAGAAAGTCCAACACAGTGCAGTTACCTTCTTATGCTGTTAATGGGCCTGTCTACCACCACCACTTTTAGAAGTGAATTATAGTGAGTTAAGTTTGGTAAGAGAGAATTCTGTCAGTGGACCCCAGGTATGTTTTTGTTAACAGCATCTGTAGGAGGAAGCCATTAGGATACAGCACCATGGATGACTTCATTCTATTTCCTGTGAATATATTCATTTACTTGTAAAGAGTTAGAATATATCTGTGTGAAATTATTTTCAACTTTTCTTTTTATTATCTGTAATTATAACTGTATATAGGAAATAGGAAAATCACATTAAAATATCTTTATTTAACACAAACCCAAAGCATTATGTTCACATTAGACAGGTCATATATTTATCTTAAGAGTTGTCTAGTGCAACCTCTTTGGTTTCTGCAGGTCTGATTCCTGGCAGCTTGTTCAGAGCCAATGCCTCCCCTCCTCTTCAAACAGCATTGGCTGTTCCCCCTTCCAGTTCCATGAAGCCACTATCTACAATGCTGTCAATAGCTCGAGCTGGAAGAGAATCACCATTCAGCTGCCTGATCATGTCTCTTCCAGGTAGGCTGCACACTAAGGTAAACTTTGCAGAATTTTCTGGCAATCTCTACAGAGATCATATAGCGACCTGAGAACAATTGATAAAATGAGGCTGGAGTTTTAGTTGCAGCCCTAGTACCCTGTCCCCTCTTCTGTTCTTCCTCTCATCATGTCCCCAGAAGAAACTGGAAGAAATAGAGTCATGTTTGTAAATGACTCATAGATCTCAAATTTTCTTTTGACTAAATACCACAGCACATGCCAAACTCAATCACAGGCCCCAAATCACAGATCCCAAAGACCTGGAGCTGACACCATATCTGCCCCAGTGTTCTGTGATCCCAAGGGCTGTGCTCATGCCAGACACAAACGCCCTCTGGCGTGTGCAGTGTCAGTTGGGTTATGAAAAGATGCAAGGTAAACATAATGGAGTACAGTCTTCCTAGAACAGCATTCATTTTACTCAAAGATTTAGAAAATTATGTATCTCTGTAGGAAAAATGGGCACAGATTAATTACAGAACAGCATAGGAAATCACATACAATTTTCGGGGAAGGCAAAAGTTTCCAAAATAGCATTTTGGGGTGTACTCCCCAAGTCTGAGGAGTACACATCCATTCTCCTCTGCCAGTTAGTGCTTGAAGGAGAAGTTTGGGAAGCCCTTTTCCCAGAAATAGTCCCCATTCCCAGGGCTAGAGGCTGGACACAGCCATGGGAAATAACAACCTACTGAATCTCCCTTGCTCTCTGTGGGACTTTCAGTGCAACACAGTTCCGCTGGATCCAGAAGGGGGAAGAAACTGAGAAGCAAAGCTGGGCAATTGACCATGTGTACATTGGAGAGGCTTGCCCCAAGCTCTGCAGTGGACATGGATACTGTACCACTGGCGCCATCTGCATCTGTGATGAGAGTTTCCAAGGTCTGGATCCTAGACTGCCTTTTCTAATACAGGAAAGCATGAGGTTCTCCTTATCTCAGTGTGAATGCAAAGGCCACTAGGGATTTGGGATAGATGACATACTCTTTGATCACAAAGTTATTGGCTTTGGGATGGATTTTCAAGGACAGTTTAATGCCACATTCCTTGAGGTATTTTTAATGCAGATTTTATCTATTCAGGAATTCTGTAGTCCCTCACATTCCCCACCTTCCATATAACTGCCTACCCTCACCCCTGCTGCCCACACTTCCATTTCTGGGCCTCTCTCCTTCCTGACCTAGCTGCCAACGGCAGCTTCTCTCCCAGATACTCTCCCAACAGCAGCTGCCACTACCATCCCAAAATGTAGCTGACAACTCAAGATGTTCTGTTTCACTAGTCACTCTGTCACCAAAAAATCCTTTGTGACAAGAAAGAAAAGAGAGAGAGAGAGAGAGAGAGAAAGAAAGAAAGAACGGAAGGAAGGGAGGGAGGAAGGAAGGGAGGGAAGAAAGGAAGGGAGGAAGGAAGGAAGAAAAAAGTTTTCAGTGCTTGGGTTTCTAGGAGCTGTGTATACATAGGGTAGAGAATCTACTCAACTCCTGACATAGGAAATTGCTCTGTCAGCCTGTTAGGAGGCCTGCAGCCCTGCGTTCCTCCAAGGCGATGTTTGTAACAGGTCTCTGCCTCTATTGTTACAAAGCTCACTTTACATAATTACCATTGTATTCTCAGACTATCTTATTCTCAGAGCCTACCTCTTGGCATATAGCAATGCTCGACAAATCTCTTTTGAATGAATTCTTACATTGTCTCTTGCTTTACTATTTACACAGTATCTACCAATCATTCAGCAGAGTCATTTACTGTTTATGGTATTCCCCAAAAATAGCTAATATAATTATTCCCACTTTACAGGTAAAAAAATAAAACTGAGACAGGGAGGTTAAGTGGCTTGCCCAAGATCACAGAAAGTTAAGTGTCAGAATGAAGATTGGTGCTCAGGTGGTTCTTTCCAGTCAGCCTCACTGTCTCTCACAGTTCTGTGACTTACACAAAGGGACAGAATTATGCAATTTCCCAAGTATACAGTGAAAGAATCCTTAGATTTGTATTCTGGAGCAGAATCTGGTTAGATTTCTTAGTCGATGCTACTTCCTTTCCTGCAAATGAAATGAGTGTGATTAATGTAGACTGCTTCATATCTCTGATCTTAGAAATTACCTAATAGGCATCTTTTTCCCCTGGTCTCATTACTGCTGAGACTGGCTGGGTCTGTCTGTGTATCAGCTGGAGAATTTGATCTTTAGGCAAATGAACAAATCAGATGTCTCACAAGAAGTCCTAGATCTCTGGAGTTTTCCCTCTCCCTGATGCGGCAGATCTCTCTAACCTTTTGATTTTAAACTATTGTGGACATTCAGGAAAGTTGGCTGTTCAGGTAAATCAAAGGGAAACACAAGCATACACACACTTGCTAATGTAGCATCTTAGTTAAATGTCAGTGTTTCAGCTCAGTGGTCTCTGAGAGATGCTTCCAGTTCATTCATTATGCATTTATTTATCCCAGCTTCATTACTGAGTATCATATGTGCTGAGTATTATGCTAGATGCTAGAGTCCAATAAGAAACAAAGTACAGATTCTGCTCTCAAGAATCCTGGAGTATAGAGCTAGAAGGACAAGAACAGGATTTTTCTCATTTTCTGCTACAAAATCATGCTAGGGAAAAAGATATTAGGTTGGCTTCTCATGCCAAGGTGAGACCTCCCTACTGAGACCTATCATTGGTAAACATGCAGCCCCGGCCAGATGCTATAGTATTTAAGTAACAGATTTACATGAGCAAGAAGTATTTAGCAACTACATTTTTTAGTAAACACTGACTCAGAGATGATGGGATTTAATTCAACAATGTTAACCAGTAATTGCAAAATAAAGGAAAACATTTATTTCAAGGAGTTTATACCTGCTTGGTATTTTGTCATTCTTGCAGTTACAACAATGGATTAAATCTAAAATCCAATACTTGTCCTTAATGATTCTGCTGGATAATTCAGCTCTCTGCAGCTAATCTGTGCGGTTATTTCCTTCCCTCCAGGCGATGATTGCTCCATTTTTAGTCACGACCTTCCCAGTTATATTAAGGATAATTTTGAGTCAGCGAGAGTCACTGAGGCAAACTGGGAGACCATCCAAGGCGGAGTGATAGGAAGTGGCTGTGGGCAGCTGGCACCCTATGCTCATGGAGACTCGCTCTATTTCAATGGCTGTCAAATAAGGCAGGCTGCCACCAAACCTCTGGACCTCACTCGTGCAAGGTAACACAACTCCTGTGGCATCGTTCAGACATACGCTCTCTGTCAGACGCGACCATGAACTAATGCACAGGCATCACTGAGCAGTGGAAAGCTAAGCGTCATTTGAATTTGGTCTGAGGAAGCAGTATGCTTTCACAACCCAGAATTATGCTTTGCTTCCATTTATTACAGCATACCCTTATATTTCTTCACATATACAAAGTAATGGTGACATAGGAATAAGCTTAGAGAAATGACCAAATAAAAAAGTTGGTAAGTGTGTCAAATCAACCCATTTGTACACCTTAAACTTACACAATGATTTATATCAATTATATCTCAATAAAGTTGAAAAAAGTAAAATAATAAGTTGGTTGTGGATAACCTATATAGGTAATTTAATAGTGACCATTTGCAAGCATATAAATATAAATGTATGTGAGAGGTAGATTTGCAGTCACACAAACATGTTATCTATATCCAGCATATGTAGTTTAATGGATAGAAGTGGAACATGGATGATGGATGAGAACGTGAAAAATTTGCATGCTGTAGGAGCTACATATTAATGCAGAATACAGTGAACAGAGACTGTAAATTGACTAGGAAAGTGACAAAAAAGAGACTCCGGGAAGGTTGGCTTTCCTACCTGCCCCTCCCTGCCCTTCCCAGCTTGGCCGCTTAGCCAATGCAACACACAGCTTTTTGTCTGTAAAATTCAAGAAGAGATTCCAAGGTTCTTTGAAGACTGCAAAGTGCTGGGTTAGAATATTACCTGAATGCTGAAAAGTGTTCAGTAGCTATGAATATATTTGAGAATTAGGATATGGTTAATAAAAGTGTAGATGTTTTCAAATATTTGGAAAAGATTAGTAATATATTTTCAGAGGCAGAAAGGCAGGTTTGGAGGCCTTCAATATGATAAACAATTAAAATATAATAAAATGAATTTTTATATGGTAACCATGAAGATGCCAAAAGATGTGTCTCTCCATCCCATTTTTTCCTATGAAAAAGATGTGCTTAGAGACAACTGGACATTCTCATTGATTTCATATAGAGCTACACTATATGCTTAGTTAACACTATACATCATCTTGTATAAGCAACTTTGTTTTAAATTAATTTATGCACTTACAAATTTTAAGTCTAGTGCTTTATTTGACCACCTCCCCTACATGAGATTACTCTATTCATCACTGAAGCTAGGTCTCCTATGTTTAAAACTGTGTCTTCTACAGGCAAAAATACCTGTAAAAAGCAAAAGCACACATCAAAAAAGAGCAGGTGTGGTCCAGAGCCTATGTGTCTAACTCAGTGTTCCCTCTGCTCTGCTCTCCAGGCACCCTTTCCTAAAATAGGCATGATGACTTATCCATTGGTGCACCTGTGTAGATGCTATCCACCTTGGAGCTATCATATTTGTAAAAAACTATGTAGCATAAACATTGTGGTTTTACTCCTCATTCTCTCATGTCCTGTGCTGTCCTTTGGCCCGTGATACTTTTCAGAGAACAGAAGGTGTTTCAGGTGAAATACTCTAACAAGATTTCTAGCGTCATGAAAAAGAGGACAGACCTTTGAGAGTCAGAATTGTTTCTTTGTGTAGACAACCAGCCTTTGCACTCTGGCTGATGTGGCTCAGTTGGGTTGGTGTCACCATGCAAATCAAAAGGTCACCAGTGCAGTTCCTGGTTGGGACACATGCCTGGCAACTCATCAGTGTTCTCTCTCACATCAGTGTTTCTCTCCCTCGCTTTCCCCCTCTCTTCCCCTCTCTCTAAAAACAAAAATAAAAATAAAATTTTTAAAAAGCCAGCCTTTTGCAGGTTACTTTTCATATGTATACTGTAAAATAGAATATAAACATATTTTACTACTAATCAGATTTAGTCATAAGACTGATTGCTTCTGTTTTTACTATATTATGAACTAGGGAATTGTGGACTTTAGGAATAAGAATTATTTTTAAATTAGAAAGTATAACTCCTTTAACACTTCCTAACTCTTGTTTAAAGATGATTCTCCCTATGTTTTTCAGCAAAATCATGTTTGTGTTGCAAATTGGGAGCACTTCTCAGACAGACAGCTGCAACAGCGACCTGAGCGGCCCCCACGCAGTGGACAAGGCTGTGCTGCTGCAGTACAGTGTCAACAACGGGATCACCTGGCACGTCATTGCGCAGCACCAGCCCAAGGACTTCATGCAGGCTCAGAGAGTGTCTTACAACATCCCCCTGTAAGTGGCCCGAGTAGAGAGAGGCTGCCTCACACAAGATCCCTGAGAATCAGAGTTTGAGCTAGAAGTTTGGTGAAGTTACTGGATCTACACTACAAGCATAGGTAGTGACACAACCAAGACTAACCCTGATCTCCGAAGTCATGTTACTGTTTCCTATAAGAACAACAGGCAAAATACCCTAACCAGTATTTCTAGTCATTTAGAAACCAACATTTCTTATTTTATTTTTTGGGGGGAGTGAAAATAATTTTTTTATTTTTTATTGCTAACATTATTACAGGTGTCTCCTTTTGTGACCCCATGGAAGGACCAGGAGATTATTATGCTCAGTGAAATAAGCCAGTCAGAGAAAGACAAATACCATATGATTTCACTTATATGTGGAATCTAATGAACAAATAAACTGATGAACAGAATGAAAGCAGAGGCATGAACTTATGGAACAGATTGACAGCTGTCAGAGGGGAGGCAGGAGGGGGGACTGGATGAAACAAGGTGAAGGAATTAGCCAAAGAACATACATGCATGACCCAGAGACACAGACAACAGTGTGGTGATGTCAAAGGTGGTGGGGGGATTGAAAACATCATTTTAAACTTTCTGCTGGGTACACTTATGGAAAATTTTGTGAAGATAGGCAATTATGTTGTTTTTGGTTAGTTTTTTGTCACTTTTGTGCCCCTTGCTTATAATATAGCACAGTGCCCACACAGGAGGCACATCATGTTTGTTGACTGAAAGTGTGGCTCTTCTCTGTACTGGTGGAGCAAGGGGAATAAGGAAGCGAGATGTACAAGTATCCCAAGTCCTTGAGTAGCCAATAAAATTTAATGCTGGTGAGGAGAGTACTATGACCTAAGCAAATCTGAATTCCATACCCAAAGTTTTGTTGATTTAGATGGACCTATTATATTTGAAGTTTGGAAATCATGTACCAGAAAGTTCTCTGTTTTCCTCTGTTTACTCTGTCCTTCTATCTGTGACCTAGGGAGGCACGGATGAAAGGAGTTTTATTGCGCTGGTGGCAACCACGCCACAATGGAACAGGTCATGATCAATGGGCTTTGGACCATGTGGAGGTCGTCCTGTGAGTATCTGATTCATAGCACCCTATGTTCATTTTAGAAAGGTTTGAAGTTCCTTTGATACGGCATGCTCCTTAATTCAGTGAGAACTGTTCCTGAAGAGATGCCCTCGGGACTTTGGCTTATACTCTTTGGCAACTGCAATCTATAACTCAAGTCAATGTGAAGTAATAAAGCCCTGAATGTAATTTGATGTACCTTAGAAAACTCAGTTACCAAAAGATTGACTTAAGGATTTGACAATATTAGTTAAATTGGATCAAACATAAGTCTCCAGACAAATGGGAAACAATGCCTTTGCCAGAGCTGGCTGCCTTATAAAATGGAATGACATCCTGAAAAGGGAATGGGTCTGTATTGGTTAATCTGAAGAGTGTTACTAGTTAATGTACCCAATTACAAACACCTGTTTCAGCCACAGATGTCTGAGGCATTCTTCCATTAATGACATGTTTAGAACAAAGTATTTGCAGTTTCAAACTCCTCCTGACCAGTCCCAGCACCTAACAAGTAAAGGGCGCTCCCCTTTAATTTCTCCCGTACAATAAGATTGGCACCACCCTCACCTAGCCGGTTGACTGTTCCACAGAGAGATGACTTGCTTTTTCTCTGACAATCTAGTTCCTGTAGAACTGGAAAGCTTGTGTCTCGACGGGTTCGGACTGGTGGCTCCGAGTGGTTGGCAAGGAGAGGCGACTCTTCTCGGTAGATAGGTCCAATGTTCATTCTGCTTACCAAATCAGCCTCTTGGCTGATTTCAGTCATTTTGAAAGCAAATTTAAACAATTAATTGGTAGGAAAACTACCAGCTTTGTTTTCTTTCAATCATAGCCATGAGCTGAATTTTTCAGTCTTGAGTTGGCCCTTGTCTTAGTTTCACTGAGGCACCTGCTTGCATGGCATCCATATCAATCCCAAATCCAAGAGCAACCCGGTCCCTACACAAGCCCCCACTGCGCGCTCTGCTGCTTTGGACAACTTGCTGGGCTCTGCCTCCACAAGACAAAGTTGAAGTTTAAAATAAAAGTCCAGAATCACTTGAATCTATATATGAGGCTGATGTTTTACTTCAATATTGATTTCCTCAGGCTACATTAATCCAGGAGAATGGAATAACCTGGTTCCTAAAGTGAATAAATATATGGTAAGGCCAGAGAGAGAGAGATCCAAATAAACCAAAAACACTCCCTAGAGCCATTCTACCCTGGCTGCTTCTTCTTTAGAGCAGTACTTCCCAATCTGACTGAATCCCTCAGGAGCTTTGGAAGCGTCAGCTAATGTCCCAAGGACCAGGCCCACCCCTACGGATGACTTGATTTAAATTGATCTGAAATGGGCCCTGAGCATCAGTCTTTTTTAAAGCACTTCAGATGATACTAATAAACTGGTTGAGAATCAAATTTTAAGTCAATATTCACTTTATATCTTTCAAGTCTCTTGCCAAGACAGTTTACATTAGTGGGCTCCTGTGCCTGGCAAAGCATTACCACCTCCTATGGAAACTTCAAAACTTAACAGTCCTCAGACGAAGGCAGGATGCTAACACTGCCCTGCGGTAGACCTGACAGTGCTTAGTGTAGCACATGTTTGAGCAGATACTTCTGCCACCCAGCCGAGCAATTGCAGTTATCTGTTTAGAACTTCAGAGGTATGTCATCACTATAAGTCCCTCCCCTGGACTACAGTTAAAGAGTAGGTGGGGTCATAAGTGCAAATATGCTCCCCTGGTATGAAATAACTTCTTTACAACTAAGAAGCAGAACTCTGTTCTCTGCTCTGCTCCCTGTTGACCTGATGCCCTCGAGGCCCTCAGAACACCAGCTTCACCACACAACTCCCAAAGAAGCCTTCTGGAATACCTGGTGTTGGTATTAATTTTTATAAGCAGCTACCAGCATCATGATATTATTACATGAATCAAGTTCAGATTATATGAAATCTATCACACTGATTATACCTGTTGTTTCTGGTATTTTTCTGGGGCAATCTGTATTTGTAAAGACTTCACTTTCATTCCAGCTCCAGAATTTTAATCCTTGGAAGAATTTTTAACTTACCAGGCATCTCTCTGCTTTTATTCTACAATATCATCTCAAACTGTCAGGACATGAATACATTTCAAATGATGAAAGAGCACTGCCACGTGTCACTGCTGCATGATAGGAGTTGTAGTCAGTATCTTTTTTCAGTGAGCAATTTAAATATTGTAACTTCCTATATACTACCATATAAGTTTATTTATATATTACTCACATAGCTTTAAAAGCAGATGTTACCTCTTTAATGGCAATTCAAAAATTTGTTAAAATTAAAGGACTTTATTTTTTTCTCTTTTGGAGAGAAATACTTCATGAAGCTGAGTTCAATAAATGAGTTGTTTAAAAAGTTCAATACAAAGAATACATACTTTCAGAAATATGTTTTTGATGTTTTGCTCTTGCCTTAGGGGTTGACTTTTTTATGCCACTGTATCTTTCAAAGTATTTCTTTTCAGAAGAGTCACAAAGAGTTTTAAAGCACTCACTAATTAATGTGCCCTTGGTAGCTATACAAAATAATCACTCTAATTCATTGTTTTATGAGCTTCAAATTTAAAAAAAATGAAAATTCCAGAGAATTTAGAAAAATTAAAATGAAATTAAATAATAATGACTATTATCTGCTTTCATTATACTGATAATAAAATATAATAATTTACCAGAGTGTCTTTCAGCCAAATGAGGCACAGAGAAGCTAGCCAAGGTTCATGTCACAGTTCACAATATTACTAATCATAGCTTTGCTACTACAGGTGTGTATTTAGAAATAAAAAGGTGACTACTCCCAGAAATTCCTATTAATTCAAAATAGCATCTCCATTCACTATATTTTTATACGATAACATTTAATTGTATAAACTAGTAATGTTAACCTCTCAGGTGTGGAGGAGAGAGGAGGAGACTGAGGTCCATATCTAAAGAGATACAAGCCCTACTTAACTGAACATACTAATATGTTTTTGCAACTAATGGTTGGGGTATACATTTTTTAAATGTATTTCCTGTTCTGAGTGAAGACTGGCCCTAACCTAGCTTTATTGCCACAGTGTCACTTTTGTGCATGTGCACTCAGGACACATGCTAAAAATCCCTAGCAGGAAAAACTGGTCACGCATGGTATCTTGGATTTAACCTCAGCACTGCCCGTATTTAACTTAACCAAGAAGACACATGAATTTGGTGAGAACAAATTTAGTACTTTTGTAAGTATTTCAAGGTTTAGGAATTCACCCTAAATGAACAAGAGATATATGTTTTTAATTTAATGACTTAGTTTTAAAATACTCCCTGCAAAGGGATTTGAGTTTCATAAATGTGGATGTACAGAATGACAAGCCCCCACCAGAGAGATAAAAACCACCATTTAGCATTTAACAAGCAGAGTAACTTATGTTTCATGCTTGTTTGAGAGTATAATCTTCCCACTCTGATGTTTTTCAGTAAAACCTGTCCATGAAAAGCACTTTGTGTGATTAAGCCCTGCTAATCTGCCGTAGAACAGATGAACTAAACCGACAGATCACTCTTGTCCAGCCTCACTAGCTTACCAAAAAGTCTCGTTCTGCAAAGTCTGAATGATGTAGCATAACACAATCATTGACAATCAAGTGTCAGAAACCTAATTTCTCTGAATTCATTTGCTAGTATAGAACATATGTTTTTCAGTAAATGTTGTGAATACATTTGGGCAGATCCCTCACAAGATCCATGCTGGTGAGGTTCTTCTTAGGATAAAAGAGACTTCTTTGTCTTCATTTCTTTTGTTGGGCACTCATACTTCTATCCTAAGAATCTCCTTCACCAAACTATGCATTTCATTTCCACATCACATTTCCTGTGTATGTGTCTAAGTCACACACTGTCATGTGTATAATGGAGTGGGCCAATTTTTGCATGTATACCTTGAAAGCAAATTGCTCAGTAAACAGCCTGTGTGAATTGATTTACAAAAAATTAAATTATTACCACATTTACTGGAAATTGAAAACCAATATTTTACTAACTATGGCCTTAAATGCATTATCAGATTTTAATTATATGTGTTCCATCATGACCATCTCTTTATGCTATTCATTATCAAGATACTGTCACATTTTTGGCACAAATGATTTATGGAGATGAGATTACATTTGTTGCAAAGCATATTCGTCCTTTATTAAATTTGTTATCTAATATAGAGGACTTCTATATTCTTAAAATCCCATCCTTAATATATTCAGGAATAAGTATTCTCTAAAATGTAAATAATTTAAAAATCAGATGATAAAATTAATGGTAGTTATTAAGCCAGTAATTTTCTATTTATACTCTATATGCAACATTTATGCCAAATATAGTACTATAGCTACATGTACCTTGACCTATGGTTATGAGCAAATATTGCATGTTGCATTACATTGAAAAGTTAAATATCTGTATTATTAGGTATAGAGGAATAAGGAATAACATCTTTAATTTTTATTTTCAAAAGAGATGAAAAATCCTATATTGCGTCTAAACCTGATCAGACTTTTATGACTAATCACAGTGCTGCATGTATTGAAAGGCATTTTTTAACTTGTGTTATATTTCATTATTTGCTGTCATTGGTTTTCCACTAGAGTAAGGTAAGTCCTCTTACCAATTCTGAGGTATGTTTACTGATAGTTTCCTCACTGTACCTGCATTAACTAAGAAGTTTTGTTGAAGAGCTTTGCAGTTGAAAAAACTATGAAAACACAGTTATAGATGATATTGAGATATACAGGAGTGTTTGAGACCTATATCATGTAAATGCAGAGTCCAGCCAAATCGTGACAGTTCTCAATTGTACACAATATTGGGCACAGTGGCACAGACAGGAGTGCTACTCAGCACTCATTCAGGGGGAAGCAGCTGGACACCATGCCTGGGACGGACTGTATTAGGTGCTCTAGAAGTGGTCACAGTTCATACATTTGTTACGAAGGGAGAGTGAAAACAGGAATGTGTGCAAAAGAGCTAGGTGTCTGATTAAATGTGATGTCTTTTAAAAGATTGATCTGCTGCAGATGTTGAAGGGGGCCTTACTTCTCAATTCTATTCTAAGTTAATAAATGAATTGGCATAAGGGAGTGGATTTATCCATAATATTTGTAAATTCTAGATTTTATCCTTAAGTATGATTGGCCTTCTTTAACATATATATACATTTGTTCTCTAATGGAGATACTTAGGGAAAAAAGTAAAATGGTTATCATTTATTAAACATTTGCATATTATGCTGCATTTTCATTTAATCCTTGCAACTCCCTGCAATATGCATTATCATATATTCTTTTTTTTAAGATTTTATTTATTTATTTATCTTTAGAGGGGAAGGAGAGGGAGAGAAACATCAATGTATGGTTGCCTTTCGTGCGTCCCCTGCTGGGAGTTGGCCTGCAGGGAACCTGCCTGCAACCCAGGCAATGTGCCCTGACTGGGAATGGAACCGCGATCATCTGGTTCGCAGGCCCGTGCTCAATCCACTGAGCTACACCAGCCAGGGCCATTATCATATATTCTCATTTAGCAGAGGAAAGGGATATGAAATCTTTAAATTTATGAGCTGGAGGAGCCCACACCTATATTCCTGTCATCTTCCTGAAAATGCATGGCCCTGAAGGTAGAGTATGCAGCATCCTCTCTGCAGGCGAGTCACATGGATTAGCTCCGATAGCAGTGTTCCATCCTGCAGTCACCCATCTTTCTCTGAAAGACATAGCAGTCTTCTGGATTCTTATGCCTGCACTTATATGCAATGTTATTTATTGGATCATATGCTCTGATGATAAATAAATTAGTTACTAGTTAGTAAAAATGCCTAAATTTCTATGAGTTCAAATTATATCTCCCAAGACTCTCCCATTTCCTATAGAGTATGTTAAAAATCAATTGAATTTTATATAATAATAAGTGACCTAAGATAGTGGCTCCAGTGAAGAGTAACAGTTCAAAAGAGCAGAGTCACCAGTTCTTAAAAGATCTTGCAATATCCATATTTCCTATGCAGAAATAGACAAGCATTTTATAATCTCATATGCCAAGTCCTCAACCTCCCTACTTGGTCATGGAAATCTAAGTTAACATTTCCAAGAAGCCATTGGTGGTCATCCTCCCTTCTTTCAATGACTTACTCATAATGAGAGAATTTTTAAATGGGCCTAGTTCTATCCTTAGCCAAAGCAAATTCATGTCAAGTAGCATAATTGATATGCCTTGGTGACTATTATCTGCTTTCATTATACTGATAATAAAAATTACTTTCCCTATAATTGCAGTGAAGAAATAAATCTTTAAAATTCTATCAAACTTATTATTATTTTGGTTACAACATTATAACTATTGATCTATATCCATTTATATGTATCAAAACCAAAAATAGGCTCACATATCTGCTCCACACAGAAAGTAAACATGATATCTTCAAACTTATTTGTGCCGAGCCCTGTAAGTTGGACAGTTTAGAAGCCTCAATCATAACCATATCAGTTTGTTAAATGGCCCCACGGCCATTGTGGTACGCATTGTGGAACAGCATTGTGGTACAGCTTGCCATGGTGCTTCATTTTCAAAAGCTTATGGGCTGGAAAAGCTTGCTTCATTAGATTCCAACTTGACTCCAAAGATATTTATGTTTTACATGAGAAATCATTAGTCAGTTTTAAGGATGCTTCGAAAACATGGCCATTTTTAATGTGAGTACATAAACACCAGGCATCTACTGCAAACATCTACAACAAATGCTGTGCGCACACCAACACTCACAAAGTTCTAAAGATATGCTGCTGATATGTAAATCTATTTAAAATTAAAAGGTATCCAGTAAATCAAAATGCCCCTAAATTAGATATAAGCTTCCATACTGGGAGATAGTCAAGGTATCAATGATGTAAAACATGTTAATATGTGTTTTTCTCACATAAAAATGGAGAATTTAAATTAATTCATAATAAATAGTTATAGGGAGAAGTTGCCTTAAAGACATTAAATATGCACATCAACTTTAATTTAAATTAAATGTTCTTATGTTTCATTGATATAACTAAATATTTTGAGTGTTCTGAGTTTATCTTTTTTCATGTAAAATATTTTAATTGTTTTAAATTCTCTTCGAGTACCTTTTATCTTTAAACATGTTTGCAACAGAATAATTTTCATTGCTTTAACTTTGCAATTATTCCTTATAGTTAAAGAGTAATGATTTACAACAGGAATCCAATCAGTAAGTCATCAAAAGTTCAACAAACATGCCTTGACCACCCACCGGTGAGGCAGAAGGCTCAAGGTTGTGGTGTGGGGGTGGGGAGTTGGGGGACAGGCTGCTATAGAAGTTTAGTTGTGAGGAGCCAAGATGTGGACACAAGTGATCTCCATTCAAAGCAGAAAATAAGCACTATTGAGAGTTCAAGGTAGAGGGGAAATCAATTCTGGAGGATATGAGCAATAAATAAAGGTAATACTTGAAAAAATTGTATAAATTTAGAAAGTGACATTGGGGATTGGCAACCGAGGCAGATGAAGTTCAAGGTGAATATGGATAGAGCATTCTGTGTAGAGATGTAGTGGAAGAAAGACTGGAAAAAGAGAATAAGATTAAATGTGTAGAGGACTTGAAATATCTGGTTAAATTGACTTAGATGTTGCTTCACAGACAAAAGGATTATGAATGTTTTTTAACAAGGTAAAGCAATTTGAGGGAATGTTACTGAAACTTGTGTGCCAAAGCCCGCTGCATGGATTTGCAGTTACAAAATAGTCACAGGGATATATAGTACAGCATAGGGAATATAGTCAGTAATATTGGAATAATAACTATGAATGGTGCCAGGTGGGCACTAGGCTTATAAGGATGATTACCTCATAAGTTATATAAATGTCTAACCACTATTGTGTACACCTGAAACTAATATAACATTGGAGGTAAACTGTAATTGAAATTCTTTTAAAAGAAACAGGCATTTGGGAGGTCCTGCCAAGTAGCAGTTTAGAAAGAGACCAACGGGCACCTGCTCTCCAACTCCCTGGCACACTCTGCATTCCTACAAATGAGTAGAACATTAGCCAATTTTAAAAAATCCACTGCATGTGTATGTGGGAAGATACACACACACGAATACAAGTACACATCTTAGTATGTCGCTGTTTCTTTTCAGTGGTGTTTGATGAGGAAAGACAATAAGGAGGCTAGTTTAGGAGCCTCTGTAGGAGCTCAGGGAAAAGCAAATAGGTGGCCTACAGGGCTGGTGGGAGGTCAGTGCCAGTCTGAATATTTTGAGACTAAAGAGGTAACAGGATTCTTTCTCCTGATACTTGCTGGAGGGAGGCAGTGGAATCCAACAATCAGGAAAAAACTCATTTCTTCATTTGCCTTGAGCTGCATACAGTAGCAATATCAAGCTGATTCAGCTAACAAGTTTGTTTTTCCTTTGTTTGTTTTTGATTTTTAAGTTTTCAGTGAAAACGTTTGCTAAAGGAATCAAATTGTGTGTCTTACCTGTTAAAGATGTATTTAAATAAGGTCATGGGTAACAGCACACATTGTCTCTCGAGTGAAATTCAGCCAAGCAGGTGTTTTCAGAAAAAGTTCAAGAATAAAATTAAAGATCCCCAAACAGTTTCAGTCCACTTTTGCTATGAATAACGAGAATTTGCCACTTTTTCCTCGTTTGGAGCTCATGCATCAATCGAAGGGATTTTTTCAATGCCAAAAGCAGTGAATACAAGTGCCAGCCTTCTGTCCTGGGATAGTAATGTTCTTATGACCTGTTAACCTTGAAAATTTCCAAATAATATCAGGGTTACTTAGGACTTAGATTGTACTTTCAATGATTGGACTTACATGCTCTTTCTCCTTTCCCTCTCGGCCTCTGTCCTTTCTGATTTTGACAGCACCCGCAAACAAAATTACATGATGAATTTTTCACGGCAACATGGGCTCAGGCACTTCTACAACAGAAGACGAAGGTCACTTAGACGATACCCATGAAGCATCAAAATGTTATTTTTCCTCTCAACATGTGACATGTTGATTTTCATTCTTTTACATCTCTCACTGCATATGATATCAGGAAATTTCTGTGGAGGACTCAGCGATAACTGAAAGCCCTTCTCACAACCAAGTGTATACCACTTTCCCACACTGTGAACTAATGATAAGTGACTTATTTTCTCACTAGTAAATGTCTTCATGTTGATGTGTCTGTGAAAATTGTGATCTGTTGTAATATCAGTTGCAGTGGCAGTATTGAAAATAAATAGTTTAACAGAAAAAAGTTGAAGCACAAAAATTTAAGAGATTTTATGTTTAAAATGGCATTTAGCAGTATTTACCATTCGTGGTCACAAAGCTATTTAAGTGGACTGTATTTCAGCTGTCATGTTTTATATGATTAAATTATCAATGTCCTTTTGTGCATTCTCTTCTACAGTATAACACATAGATGCTGTATTTACTTGTTATGTTGCAATATTTGCTGCTGAATTTCAGGCTATTATATTCTACAGAAAATTCATTGAAATACCTACTCAAGAAGATAGTTGTAAAGATATTGTATCTCCTTTAATATACTCCTTAAAATGTGTGTTGGTTTAGCATTGTTTTGTGGATAAGAAAAATGCTCGACCTTGAAATATTTTCTACTTAAAAATTGTGGATGAAAACCCTGTCTCCCACCAGGGAGTTCCCATTTCCTGTCTGAAGATTTTTTTTCAAGTGTTCTGTGGCTGATTTACTAACAGTAACTGCCATCCTGTGTCTGTGATAACAGAGTGATTTGTAAAACAGTGGATGTTTTCATTGTGTTCTCTTTGTGGATTGTTTTTCCCTGCAGGTCATACTCATACTTTTTGATGATGTTGTACCAACACCAGCAACATTATAATGGACCTGTAGCCCTGAACTCTTTATTAACTTAACTAAAAGGTTGCACTCTAGGGTGGACCAAGCTAAAGCCCATGATTAAATAAAAAATTATATCCAAAAGCCATTTGAAGCTCATTTGTCTTTCTTCATTCTTCATTCAATTTTATATCGGGTTTGTAAGCCCGGTCAGGTTTGCGAAGAACATTGTCAAATATACTTACTGGTGTTTTGTTTTATCATTGAGAATAACAATTATAACTTTCAATTTAGCCATTTTTCCCTTATTCAAGTTTCCTATTAATCACTCAGTAATTACACTAAGAAAAGCCAATAGAGAGTTCTGAAAACCTTACTTAACTCCTGAGGACCTTTTTAGCTGCTAGCACAGTGCCTGGCTCTTAATAAGCACTCATGCACACTCATCAGCAAATGTCCACTGAGTGCTTGCTCTGTGCAAGGCACTGTGGTAAGTGTTGAGGGTAAAAATAGTGACTGAGACATTCTCTTTTTTTTAGCATCTACAAAATAAAAAGTATGTCAATACTGTTGAATTTGTTAACTTCCCAAAGGATTTTTTAAAAACCTAGGTAATAGAGCAGGAAATGGCAATAGGGTTTCTCATTGAAGAGAGAAACAATGAAAGATGATCTCTCTGAGAATTTAGTTAAACTTTATTTTGAGCCTAGGATCTAATCCATTGTGAATCATTGCCTTGGAGATACAAGGCCTTCCTTTTTTCTGCTGAATCAAACATATGATATATTTGATAATTTGGTGCAGTATTTGGCCCCAAAATGTTTATAACTATCATATCTCAATTGTTGAGTCTCCTTTATTGGTTCAAATTGACTGTTGTTAGTTCACCATTTGGTGGCATTTGGGGTTCATTTTTTCATTGGTACAGGGGTTGAATTTTTCCCAAAGCCTTATCTTCCCAAGTAACTTGTGTGTGCCATTGATCTTCCTGCTGCTGACTGGGGCTGAGATAATTCACAGTGCCCCCATTCACGTGTCCTCCCACCAGCAGAACAGAACTGAGCCCCCTGTCAGCACATCTGCTCAAAGTTGTAATAGTGGAAGTGTGGGAGTGAGGACTTATGTCTCATTGGCTTGTTTAATGTGAAAAAATAGCATAAGACTTCAAGTATTGTTGGTTTAACTGACTTAACTTGCTAAGGTAGACAGTTTAGTAGGAGCAGAAGTTTCTGTGGTTTTTAACACAGTTTTCTCTTATTTGCTATACACTTTAATGTAAACTGTACTCAATATCTAATGTTAAATATATGTACTATCACATGTATTCTATCTTTTACCTAAGATAGGACATATATATTACCTGGAAAATTCTCCCAACTGAGGTTGTCATTAGCACTCTGTTCCTTATGTGTCTTTTCTTTCTTTTTTTTATTTATTTAATTCTTATTCAAGTACAGTTTTCTGTTTTATACTCCCAGCCCCCCCCGAGTGCTCCCCACCTTATGTTTCAAGGTTAAAAAAAGAATCACAGGGAATCAGTTAAAACATGTACCCATTCATTTTAATGTTTGTCAATTGATATTTTTGACAGCAGTTTTTTTCTGTATTTAATCTTTAGTAACTGCCCTATTCATGGCAGTTGCCACTTTTAACACTAAATAATGTTTTTCTTGTTCATTTTCATGAAAAGATGTGCACAATTTACTTGAGATGCATTTTAAGTGAAATTTCTTCTTCAAATATATTTATTAGTTGGCATATGATATCTAGATATGCAGTGCATTCATGTGCATTTATTTCTATTTTTAACTTTTGTTATGCTTTAAAAGATGCTACATCTCACATTACATAAATTTTGTTCCATGTTTCTGCTTTAGTCCATTTATATTATAACAATTTATTCTGGAATTTACTTTGTTGTATGTTGTGACAAAAAATTATAGTTTTTTCCCAAATAGTTAATAGATTTATTATTCCAGTACTAAAAAAATCCAGGAAAATATTATAAGCTAGAGGTTTCAGCAATGCTAAATTATCAGAATACTTTTGATACTTCTAATGCTGAGCCTAAACACACCTACATCAATGAATTAGTAATCTGTTGAGGGAAAAATACAACCCTTGCAGGACAGTACCTTTTTAAACATTTAAATGTGACTAAGGTAACTTTTATTTCAGATAATTTTTTATACTAGAGCCTACTTCAGTCCACTTGTTTATGCATTCATTCATCACATATTGAACAAGGAACACTGTGTACCCTACCAAACACTGGGAAGAGCAGCAGGCATGCAATAAAAAACAAAAGGAAACACAGTATTCCCTAAGGAAGTTCACAGTTTCATAGAAGAGAACGATACTCAATAATCACACAAGTAAACTTATAACTGTGGAAATGTTTCATTTAGCAACAAACATTCTTTTGATAAGCATCTTTTTAATATCTACCACCATGCTAAGATATTGTTTTTAGAATACCACAATGAATGAAACATGGTTTTCTTCCTCAATTTGTAGTCTAGTCAGGAACTCAGAAATACCAACAAATACATACAATACAAGGAAAAAGATGCTGCAATAGAAGTGTATTCTGGTCTCATGTTTACAGAAAAGGGAATAATCTGCTCTGTCTAGACAGAGGAGTAAGAAGAGAAGGCCAAATGAAGGAAAGCTTCATGTATGAGACACAAGGCTAGAGTAATACTTAAGCAATATTGGAGGCTGTAGCCAATGCAATAAAACAAGAAAAAAATTAAAAGTTTAAGATTTGGAAATGAAGAGATAAAGCCATTGATAAGATTATCTGGACAATAAGCTCAAGGAACTCTAAAAATAAAAGCATAACACTATTAAGAGGGTTTGTTGAGGTTCATGGATATAAGATCAATATATAAAAATGAATAGCATTCTAAATATAACATAAAATCAAATAGAAAAAATCAACGGAGAAAAAAGAGGAAATAGACTAAAGACCAATACCAAATAAAATAATGATTAGAAAATTTAAAATGGTATAAAGCTAGAAGGACAAAGAAAACAGAGGATGGAAACAAGCAGATAAAAATAACTAATTTTTGGAAAATGAAAAGTAAATGGAGAAGTGGTAACTAAACCTACTGTAAAAAGCTTAAACCCAACTGTCTACAGAGAAGGGATTTGCCTCACACAACACAGAAGAGATTCACAGATGGGAGAGAAAAGTGTTTCTGGAAGCAAAGAATAGACAAGAAGATGAAAATAATGATATTGGTTGAAATTCTAAATAAAGAACAATGAGACTTCTTTCATCTTGCTCCCAACAGGAAACTGTCCTTCCCATAAGAGACAGGAGGTTTGTTTTCTAGACAATTTGAATCAGAGAGGTTGAAGAAGACACAGAGATTTCAGGCAGCAAATGACTGGGATGAGTCTAGCATATGTTTTAAAGGGCATTGAGCAAAAGACTGCTCCCAGAGGGATAGGCACCTCTCTCACCGCAGCATTTTCTGAACTTTCAACTAACAGAATGCTGGAATCAGGCTGATATCATCCAGACAGGACATTAAAGATTCCTCTTTTAAAAATGCCCATAAATATTAAAATTTGAGAAATTTTATAATGAATCAGCCAGGTCACCCAGCTTACACAAATTGCTTACAATCAACCTTATTTGTAATAAATGGAGAAAGAATGGACTAGCCAATAGATGTTATTAAGACAATTATTATGAGGTTGGAGGAAGAAAATGGCAGCAGAGTAGGACGGAGTGACTCCAGTTCTCGTACCCCTGGGAGAAAATCCTGGCAGATCTACTGAGGAACAGCGCAATTAATTCCCCAACCAACCATTCCCCAGCATTTATGAAAATAAGAGACCAGAGATAGTGACGGACCAGACAGCTACAGGTCGGTGGGGTCTCAGAGACGTGAGTAAGGACGGAGGCAGCCAGGCGGGCGGGCGGCAGCCCTCAGCCAGAGCATAACGGCCCTGAGCTGTGGCTGCTGCAGCAGTTGGGGCCAAGAGGCTTCAGTCTGTGCCCAGCGACAGGAGCGTCTGCCATGAAGGACTCTTCGGAAGCCCGGCACCCCAGAGTTAAGTCAAAAGCAGCAGTGGCGGGAGCAGCAGTGGTGGGACCAGCAGCCCTCCGCCAGTGCCTGACGGCCTTGGAGCTGCTGCTGCCACAGCTTTCAGGGCCCAGAGGCTTCCATCTATGGCCAGCTATGGGGCATCTGCCACAGAGGACTCATCGGGAGCCTGGCACCTGTGAGTAAAGACAAAAGCGGCAGCAGCAGGGCTGGCTGCCCTCGGCCAGCCCATAAAGCCTTGGAGCTGCAGCGTTAGGAGTGTAGAGGCTTCTGTCTGCAGCCAGTGCCACAGAGGACTCATTGGGAGCCCGGCACCCAGTGGAGCCTTGGGCCAGCTGTGGGGTCCTTGGAAGAGAGCTGACTCCCTCCCTCACCATCTAGGTGGGGCTGGGTGGCAGAGAACTGTCTGCCTAGGTTTGCAGGGAGGGTGGCAAGGACAGGGGGCCATGTTCAGTTGTGATCTCTATGGTCGCCAGCCCACCAGCCCGCCAGTCCAGGAAATTTGAGAGGAGCATTGTCCTAACCAGTGGGGCTGGGGATTGGGTTGGGCTGAGAGGCAGGCTTTCTGGACAAGTTTTTATTGGAAAGTGGACTGAGGTGTTCTCCAGTGAAGGCAACTCGACTTGCTTTTCACCCAGCCACAGGACTGGGAAGGACCAATACCAGATCCCATGGGACTCAGGCAGCCTGTCGGGTGGGCAGGTGCCCGCACCCGAGTCTGGTAGCCTGGCTGCCAGGCGGGTGTGTGCCTGGGCCTACACCCCAGCCCACAGAGGGGTCCTGCTGAAACCAGAAACACCGGATTGGACAGTTTGAAACCAACAAGGAAGGAGGGGTTTTTTTAACATTTTTTAAACTTTTTAAAAACTTTTTTCAGTAATCGTATATTTTTTTAAATTTCATTGTTGCTGTATCTTTCAGTATTCTGTTCCTCTCCTTTCTTTTTTTCTGTTTTAGTCCTTCTTCCTTTCACCCCAAACTTATTGCTTTTTCCTCACTTCTCTTGCCCTTTTTTGTGTGTTTGTTTGTTTGTTTGTTTGTTGCTTTCTATACCACTGTAAAGACTTCACAACACATCTCTCAGGTCTTAGCCCGCTTTACAGGTTCCTGAATTCTATTACTGTAGTGATTAACTCTACTTCCTCACATGCTACGTCTATTTACTATTCTTTATTCTCACCTTACCTCCAAATCTGACCACCCTCNTTTTTGTTTTTGTTTTTTACTTTTATTTTTAAACTTTTTTCAGTAATCGTATATATTTTTTAATTTTATTGTTGCTGTATCTTTCAGTACTCTGTTCCTCTCCTTTCTTTTTTCCTGTTTTAGTCCTTCTTCATTTCACCCCAAACTTATTGCTTTTTCCTCACTTCTCTTCCCCTTTTTTTGTGTGTTTGTTTGTTTGTTTGTTTGTTGCTTTCTATACCACTGTAAAGACTTCACAACACATCTCTCAGGTCTTAGCCCACTTTACAGGTCCCTGAATTCTATTACTGTAGTGATTAACTCTACTTCCTCACATGCTACGTCTATTTACTATTCTTTATTCTCATCTTACCTCCAAATCTGACCACCCTCAACCTCACTGCTTTCTAGATACAACTCACGAGCCTTCCCTCCCCAACAAGAGACTTATCTTTGGTCTAGCCTTTCTTAAAAGTTGGGTTGCAGATTGCAGTTAACACTATATATAGCCTAAAGATCTTCTATCTCTTCTCTACCGGCTGTGACTGTAAATATCATAAAGTACTCTCCTGCTGTCATAAACCATTTTGCCTCCCCCTCCAGCTGATCACACACACACAAAGAAAGGAGTAGGTGGAAGCAGAGAACATCAAGATACCTGCAGGAGACTGTACCACTGAATTTCACAGGAATTCTACCACAGAAGTTCACACCATAAACCTAGGGAGTCAGAACAGATCAATTTAAGAAGCTGAAGCTAACAAGAAGAGTCTCATAAGCAATGGGAAGACAAAGAAACAATGCCCAAATGAAAGAAAAGGTGGAAGTCTCAGAAATAATGTTAGATGAAAGAGAGGCAAGTCAGCTATCAGATATTGAATTCAAAGCACTAGTTATCAGGAAATTCAAAGAGCTCACAATGAGCTACCAGAAACTAGAGGGGAGCTACCGGAAACTAGAGGGGAGCTACAATGAGCTCTCCACAAACTATATCAACATGAAAAAGGAAATAGAAACTATCAGCAAAGGCCAAGAGGAAATGAAGAATATAATTTCGGAACTGAAGAACACAGTAGAAGGAATGAAAAGCAGGATGGATGAAGAAGAAGACCGGATCAGTGAGTTGGAGGAAACAGTAGAAAGAATCTCCCAGAAAGGGCAAGAAAAGGAAAAGAGGCTCACAAAGAATGAAGAGGGATTAAGAGAAATGCAAGACAATATGAAACGTAATAATATCTGAATAATAGGAATTCCAGAAGGAGAAGAAGAAGAAAAAGGGATGGAAAACCTATTTGAAAGAGTAATGATGGAAAATTTTCCTAATTTGATGAGAGAAAAAGTTACACGAATCCAGGAATCACAGAGTCCCATTCAAGAGGAACCTAAAGAGGCCCACTTCAAGACACATCATCATTAAAATGGCAAAATTCCAAGACAAAGAGGGACTGTTAAAGGAAGCAAGGGAGAAAAAGGAAGTAACATACAAGGGAGCCCCAATAAGGTTAGCTACTGACTTCTCAATGGAAACACTCCAAGCCAGAAGAGAATGGCAAGAAATATTTCAAGCAATGAGAACCAGAGGCCTAGAACCAAGGCTCCTTTACCAAGCAAAGCTCTCAATCAAGATAGAAGGCAAAATGAAGAGCTTCTAAGACAAAAGAAGTCTAAAAGAATATGCCCCCAACAAACCAGCTCTACAAAAAATACTAAAAGGACTGCTTTAAGGAAAGGAAGGAAAAGAGAGAGACAGAGAGGAACTCTGGTACAAAAATGGCAATGAGTAAGTACCTATCAATAATAACCTTAAATGTAAATGGATTAAATGCTCCAATCAAAAGACATAGAATAGCTGAATGGATAAGGAAGCATGACCCACACATATGCTGCCTACAGAAGACCCATCTCAGGACAAAAGACCATCACAGACTAAACCTGAAAGGCTGGAAACAAATTTACCAAGCAAATGGTCAAGAAAAAAAGCCAGGGTAGCAATTCTAACATCAGATAAAATAGATTTCAAAAAAGGGCCATAAAGAGAGACCCAGAAGGTCACTTCATAACACTCAAGGGAAGAATCCACCAAGAATACATTAACATCGTAAATATATATACACCCACCACAGGAGCACCCAAATATATAAGAAAAATCCTAGAGGACTTCAAGAAAGATATTGACAGCAACACAATTATAGTAGGGGATTTTAACACCCCACTGTCAAAAAAGGACAGATCTTCCAAACAAAATATCAACAAAGATATAGCTGCACTAAACAACACCCTAGATGAAATGGACTTGATTGATATATATAGAGCCCTCATCCCAAAGAGGCTAAATACACATTCTTTCCAATGCACATGAAACATTTTCCGAGATAGACCACATGATAGGACAAAACAAGCCTCAACAAATTTAAGAAAATTGAAATCATACCAAGCATTTTCTCTGACCACAAGGGACTGAAATTAGAAACCAACCCCACAGGAAAAAAACCCAAAACGCTCAAAATCATGGAGACTGAATGGTATGCTATTAAACAATGAATGGGTCAAGATTGAAATTAGGGAAGAAATCAAAAAGTTCCTGGAAACAAATGAAAATGAACTCACAACAACCCAAAACATATGGGACATGGCAAAGGCAGTCCTGAGAGGGAAGTTCATAGCAATACAGGCTCACCTGAAGAAGATAGAAACATTTCAAACAATCAACCTAACCCTACAGGTGCAAGAACTCAAAGAACAACAACAAAGACAGTCCAGAGCAAGTAGAAGGAAGGAAATAACCAAGATCAGAGCAGAATTAAATGACATAGAGACTAAAAGCACAATTCTAAGGATCAGTGAATCCAAGAGTTGGCTTTTTGAAAAGATAAACAAAATAGACAAGCCTTTAAGTAGGCTCATCATGAAAAGAAGACAGAGGACACAAATAAACACAATCAGAAATAAAAGAGGAGAAATTACAACTGATACCACAGAAATAGAAGGGATTGTAAGAAATTACTATGAAGAACTGTATGCCAAGAAATTTGAAAACCTAGGTGAAATGGACAAATTTCTAGAAAAATATAATCTTCCAAAACTCAATGAAGTAGAAAGCCTGAACAGACCAATAACAGCATAAGAAATTGAAGCAGTAATAAAAAAACTCCCATCACACAAAAGCCCTGAACCAGATGGTTTCACGGGAGAATTCTACAAAGCATTTAAGGAAGAGCTAACCCCTATTCTTCACAGACTATTCCAAAAAATCCAAAAAGAGGGGAAACTCCCAAACTCTTTTCATGAAGCCAGCATCATCCTAATTCCAAAATCAGATAGAGACACAACAATGAAAGAAAACTTCAGGCCAATATCGCTGATGAACATAGATGCTAAAATCCTCAACAAAATATTGGCAAATCGCATCCAACACTACATCAAAAAGATCATACACCACAACCAAGTGGGATTCATCCCAGGGATGCAAGGATGGTTCAATATACGCAAATCAATAAATGTAATACACCACATAAACAAAAGCAAGGACAAAAACCACATGGTCATATCAATAGATGCGGAAAAAGCTTTTGATAAGGTACAACACCCATTTGTGATAAAGGTACTCAGAAAAATGGGAATAGAGGGAGCATTCCTCAACATAATAAAGGCCATATATGAAAGACCTACAGCCAACATCATACTCAATGGGCAAAAACTAAAACCTTTTCCACTAAGATCAGGAACAAGACAAGGTTGTCCACTTTCACCACTTCTATTCAATATAGTATTGGAAGTTTTAGCCTCAGCAATCAGGCAAGAAAAGGAAATAAAAGGCATTCAAATTGGAAAGGAGGNAAAATGGGGAAAGGACTTGAACAGACACTTCTGCAAGGAGGACATACAGAGGATCCAGAGACACATGAAAAGATGCTCAATATCACTAGCTATCAGAGAGATGCAAATTAAAACTACAATGAGATACCACTTTACACTGGTGAGAATGGCTATCATAAACAAAGCAATAAACAACAAATGTTGGAGAGGGTGTGGGGAAAAGGGGACTCTGGTCCACTGTTGGTGGTATTGCAGACTGGTACAACCATTATGGAAAACAGTATGGAGTTTTCTCAGAAAACTAAAATTGGACTTGCCTTTTGACCCATCAATTCCACTGCTAGGATTGTATCCTAAGAACCCTAAAACACCAATCCCAAAGAACCTATGCACCCCAATGTTCATAGCAGCACAATTTACAATAGCCAAGAGTTGGAAGCAACCTAGGTGCCCGGCAGTAAATGAATGAATCAAAAAACTAAGGTACAGCCCTGGCTGGTGTAGCTCAGTGGATTGAGTGCGGGCCTGCGAACCAGAGGATCGCGGTTCAATTCCCAGTCAGTGCACATGCCTGGGTTGCAGGCCGGTTCCCTGCAGGCCAACTCCCAGCAGGGGATGCATGAAAGGCAACCATACATTGAAGTTTCTCTCCCTCTCTCCTTCCCCTCTAAAGTTAAATAAATAAATAAAATCTTTAAAAAAACAAACAAACAAACAAACAAAAGCTAAGGTACACATACACAATGGAATCCTATGCCGCAGAAAGAAAGAAGGAGCTCCCACCTTTTGCAACAACATGGATGGAACTGGAAAGCATTATGCTTAGTGAAATAAGCCAGGTGTTGAAGGAAAAATACCATATGATCTCACCTTTAACAGGAAGCTAAACAAAACAAACAAGCAAGCAAAATATAACCAAAGACACTGAAACAGAGAAGAGGCTGACAGTGACAGGAGGGAAGAGGGGAGGGAATTTCATGGGAAATAGCAGAGGGATTTAGAGGAACATATATAAAGAATACATAGACAACCACTGAGAAAGGTGGAAATGGGAGGGAGGGGGGAGCACAGGGGGTGGAATGAGATGGGAGTAATAAACAGAAAACTGTACTTGAAAAATAATTAAATAAAAAAGTGGATATTTTTTTTAAAAGACAATTATTATGAAGATAAAAAAACAAATTTGTGGGTTCCTAAACATATTATTACACAAAAATAAGTCCTATTGAGTTTATTTTAAATTTAAATAAATTTAAAAATAAAATAAAGACACAAATGGCAGAAGTAAACTTTACAACTTTAATTTTTTTAATTTGTTTAAAGATTTTAGTTATTTATCTTTAGAGGGAAAGGAAAGGAGAGAGGGAGATAAACATCAATGTATGGTTGCCTCTCATGCATCCCCCACTGGGATCTGGCCTGCAACCCAGGCATGTGCCCTGACTGGGAATCCAACTGCGATCGTGTGGTTCGCAGGCCCATGCTGAATCCACTGAGCTACACCAGCCAGGGCTCTTTTTTTTCATTTTAATTTTTATTTTTATCTAATTCTTGTTCAAGTACAGTTTTCTGTCTTATATTCCCAGCCCTGCCCCCCCCCAGTGCTCCTCACCTCCCTCCCATTTCCACCCCCTACCTTAGTTATTGTCCATGTGTCCTTTATACTTGTTCATGTGAGTCCATCCCCTTTCCCCCTGTGATTCTCTCCCCTCTCCTCTCTCCCCTCTGGATCCTTTACAATTTTTAGAAAAAATATTTTTATGGGATCATAGAAAAGAATAATTTCTTACACATGACACAAAACATATATTGTAAAAAAGATTGGTCTGTAGTTTCACTGGATTAATTTCTAAAACTTCAGCATAATGGAAGAGACCATAATTTTCTTTAAAGCCACAAAATAGAAGACTGTTGGGAACCATCCTACCTGGTTTCAGAAGCTGTAACCCACCATGGCTAAGGCTGAGTAAAAGACCTTGGTACTATAAACCACTAAGGAGACAGAGCTTATCTTCTCACAGGGGCACTGCCTCTGCCCCCTTTGCTTCACCCTGTTTAGCCCCAGGCAGATGACTAGTTAGCCAATGATGGGTAATATTCCTCAAGGGAGGGATTACCTAAGACAGGCATGGTCACAATGGGGCTCTCAGGGAAGGACTTGGGAGACTATAGAAAAAATGGTGATAGACTCTCACCCCTTTGCCCCGACGTAGCCTGAGTCCTCATTCTGTCTGTAAAAAGACTCCTAATCTCTTCACTGCCTTATTTCACCCCACCTGACTTAAGCCTGAAACAATGCTGGAGAGTGGTACAGCCCTGGGCAGGAACAGGCAATTCCCCAGAGTGGTCTGGCCTAGGAAAGAATGCATAAAATCCTGTGGAAATTGCTTTGCTAAGAATGCCCTCAATTTTCTGATAAGGGCCCAAGCATAAAATGAGTTTGTTTTCCAAAGTTATATGGCCCTTTAGCTATCTGAACCTGACTCAGAATAAGCCCTCACAGTTCTTTGAATGTTATCTATTGTTTGATCCTTACTGCCTGACAATGATTGGTGAGCTTCACTTGTATTCCTGTACAAATTGAACCCAATGAAAGCTCATTGAGGAACAGGTTCAAGGTCCTTCTCCTCTGAGAGATTGGCCACCTTTCCTCCCCAAGCACATCGTGTCTTGGTAGACTTATTCTCATCCATGGCAGCCAGAAGGAGTCTGCTGGGCAAAGCTCCCCAACAGAAGACAAACCCACAGGTATAGCTAATAAAGGACTGGACTCTAAAATGTATAAAGAACTCATACAAATAGGTAATAGAAGATAATGACATAATTTTAATGGGTGCAGAATAAGAATTGAAATCCACAGAAGGAAAAACTGGAATGACAAAAGATTTAAAGTTGTTGACCTAATTAATCATGGAAATGGCATTTAAAATGATGATGTCATAACTAGCTATGGTGGTATCTGATGTCATAACTAGCTATGGTAGTTCAGAATCTGAACATGTTGGTGTTGGAAAAAGGAACTCTTTTGTGTTGATAAAAACTCTCATAGACTTCTGGTTTATATTAGTGCAACCTTATTTTAAAATGTAGAATTTCTATAATCCAGGTCTGGTGAGACCAACAGGTCAAAAGATGATGGCCACCGAAGAGACCATTCATTACTAAGATAAGGGGTTATGCCATACTATGCAGGAGTCATATAGGGAGCACCAGGGCCTTCAAGAGGCAGAAAAAATGAGGGGAAACATGGGCTTGAGTCTTTACTGTGATCTCCAAAGGCAAGGCAAGGCAAGGCAGGGTAAGCAAGTTTAGGATTGGCTAGTCAAAATAATTTCTACCAACTCTGGAATTTGAGAACTCTTCCTCCTTGTCTGATACCTGGCCTTGGGGTGAGGTACAATAGAAGAGAGAACTATTGTTTTCTGGAGCATAAGAACCTGATGGATATGTGCTTTCTATTGGCTCATTTGCATATGAAAGGCAGAATCCTGGGAGAGTTGTCTGCTGTCTTAAAGAATTGACTACAAGTGTGGCCAAGGATGTGGAGAAAAGGGAACCCTTGTGCACTGTTGGTGGGATTACAGGTTGGTGGAGCCACTGAGGAAAACAATAATTTTAAAAAGTAAAAATACAACTGCCTATGACCCAGTGGGTCCACTTCTGGGTATACATCTAAAGAAACACAAAACACTAAATCTTAAAAATATATACACCCCTATGTTCATTGCAGCATTATTTACAATAGCCAAGATATGGAAGCAACCCAAGGAAGTGCCCATTAATAGATGAGTGGGTAAAAAAGTTGTGGGACATTTACACAATGTAATATTACAGGTCATTAAAAAAAAAGAAACTCTTACCATTTGCAAGAGCATAGGTGGAATTTCAGGGTGCTATGCTAAGGGAAATAACTCAGAGAAAGACAAATACCAATGATTTCACTTATATGTGAAATCTAAAAACCAAAATAAGCAAACAAAATGGAAACAGACGCATAGATAAAAAGTGAAGTCTGATGGTTGCCAGGAGGGAGGAGGCTTGGGGGACTGGGTGAAAAAGCTGAGGAAATTAAGAAATACACATTGGGCCCTGGCTGGTATAGGTCAGTGGATTGAGCATGGGCCTACAAAACAAAGAATCGCGGTTCGATTCCCAGTCAGGGCACAAGCCTGGGTTTCAGGCTAGTTCCCAGCAGGGAATGCAGAAGAGGCAACCATACATTGATATTTCTCTCCCTCTCTCCTTCCCTTCCCCGTCTAAAGATAAATAAATAAAATCTTTAAGAAATTTTTTTAAAAAGCTGTCTTTAAAAAAAATGAAATACACATTGGTAGATACAAAATAATTACAGGGACATGAAATACAGCATAAGGAATATAGTCAATAATATTGTAAAAATTATATATGGGGCCATGTAAATACTGGAAATATCAGTGGAACGCTTCGTAAAGTACATGATTATCTAACCACTATGCTGTACACCTGAAACTAATACTAAACAACATTGGATGTAAACTGCAATTGAAAAATAAAATTTAAATTAAAGAATTGGGCCTGGCCAGTGTGGCTCAGTTGGTTGGAGCATTGTCCTGTACACCAAAAATTTGTGGGTTCGATTCCAGGTCAGAGTATTTACCTAGGTTGCAGGTTTGATCCCCAGTGGGGGCACATGTGGGAGGCAACCAATTGATGTTTCTCTCTCACACCAATGTCTCCTTCTCTCTCTCTCTCTCTCTCTTTCTCACCCCTTTCTCTCTCTAAAATCAATAAACACTTTTATTTTTTTATTTTTATTTATTTATCTTTAGAGCAGAAGGAGAGAGGGAGAGAAACATCAATGTATGGTTGCCTTTTGTGCGTCCCCTGCTGGGAGTTGGCCTGCAGGGAACCAGCCTGCAACCCAGGCATGTGCCCTGACTGGGAATCGAACTGGTTCGCAGGCCCGCGCTAATAAACACTTTTTTTAAATTTTAAAAAGAAGAATTGAAATGAGCAGACAATTATGCCTATGTTCTAAATTAAAGAAAATTATGGGATATTTACAAGTTCTCAGGCCAGTACTTTATGTCTTTTTTTAAAGATTTTATTTGTTTATTAACAGAAGGAAAGGGAGGGAGAAAGAGAGGGAGAGAAACATCAGTGTGTGGTTGCCTCTCATGCACCCACTACTGGGGACCTGGCCTGCAACCCAGGCATGTGCCCTGACTGGGAATTGAACAGGCAATGCTTTGGTTCACAGTCCAGAACTCAATCCACTGAGCCACACCAGCCAGGGCCAGTACTTTGTGCCTTTAAGGTGACATAATAATTGTTTTTAAATGTTGCATCAGACATTAAACCATCTCTAGCTATTTTGCATTGCCATATCATTAGAGTATTATTCTGTCATTCACTTTTTTAAACTGTGAACTCTATGACTTCCCAGGTTTTCTCAGTTTAAGTGTAATTTTATTATATCTTGAAAATATTTCCTTAGGGGGGAAAAAAGCATTGGGTACACCTGGGAGGGGCAGTCCCTTCCTAGTCATTGAGGCCCTGGATGCCAGGGCGTTGAGAATACAGAAAATAAAATATAATAAATGCAAATCTCTGTAAAAAGCAGCGTAATATCAGAAACACTGAATGTTACAACATCAGTTGAATATGTATATGCAGCATGACCCAGCTGCTTCTACGTATTTACCACAGAGAAGCTCTTAACATGTATACTCAAAGAAGTATGTACATGAATATTCACAGCAATATTATTTGTATTTGCAAATAGTCAGAAATAGTCCAAGTGTGCATCAAAAGCATAGATACATTGTGGTTTACTTATATAATAGAATACTGTACAATGGTTGAAATTAATAAACAGAGTACACCTGTTAACAGTAAGAAGTTGCAAAATTATATAGCATGATACCATTTAGCTGATTTTAAAAGTTGCAAATACTATATGTTGCTCATGAATACATGTATATATTACAAAAATATGAAAGCATGTGTGGGAACAGTAAATACAAATGTATGACAGTGGTTACCTCATGCAGGAGAATAAGATCAGAGAGTAAGTTGATGTGTGGAAGACATCAACTCCACCTGAAGTATTTTCTTTCTTTTTTTTAAAGGTCAGAATAAATAAAGCAAAATGTTAAGGCTTCAGTGAGTTGTGTCCATACAAGAGTATTATATTATGCTCCATTCTCATGTGAATATCTAAATATTATAGCAAAAAAGAAAAGAATAATTAGGATTTGTCAGGCAGATTCAATTGGGAAATGTTGGCTTTGTGCAAAAATACAGAGGCAGAAACTAGCTTAGCTCCTTAGCGGACTCACAGATCATTTGAATTTGAGGAGGGCTACTGGGCAGCAGCCTGGGAAGCAACCTGGAGAGCTGCATCAGGGGAAGGCAGTGTTACTGTGGGCATCAGGAGGGAGTAATGGGGAGCAGTTCTCTTACTAACAAAACTCAGCTTTAACTAGGAGGTCCTGGGAAGCTGTTGCTGATCTTTAAGCAAATGACCTTTGGTTAAGTCGATTCTGGTCAATGTGTGGAGAGTGGTTTGAATAAGTTAAGGGAAAAAAGTGGGGAGACTAGAATTAATAGGTAAATCTGGGACAGCAGCTGAGGAATAATCTTAATTTTTTTGACAAGAATTCTACTAAGGATTCATACTTCTCCAAAGTAACTGCTTCACATACAAAATATGAAAGCAACTGTCCATCTATAAAAAGTAAATATAGCCCTGGCTCATGTGGCTCAGTGGATTAAGTGCTGGTCTGCAAACCAAAGGGTCACCAGTTCAATTCCCAGTTAGGGCATATGTCTGGGTTGTGGGCCAGGTCCCCAGTAGGGGATGTGCGAGAAGCAACCACACATTGATGTTTCTCTCCCTCTTTCTCCTTCCCTTCCCTTCTTTGTGAAAATAAATAAATAAAATCTTTTTTTAAGTAAATATAAAAAGCAGCTATACATTTTATTGTGCAGGGAAATATAGTACGCTGTTACTGAAAGAATTCCAGTTCAGAGGTGAGAGGATCATGTCATTATTGCTGCATCTTCCAGTTAGTCTTTTGGGTGCTTATTATAAATAAATTTTTATGGTTTTTAAAGAATCCAACATGAATGGAAATTGACACTATCTTTATAGATACGGAGACCAAGCAGTGACAATGAGAAAGGCTGGCACTCTCCAGTGGCCTAATTACCTTATTCCAGTGCCTGAACCCACAGTCCAAAAGTCACGCCAGTACAGCAGAGAAACAGAAGTCTGGAAAACATAACTTTTTATAAAGAGGGTACTGGTCCAATAATATATGGCTATACATGTGAATAATAAAAAAGCACAGAACTGTGTGAAAGAAACAGTGTCTCAGTACATCTGGAGACAGTAAACTAACTTACACCAAAGTTATTACAGGAATCCCTTAATGTAACATCTGGGATGCAAGCATACTGTAGTAAGTTAAGCACTCTTGAACAACTACGCAATCACTTTAACAGAAACTAAACTCCCCTAAAGGCTAATGAAGAAATCCAATCCCTCCTAATTGTAATGTAATTTCTTTCACGTTAATATTTTAGGCAATTTGAAGTTGATTCTCTGGTTTGCCTCTTAATTTCCTAACTGTAACAAAACATTTACATTCTAGTATCTTCCATATTTAGAGCTTAGTAAAAATAGCAAGGAGAGAGGTTGCTCTTGGGCCTCTCTCCCTAAGACACACCCCTACACAACCAGAACCCTGTCCAAACCCCCACACCACAGAAAACCAACTAGGAATCCAGTGCTAGAGATGATGACCAACTCCCATATGGGAGAGAGAAAGGGGAACCCAGTTTCACTGAGTAGCAGATGCATGGTAATTTAACATATTCATCTCACAAAAATTGTTACTATAGAATACAACTTTCCCCCAAGGGATTTATATTTTAATAATCAGTGCTAAATATCCAGAAATGCTTCAAGATTCAAAAGAATGAGTTTTTAATGGTGAGATTTCAGGTCTTAGTTCAGGAGATTAAGGTAGATATTTTGGCAAAAATGCCATGAAAGTCTTCTGCTTGGATGGATGGGACAAAAGAATGCTAGTCAGGAGGGTCGGGTCCCAGCTCACCATGCTACTTTGGACCTACATGTAAGTCCACTGGACCTGTGTCAACTCCTCAGGATACACAACACTCAGCATTTTCTATCTTACGTGTCTAGGAGGGCATAGCTTCCTGCCCTGCCTTGTGCTGCCCTAGCAGGTAAGCCTTTATAACCAGGAAAATGGACCTGATACTCAATTGAAAAGGATACTCGGGAACTGTCTAAGCCAGAGATAAACAATTATGTTTACACATTATACCTATTTTTTTGGATGACATTTTTGTCTCAAGTCATGATTAATGCCATGCTATTTGTGATTGGGGCAGACCCAGGTTTTGTTGGCTTGAAACTTGCACAATTTGGTGGACTCTCTTTAAAATAAAGAACTCAAAATTATAAATGCAAAATTAGGTACAAAAGTGAATATTTATTTTAAAGAGGAAAATAAATCAATATTTTTAAAATGTGCAAATTTTTTAAAGTTGTCAAATGTCACAAACATTATCTTAAATTGTCAGACTTCAAGAAAGATGGATCAAAAACAAAAAGATGTCATCCAATATATTGGGATACATAAAATAGGACACTTCACACACAGATGAACTTCCTATTTATTTATTTGAAGAACTAATAACTAACAATTTTCTAAATTTGATCAAATCTACAAATCCATAGATCCAAAAGGCTCAGCAAACTTCAAGCAGGATAAATAATTAAGTAAATAAAAATTGGTGATAAAGAGAAAAATTTAAAACAATCATTTTCCCATTCTCAATCTCCTAATATGATTTCTCACAATGCTCTGAATTCAATCCCCTCTTGGCTCTCAGCAAACACTGTCAGGAACCGTGAAGAGTCTGAGGTTTCACTCTGCAAACTCACGAGTTAGCCTGCCACTGCCTCCCAGATGCTGATAGAAGACACAGGACTCCTGCAGAGGCAATAATCTTCATAATTCTCATAAAATATAATAATGGCCTTACCTCTTACTTCGAGTTTTCCTCCTCCTGGTTTGTCTGTTCTATCTTCTTTGCAGACTCAGCCTCTTCTACTGGAGTTATTAGTGGCCAGCATATGATTCTCCTCTGCACTCACTATGGTCCTTCCCAATCCACCCTCCAAACAACAACCAGACTGCGAATATAATCATGACAACTCCTGATCAAATTCTTCAAAGACTTCACATTACTCTTAGAACAAAAATCAAAATTCCTGACACCATCCACCAGGGCTTATGTGATCTGGCTGTACCATCCTCTCCACCTGTACCACTCCACTCTGTGCTCTGTCCACAGTGTCCATCTTCATGCTCTTTCTGCTCCTCAGATGTGCTGTGCTACATCCACTTACAGGGCTTTATGCATGCTAGCTCCTCCTTGCCCCACATCCACCCCTTTCTGTTGATGCTCCACCTAGTCCTGCTCTGGATTAAGTTTTGTGTTTAAATGTATTCATATATCTAGATTTTAAGTGTATTTAATTGATTATTATACTACAGTTGTCCCATTATTTTTCCCTTCTCCTCAGCCCTGTACACCCCTCCCACTAGCATTCTCCCACTTACTTCATAGTCATGGGTCATACATATAAGTTCTTTGGCTTCTCCATTTCCTACACCATTCTTAACCTCACCCTGTCTATTTTGTACCTACCATTTATGCTTCTTATTTCCTGTACCTTTTCTCCCCATTCTATCCCCCTCCCTGCTGATAACCCTCCATGTGATCTCCACTTCTGTAATTCTGTTCCTTTTCTAGTTGTTTGCTTAGCTTTTTTTGCTTTTGATGTCCTTCTTTAGGTTCAGTTGTTGATAACTGTGAGTTTGTTACCTTACTGTTCATATTTTTATCTTCTTTTTCTTAAATAAGTCCCTTCAACATTTCATATAATAAGGGCTTAGTGATAATGAACCCCTTGACCTTACCTGAGAAGCTTTTTATCTGCCCTTCCATTCTAAATGAAAGCTTTGCTGGATAGAGCAATCTTGGATGTAGGCCCATTCTTTTCATGACTTGGAATACTTCTCTCCAGCACCTCCTTTCCTGTGAGGTCTCTTTTGAGAAATCAGCTAATAGTCTTATGAGAACTCCTTTGTAAATAACTGTCTCCTTTTCTCTTGCTGCTTTTAAGATTCTCTCCTTATCTTTAACCTTGAGTAATGTAATTACTCAATTACTCAAGGCACAGTGATGTGCCCTGGTGTATGCTTACTTGGGTCCAATTTCTTTAGGACTCTCTGAGCTTCCTGGACTTCCTGGAAGTCTAGTTCCTTTGCCAAATTGGGGAAGTTCTCCTTCAGTGTTTGTTCAAATGAGTTTTCAATTTCTTGCTCTTCCTCTTCTCCTGGCAGCCCTATGATTCAGATGTTGGAAAATTTAAAGTTGTCCCAGAGGTTCCTGAGCCTCTCCTCATTTTTTTAAAATTCTTGCTTCTTCATTCTGTTCTGGTTGAATGTTTGTTTCTTTCTTCTGCTCTAAATCATTGATTTGAGTCCCAGTTTCCTTCCCTTCACTGCTGGTTCTCTATATATTTTTCTTTATTTCACTTTGCATAGCCTTCACTTCTTCCTCTATTTTGCTACCATACTCAACCAAGTCTGTGAGTATCCTGATTACCAGTGTTTTGAACTGTGCTTCTAATCGGTTGGCTGTCTCTTCATCGCTTAGTTCTATATTCAGAATTGTGATTTGTTCTCTTCTTGGGCCATATTTCTTTGTCTCAGAGCACCTGTTACATTATAAGGTGGGGGGGCCTTAGGTATTCAACAGGATGAGACAACCCACTTTGCTACGTTGTGGCACTGTATGTGGAAGAGGGATCAGAGAGGGAACAATGCCATTTGCTCAGCTTTTGACCACTTTCAGTCACTCCCCCTGATACCCACAATCAAACTGGGCCCTTCTGGTGCTGATTCCCACGTGGGTAGTTTTGTATTTGTTCTAGGACCATGTGGGTCTCTCCAATGAACTCTCCTGTGAAGCTGTAAGTTTTCCCCATCACCAAAACCCCCACAGGTTTTTATAGCCAGAGGTTTTCAGCCTTTATTTACCTGAGCTAGAAACCTGGGTTGTGTGGTCTACCTCGCTCCCCAGTTGTTCCTTCTGGTTCCACATGCACACATTGGACCATCTGATCTACCAGTCACCGCCTTGCCCAGCCCATCCTCCAGCCACCACCTTGCTGGGAGCCCTCTCTGCCCTGGTTGCCCATCTCTGCCCCTCCTACCAGTCTGGATGAATGTTTCTTCTTTAACTCCTTGGTTGTCAGAGTTCCATATAGTTCCATTTCCTGGCAGTTCTGGTTGTGTTTTGTTTTTACATTTGTTGTTGTCCTTTTTTTGGTTGTGCAAGGAGGCAAAGTGTATCTACCTACACCTCCATCTTGGCCTCATTATGAAATATCATCTAGACTTCTTTTGTCTTTAGATCATTTACCCAAGTTTGTAGTTATACTTTTATTAAAGTAATTATCTAATCAAATTCTGTCATCTCCTCCCCTACACTACATGGTACATCCAAATGGTGAAGGACTGTTGTAAATTCCGTAAGGGCAGTTTACCTTTCTAACCTCAATGTCTGCCATGCAATATTTGAAACGTTGAAACCAGAAAATTCAGTATTTGTGCTACCTGTCACCACCAGAACCAGTAAGTAGAGAGAAGGATTGAATTTTTATGGGTGCTTTATTCAGACTTCGGGTGATCTGATAAGATGGTGTGTTATATACCCTAAAAAGACAGTCTTACATTTCATTTCTAGCCAGTATTTTTTTCAAAGAAGAAAAAAATGTATGTAAGAGGTTTGGAATTCATGAAAAGAAAGTGTAAGTAAAGAATTTAGAACTCAGGAAAAAAGCTTAATCAGATAAAAGCTGTAGTTCAGCAATTTCCCTAGCATTCTTTCATCTGTTGACTGGTGATCTGTGTCTTGTGTAGTGGGATGTCTCTCCCTGGAACACAATGGCTCAGATACCAACCTGATTTCTTGCAGTCCTTCCTGGGCTATAGAGGCTGAGCTGCTTGTGGTCCTACAATCAAGGCAGGTCATATTTTTGTTTCCTGAAACAATAGCTTTCTACATGCATTCATTACTAAGCTTATTAACTATTAACTAAAACTAAAATTTTCCAACTCTTGAATTCCCCCACCAACTTGGCAGTTGTTAAAATAATAACTGAATGCATAAGTACTTCCAAAAACTTTATATCATAGTTTATGATATAAACTATGGACTTGTATTCTTAGATGAGTCTGCTTATTCATCTGCAGTATGAGAGACATAATATCCATCATGGAAGTATTGTGAAAATTAAATACATAGATATAGATATAAATATAGATATAGATGTAGATGTATCTTTTAAAATGACCACAGGTCTTGCCCTGACAGGTGTGGTTCAGCGGGTTGGGCATTGTCGCACAAACTAAAAGTCTGTTGGTTTGATTCCTTGTCAGGGCACATGCCTGGGTTGCTGATTGGTCCCCAGTTGATCAGTGTTTCTCTCACACATTAATGTTTTTCTCCCTGTCTTTCTCCTCCCTCCCCCTCTCTCTAAAAGTACATAAATAAAATCTTTTTTAAACTTTAAAAAATAATCACACATCTTTCTATCAACATAAATAATGCTTTTGAGTCAAAATAAAATTGAGAACTTGAGAAACTATATTTGTTACATGTGTCATGGATAAAAACTAATATTCTCAGTCTACAGAGTTTTTCTTTAAATTGAAGGGGGCAGGGGAAAGGCCAAAAATCTATTTAGTAAATGAGCAAAAGATGTGAGTAGATAATTCAGGAAAATAGATATAAAAATGACCCTTAAACATATGAAAAGATCTTGACTTCATTATTACAATAAAAATGCTGGTCAAACCTCACTGAGATACCATTTCTCACCTATCAACTTGGCAAAACTTGAAAGCTTAACAATACACGCTGAAAAAGATTGTGGGACACAGTCCTCATGCATTGTGGATAGGAATGCAAAATGACAAACTTTAAGGAGAGGACAATAATAACAGTTAAGAAAACCACACATGCATTTACCTTTTCGCCCCAACAAACAGCAATTCCACTTCTAGGAATTTATCCTAAACTTATACCTCCAAAAGTATGAAAATACATATATACAATATTATCCATTACAAAATCATTTGTAACTGTAAAATATTGAGAACTACATAAATGTCCAAACATAGGCAAGTGTTTGAACCCACATGGTACATCCACACAATGGAGGACTACGTGACTGCAAAAAGAAAGAGGATGGTCTCCACGAGGTGATATGGAGTGATTTCTATCAGGTACCAGGAAGTGAGAAGATCTAAATAGAAAGTGCATATACAGCCATCACTGGTGTGAGGAAAAAGGGAGAAACAAGAACACAAGCATATATTTGCTTAGCATTACAAAGAAAAACATGAAAGGAACAAACCAGAAAATCATGAAGTTGATTACTCACAGGGGACTGGGTAGAATAGGTGAACAAAGGGGGAAAGACACTTCTCTGACTAAGCCATATATGTATGGCTTTCACTTTGGGGATCATGTTAATGTTCTACAAATTCAAAAATTAAATAAAGCCACCAATGATGTAAGAGGCAGAGAAGGTTAAAACTGGAAGTAAATTCATCTCTAAAATGGAAATAATAGTATCTAACTCACAAAGTTGTGATATGAGGCTACAGTTGTAAGGTGCTTAGAACAGTGCCTAGCACACGTGAACACTGAACAAGTGTTAATCAGCATTGCTATACAATTGTTGTTACATTAAATACCTGAGTGCTGCTTCCAAACCTTGTATATGGTTCACCTGTCTATGATGTTGCTGAAGTTGAGTCCTCCAACAGCCCACAGCACCATCTAGGGTTGTGTTATAAATGCATCTCCCAGACCTTATGAATCAGAATCTGCATTTTCAAGAAGATCCCCAGATGATTTGCATGTATTGAATGCATGGTATTATAAGTACTGGGCTGTGACACACATTTATGGCAAGATAATTTCATCAGATAGCTAAGGCCAAGTTTCAAAGGAACAATACTAGAAATGCATGTCACAGGAACCCGTCTTGCTTATTATCCCATTCTGTAAAAATTTATTCAGAGATGTTGAAAGCCTGAAGAAATGTAAAACTGGTTTTACACATATGCTCAAATATCAGTAATTCCTCAGCCCAGGACGCTCAGAATGGTGCGGTGCCCTTGAATTGAGTGCAGCCCTTTGGAGCAGAGAGAAATTTTCCAGCCCTTCTTCCAGTGCGGTAAAAGCGCCAGAGCAGTAGCGGTGATGCGTGACCTCTGCTCAGGGGGTGGGGTCTCACTGTCAGACGCCCCTGGTGTCTCCAGCCTAGCTTTTCAGCTTTGAGACAAGCTGTCAAATAGCTGGATCATCACAGGTTTCACTGCGGTGGGTACGCGCAGAAATGCACAAAGCAGAATAAAAGATGACCCTAAACCAACTGAAATCCTCGCTAAGTCATAGTAACAAAGGAGAGTTTATACGTTGAAATCATTTTTACCCCTCGCTTTATTGAATTGGGGCACTCTGATCTCTGAGTTTTCTTGCGTCCTAGTTGTTAGAAATGAAGCAGGCTCCTCCCTCCCTCTTCTTCCTTCCCTTTCTTCTTTACATTCTCCGTTTTTCCTCCATTTATAGTCCTCTCTCCTAAATAGCGTGTTCTGTCGCTCTACTTTTTTTTTTAAAGGTAGTTTTGTAAATTCTAACTCGCAAACCTGGAAAAGAATATGTCACTCATCGTTGTGTTGCACAATATTTCCAATTGTTAACGGAAGGCAGTTCGTCCAAGTTTCTTTGAGTTGCACATTGCCATTCGGCATTTTAATGTTCCTGTGCCAGTCTGAATCTCCATAATGACTATATTTGAAAATAAATGTTAGGGTGTTTTCATTTTTTAAGTAACAATAGGCAATGTTTTCTACTTGAATACTATCGCTTGTTTATTGTGTTTTCTTCAGCTTTGAACCTCTAAATTTGTCTCCTCCTTCCTACCTCGAAGCTAGAGGAATCGCACCTTGAGGTTCATGAGCAGTGACTGTCATTTTCGTAATTTGTGGGCGCTGAACCGGCCGGTATTCGTTTGCAAGCACACCTGAGAAGTTCTGCGAGCTGAGAAGAGCCCCCAGGGTTGCAGGNTATATTTGAAAATAAATGTTAGGGTGTTTTCATTTTTTAAGTAACAATAGGCAATGTTTTCTACTTGAATACTATCGCTTGTTTATTGTGTTTTCTTCAGCTTTGAACCTCTAAATTTGTCTCCTCCTTCCTACCTCGAAGCTAGAGGAATCGCACCTTGAGGTTCATGAGCAGTGACTGTCATTTTCGTAATTTGTGGGCGCTGGACGAGCCGGTATTCGTTTGCAAGCACACCTGAGAAGTTCTGCGAGCTGAGAAGAGCCCCCAGGATTGCAGGGGTCGCGGGGCGGAGCAGGGCGGGGCGGGGCGGTCTTGGGTTACGGGCTCCGCGGGGTGCGGCGCCTCCTCCGAGAGCCGCGCGGGGAGGCAGCGGCAGGGCGCGAGGCGAGGTGGCCGAGGGTCCGGAGCGCAGCGCGGCGGCGGCTCCGCCCAGGGCAGCCCCGGGCAGCGCGGGCCGGTGAGTGCGCGAGGGCGATCGCGGGGTCCGGTAGTGGACGGGTAGCCTAGGCTCCAGGCCGGGAGGAGCGGGGGCGTGAGGAGCTCTGACCGCCGGGACTGCAAACCAACCGCCGAGGGGTCTCTCGGGGACAGTTGTCGCCTGTCCTGGTGGCTCTGCTCGGCTCTGGCTCTCTCTCTGGTTCTCACTCCTTCCTAAAAATAATTTTCAACCAACTGAGCTTGCGCACACCTGAGCCGTCTCTACAGACAAGTCTGCAGAAGTGCTGTCCTTTGCAAAACTCCCCTATGCCCTTCCCTTCCGTGGCTGCAGCACAGAGGTTTTTACCCGGCGAAGTGTGGACCTCCGGTCTCCGGCACCTCGCTCGCTAACCGAGGGGTTGCTAAGAGCCTACCTACCCTAGAACCTGGTGGTGGCAGCTTCCCGCTCGACACCCTTCTCCCTCCTAACCCCTTACCGCACAGGCGGTTCTGACATTCTGGGCGTCGGAAGCTCCCAGCCTGTGTTTAGGAAAGAGGCGAGCAGGAAATCAGTTTACTGACCCCACTGAGTGCGCCCTCCCGGCTAGGCCCAGCCCAGCACGGCGTTCTCAGAAGTCAAGCCCAGGGTGGGAAACTTCAGGAGCCTAGAGCTGTGAAGAGGTGGATGGGCGGTGAGGAAGGCGAGAGTCTTCTGCCCACCTGTGGTACCTACCGTGTTATCAATCTGAGGTCTAGAATTTTAAGACATAAATGGGAATTTTATAATAACTAAAATGGCAATTTGGAGCAGGGGGACTGAAATTCAGCTTTTTCTTATCTGCAAACTGGGGACAATTTGCATTAGATAGAAATGTATAATCTAAGGTATACTTGGAAATGGAGGGGAATTTGAAGTGTGTGATAGGAAGTACAGTCAACCCTTGAACAACACCCGTTTGAATTGCACAGATCTACTTATATGGGGGGGGGTGCTTTTGTTTTTTAACAAACCCTGCAATAGTGCAAGTATATTTTCTCTTCTTTATGGTGTTCTTAATAAGGCTTTCTTTTCTCTGGGTTACTTTATTGTAAGAATACAGTATATAATACATATAACATAAAATGTCACTCCACTGTTTATGTTTCGTAAGGCTTCAGTCAGTACTGGGCTATTCGAAGTTAAGATTGGGGGAGTGGAGTCAAAAGTTATACTTGCACTTCTGGTTGCATGTGAGTTGCATGCTCCTCACCCCTGCATAGTTCAAGAGTCAACTATATAAGCCTCTTTGTCCTTTTCTTATTGCTGTTGAATTACATTTGCCCCCATTTCCCCCATTGCTCTCCCCTGCCCTGCCCTCCCTTCCCAACATTCAGTCCTCCCGGCCCCACCTCCTAGTCCTTGTCCGTGGGTCCTTTATTGACGTTCCTTGACTTGACCCTTCCCCTTCTTTCCTGAAATGGAGTTTGACATAAGTTTTTGCTAGATAATCGTAATTACTGTAGTATTTGTGGCAAGAGACTTTCAGGCAGGGGTCAGGAGGCTGGAAAGAGAAAGTCAACCTAATTTGCATTTGAAAGAAACTTAGGGTGAAGAATTCCTAGGTAAGGTTGCTATGGCTGATATCTTAATTGCACTGCTGGAAAGCATTCTAGTCTTAGGTAACACCTGAAGCCCCAATTCTGTTACGTAGGATTTCTTTTTTTTTCTCTCTTTAACTACTCTGAAACTATACAGAGTTACACGTTCCTCATTAATTTATGAGCGAAACCAAAAGAATTGACTCAATCTAACCAGTATTTGAGCACCTTCCCTGTATGAGGCACTTTGCTAAGAAATGCAGAAGAATGGCACATGGAGGAATTTTCCAATTAAAACAACAGCAGCAACAGTGGACTGATTTGCAAGGTTTGCACTGCCTGTTCACTTTAAAAGCAGACACAGTGGAGTTTTCATTTCATTCTAAATGTCCGGTCTGTATGTTAGTATCTTAATCATTTTGTAATTTTCTACTATCATGGGTAGTCTGCATTTTAGTAGTTCCAAAGTAAAAGGTTTTCCAGGAAATAACTAAATGAGAAGATATGTCCATTAACCCTACCATTTGCATTACCATTGAATTATAAGTCAAAATCAACAAGAAAAATGAGGTGATGGTTTTCCTTTCCTTTGGTTCCAAACTAGTGAAATTTTGCGCTGAAGAAGAAAATGTCAGCATGAATAAATTTAATCCTCTGGTGCTTTCCAAACTATGTTTTATCTAAGTCCATCCTTTTGGAGAATAAATGCAATTTCGTGAAATCTTCCAATCCTTCTTTTCAAGGATAGTNTAACTAAATGAGAAGATATGTCCATTAACCCTACCATTTGCATTACCATTGAATTATAAGTCAAAATCAACAAGAAAAATGAGGTGATGGTTTTCCTTTCCTTTGGTTCCAAACTAGTGAAATTTTGTGCTGAAGAAGAAAATGTCAGCATGAATAAATTTAATCCTCTGGTGCTTTCCAAACTATGTTTTACCTAAGTCCATCCTTTTGGAGAATAAATGCAATTTCGTGAAATCTTCCAATCCTTCTTTTCAAGGATAGTTCTAGAGGGCAATTTCATAAAATCTTTCATTGTGGATAGCACTACCGACATCATCTCTCGAACTTCACCCTTGAATTTTAGGGAGCTCTGGGGAGAGAACACGTCTTTGTTAAAATCTGTCCCAAACTAGGGACTTTATCACCAGGAAAAAAAAAACACAAACACTCATTCAAAATGTTCCATATCTTTCAGAAGATTCCTGGTCCCCAGGAATAAGATGTCACTTTAGAACTAGGGTCAGAGCGTTGGTAAATGGAGAAAAATGTAAATGAAGCAAGGGCAAACTGAGTGCATATAATTTAATTCACTTTCAAATGGTCTTTTGAGTGAGTATTCTGTGAATGGGAAGCAGTTAATATATTATTTGTAAAGGACTAAAAATAAATTAGTCCTATTTTTATTTGATGACGATCAACTTTTACCTTGAACATTATGAATATCATTTTTCAAGATGTTTTTGTTGTTGTTCTCCTCAAGGAAAGTGCCTTTGAGATGATTTCTGATATTGCTGATAGACGAATCAGCACAGTTTCTCACACGCCAACTATTGTAGCCATGAATTGCTAAGGATGGGGATGGTTGAGTCCAAATTTGAATCTCTCTCTCTCTCATAGTTCACCTTTAAGAAGGATATAGATATAGATATAGATTAGATATAGATAGACATATCTATAGATATATATATCTTTTATTATATAATTACCATTTTAATGTAGCCACTGTGATAACAGTAGTTGTGTCTTGGGAGAGAGTTTGTTGTTACTAGGAGTGAATGGATAGCATTAGCAAGTATTTGGGACATAACTTCTTTCAAAAAACAAAGCAGAAACTGTGGGTTAACTTGCCTTTCTTCTGTACCTAGGGCCTAGGAGCCGGCTCTCATCCCCACTTGACCAAGGTTTTACTGAACTGCACCAGACTTCCCAGCAGGGGACCGTGTCCCCTTCCACCTTGTGCTTCATATTAGTTCTGGGTGAGTAGAGGGGCCGCTGGAACTAGTAAAATGGGAGAGTGGGTCACAGATAGTGACAGATTATACCTGGACGAAAGGATTCCTTAACATTTCCAGAGACCACCTGAATCATACTGAGAGAGACAGAATGCCAGAACCACGAAGCTTACTGTCCCCTTTTAGCCTGGATCGGGACCAGCCTTACTGACCCTTAGATATGACCCAGCTTTGACTTATCTTATTCTTGAGTAATAACTAGGTGGCTGGTCACAACGCTAGAATGTCATTGAGAGACATTTACTAGGTGAGTAAATTAATGGAAGTTATGACTTCAACCCAAACTCTGCCATTAACTAGGCTTGTGATCTTGGGCAAGTTACAAGTTAAATTCTTTGGACCTTAATTTTATACGAACCTTAAATTTGGAACATATAAAATAAGGTTGCAATATAGGATTAATGGTTCTTAATGAAGGTGAATCACCTGGACAGTTTACTTTTAAAAAAATACAACTGTGTCAGAGATTCTGATTTAATTGGACTGGGGCAGGCCAAGACATCTCTATTTTTTAAAAGGCCCCTTCCCCTGCCCACAACACCCAGAAAACCCTAATGCCCAGCCAAGATTAAGACCTACCAGTGAAAATAATCATTACTGATTTCTAAGGTTGTGTCACTTAAAGATAGAAAGCCGGCCCACAAAATTCTTATTACACACACTTCATGGTAACCAAGCCTAAACATGCCTTTCTAAGAAGCAGTCCAAATTAAGCAATTTCCGTTTATTCAGGGAAAGTGCTGTGCCTCCTCACCAGTTCAGTACCCCACAAGGTTTTGCAAGTTTTCAGCAACTAGTACATTTTGATGGACTGAATCAGGTGTGACTTTGCCTATCCAAGATGATTAGTTGTTCCTAAAGGTCCCCAGAGACGATTGTGTGTCTTCTCTCTGTGTTGTTACCAGTGTTTAATAGCCTATTGAAATTTTCTCCTAGAGGTGATCTGTGACTTCTTGGGGTGGAGGAGAAAGGTGTAGGCAAGGGATAAGGATGATCACCTTGATCAGTGCTGAAATGTGAGCTTCTGTGTCCAAACTGAGATAAAAAAAATGATCCTCACACCTTCTCAAGTAGTTGTAGACTATTGAGTTACCAGAACTGGGATAGGAAAAAAGAGCACATTGTTTACTTTGATCATTTGTTGGGACCTAATTTTGTTGCCAGTACATTGTAAATTCTGTAGATATTCACACTTTGAAAATTATTCTTAGATTTAAAGGTATAACTTACTAAATTGTAATCCATGAAATTTATTTGTTTATCCTACTCTTTTTTTCTCATCCAAAACACCTAGAAGAAGAAAAAAATAACAGTGTGTGTGTGACTGATCTCTCAGATCAGTCAGAGACGGACATGAGTTCACAAAAGATGGCAAGGCATTAAGGAGGAAACATAGAACAAGGGTAAGAAGGCCTGTGCATTACAAGGAGCTGCATTTAATTTCTTTGTTTTCTCTCTGCTTAGTTTTTAAAATGCTGCAAATTTATTCTCAAGCTTTCTAAAATTTAAGCAAATCATTTCATCCCACGTTCTATGTGTTGGTAAATGTAGGCTTCTGGCTCATGATTCCTTTGTGTTTTCTGTGGTCTTCCATACATGGTGCATGGAATGATGTCTCCAGGGGGCAATTGGCAACCTGAATATAGGTAGTCTAATCCAGCATTAACCAACTCCAGAGTCTCACTTAATTCTAAATAATGTCTTACATTGGGGAATATTTCTTTCTAGCGTGGAAAGTTACTGGCACTGGAGTTCTTTAACTTTGGTGTCTCAGAGGAACTGCCCTTACCTTATGTCAAAAATCTCGTAAAGAATTACAGAACCAACTCAGCCCCCACCTCTCCATCGACCTAGAGCTGGTTATGCTCACTGCCATAAAAATTTTTTTTCTACTATTTGATTCATTTCAAGTGTTTATTGCTGATCATTGTTCCAAAGATTTAATAACATTGGCCACATACTATTTTGTTCTTTTGGAAGTTATTCTTTACCTATTTCTTAAAATGAATTAAGGTAGGAATAAATATACAGGAAAAGATGGTTTTCTCATCATAACTCTAAATCTAATGAAAAAATTATTATTAGCATCAAATGCCCAGTAATATGTTTACATATTGTATATGCATTTATCCTCTCATAAATCTAATATTTTGAAGATAATAAGTATAAGTCAGGATTGTTCTGGTCTTTAATATTAGTCCCTGAACTGTTTACTGTCCCAAAGCAATTAAATGCTGGAAAATAATAAGAAATGATAAAATTTTCTTAACTACTTTATTTTGTTGAACATTTTAACAACCATCTCCAAAGCTAGCAAGCTTTTCATTTCTTTCTTCTTTTGTTTTTATTCTGAACATTTTTAAGTATATTTTATTGATGATGCTATTATAGTTGTCCCATTCTTTTTTCTCTTTATACTCCCTCTACCCAGTACCCCCATTTCCTCTAGCATTCCCCACCCTTAGTTCATGTCCATGAATCATACATATAATTTGTTTGGCTTGTCCATTTTCTATACTATTCTTAATCTCCCCCTGTATGTTTTGTACCTACCAATTATGCTTCTTATTCCCTGTACCTTTCCCCCCATTCTACCCTCTCCACCTCCCCACCGATAACCCTCCATGTGATCTCCATTTCTGTGATTCTGTTCCTGTTCTAGTTGTTTGCTTAGTTTGTTTTTGTCTTTTTAGGTTCAGTTGTTGATAGTTGTGAGTTTGTTGTCATTTTACTGTTTATAGTTTTGGTGTTTTTTTTTCGATAAGTCCCTTTAACATTTCATGTAAAAAGGGCTTGGTGATGATGAACTCCTTTAACTTGACTTTATCTGGGAAGCACTTTATCTGCCCTTCCATTCTAAATGATAGCTCTGCTGGATAGAGTAATCTTGGATATAGGTCCTTGCCTTTCATGACTTTGAATATGTCTTTCCATCCCCTTCTTGCCTGCAAGGTTTCTTTTGAGAAATCAGCTGATAATCTTATGGGCACTCCTTTGTAGATAACTGTCTCCTTTTCTCTTGTTTTTTTTTAAGATTCTCTCCTTATCTTTAATCATTGGCAACTTGATTATGATGTGTCTTATGTATTCCTCTCTGGGTCCATCTTCTTCGGGACTCTGAGCTTCCTGGACTTGTATGTCTATTTCCTTCACCAGATTGGGGAAGTTTTCTTTCATTATTTTTTCAAATAAGGTTTTGATTTCTTGCTCTTCCTCTTCTTCTTCTGGCACCCCATATATATCAGATGTTGGAGCATTTAAAGTTGTCCCAAAGGTTCCTCTGCCTCTCCTCATTTTTTTGAATTGTTTCTTCATTCTGTTCCAGTTGAATGTTTATTTCTTGCTTTTGTTCCAAACCATTGATTTGAGTCCCAGTTTCCTTCCTTTCACTGTTGATTCCCTATATATTTTTCTTTATTTCACTTTGTATAGTCTTAACATCTTCCTTTATTTTGCAACCATACTCAACCAATTTTGTGAGCATCCTGATTACCATCCTGCTTTGAACTCTGCATCTGGTAGATCTGGTAGGTTGGCTATCTCCTCATCACATAGTTTTTTTTCTGGGATTTGATCCATTCTTTCATTTGGGATATATATATTGGCAAGGAGGGCACACCTGTTATGTTTTAAGGGGTGGAGCCTTAGGTATTTGCCAGGGCAGGGCAACCCACTTCACTGCTGTTGTGCTATATGTGGGGAAGGGATCAGAGAGGGAACAATGCCACTCATTTAGCTCCTGCCCTGTTTTCAGGAGACTGGCAGTTTCTCCTTCTGTACAACCCCCATAGGTTTTTATAGCCAGAGGTTATCAGACAAAGCATATCTACCCATACCTGTATTTTAGCCAGAATTCTTCTTTCTTCTTTTCTTGCTTCATCCACTCTTTTCTTGAACAAATGTCTAATAAATTCCTACTATGTACCTATGCTCAGGTAGCTTTAAGTCTCATGCAGGGAGGGAGGAATACAGAAAATAAGGAAGCAAAATACAGTGTGGGTTATATGGTGATGAGTGCTATGGAGAAATGAAAAGCTTGGAAGAAGATAGTGAGGGAGTTGACTGGGTAATATTTAAAATATAATGACCTGAAAAAATGATCTTGAGCATAGACTTAAAGGTGATTAAAAAAAAAAACCTCATGAGTCTATCTGGGAGTGGAGCTTCTAGCCAACACACATCCCTGAGGCAGATATATGCCTGGCATGTCCACAAAACAGCAAGAGGGTTTGGATGGCTGGAACAGAGTGACAAGGCAGGAGGCTGAAAAAAATGAAATCAACGTAGAAAGGCAAGGCTGTGGGGCAGGAGTTTGGGTGGGAGCTGAAGATCACATAGCATCTGGTAGGGCCTTTTCTGTGGGATTCTTGTAGGGTGATGTGAAGATCAGTTTTGTACAGTGTTGTCAAAGTAGCAGCAACCGCATGTTCTTTGTTTCTTCTTTATCATATCTTCTAAATGTTCCCCAAATATCCTTTTCTCACTACATCAGCCTCTACCCACTCTTTCCCTGGCATTTCTTTTACGCCAAGGCAGGTTATGAAGTGGGATTCAGTCTCCCATTGTCATTGCTTTCTTGATGCCCTGAAGGTTAGGCTTACCATTCTATTTTAAACAATGTGCTACTAGTTGCTAAAAAAATGGTCAGTCCCAAAACTATCAATTATGAAAGGAAATAGTAAATTTATACAAAATATTTTTGCTTTGTATTGTAGACCAGACACAAAGTGGTTGCCTTGCTGGTGGGCTGTTTTATAAAAATATATGTTGGTATCCAACAATTAAAAATTTTTCACTAGCCTGCAAACCAAAGCATCACCACTTTGATTCCAAGTCAGGGCACATGCCTGGGTTGCAGGCCAGGTACCCAGTATGGGGTGTGCTAGAGGCAATCACACATTGATGTTTTACTCCCTCTCTTTCTCCCTTCCCCATCTCTCTAAAATAAATAAATAAAACCTTTAAAATAATTTTTTCACTAAAATGTATTTTCAAATTCTCTTTAAAATTTGGATATTCTATTTATCAGATGTTCCAGAATAGACAAAGCTAATGTATGGTGATAAAAATCAGATCTGAGGTTGCCTGAGTTAGGGGTGTGGCAGTAATTGACTCTAGGAACACAGAAGACAGTTCTGAATGACAAAAAGGTGTTATTTATAGTAGCCTAAAATGCATGGCAAAACTCATTAAACTGTACACTTGTCTGTGCAGTTCACTATATGTAAATTGAACTTCTACATAAAGGACTTTTAAAAACAGAAGCCAACATTCAGTGAGAGCTGAATAGTAGCTGACCACTTTGGGCTTAGCACATGCTCTCTAGATTGGCACAGACTCATGTGGTTCACTTCAGTCATTACCCTTCTGGCCCTTTGTAGGTGGTATTGGTGTATGATTCCTACAGTAGACTTTTGGCAGTTTTATTTTGAACTGTCAATGGAGAGCAAATCTGAAAGGGCCTCATCTGCTTAATTGGCAGTGAAGAAAATAGTAGCTGACTCCTACGGTTGTATGTGAAATATATAACAAAAACAAACCTGATAGCTTGGATTAGTCAAGCAGCTCACATACAATGACCTCTCAATTAATGGTATTCTCAGTGAAAGCTGGGACTCTCACAGGTCTCTGAATGTAACTCTCACTTTTCCTCTCAAATGCCAAGGATCTCTTTCTGTTATTACTCTTTTTTAAGAGTAAAAGTAGCTTTTACTTTTATTATCAGCACTTAAAACTTACTTTCCATTATGAAAATAATAGTGTCTACTGTGGGAATTCTAAAAAGTATAGATTAAAATAAAATAAAATTACCCACAACTCCACCATCCAAACATAACCTCTTCTACCATTTTGTGGTGAATACTTGCACGTCTTTCTTAATACATCTATATATTTTATGTTAAAATATGTTTAATTGATAAAATTTAGCATACAACTTCCCAGATTGCAAAATGGAAAAATAATAAGTCAAAGATTAAAAAAGAAAGCCAAAGTATTTGCTTTCTCGCTATCCTATCACTGTTTTTAAATGACTGTAAATTTTTACAAAGACTAGGAAGAACTCTGAAGAGAATGGGATAAGAGAATGTTTAGAGAAAAGATACTGATGAAACAGAACCTAGAATTAGGGCAAGAAAGACCACCATGGGAAGGAAGGAGACCATCTAGAAAGTAGCTCTGAGCACAGAGTCAGCAAGGACAGAGAGCAGGTATGAGAAGCAGGAGCCTGCAAGCGGAGGAACTAATGGAAAATCCTTATGAATTAGTTAAGATGAAGCAGTGCTTCTAATGTGCATTTGGCATTTCAGTAAATATTTCTCTTTCTGACTTTTGTAATGTTGTGAGCTCTAGCCTGAAGGCCAGCTCTTGCCTCCTCACCCTAAAGTCAGTCCGGAAGCCAACAGAGCCCACTGGTACTCTCAATCATCATTTCAGGGAAATGACCCTATCTTGGAAGCAATTATATACCTAACAATGGAGGAAAACACCAATTAACCAAGAAAGTCAATGAAGTCTTTAATTTCAAAAAATATATAACCAAGAATTACTAGCATATGAAGAAGCATGGAAAAAATAAACAGTCACTAATATAGAGGGGATATCACTTAAAACAACTTTTAAAAAACTCTCAGTACCCTCAGAGTGATTAAAAAGCTATTGTTTCCATATACCAAAAACAGAATTCTATTAAGGAGCAGCAATCAGAAAACAGAGAAGAATATCTTGACATTTTTAAAAATGGATATTAAAATAAAAATAATTTGTTAGAAGGGCTAAAAAATAAAGTTTAGGAAGGCTCCTGGAATGTACAACCAGATGTCAAAGAGATGGAGAATATATATGCTAAGGGGAAAAAAGCATAGAAAAGAAGTCCAGTAAATCCAATACCTGTTGACTGGAGCTCTAGAAAGAGAAAACAAAAAAATAGAGGGGTAGAAGTTGACAAATACAAGGAAAAAAATTTCCTGCTCTTCAGGAAAAGTATGATATAAAAAGGAGCCATAAAATGAATGGGGGGAAGAATCCTTACAGAGTTACAATAATTACAAAACTTCAGAGTCAAAGATATAGAGAGGCCCCTAACACTTTCTGAAAGGGAAAATATAGTCACTTACTTCAAATTGGCATAAGGCTTCCCATCAGTGAACTTGAAACTAAACTACACTGGAGCAGTGACTTTAAAATAATGAGGGAAAATTATTTTGAACTTAAACTTATGTTGCCAGTAAAATTATCAATGAAGTGTGAAAGTGAAATGAAGACATCTTCAGACATTCAAAGACTCAGGCCATTTACTTCTAAGTATCCTTTCTGAAGCAATTACCTAAGGATGTGCTCCAGCAAAATAAGGGTTGAAAATAAGAAGGAGGAAGATGGGGAATAAGAAAGAGTCTAAACTCCCAAGTGCAATTAAATTAACTCCCAGGCTAACAGATGTGTACCACAATTAGAAAGAAATTTATGCAAATTAAGACAAGTAATGAGCTGCATGAAGAATGGCTTCAAGAAAAATTAAGTAAATTTCATTCAATGAGTAGAACCAGTGATGAACAATATTCACACAGTTCTAACAATGGGACTTTTAGCAATGTGGAGGAATAAGTTACCTTATACAGACTTCCTTGCAGTACAAACACACAAAAATAAAGGGTAAAACACAATGAAATGTTTAAATAAATAGTTACCTTTGAAATAAAGACTACTAGAAGAGAGCCCTGGCTGGGTAGCTCAGTTGGTTAGACTGCTGTCCTGATGTGCCAAGGTTTCAGATTTGATCCCCATCAGGGCACATACAAGAATCAATCAAGGGGTACATAGATAAGTGGTACAAGTTGATATTTGTCTGTCTCTCTCTCTTCCACCTCCCTCTCTGTCTCTAAAAAGAGAAATTAAAAATTTTTTGAAGAATACAGAAAACCATTTTAAAACAGCAATAAGTGCAAGTTCATGCTCTGCACAACTTACAGCAGTTTGTCTGTGAGATACAGATCCTGGGGTGTGAGGATGGGGTTGTACTATTCACACCTGGAAAGAAGACATGATCTCAGGGCTAAGAAGACAGTGAACCACTCCCCCACTATCCTACTTAATATGAACTCACATTTTTTAAAGTCTACAAATCACCATAAGGAAATATCAACAAACAAAACAAAAGAATTCAATTCTCCAGAATTTGAAATAATGGAAATATATGAACCAAATATTGTGTGTTAAAAATTACTAAAAGAATAAAAGAAATAGAAAATCAAAGGAAAAAATAATACACTATAAAAAAGAGCATATTTTTAAATAAAATATGGATATGAAAGATATACACATTGAATATTTTTATTTTTAAGTATATTTTATTGATTATGCTATTACAGTTGTCCCATTTTTTCTATTCTTTATTCCCCTCCACCTATACCACTCCTCCCATCATCATTCCCCTTTAATTCAAATCCATGGGTCATTCATGTAAGTTCTTTGGCTTCTCCATTTCCTAATTTACCCCTGTCTATTTGTACCTACCAATTATGCTTCTTATTCCCTGTACCTTTTCTCCCATTCCACCCTCTCCACCTCCCCAACTGATAACCTTTCATGTGATCTCCACTTTTGTGGTTCTGTTCCTGTTCTAGTTGTTTGTTTAGTTTGTTTTTGTTTTTGGTTTGTTTGGGGGTTTTTTTTCATTTCAGTTGTTGATAGTTGTGAATTTGTTGTTATTTTACCATTCATAGTTTTTATGATCTTCTTTTTCTTAGATTAACATTTTATATAAAGGGCTTGGTGATGATGAACTCCCTTAACTCGACCTTATCTGGGAAGCACTTTACCTGCCCTTCTATTCTAAATGATAGCTTTGCTGGATAGAGTAATCTTGGATGTAGGTCCTTGCCTTTCATGATTGTGAATACTACTTTCCAGCCCCTTCTTGCCTGCAAGGTTTCTTTTGAGAAATCAGCTGATAGTCTTATGGGAACTGGTTTGTAGGTAATTGTTTCCTTTTCTTTTGCTGCTTCTAAGATTCTCTCCTTATCCTTAATCTTGGATAATGAAAATTATGATGCGCCTTCATGTGTTCCTCCTTGGGTCCAACTTTTTTTGGGACTCTCTGAGCTTCCTGGACTTCCTGGAAGTCTATTTCCTTTGCCAGATTGGGGAAGTTCTTCATTATTTGTTCAAATGAGTTTTCAATTTATTGCTCTTCCTCTTTTCCTTCTGGCACCCCCATATTTAGGATATTGGAACATTTAAAGTTGTCCTGGAGGTTCCTAAGCCTCTCCTCATTTTTTTGAATTCTTGTTTCTTCATTCTGTTCTGGTTGAATATTTATTTCCTCCTTATGTTCCAAATTGATTTGGATCCTGGTTTCCTGCCCTTCACTGTTGGTTCCCCATACATTTTTGTTTATTTCACTTTGTCTGGCCTTCACTTTTTTCTCCATTTTGTACCCATACTCAGCCATTTCTGTGAGCATCCTAATTACCAGTGGTTTGAACTGTGTATCTGATAAGTTGGCTATCTCTTCATTACTTAGTTCTATTTTTGGACCTTTAATCTATTCTTTCATCTGGGCCATATTTCTTGTCTTGGCACACCTGTTACGTTTTAAGGGGCAGAGCCTTAGGTGTTCACCAGGGTGGGGCAATCCACCTTGCTGTATGTGAGGGAGGGGTCAGAGAAGAAACAATGTCACTTGCTAGGCTCTCTGCCAGCTTTCAGTCACTTCCCCCACTACCCACAAGCAAATTGGGCCATTCTGGTGCTGATTCCTGGGTGGATTGGTTTCCGTACATTCTCAGAACATGTGGGTTTCTCCCATGAATTCTCCTGTGAGGCTAGGAGTCTCTTCCACCACTACAACCCCCACAGACTTTTACAGTCAGAGTTTTTAAGGCTTTTTTTTTTCAGCACTGGAACCCTGGGTTGTGCAGGGTTCCTCCCCAGTTGTTCCTCTGGGTTTATTCACATGCAAAAGGTATTCCATGCAGTGGGCCAGCTGCTACTGCCTTGCCTGCCTGGTCTTCGGTGGCTGCCTTGCCGCAAGTCCTCTTCTCCCTGGCTGCCTGTCTCCACTTCTTCTTCCAGTCTGGATGAATGTTTCTTCTTTAACTCCTTGGTTTTCAGACTTCCAAACAGTTTGATTTTCTGTCAGTTCTGGTTGTTTTTTGTTTTTAAATTTGCTGTTGTCCTTCTTTTGATNCTTTTTTTTTTTCAGCACTGGGACCCTGGGTTGTGCAGGGTTCCTCCCCAGTTGTTCCTCTGGGTTTATTCACATGCAAAAGGTATTCCATGCGGTGGGCCAGCTGCTACTGCCTTGCCTGCCTGGTCTTCGGTGGCTGCCTTGCCGCAAGTCCTCTTCTCCCTGGCTGCCTGTCTCCACTTCTCCTTCCAGTCTGGATGAATGTTTCTTCTTTAACTCCTTGGTTTTCAGACTTCCAAACAGTTTGATTTTCTGTCAGTTCTGGTTGTTTTTTGTTTTTAAATTTGCTGTTGTCCTTCTTTTGATTGTGCAAGGAGGCAAGTGCATCTACCTACACCTCCATCTTGGCCAGAAGTCTCTGAAACTTTTTAAATTAATGTGCTGGCTAAACAACATATTCGAGGTAAATGTAGATTAGCAAACTTCAACCCAAATCTGAGAAAACTCCCTGAAATTAGCCCACTGAGATAAAAAGATTTAAAATGTCAGAGGTTAAAAAACATAATGATATAAAGACAAGCCCCAATATGTATCTAATAGAAATTCTAGGAGAGAATAGAGAAAATGAATTAGCCTGTATTGGATACATAACTAAACAAATTAAAATAGTAATATCTCACAAAAATGATAGGGAATAAGGAGACTTAAATATTCATTTTTCATGGTAAACATTCATAGGTAATGTATAAATTTGATGTTAGAAATAGCCATGTAATTGTGTTATTCAGAACTGTAGTGCTCAGTCCTCAAGGAGAGTTGACTAAATGATCAGCCCTTGGTGTCAGGTACAGAGATGCTAAATGCTCAGAACCGTTCCACACAAGTCCCACCCAAAATACTAATAGCTGATTTAGAGTTAAAAGTGAACTCACCAGAAGAACTGAAATCAAAAATTATTTTAAGAAAATGATTATTGCTTCAGGGAACAGAACTAGAATTGGGAAGAAATCAGAAGAATAAACAGGTCTTTATTTCTGATTAGCCCTTCCATAATACTTGCAATTTTATCATATCTATATTATTTTGACTAAGGGTATTACTTTAGAAAAAGAAATGACTGGTCAGATTGGCTATCATAAACAAAGAAACAAACAACAAGTGCTGGAGAGGTTGTGGGGAAAAGGGGACTCTAGTTCACTGTTGGTGGGATTGCAGACTGGTACAACCACTATGGAAAACAGTATGGAATTTTCTAAGAAAACTAAAAATGAACGTACCTTTTGACCCAGCAATTCCACTCTTGGGAGTATATCCTAAGAACCCTGAAACACCAATCCAAAAGAACCTATGCACCCCGATGTTCATAGCAGCACAATTTACGATAGCCAAGAGTTGGAAGCAGCCTAGATGCCCATCGGTAAATGACTGGATCAAAAAACTATGGTACATTTACACAATGGAATTCTATGCTGCAGAAAGGAAGAAGGAACTACTACCCTTTGCAACATCATGGATGGAACTGGAAAGCATTATGCTGAGCGAAATAAGCCAGGTGGTGAAAGACAAATATCATATGATCTCACCATTAACAGGAATCTAAACAAACCAAACAAGCAAAATACAACCAATGACACTCAAATATGGAACAGGCTGTCAGGGCCCAGAGGGGAGAGGGGAGAGAATCATAGGGGAAAAGGGAATGGACTCACATGAACAAGTATAAAAGACACATGGACAATAACTAAGGGTGGGGGGTGGAAAGGGGAGGGAGGCGGGGAGCATGGGGTGGGGGGCGGGCAGGGTTGGGATTATAAGACAGAAACCTGTACTTGAACAAGAATTAAATAAAAATTATATTAAAAAAAAGAAAAAAGAAATGACTGGTAAACCAGTAGATTCTTCTTTTATTTCCACTTAAAGCAGAGAAATTTTTCTTATTAAAATATCGATCATTCAGACTTAAGTGTCAATTTGAATTACTGAGCTTTTTACCCTAAAAAAGATTCTAGAGGCATACCTTGAGTGTATTAGTGATCTTTCAAGTGTTCCTAGTTGGAAAATAAATCTTGTAATTTATCAATTTATGGAGTCACAACAAATTAGTGCTAGAAGGGATTCAGCTTCTTTAGTGGAATTAAATCATGTTTGCATGGCATTGGGGTTTTGATCAGTAGTTCTACATAGGACAAAGGAGGAGGGAATATAGTCAGTCAAACGAGAGCATATGGCTTCCAATGGGAACCTGTACCCTTGGTCTGGTCTTATTCGACCTCTGCAGTTTCATGTCCTGTAACCACCCAAAACACAGTGCTTTGGGGTGTTTTGGGTATTCCATGCACATTTCCTATCAATTTTTTACCTTTCCTTTCTCTGTGTAGAATCGCATGCCTTCACTTTTGCCTTCTAGTCACTATTTGAGAGCTACTTCAAATCCACGATTGTTTCTGAAGCCTTCCTTGACCTGTAGTCTTGCTTCTAATTTTGTTAAGATCACCATGTTTCAAAAACAAGTCATGAAGAGTGGGAATACATGCCTATAATTAACAAAAATAGATAAATTCAATAAGTATTTTGACATAATTAATCTCATATACAGTTAATGAGGCAGCAGAGCCTTGGAGTACAGTTTCTGAAGTGAAAACACCTACATTACAGTCTCAGCTGTTATCACTCCATGGGAACCACAGATCCTTTGCCTGAAAATGCATATAATTTTTACCTTGCATAGATGCTATGCTTTTTAATTGCACAGTCTCAATAAATATTACTATAATATTTAAGCTATAATTATTAAGCTATAATTATGTTTACCTATTATTGTGCATAAATAAGAAACTTACATAAATGTCTACCATTCATATTATTTTAAGTGAATTTGTAGTTTTCACATACTCACTTTGTCTGTTACCCAGTGAAGTGAGCATTAACATTGTTTAAATATGAACTAGTTTTAATACCATTGCACATATAACTCACACAGATCAAAAAACAAAATCCCACTTATAATAACAAAAATAGTGATTGGGTTGGCTAAGTGTCTAATGATAAGGAAGATGGTTAACAAAATCATGATATATATATTATATATATACACATATGTACACACATGTACATATATATAATATAATGCAACTATATAATGTTAAGTAAAAAATTAATATAAAACTATTAAAACAGTATCTGAGCCATGTACAAATATATGTATTTATAAGTACACTTAATATGTCATTTATGCATGAGAAAAATGGAAAATTTCCAAATTTTTATAGTGTTCGTATATTACTTTTATAACAAGAAGGAAAAATGTAGTATGATTTATATAAAAAAGACCCTTGATCTCAGTTCTAAATGTTGATATTTCCTTGACAACAATTTCTGCCTCCTATCCCCCAAATTCTCCATGTTCATATCATTTCACATGCCTCCACCCCCTGGAAGAAACTCTCGAAAGGATGCAGATTTCTGCAGAGACATTAATGACAACTTTTCTGAGGACAGGTATCATAGCTCATTGGAACCTCACAGCCAAACGTGGAAAGTCAGTAGTTTAGTATTGAGCAAGTGAATAAATGGAGGCACAAGGCCTTGAGAAATGGGACAGGTAAAAGGAAGTAAGTGTGGGGTTGATTAAAAAGGTAATAGTAGATATTAAGTATCCTTTTCTAAGGGCTTTATAATTATTACAGTAATCCTCAGGGCAGCACTGTGAGGACTGGCTACACAAGTTAGGGATCAGTCATGCAGTGGCATGCTATGCAGCTGTTTAAACAGTAAAAGAATGAGGAAGCCCTTCTGACATGGAAAGATCAACAAGAAATATTAAGTGAAAAATGCAAGGTGCAGAGGAGTTATTTCATGCTGCCATTCATGGGAGAATGAGTCTATTCACATGTGCTCGTGTATAAAATATCCCTGGAAAGACACACTGGAAACTGACACCAATGGCTGCCTCCCAGCCGTGGGAAAGTGAGACTTCATTTTCATTCTTATCATGCATTTTTTGAGCCATGTTAGTGATTTAAAAAGACAAATAAAAATAAAGGAATATTATTATCCCCATTCACAAATAAGCAATCTGAGGTGGAAGGAAATTAGGTACCCTACCCACAGAAGTAATAGCAATAGATACATTTATTGAGGAGTTACTGTGTGCCAGGCCCCATCATAAGTACTTTAGCCACATTTTCCAATTCATTCCTTATAGATCTATAGGGAGGTTTCACTTTTGTCTCAGCATTAAAGCTAAAGAATTTGAAGGAAACCTGCAATTTATTTTCTAATCCAGCATACTTTTGGAAGCAATAGTTATTCTGAGGACCACAAATATAAACCAGGGTTTATGGTCCCCCTACTTAGAAAGGTCAAGTAACCTGCCAGGTGTCCTATCAAAATGGTGTCCTATCAGTTCCAGGACTGGAACTGAGGGGGCTGTGTGACTCCACAGGCTATATTCACAACTGCCATTTACAAATAAGCAAACAAAGGAACAGAATGCTTATGGACCTTGCCAAAAACACACAGCCATTAACACACAGCAGCCAAACACATTCCTTCTGAAACCAAAGCCTACCACATGATGTTGCTCCTCTGGATGCTAATCTAATAATCCTTTCTCAGAGGAATTTAAGGGGAAGAGGACAAATATAAGAGGTAAAGGATGGGCAGAGGCCCAGCCTAAATACTGTGACTACCTTGGTCCCTACCACTCAAAGATACTCAGAGAGCATTCAGTTAACGAGTGTCTGGAAGCCTCCTGCATACCGAGCTGTGTGCTGGGTGTTTGGAGACCATGGTGCTGCCCTCACAGAGCTTACAGTCTACATTTAGGACAGCTTACATAGATTGTAGGGCCTTTGGATCTTCCTACGTATTGGTTAACTGCAGTTAATCAATGATTGTTATAAGGAAAAGCAGATAATATATTCTAGTTATGCCAAGAATTCTAGAAGTATGGAGAAGAGGAAGCACCTTTTTCAAACTGCTTTTCAGGAAAAGGCTCATAAATTCATAAGTGATAAACTTATTTTTCTGGACTATAATTCATGAAGAATTTTCTATATGCTACATATATTATCAAAAAGTGTGTGTTCTGTTGCTCTGGGAAGTGCAGAAAAGTTTTATAATAAATAGCACTTATTTTTGTTAGGTGTTAATGCTGATGTCCATAGATAAATTATGTAAAAAATATGTAGTATGGGCATGTGCTGCATACTTGGATTACAAGGTTAACATATGCATCATTAGAGTTATAAAATATGCAACTTGATTACTTTGAATAGATGGATAAATACCTTAACTGAGACTCTCTCTCTTCTGATACCTCCAGTTCATCATGAAGAATACTCACCATCAAACTTCAAACAAAGAAAAACATTAGTGAACTGGTGTGTGTGTGTGTGTGTGTGTGTGTGTGTGTGTGTGTGTGTGTGTGTGGAGGGGGCAAGCTGGGGGAGTCATTCTTAGATTCAGACCACTGAGTCCATTCTAGCTATTTAAGCACAAACATTTAACTGGCCTTTTGAACAGACTTGCCAAATGCTATTCTCAGAATGTTATCAGGAAATATCATTTACAGGTAAGGAAACTAAGACCCAGAGAGGCAAGTTATTCTTCTATGCTCATTCAACAAGCATTTTTGATCCTTAAGTAGCAGTTACTGTACAGAAGTCAACAGTATTGGGTTTCTGTTCTCATGGAGCTCACGGTCTGGTTTCCCAACAGGTTTTTCATCAGTCTCACTCATCAGCTTTAAAAAACACCAATTCCAGAATTACTAAATCAGGATCTTGAAAGGCCCTGGAAACCTGGGGTTTCAAGCTCCTCAGGTGTTGCTGACACACTTCCAAGTATGGAAACTCCTGATCTAACTAATCCTGTCATCTCAACAGAATGGCTCAGGTGCTTAGGATGCAGAAGCAGGGGTAGACCTTGACCCTGACCTCCAATTTGGAGCATCTTCCATAAAATCGGTGTATCTTCATTATTGCCAAGAAACTAATTCTTCCTTTTAGTTTGAAGTTAAAATATTGCTGCTTTGTTATAATTTTTTTAGTTTTCCAGCTGCAGTTGACATGCAATATTATATTTATTTCAGGTGTGCAACCCATGATTAGACATTTGTATCCCATATGAAGTGATCTCCCCAAAAAGTCTAGTACCTGCCTGGCACCATATATAGTTATTACGATGTTGTTGACTATATTCTCTATGCTGTACTTTACATTTCCATCACTATTTTTATATATTGTTGTAATTTTTGCTTATAAATATCTATGCCTTTTAAATTTGATGACTTTTTAATGGCAAACAAATTTTGCATTTTGAGAATATTTTTGGATAAAGCACTTACCCCAGAGTGAGTGTAGTTTAGTTCATTTTCTCACCTACAAAGTGAGGGGGTTAAATTGGATGATTTCCAAGATTACTTTCAGATCTAGAAATCTGTGATAAAAGATGTTCTAAGCCATTTTTAAACCTCTTCTTTTATAGTTGTGGAAAATAGGGCTTGAACCTCTCAGTCTGTTTGCTTTTCTTTCATTAGTGTTTTTGCTGAAGGACCTGCCAGAAAGTTTGTCCCTTTAAGCCATCTCAGAGGTGACTTTTCTCATGTGAGGGTTTGCTTTACTTTACAACTTGGTGACTGATAATGCCAGTTAGCACTCTGGAAGCTCATCATCTGCCAGGTAATGGTCTGGTCATTTGATCTCCTTGTGTTGGTCCTTTGGTTGCATGGCCTCTCCTGTTTTGATAAGGTGGCTATTAATAGTCTTCAAAGCCTTAATTATTTAACTGCTGCTGATGAGTATTAAAAGTTCCCCAAAGGACAGCCTTTCATTATAATATGCCCTTTGCCTTTCCAGTCCTGCCTCCTCACAGCAATCCTTTCCTTTTACACTTAAGACATCTTTCAACTGTCAAATGGACTATAGCCAGGGTCCCAACACTTCAAAAATATTTGAGAATCCTCTCTCTTGCCTGATTTACAAAAAAAATACTAAGATACCCAGCTAAAGTTGAGATAAAGAATAAAATTCTAATATAAGCATGCCCCATGCAATATTTGGAATAGACTAAAAAATTATTTGCTGTTTACTGACATTCAAATTTAACTGGACATCCTATCTTTTAATTTACAGCCCTACAGAGGGTAGATACCTTAATGTTTTCCTAAGTCCATCTAATGCTTTTCAGTCTAAATTTCTTTGAGATTTGCTCCTAATTTAACCCCTGAATGATGTGTTTGTAACAACTAATACTGCTTTTGCATGAAGTGTAGTGGATGTTGCATGCCCACCTACACACAACTCCCTTTAGTTGTGAGAATATAAGAATAGAAATGACTTCGCCTGAAAAACCTAAGCTAGGTATTTTTCTCTTTTGCAATTTTTATTATATATTTCAAAGATACATATAAGCAAAGGCAGTGATATAATGCATTGCACACAATTTATTTACACACCAGTCAATTTTTTCTTGTTGTTTGGTTGGGCAGGTAGGTGGTTGATTGTGGGTTTTTATACCACCATCCTTATTTAAGTCAGTGGTTTTGAACCATGACTGCACATCACAATCCCCTGAAGAGCTTTGACGCTCTCCATCCCTGATTGCCTCCCTGACCAATTAAATCAGAATCTCTGGCTGTGGAGTAAGCATTAATAGTAGTTAAAGCTTCCTGGTGACACCAATGTGCATCCAGGGCTGAGAAGCACTTCGCTAAATGAAAATGGGAAATTCAAAAAAACATTTTTACTGCTAAATCATGCCCTTATATTTTAAACTGCTCTTCACAATTTATTATCACTAAGCATATTCCATTAAAATTTACTATAGTCATTATGTTATATTAAAGCATATCATATATTAGAACGATAACCTCTTTAAAGGGATTTTGTTTGGTTTTAATCATGTCACTGATTCATTAGTAATTTTCTAAAAGTGTGTATCTTTGGTTTTCAATTTTTTGTGTGTAATTTTCTCGTGTCTTTTTCATATGTATTTTTCTGTCTCAGGCTATAAATAAATGGTTCTTAACTCTCATTAGAATCATCTTCCCTTTTGTGGCTCAGTGGATTGAGTGCTGGCCTATGAACCAAAGGGTTACCAGTTTGATTCCTAGTCTAGGGCACATGCCTGGATTGCAGGACAGGTCCCCAGAAAGGGATGTGTGAGATGCAACCACACATTGATATTTCTCTCCCTCTCTCTTTCCCTCCTCCTCTCTGAAAGTAAATAAATAAAATCTTTTCAAAAAAAGAATTATCTTAGGATGCTTTTTTAAAAAAAGTCCTCAGCCAAGGATATATGTTTATTGATTTTAGAGAGAGAGGAAATGGGGGAGAGAGAGAGAGAGACATCCATGTGAGGGAGAAACATCAGTCTGTTGCCTCCTTAATTTCCCTGACTGGGGATAGAAACTGCAATCTTCTTGCTGTACAGGGTGATGCTCCAACCAGGGCTTAGGATGCTTTTAAAAATATTTTCTGACATCCCCTGCTAGAGGCTCTGCTCTAATTAGCCTGGTGTGCAGCCCAGACATGGTTGTTTTATAAAAGAGACTGAGTTCAGGCAGAGTTAAAAGCCAGTATTTTTATATACGTCAAATGCCCACCTGCCTGATCATCTGAGTTTTCTAGGGAACTTTCAAAACATATATCTGCCCTGGCTGGGTGGCACAGTTGGCTTGAGCCTCATTCTGTACACAAAAGGGTTGTTTCCATTCCCGGTAAGGGCACATACCTAGGTTGCAGGTTTGATCCCCTATTGAAGTGCATTTGGGAGGCAACAAAAGGATCTCTCTCTCTCTCACCCTCCCCGCACCCCAGGTCTCTCTTTACCCCTCTCTCCCTTCCTCTCTCTCTCAAATTAATGAATATATCCTCAGGTGAGAATTAAAACAAAGAGACAAACAACAACAACAAACCCATACATCTAATTGACTTGCCTAATGACATTAAAGGAATTCTGAGAGATTCTAGATGGAGGAGAAATGAGGGGTTAACAAATGGCCTTCAGACTAATGGGTATAAATGAGGAATTCCTGTTGAAGTTCCAAAGAACTTTGGGAACAAGGATAAGGATGTCTGCTATCTTAGAAATATTTTACTCCCTCTGCTATACTTCAATGTAAACTTATTTTGTTGTTGTGAAATCTTCAGAAAATGCTGCCACACCTGGGTACACTGATGCATGCCCACACTCACGTGGAGTGAATGCCCACTGCCCAGCCCCCACCCATGGAAATCCTAATTCAGGAGATGCAGAGTGAGGCCCCGACACCAGCACTTGAAACCTTTCCCCAGACCACTGTCGTGAGTGGCCAGCTTTGGTCATCACAATTCATCCCACTGACAACAGTCATGTGTGGTAGCAGTAAAATCATTGGTGCAACTGAGTTTTTGCAACTTGGGGGAAAAAAAAAACTAGAGTCTGATTCTTATTAGGCCTCCCTCAGATCTACCTGGTCTTTTTTCTCTTTGAGTGTCCATATAAAGGGAGAAATGACCTTTCTAAAATAGGACAGAAGAACATCAAGGAGGAAGTGTCTTGAAAAAAATAATACAGTAAAAGTGTTTACAATAGACTTAATCTTCTGCTCCGTGATATAACAGAGAGGAAACCTGGCATACGTTATCAACAATTACAAGGCACCAACCCAGACCTTTCATTCGTTCAACAATTCCTGAGTACCTACTAAGAGACAAGAACTGAGCTAGACCCTGAGAATTTAGGGTATGGTATTTCCTCAAAGAATTTACAATCTGAAAGAGGAGACCAATAATACAGTGGGAGAAAAATAGAAAATTATACCAAGTAGAAACTATAGACACAGTCTGTGGGGGAGTAGAGGTGAGGGGAGCCTTCAGAGAAGCAGAAGACGAAACCAGGCTTTTGAAAGATACACTGATAAGGGGTAAATGGAGGGAGAGTGAGGGTAAAGAAATGGCATTTGTTAGAGCGAATGGAACTCTGAGCGTGGCAGAGCTCCTGAATTACAAACAGTTCTACCACACTGTCACGTGATGATTTGGAGGACTTGGGGGCAAGCACAAGGCAGAGTGGCAGTGTTGCCACGGGTCAAACTCCACTCACACACATCAGCCCAGTTATTTCTGGATATTATGATGTTCCTGGAGTGGCCATAGTTAGATGAGAGAAAGCCAACCAGCTTTGCTAGCCTAAAACAAAAGACATACAATCTTCATTTGTCAGATTCTGCTGCAAAAATCCTCTTCCTCCAGACTAATCTTTTCATACCATTCTGATTGGTCCTTGGTTTCATTTGCTGCTAGAATTCTTTTTTATGTTAGATTTCTGAATTTTCTGCTTCCCTGGACATAAGCATTTATCTTTGCATAATGAATGTTCTCCAGTGTTCTGTGGTTGGTCACAAGAGCCTGATTTCATCATGAATGTAATTTCAGTTTGGTGAAAACCTAGCTTTTCACCGTAAGGAGTTGTATTAACCAACACTGGAAACCCCCACACTCTGGTGGTCACCACATAGGCATCCAACTGGCAGCTCACACTCACCCCCAACTCCTCTTCTGTTAATGTGCTTCTGTTGGGAACAATGACTTTAGATGTTGTTGTACACTTAATTTTTTACTATCAGGTATACTGTTCAAATACACGAAGGGTCATGTAACAAACACCAGTTTACTTACCACACAGTTTAACCACATCTTAACATTTCGCTCTCTTTGTGCCCGTTCATTTTTTTACAAACTGAAACTTTGAAGATGCAGTTTTTTAAAGCTCCCTGTTTCTTCTGAGCTTCACTCCCCTTCTCCCCAAAGGTAGCAGTATCCTCATCTTAGTGTCTAGCATTGTCATGCATCCTCTGAAACATTTCCTACTGGCATGTATGTCTATAAACAACATCTATTATTGATTTATAAGTTTTTATACTTTGAATAACTGTATCCTCCAAATATCCATCTGCGCTTTGCCTTTTTTGAAATTAAGCATTTGAGATTTATTGATGATGACAAAGATTTAGTTCATTTGTTTTAACTACTACATAACATTCCATTTATTACCACACCAAAATATATTTTTTTGCATACAGGTAGGTATTTGGGTGTTTTCCAATTTTTTATGATCATAAAGCTATAGTGAACATTCTTATACACATGTCCATACGTACAAACATATTGGGTTTTTATTCTCAGTCATTTATTTTGCTCATCTAAGTAGTATTTATCCTGTAACAAAAAATGATCAACCATTTTAACAGACTTACACATGTCAACATTTTCAACTTTAAAACACATTGTATGTCCCCCATGAAGACATATAAGCTGCAGCTCTGCACCATAACTTAATTTAAGGTGTAATCAAATGTGAATACAGAATTAGAAAGAAGGTTAATACCTTCAAAATCTTGGAGTCAACTTAAGAACTGACCTTGCCCCTTTTTCTGTTTTCTTGGTACGTAAGTGGTCAGAGTTGCAATTCCTCTGGAGCAGGATCCAACTGACTATAATATTTAGCTAGAATTTTAATATAAGTTTTGTTAAAAGTACCCATATTATTCACTGATTGTCCTGTGGGCAATTTGACTTTTATTGATTTGATTTCACTTATGAGTGCCTGCTATGTACAGATCACCATGTTGGGTGCTCTGGGGGGTCCAAAGATGGAGGCGTTTTCAGAAGGACTTAGAAGGCCACAAGGGAGAGATGCTCAAGAACAGTCACCAGTTGGATTTTGGCATCTGAAGTAGAGTTTTTATTTTCTCCCTAGTGACACTCGGGAAATGCTTGTCTCGTGCTGTTGGTGAATAATTTCCGAGTACTATGGATCATACTGAAGAGAATGAAATCCTTGCAGCAACCCAGAGGTTCTGTGTGGACAGGCCAGTCTTCAGTCATCTGGTCCTGCAGGAGAGGCTGCACAAGAAAGACAAGATTCCGGATTCCATTGGGGATAAGCTGAAACAAGCATTCACGTATGTTGTGTTTTAACCTGATACCTTTATTCCTGTCATTCACTTATGAACGAAGCAAGATAAATGTATAAGGAAAATCTGGTGAAATGCACAAAAAAATGAACGGTGAGCACTCGTGCTTTGCAGAACTATCCACAGGGTTCAGGCAGTGATAGATATTTGATTGAGCACAGGCTTTGTTATCTATTTCACTATATTTATTAACTTCTACTATGCCTTGGGGATATGTGTGTAAAAGTTTACATAAAAAACCTGCTTTCCAATTCTCTACCACTTTCAAAATATCTACCTCTTCCCTTTGTGTCTCAGAATGCTCCAACCACTCTCTTTTTTCTACCCTTGACTTCTACCCCATTCAGCAACAGCCTGAATCTAAGTCCCCAGACTGAGGTCCCTCAGTGTCCTGTGACTCTTAATTTTGGAGACACTTACACAGCCATGTTGCTGGCCAGGGAATGTTAATATATGTGTGCCTATTGATAGCTCCCAAACTTCAAAAACAAACCATTTGGTTACTGCCTCCTGAACCCTTGGGCTCACACCTTCTGTGTTCTGTGTTTATTTAAGCTTCATAGTGGCCCTGTGCTCAAGGTATAATCACCAGGAGAGGTGAAAAATGTATACACTGGAGTCAGAATGTATGAGCTTTAATCCTAGTCCCAACCACCTACCAGCTGTATGCTTGAGTTTCCTGCTCTGTAAAATGGGGGTGATAATACTTACATGATAGAGTTGCTAGGGGTTAGGCATATGGCAAGCACTTTATAAGTGTAGCTATTATTACTATCTCAGTTTTCTAAATGATGTATCAAATCTAGTTTCTTCCACTCAAATTCATTGCCACAGATGCCTCATGTTTTGTTTTCAAAATACTCCTTCATCCAATTACCAGCTACTCTTAACCACTAAAGACACTATGTAAAACACCACGATACTATCTATGCTGCAATAATGTATTATATTTTGAATGGAATGAATTACTTCCTTGTCACAAGGAGAACTTAAGGTTTTCAGAGTGGCAGTGAAACTCATCTATTTATACCCTTACTCGGTGATATCTTTGATTATTGGTATAATCTGGCCAAAGGACTGGTCAAGGCCCAGAACATGGTCTATAGATCAAAGTTAATTGAACCACATAGGGATTAAATGCAAGGCCTTGGTTTTATCAGCTTGGTGTTCCACCTAACCAAGAAAACCAGACATAATAGATTCAGCTACTACACTCTATTGACAAATGGTGTTTTGAGTTTACCTAATCAAAGACCCTAAAGCAATGGATACATATTAATAAAGCTCAGAATATGTGTATAAATCTCCTTTATTTTATAAGGAAGAAAAAAACTAAATGGGCAGATGCTGGTCAGTGGTTCCATATTCAAAAATTAACTCAATCAGTAAATAATAGCCCTACTTCTCTTTTATACCAACACAGAAACTACAGCAAAAATTGCATCTATTAAAATAAGAGCTTCTGTCCCTGACTGGGAGGCTAAGTTGGAGTGTCATACCATGGACCAAAAGGTTGCAGGTTCAATTCCCAGTTAGGGGTACATACCTAGCTTGCAAGTTCAATCTCCAGTTGGGGCACATATGGGAGGCAACTGATACATCTTTCTCTCTCACCTCCCTTCCTCCCCTGCTTTCCTTCCTCTTTCTCTAAAACCAATAAAAATATCTTCAGGTGAGAATTGAAAAACAGCTTCTGAGTCTACAGCCATACCACCCTGAATGCACCCAATCTCATCTGAAAAAAATAGCTTCTGGGTTATCTCAATTAATCTGAAGCTGAATTTTTCATGTTTTTCAAGGTCAGTTGCAGAGCATTATTATGGAGTCAGTTTAGATGTTCCCAACAACACAGAATTGCAAGAAGCAGTTCTCCTTGTCTCTGATCTCTGCAGAATGACAAGGTTATTCTCAGCACCAGTGGTGAATGTTTTCCTTATTGTTCCAGGATACAAGGAAGGGAAATCCCTTGATTTGAAGTCTACAGAAATGTTCCTCATTTTCTTCTCTTTCTTTGTCCTCCCAGATGTACACCTAAGAAAATAAGAAATATCATCTATATGTTTTTACCCATCACTAAGTGGCTGCCAGCATACAAGTTCAAAGAGTACGTGCTAGGTGACTTGGTCTCAGGCATAAGCACTGGGGTGCTGCAGCTCCCTCAAGGTCAGTAGGACATATTTATTCATCTCTGTTTGTTTCTCTTATTACCATCTCCTCAAACAATTGCTTGACTTTTTCTCTGTTTAATTTCATCGTGATTGTAAATTTATAGTTTTTGTACCATTCCAGGAAACGTTACCTGTCTAAAATAATTCTTCAGAAAATGTAACCCTTGAAAAGCCCCTGAGATAGTAGTAGCAGAATATGGTGATATTGTTTTGCATATCAGTCCAGGTGGGGACTGGCTGGGTTACTCAGTCACTCTGTGAAACGTTGGCATTGTTGTAATGAAGGCTCTTGACAACAAATTCATATTCTGATGACAACAGACCATGAAACACTGAATTCCTCTGCATTTGTGTGATCTTGATATGGGATATGAGAATTTAAGAACATCTCAGTAATTTATTCATGTAGTCACATTTGTTTATCAAGCATCTTCCCAGCCCTGCCTGTCATAGAACTAACTCTCTGATCAGGAAGAGAGACATGAAGCAAACAAAAGTACATATAAAATTTTAATTACAAATGATGTTAAACACTGGGAAGGAAAATACAGGGCACTATGAGATAATCACAGGGAGACCTAATTTAAGTAGGCAAATCACCAAAACAAAACAAAACAGAAAAACCTCTTTAGCCCTGGCTGGTGTGACTCAGTGGACTGAGCAACAGCCTATGAACCGAAGGGTCTCTGGTTTGATTCCCAGTCAGGACACATACTTGGGTTGCAGGCCAGGTCCCCAGTAGGGGCCATGGGAGAGACCGTTGATGTTTCTCTCCCTTTCTTTCTCCCTCCCTTCCTCTGTCTAAAAATAAATAAAATCTTTAAAAAAAAACTCTTTAAGGAAATGAGATTTGAGCTGTGACCTAAAGGACTGGGCAGGTAAAGAATGAGAGGAAATGCATTTTAGGCAGAATGAACAGCATGTGTGAAGGCATTTCGCAGGAAAAATATTGGGTGTTTGGAGACTTGGTTTTAAGAATTAACAGGAAGAAATTGTTCTTCGAGCAAAGTGAACAGGGGCAAGTCTACCCAGCCTTTGTAAGCCACTGTTGGATTCATTCTGACTACGGTGAAAGCTATCAGCATGCTTTTCACTGAGATCGCCCTTTTGAGAATGGATTTAGTTGGTGGGAGGGGTACCAGAATGAATGTGGAGAGATCAGTTTAGAGGTGATAATGACTCAGTATAAGCAAAGGTGATAATGGCTCCAACAGCCTCTAGGTCAGCTGGCCAACAATTTATTCCCTTCTCCAATTTCCCAAAATTTAATCATCAGATGGTCAATGGTCAAAAAATCACATCCCCTAATGATCATTTGGTTGAGTTGCAAATTTTCCAGGTGTCTGATTTACCAAATCTACTGAATCTATTAAATAAAAGCCTTAAGTCAGGTTTAGGACAGTTTTCCGTAGCCACCTGGGCACCAAAATCCCAATGATAGAGAAAGACAGATTCAGAGACAGAGGTGAGAGCAGAGAGAGGAGCAAAGGGGCCCAGCATCTGACATGGGAAACAGAAATTAACTGACCTTCAGCCCAGCTGGACTAACAAAACTGCAGGAAATGACTGCAGTTAACCCATGCAAAGTAATACTGTGAAGAAATCTTCAGGATTTAGCCTAGCTGGGTTTCCACTAGAATGCCATTTCAAATTTCTCTTTGACCTATTAGCCTTCTTCCATCATAAACTAGAGTGATGGTTGTAAAAATAGAGGGAATTGAAAAGATACATGCTATATTTTATGCCAAGATTAGCAAGACTGACTATTGCAATAATTTGGAGGAGAATAAGGAAAAAAGATGTGTCAAGAATTACTTTAAGGTTTCTGGACTTATAAGTTGGGTGTAGGGACAGCAAGGAAGAGAAATTGTCGAGAATAACTCTCAGATTTTTTATTTAAACACCTGGGGGATGGAGACATAATAATTGCAGACATAATAATGGAATGGAATTAAAGGAAAGTGTGATCATGTGAAAGTTGTGATGCTTGTGAGATAGACAAATGGCCATCTCATGTTTATGCTTATATAATGCATTCAAAATATATATGTGGGCTAGAGATACCAGTTTGGGAATATTTGACATATGGGTAACATTTAAACCATGGCAATAGACAAAGCCATCAAAGGAGACAATAAACATATCCTCGAGTGAAGACTCCTAAGTTCATTTTATGGGCCTGCATTATCCTACTTCCAAAACCAAATAAAGACATCACAAAAAAGAAAATTATACATTAATATCCCTGCTGAACATAGATGCAAATATCCTCAACAAAATATTAGCAAACCAAATCTAGCAATATATTAAAAAGATCATACACTATAATCAAGTGGGATTTATTCCTGGGATGTAAGGTTGATACGATATCTGCAAATCAATACATATGATACATCATATAAACAAAATGAAAGACAAAAATCACATTATCTTATCAATAGATGCAGAAAAGCATTTGCTAATAACTAGCACCATTTATGATATAAACTCTCAGCAAAGTGGGAATAAAGGGAATATACTTCAACATAATAAAGGCCATATACGAAAAACCTACAGCCAACATCTTACTCAATGGGCAAAAACTAAAAGCTTTAGTTATTCTTAAGCACAGGAGTAAGACCAGGATGTCTGCTTTCACCTCTCTTATTTAACATCGTACTGGGAGTCCTAGCCCCAGCAATGAGGCAAGAAGAAATAAAAGCCATCCAAGTCAGACAGGAAAAAGTAAAACTCTCATTATTTACAGATGATATGATACTGCATATGGAGAATCCTAAAGATTTCACCAAAAACTAATAGAACTGATAAATGAATTTAGTCAAGTAGCAGAATACAAAGGAAATATCCAGAAACCAGTTGCATTTTTATACACCAATAATAAACTATCAGAACAAGAAACTAAGAAAACAATCCATTTATAATTGCATCAAAAATAATAATGAAATAGCGAGGAATAAATTTAATCAAGGATATAAAAGACCTGTACTCTGAAAATTATGATACACTGAAGAAAGAAATTGAAAAAGATACAAATAAGTGGAAGCATATACCATGGTTATGGATAGGAAGAATTAACATCATTAAAATGCCCACACTACCCAAAACAATCTATAGATTCAACACAATTTCTATAAAAATACCAATGGTGTATTTTACAGAACCTAAAACAAATATTCCAGAAATCTATATGGAAAGACAAGAGACCTCCAAATAGTCACAGCGATCCTGAGAAAGAAGAATAATTTGGAAATTTCACACTACCCAATATCAAACTATATTACAAGGCCATAATAGTCAAAACAACATGGTACTGGCATAAAAACAGGCAGAGATAAATGGAACAGGATACAGAGCCCAGAAATTAATTCACATCTTCATGGTCAATTAATACTTGACAAAGGAGGCAAGAACACACAATGGAATAAAGATAGTTTATTCAATAAATACTGTTGTGAAAACTGGACCAATACATGCAAAAAAATGAAACTAGATTGCCAATTTATACCATACATAAGAATAAACTCAAAATGAATTAAAGACTTAAATGTTAGACTCAAAGCCATAAAAATCCTAGAAGTAAGTATAGGCAGTAAAATGTCAGATATTTCTTGTAGCAATATTTTTTCTCTGACATATCTCCTCAGGCAAGGGAAACAAAAGAAAAAATAAATAAGTGGGACTACATCAAAGTAAAACATTTTCACACAGCAAAGGAAATTATCAACAAACAAAAAGACAGCCCACTGAATGAGAGAACATATTCATCAATGATACATCTGATAAGAGGTTAATATCTAAAATTCACAAAGAACTTACACAACTCAACACCAAACAACCAAAATATTTAATTAAAAAATGGGCTGAGGACCTGAATAGACATTTTTCCAAACAGGATATACAGGTGGCCAATAGACATAAAAAGATGCTCAACATCACTAATCATCCGAGAAATGCAAATTAAAACCACAATTAGATATCACCTCACACCTGTCAGAATGGCTATCATCAATAAATCAATAAACAACAAATGTTGGCGAGGATGTGGAGGAAAGGAAACCCTCATGCAGTGTTGGTGGGATTGCAGAATGGTGCAGTCACTGTGGAAAACAGTATGGAGTTTCCTCAAAAAATTAAAAATTCAACTGCCTTATGACCCAGTGATTCCACTTCTGGGAATATACCTGAAGAAACCGGAACTACTAATTTGAAAGATATATACACCTCTGTGTTCATTGCAGTGTTATTTACAATAGCCAAGATTTAGAAGCAGCCCAAGTGCCCATCAGTACACGATGGATAAAAATGCTGTGACACATTTACACAACAGAATACCATTTAGCCATAAAAAAAGGAAATCTTATATTTTGCAACAGCAGGAATGGACCTAGAGAGTATTATGCTAAATGAAATAAAGCAGTCAGAGAAAAACAAGTACCATCTGATTATAGTGAAATCTAATGAAAAAAATAAATAAACTAACAAAATTGAAACAGACTCATGGATACAGAGAACAGACTGACAGCTGTCAGAGGGGAGGGGGCTTGGCTAGCTGGGTGAAAATGGTGAAGGGATTAAGCAAAAAAAAAGTCATAGACACAGACAACAGTCTGGTGATTAGTAGCAGGTAAAGGAGGTGGGGGAGTTAGAAGATGTTAAAGGGGAGATAAACAGTGCAGGAAAGACAAGAGGAGACTTGACTCTGGGTGGTGAACATATAATACGATTTACGAATGATGAATTGTAGAATATACTTGAGAACTATGTAATTTGCCCTGGCTGGTGTGGCTCAGTGGATTGAGCACTGGCCTGTGAACCAAAGGGTCACAGGTTCAATTCCCAGCCAGGGCACATGCCTGGGTTGCAGGCCAGGTCCCCAGTTGGGGGCACATGAGACACAATCACACATTGATGTTTCTTCCCCACTTTCTCTCTCCCTTGCCCTCTGTCTAAAAGTAAATAAATAAAATCTTTAAAAATAAATAAGTAAATAAAATGGCTCATAAAAAAGAAAACTATGTAAGTTTATTAACTCATGTCACCCCAATAAATACAATAAAAAATGAAACACAAAAAAGAAAGTAATTTTTAAAAGAAGAAGTACTTGTAAGGGTGTGTGTGTGTGGTATTACAGAAAGGAAGAAAGTATTTCAAAACAGAATTATCTGGTAGGTTGTGTACTGCTGAGCAGTCTAGGTCATCCCACAATTGAATTTCAATGGAAGAGGTATTTTTCTGCCAATCACTAGTCATTGAATAGGTAAGTATGAAAAACAAAATAACAGCAATTGATTGATGAATCATTTAAATTAGTAAAAAAAGTACTTTGTCAAAGATGGCAGATTACACACATGCTTCTATTTCTAATTTATTTAAAATACCCATAGAATCAGGGTATTCAAGGGCAAATGGTGTAACTAGGAAGGACAAAGGAAATGGGAAAGGAGACATTGTGAAGCAGGGGAAAAAGATGTCAACCTCTGAACAAGTGGCAACTCAATTATCAGAGTGGAGAAATTTGATATTTAGGTGTCTGCCCTCCAGAACGTTGAAAAATTGGAGGCTCCAAGTATTGTCAAAGGTGAGAAACAGGTGAGAGCTAGAAGCAGGGGATTCAGTGGAAAATCTGTGTAATAAGTCACACATAGACATTCAGCTCCCCACATCGATGCCTTGCAGTGGATGGTGGAATGAAAATATTGAAAGGTGCCCAAAGGATTAAGTAAAAGTCTACACATTGAACTGTGAGCTAACAAAGGCTCTTCCTGGCCTGTTCAGCTCTAAAGAGCCTGCAAGCACTGATAGCCCAAGACAGGCAGTGAACTGCTCCTTGAGACAAGAGCTGTGGTGATAACCTGGGAGTTCCCAGGGAAGATGCTGGCTGGTCACCCAGTTGCCCTACAATAAAGCCCATAGTAAACAACATGCGCCAATGCCCATGAACCTTCAAGAAGGATAGAAAACCATCCAAACAGAAGGAAGGAACTCTTTGGGAACATAAATAATGGAAAGGACAAAATGAAAAATATTTGCACTACAATATCCTTAGCAAGATATAAAAACATATTGAATCCATGAATCAAGAATAAGACACAATTTTTAAAAGAACATTCAGACAAAAAGAAGAGCTCATCGAAATTAAAAATATGATAACTGGAAGAAAATATTCAGTCCAAGGGTTAGAAGATAGAGCAGAGAGAATCTTCCAGAAGTAGAAGAAAAAGATAAATGAATGGATAATAAGGGATGAGTTTCGGAGGCTCGGTACTGTTGTCCTGTCATACCTCTACTGGGAGTTCCAGAAAGAGGAGGGTGAATAGAAGAGGAGAGATTATGAAAGGTAATTCTCAGAATTGAAATACATGAATTTTCAGGCTGAAGGCAACACCAAGAACCCAGCAAACTAAGTGAAAAATTACTTGAAACAAGGCACACCATAGTAAAACATAAGGATACCAGGGATAAATAGATCCAAAAACTTTCTAACGTGGAACAAAAAGTCACATAAGTATGATATAACTAAGGGGAAGCTGAAGAAACACACAAAATAGAAAGTCAGTAGTTTGTCTAAGACCTTTAAACTAAGAAATAATGATCCAAACATATTATTTAGAACAAGACTTCAACCCCACACCATGTATATTTATTACATTGTTTGGCATGGGGACTGCCCTGTGCCCAGTAAGATGTTCAGCAGCATCCCTGGCTTCTACCTATGAGATGCCAAATAGCAATCCTTGTCCCCAGTCATAATAATAAAATGTCTCTATACATTGTCACATGTCCCCAGGGGCAAAACATCTGCACTGAGTACAGCTGATTTAGAAACATGAAAATCAGTGATAGAAAGACAGCTAAGAGGGTTGGAGGTGAGTGCCTCTGCAGGTGGACCCTGGAGGTCAGGCAGAAGAGTGCCAGCTCCCCCTTGGAGTCTTGTAGTACTGCTTCACTTTTTTTTTTAACTACAGATATGAGTTTCTTTGTGAGAGATACAATTTGTCTTTTAAAGAAGGCAACATCCAAGCACCTATATTATTACATGTGAAACAGGAATGCTTTCCCAACTTTTTTTGCTAAAATTATTTTTTTTAGTAACATGACACTGAATTATGTGAATTTTCTCATTGTCTCAGATGGTTGGGTGAGGCCCCAATGCTGAGAACAAAAGGTATTGCCTCCACATTCTGAGGAGGAATTCCAGACCATCTATGCAAAATATGAGTGAGAGAAATGGGCTGCTCTTTAGAAGTACAATGAGGATTTTCTAGAGGCGAAAGCCCTATGCATTTCCTTTCCATCCAAAATCATGGAAGGAAGGAAGCATTGCAAGAGAACCACTCACTGCTGGACATGTGTCCCCTGGAGTTTGTGGGAACTGTTGCCTAATTCTTGCAAGGAAAAAAAATCTACAAGTAAAAGGGTGTGAACTGCCTATTACTGCAGAGTAAAGAGAGAGACTTCCAGTGGGTGTGGCCTGCACTTCCAAATTTTCTTGGGTTAAGGTGCCAAGCTTTGCCTTTGGATAACTAGGTGTCCCAAAGGTAACCAGGCTTGGCTCATTTGAAAGGTACCCACCCAAGAAGACAGCCTACAGGATGAGTCTGGATGCAATGTAAGAACCTGGGACCTGTGAAAACTGAAGTCAGGGGAGGGGCTTTACACTGGCCAAGGAACTGGTACAGGGGCAGTTCCTTATTGAAAGAACCCACAAAGAACCCACAAAATCATCGCACTAGAGAAACAGCCAGCATTTGGGCATCAACACCAGATTACAACTGTGCCAGTCAAGTAAGACTTCCTGCCCTTATCTAAAGTTGGGGAAGAATAAAGCAGAAAAAAATATGCCTCCTGGCATAGAGGAGATGACAAGGGAAACTCTCAGCCTGGACCCTCTAAGCACAAAAGTAGGATTATGTGTAGGTTAGGGGCAGAAGGGCGGGCCAGTTAGGAAGGTTAACACAGTGTTCACTTGTTGGTCAGAGGTAAAGAACCAGTACATGGATGGAACTGGAGAGCATTATGCTAAGCGAAATAAGCCAGGCAGTGAAAGACAAATACCACATGATCTCATCTTTAACAGGAACCTAATCAACAAAATAAACAAACAAGCAAAATATAACCAAAGCCACTGAAATTGAGAACAGGCTGACAGTGACCAGAGGGGAGAGGAGAGGGAATTTCAGGGGAAAGGGGTGTAGGGTTTGCAGGAACAAATCTAAAGGACACATGGACAATAACCGGGGGAGGGGGTGGAAACAGGAGGGAGGTGGGGAGGGCTGGGGGGCGGGCTGGGGGGTGAGGCAGAAAACTGTGAACAACAATTAAAATAAAAAAAATTAAAGATAAAGAGCCAATAGAAAAATACATATGAACCTGTTTTCTAATGACCTCCCTGCTTCTCTTTGGTATTTAATCCCACAGGTTTAGCCTTCGCAATGTTGGCGGCTGTGCCTCCGGTGTTTGGCCTGTACTCTTCATTTTACCCTGTTATCATGTATTGTTTTTTTGGAACCTCCAAACACATATCCATAGGTAAAAGCTGATACTTGATATTTTAGTACCTTTCCTTTTGGATTTCTAAGTTTTGCAATGTGCCAAAAAAATAGTGTTTCTTATTAGAACATCTGCTTAATAATAACTTGCTTAATAATATTAATGCTGCTTAATAATATTAATAATAATATTAAGCAATAACTTGATTAATAACTTACGGCATACCAATGGGTGCTTTTAAACATATACTCCCCCCGATATTTCTAGAACTAATAGCTTTCTCATAATCTTGGCATAATGAAAAAAAGACAATTTCATTATGTAAGAAGAGCAATTGCTAAAATCTGTGGAAATAAGTGCTTTAGTTCATAAATTTGCTTGCATCTGGTTTTTCTTTCTATTTATTTTATTAGTGGTACTTCAAGTTCCTAATTACTGTACATGTATTGCACTTTCGTCTAACTTTAGGCTCTGAATTGTACATGGATTCCCTTTAGTGTATTTAGTATCAGATTTATGTGGATTATGTAAGTGTTGGTGCTGCATGAGACTGCCACAGCAAACACAGGCACAATGTTTCAGCTGTCCATTCCTTGGTAAGAAATACCCCCCAAATTTAGCAGCTTAAAACAAGAATCATTTTATCATGGGTCACAGCTCCTGTGGGCATGATCTGGGAAAGGCTCATGCAGGCAGTTCTGGCTCAGGGTCTCATGCAGTTGAGAGTCAGAAGGGAGGTGGGACTGGAGTGGCTGCAGGAAGCCTGCATCTCTCTCTCTCTCTCTCTCTCTCTCTCTCTCTCTCTCTCTCTCTCTCTCCCTCTCTCTCTCTCTCTCTCTCTCTTTCACCCTCTCCTTTCCCCCTCGGTTCCCAGTTCCCCTCTCTCCCCTCTAGTCTCCCCTCTTCCTTCTCTCCCAGTGATCCTAACTGGAGCTTTCTCACACTCAGGGCTCCTGCACAAGCAAGTGTAACAGCTCTCTGATGAAAGCTGCATCACCTTTTGTTTCCGAGCCTCAGCAGCTGGCAGTATCACTTCTGCTGCATTCTTTCCATTACCAGTAGGTTTTAAGTCCTCCCAGATTCAAGGACTGAGGATTAAGGATCAGTCTACCTCTTATGGGGAAATGTCAACATTCCAGAAGTCTATAGGATGGAAGATACCATCATAGTAATTTTTGGAGAATACAGTCTGCACACACATTGTTTACATATGAACGACACGCAGTAGTTTAATGCTTACAGAGAGTAATGCAACTTTTATTTCAAAGATGAGTTATTGACTTCACCTGTGTTCTCTAGCGTACTGGCAACAGTCACATCAGAGACACTGAAAATGATTTCCTTGGTTAATGCTTCATTTTTTCAGGTCCGTTTGCTGTTATTAGCCTGATGATTGGTGGTGTGGCTGTTCGATTAGTACCAGATGATATAGTCATTCCGGGAGGAGCAAACGCAACCAACGGTACAGAAGCAAGAGATGCTTTAAGAGTGAAAGTCGCCATGTCTGTGACCTTACTTTCAGGAATCATTCAGGTAAGACACAGATGGGGAAATGGGTTCTCATGTGTTCATTTCAGAAATACCTACTGAGCACTCTTGGCTTGTCTACATATTGGGTAGAGGCAGTCTGCAAGAACCCAGAGCTCAGGGTTCATGGCACTCAGGAACACCAGCCCAACTAACCATTTGCCTAACTTGAATGTGCATTCATTAGGAGCTAGCAAGCTTTGGCTGGGTGCTTCAGAGATCCCCAAAGCAAGAAAAGCTTGAAGCAGGATTGGTTAGTGATAGGAATAGGGCTTCTCTTACCTACTTGGAAGGAACAGGAAATGACATTGACAAAACATGTCCCCAGTTCAGAGGGACAGGGAAAGTATGAGTGTGCCCAATGCTCTTTGGGACTCCAAGCCATTCCAAACCTTCCAGTGTTTTTGTACAACCGGTGGTTGATTTGTTAACCTCTGAACTGCTGCAGGAGCCAAGTCTGTAGTGTTAGAAAGTGTTCTGGAAAGAAACACTTTCACTTCCAGAAATATTTTGTAATATTTTCTGATGGCTTTAACTCCTCAATCTATCATGTGATTTATTTGTTTCTTTGTCATTTAAAAAAATAGTTTTGCCTAGGTGTCTGCAGGTTTGGATTTGTGGCCATATACCTCACAGAGCCCCTGGTGCGTGGCTTTACCACGGCAGCCGCTGTGCACGTCTTTACCTCCATGTTAAAATACCTATTTGGAGTCAAAACAAAGCGGTACAGTGGGATCTTTTCAGTGGTGTATGTAAGTAAGCAACTTGCTGATACTAGTTTTTCCTTCTTTATTTCCCTCCTTCTGTATCTCTTTTACCTTCAAGGCCCACTTTTCTTTTTTTCGAAAAATTGTAACAAAATGAAAAGGATTTAATTATTCTAAAGCTTTCCTGAAAAGAGCACTACAAAAGGAATTAAACCTTAATTTTTACTATTTTTTATTCATGTGTGATACTGCCTACCCCACAAGGAAATTTTCGTTAGGTCCTAATTTGGTGGCTACACCTTTACCCCAACTAACTAAAAAGACAGCTTTTTACTGAGACAGAATTACGTTCTCTTTGGGAACTAACAAATAATTTAAAGGCGTTATGGGAGAACCTAGCTCTCTCAAAAATGCTTACTCTTGCAGGCAAAATAAAAGTCTATAAAAGATTTAACTAACATAATTAGCTAGTTTAATCTAATAAAATATAGAGAGAGCGCCTTGCGCCCAACTCAGAGAAAATGTAAATTCTTTGTCATTACATAGAGAACAGTGGTAGTAACTTATATGTGAAACTGATCACAAATTCTAAAAATTTAGTATTTTTTTCATTGAGAGTATTATAATTAGCAATCAATAACTAAAAACCCCTATCATGTACAGCTTTAGAGCTACATGTACAGTAGCTCTAAAAACCCCTATCAATTTAGAAACCAAAATAGCTACTTCTAAGTAACCTATGGATAAGGGACATTTTTAAATAATTAGAACTAAATGACAGTTAAAGTACTACATATAAAACTTCAGAGATACTGCTAAAGCTATTCCTGGACAGGAAAATTTATAGCTTTTGTAAGTATTTATGTGCCAGACACTGCCAGGCACAGTGGTGTGTGAGCAGATGTGGCCCTTGCCCTCTTAGAACTTACAAGTCCATGGGAAAACAGATAACAAGTCATTAATTGCATAAATATGTAATTAATTATATATTACATTCAATGCTGTGAAAAAAAGGCACTGACTACCATGAAACTTGAGTAGGGAAACCTTTAGATTAGGGGTCTAGGAAAGTCACTTTGAGTCCATTTAAATCGAGTCCTTGATGGATTAGAATGGAATCAAACTGTAGGAACCTTCCCCAAATAACTAACTTCTTCATGTCCCATAATAGCAGGTAACATGTCTCTTTCTCTGAGATTTCTCTGAATGCCTTGTCACACAGGGACTAGAACAGACGAGCACCTGAGTCTGCTGTGAGTGTACACTGAGGAAGCAACTTGTGTGGCTTGGACTCAGGGGTGACCTACTTTCCCAGAGTCCAGATGAGTACTGACTATATTTAGGGTGCTGAGATTGCAACCCTAGGAATAATTAAATGGCTTTAACTCGCCTGGGCATCTTTTCAAACTTCAGCACCCTCTTGCCTTCAAAGCTCACCTGATTCCTCTTTCATCTGCTAACAGTGATTTCACTCTCTCTCAGCTCTTAGAGGCCTTTCTATGTATTAACTTTTGGGTTGTTTTGCTGGTGTCAGTCCCTAATCTTTCCTAATGCTTACTCTTCTGAATTTTATAATACTACATTGACACATTAGCATATCAAAGAATCCTATGAGATTGTTGGATAAGAATTACAACTTTAAAGTTGTATGAATAGGTAAGAGGGGCTCCTAACTGGAAGCTACAAAGAGTGAGATTTCAGCCTGAGAACTTCACTAGCACTGTCCAGTAGTGGGATGGCTGGTGTGAATGAGTGAGCGAGAGCATCTCTGTCTACTTAGAGACCACTGCTTGATATAAACTCCCAGTGTTCACTGTGTTGCAGAGTACAGTTGCTGTGTTGCAGAATGTTAAAAACCTCAACGTGTGTTCCCTAGGCGTCGGGCTGATGGTTTTTGGTTTGCTGTTGGGTGGCAAGGAGTTTAATGAGAGATTTAAAGAGAAATTGCCGGCACCCATTCCTTTAGAGTTCTTTGCGGTAAGTCAATTTTCAGCTATTTCTCTGAGAATGTAGAAGTGGACCGGAGGAACAGGGAGTTAGACCTTTTCCTCTCATTTCTGCCAAGAGAAGGTTAGAATTTGCGAGGGGAGCATTTGCAAATACAATGACAAGAAAGAAAAATCATAGAATGGATGATTCTTAAAATACGGGTAAAGACTATTCATAAATATTTTACTGTGAATTGTCTGTGAGTAATGAGATGAGAGAATTTTCTTCCTCAGTATTTTTATTGTCTAGTTATTTTACAATGAACACATATAACTTTAACAATCTGGAAAAAATTGAGCTGTTTCAATTCTGAAAAGAGCAAAAGACAAAAGTTCCCAGACTTTCTTGGTTCCTGGCACTCCTAGGCAAAAAGAAATATCTAACAGTTTCATTCAGTGAATAGTTAGGTTCAAACAACTTAATAAATATTTGTCTAACAACTTAGGAACTGTTTATTAATATAATGCAAATAAATTAAAATAAAATATACACTTATTACACTGCTAAAAAACCACAATATATTAATGGGCTGTGTGCAGCTGACAGACACTTCACAACTCCTCAAACTTTGGAATCTGATGGGCACCACTCCCCTCAGTTTCTGTTGACTTTGACTGCGTGGTACTTGCTTTTTACAGCAGCAGCCACTGATGCCCAGCTTTTCAAAGTAATAGTGTGATCAACAGGTATGTAGTAGGAACTGATGTGGAAACTATGAGCTGCTTCAAACCAAAGGTCTAACAGATGTCACTGTTTTCCTTGAAAGTTCTATTCTGCAGTATCCTGGTGAGTTCCCCACAGCATCCTGGAGCACCTTGGTGCATGATTTGGGAACCATAAGGATAAACAATAAAAAGCATAGGTGTCCAACCCAAATTTAGCCAAAAGTTTGAGCCACAAAACCTAGGGGCCAATATTACGACTCATAAGGAAGCCAGGCCCTTAGATCCTTCTCTGAGCTTCCGTCTGCCTACATCCCAACAGGACTGTTTCAAAACCTGGTCTCTCACTGGGGCTGGGCACAGAGCTCCTGCTTCCTCTGGGAGGAGAGCAAAAGGTTCTCAGCAAAGGAGACAGGCAAGCCCTAAGTGTGAAGTAAATGACAAAGATTGCCCTTCCTGGCTTGGTCCTGGCTTGGTCCTGGCTCTGGCCATTTTCCATTGTTCCTTTATGTTTCGCAGGGCAATGGTTCTTCAGAATTTTATCATTGTAATTACAGTGTTTTTACATTTCTTATCTAAGTTCTCCTCAGAGCAAAGGAAACAATAAAAAATTTTTTAAACATTTTGGAGTTTTGCATTCTATTTCATAATATATTTGCGTTCATAGGAAAGCAGGGTGTAAATTATTTACCACTGCATGAAGTTGATGCTCCAGAAACTTAAGCCATATTCATCCTGTGGATTTGAGTATTCTGGGCCCCACTGAATACGCCCCCATTTCAGAGGTACAATAAATACAATTGAGTGCAACACACATAATTTCCACCAACAAAAAAGGGGCCGGAAGCACCCGTGCGCTTGGTCTCCAGGCTGCAGTGTCCGATAAGCTTACCTTGAACAGGGCTCCCTGCAGCACCCACCCTGCAAGGGGCCTGCTTCCTTCCCTGCACAGCCCAAATTCCTTCTCTCCGCCACAACCCACTCAGGGTTCTACAGCTCTAGTTCTTAAGGAGGAAGAAAATTGCTACCCTTCCTCCTGTTATTCCTCTCTTCTTATAGCTCACTAAGGATTGTACTTTACACACTAACTAAATCTATGCCCTGACAATCCAGGAAGCCTTATGTCTGGTGGGATGGGCACTTTCACTCTGACCCTGATTGAAATGAGGGAAGGCAGCTACAGGATGCTCTAACCACACACGGTGCTGCTGTGTGGTGAACAGGGGCGGCAGGGGGATGGTGGACCCAGACATAGATTTTATAAGGATCCACTCTCATCGAACCATTCTCATAATACAGACTTCAGTGGCCTTTATTCATACCATGTTATCAGAGATGCATTTCGCCTGGCCCACATCAAAGCCAACTCCTGAAAGGTTTTATGGCCTCTTCTGCTTGCAGGCTAGTAGCCAAACGCCTCATCATGGAACAGACCAAGACAGAGAGAAACAAATTCCAGGCCACAAGGAAACTGTGGAGTCCATTTTAGTTTTGTGGGGAGACTCATTAGGAGAACTTAGAATTGCTGGAAGCTAGATACAACTCTTCCTTTCAAAACGGAAAGTTAAAGCAAGAGTAGATTTGGCTTGGCTAACAAATTATTTGAAGTTCATTTTTGTGACGTTTGGATTTTCATGTATAAAGGACACTTGGGTTTGTGTGTGTTTTAGGTGGTAATGGGAACTGGCATTTCAGCTGGGTTTAGCTTGCATGAGTCCTACAATGTGGACGTCGTTGGATCACTTCCTCTGGGGTAGGAAAACAGTTTTATGTCATAGTATGACTTGAATAACTGATCTGTTATGCCATCTAACTCCTGCTTTAGTATTCATGTAATGAACAAACCTCTTTTTTTCTACATATCACAAAGCTGAGGGTTTAGGAATGAGGTTTGGTGGTTTTTGTTGTGTATTTGTTTTTTTAGTGTGTGCATGGTTTTTTTCTTTTTTCTGATAAGAAACATTACATTTACCATTTAATCATTTTTTTTCAAATATTTTATTTATTTACCTTTAGAGGGGAAAGGAAGGAGAGAGGAAGGAAACATCAATGTATGGTTGCTTCTCGTGCATCCCCTGCAGGGAACTGGCCCCTGTCGGAAACTGGCCTGCAACCCAAGCATGTGCCCTGACTGGGAATCGAACCGCAATCGTCTGGTTTGCAGGCCCGCGCTCAATCCACTGAGCTACACCAGCCAGGGCCCCATTTAATCATTTTTAAGTGTGCAGCTCAGTAGTGTTATGTATATTCATAGCACTGAGAAACAGACCTCTGGAGCCTTTTCATCCTGCAAGTCTGATTCTCCAACCCACCCCCAGTAACTCTCCATCTCCCTGCCCCAGTCCCTGGTAACCTCCATTCTACTTGTTGTCTCTATGAATCTGACTACTATAAGGTACCTCATACAGGGGGAATCATATAGCATTTGTCTTTTTTGTGACTGCCTTATTTAGTTTAGCTTAATGTCCTCAAAGTTCATTCATGTGGTAACATGGAACAGGATTTTCTTCCTTTTTAAAACTGAATGAAAGTAAACAGTATGTATGTACCAATGTCTGTTTATTCATTCACCATCAGTAGGGAGATGTGTTGCCTCCACCTCTTACTGTTGTGAATGGTGTTACCGTGAACATACCACAGATATCTTTTCAAGACCCTGCTTTTGGATGTATAGCCAGGAATGAGATTGCTGGATCGTGTGATAGTCCTGTTTTTAACTTTGTGAGGAACCAACCTCCAGGCACTGTTTTCCATAGTGGTTGTACCATCATACAGTCCCACCAGTAATAGCATGTGGTGTTCTGTTCTGTTTTGTTTTGTTTTGTTTTGTTTTGTTTCCTATTGTTTACACATGTTGGTTTTTTAAACCTCTCCTTGGGTGACCAGGAATTAAGAGCAAAAAGACCTAAATCTAGCCTGCCACTTTCATCTAGCTGTGTTACCTTGGGCTAGTCACCTATCCCCTCAAAGCCTCAGCTTCCTCTCCTGCCAGGAAAGCATGGTACCTATCTCAAGGGCCATGGAGAGCACTTCAGGACTCACGTGCACCCAGCAGTGAGTGTAGCACCTGACTCACGCTGCAGTGTTCAAGACATAGTAATTGAAAGTTCTGTGGTTCATCTTTTCTAGTTTCAAATCGTATCTTGCTTCTTGCTTCATTTTTTTCTTTTCTCTAACTCTTTACATTTTGTACTATTCTCTTTATTTGAAGGACAAGAGTGACTGTGAGCCTCTCCTGGCCTCACTCTGTTCCTCTCACGCACTCTGCCTGTCTCTGTGTCTCTATCTCCTATAGTATCTCTTTCATCACTCTCTTCTCTTTCCAAAACAACCAAGTCATACATTTGCCCAGATGTTGTAGAATGACAGAACCTGGCATATTCTGTCAGAACTTGCCTCTACTCCCATCTTGTGGGAAGTACAGGGAGCAGGAGTCGCTCTTTAAGAAAAAGTTCACCCCCCAGAACAAGTGTTGATGGAGGAAGCATGCGTGCTGCTTCAAAACAATAAATTGCTCTCATGAACATGTTGCTTATGATTCAATTTAAAGGTATAACGTGGTATAGTAATGCTTGCTGTTCTATTTGGACTTGCAATTATTTCAGTTGCTGCTCACAATAACACTACTGACAAATATATACATTATCCCCATTTTACTGAGAAGAAAGTTTATTTATTCTCATTTATTCTGCTTGTGTTTATTGAGTGCCTATTAATGTGCCAGGGGCACAGCAGGTAAAAGCAAAAGCAAACATACAAGTTTGTTCTCAAGGAGTTTATTCTACTAGGGAAGAGAGACAGCAAATAGTAAGGAGAGCCATGAAGAAAAGGGAAGCCAAGTAAGGGATAGGAGGGGCTGGGGTTGCTGTTCTCAGTAGAGTATCAGAGAAGGTGACATTTGAGAGACATGAATGAGGTTTAGTGACTTTCAGTGAGTCCCAGCCTGGACGCAGAGCTCAGTCTTCCGATACTCAGTTGCGTGCACTTTCCATTACCTCACACCTGAGTCACTAACATAATCAGTCATGTGATAAACATTGGTCTGTGACTGGAACCAGGAGATAACCTTACTGAATAACCAACTACAAATAATTTGAATAAATTATTCAAATGTTTATGCTTAGACTTCTTTTAAAAATCTACGTGCCACCATAATTTCTACCTAATTCTTTCCCTATTACATTATATCCAAACATGCTTTTCCTTCTAAAAGAGCTAGGTTGTTTTTTTTTTTAAATAGTATTTTAGGTTTCTGTAACTTGGCTACTCGGAAAGCTTATCTTTCTGGAATTTTGCCCCAAACCAAGCAGGAAACAAATAATATCTTCCTACCTCTCTATATACAGGGTAGGCAAAAGTAGGTTTACAGTTGTTCATATGGGAAAATATATAATAATTAATAAATAATAATACAAGAATAAACTGTTTTGCCTGCTCACAACTGTAACCCTAAACCTACTTCTACCCCACCCTGTATAACCATACCGTTCCAGTTAGCTCTGAGTCTTATTGCTAAGTAACAAACAGCTCCAAAACAGTGGCTCCCAGCAACAATTTTTTGCTCACAATTCGTCTGTCTAGGCAGAGCTCAGCTGGTTCTTTTCCTGGTCTCATGCAGCTGCCAGTTTCTGAAGGTGTGACTGGAGGATCCCAGAGGGCTTTGCTCCATATGTGAACCCTCAGCCAGCAGGCTGGAACTGCTGAGAGCTGGCTGGCGTCTTCTCTCCACATGCTGTCTCCAGCAGGGTAGACAAACTCTTTCCATGGTGGCTCGGGGCAGGACAGAAAAGCAGAAGGCACCTGGCCTCTTAAAGCATTCACACAACTTCACTTTTTCCACATTATCTTGGTCAAAGCAAACTGCAAGTTTCAGCCAGAGGGGAAACAGATTCCGCCTCTACCTGGGAAAGCAGCACATACAAGGATGGCAGGAATTGTTGGTCATATTTGAGAGCAAACTACCACACTTATTAGCGACACACACATAAATATATACACAATAGGTTCCAGAAAGTGACAGTTGACTAGTAAAGATCACACTTGTGGCAATATATCCCATCTCTTGGTTTACTTTCCTTAACTCATTCCAAAATAAATCCTTTTCTCAAATTCTTATTCCTCAGACCCAAACCTGCTTCCAGGCCTTCCCTCTTGGTTCACTTATATAGCAAAGTACAAGGGAAATATATACATTTTATAGTTAGATAACCCCCTAGGTTTGACTCCATGTGCCATCTTGGGCAAACTACTTGACATCTGTAATCATTCATTTTTTCACCTATAAACTGGGATAATAATGGTACCTATCTAATAGGATCATTTTGAGGACAAATGAGATGACATTAGTCAAGCATATAACACATAATCCAGGTTGTATATATGTTATGTTTCTTTCCTCTTTCCCTCTCCCTTTCCTTTACCCCAGGACTTGAGACATCCCCTTTTGTCACTGTGATATGACATAGTAAGAGAAATAGGCACAGGAAGGTGGGTTCTTCATGGTTTTTGTTTATTCAGTCGATGAGCTGTTTGACCTTGGGCAAGTTGCTTTACCTTCCTAGGCCTCATTTTTCCCGTCTGTAAAATGGCCATTACGATGGTGCCTACCTTACAGGGCTACTGGAGATAAATAAACATAGAACTTGGCACAGAGGAAACACCCAATAAATGATTGCTATTGTAAGAATAATAATATTGTGTATTAATTAATTAATTGCTGTAATTGTTATTACTTAGCCCAATGCCTTGAATTGGAGCAGGTGGCTTTGAAACCTCTATTGCTGTCTCCCCTAGACCATTCTAGGGAATCCCTATTTTTTTCCTTTAGGACAAAGTTTTCAACCCGTAAGAATGGACTGCAAAAATCAGGTTGCCTGTTTTGGGGCTTCAGGAGTCACACTTTTGGCTCCTTTTGACTCCCAGGATTCCCAGATGAGACCCAAGGAGTAAAATTTGTTGCTGCTCCTTTCCCACGTTAGAAACTCACCTGGGATCCTGGGAGGAAGCAGAGTCCTTCCGTGAAATAACAAGGAAGGGCAGTGAGAGCCTGCTGTAGCATGCTCCAACAGTACTTCTGTGAGATAACCCTTGTCCGACACCCTCCCTGCCCTCAGACTTTGGTTCAAATGTCTTGTGGCAACAGACACTTCACTGACCCTCTCTTCTTCCTGTTCTGTGTCTTACTTACACCTACTGCACAGATGCCATGAGGTATAGGTTACTCTTTTTCTAAATAAACCAGCATCTGATCTCTGCTGATAACCCATTCACCTGGTACCTGGGGTTGGGGCCTGGAAAGAACCTCTGTGTGTCCAGGAGGGCCCTCCTTTTTGCCAAACTAAAGAAAACAAATATCCAAGCATTGATCATCTCCTTTGCAAATAGTCCCCCTCTAATATGCTCCCCTTTAATTGCATGTTTTTTCCCTAATGGCCACAGCACTTGTGATAAATTCCACTTGATCTTTCAGGCTTCTACCTCCAGCCAATCCAGACACCAGCCTCTTCCACCTCGTGTACGTGGATGCCATCGCCATAGCCATTGTTGGGTTTTCAGTGACCATCTCAATGGCCAAGACCCTGGCAAATAAACATGGCTACCAGGTTGATGGCAATCAGGTAAAAGCCATTCATTTCCTGCAGCTGTTTCATAGCAATACAATCATCATACTCTGTTAGGAAAGGCAGATGAACTTGATTTCTCTGTCTTGGTAGAAAATTTTCTAAGATGGACGATGGATAAATTTGAAGTATGAATTTATTCAACACTATAATTTTTCATAATTTATGTATATTTGATCATCAGAACACTGAGGTACAGAGCCCAACCTCACCTAATAGGCAGAGGTCAGCTACACAGGTGAAATATCCAGTCTGAGGTTTTCAGTTTATCATACTCCTATTGATGTTATCACTATTGTCTTTTTTTATTTTTTAGTTGCATGTTTCAATTATGGTTGCCATTCAGTAGATGTTATCACTTCTTAAAGCTCACAGATTAAGAATAAAATATTTCCCAGAACCACTTTTACTCCACAGGAAGGCTCCTCTTTGGTCATTAATCTTGGAGTATGTGATTCATAACTCACCCTCCACAGTAGATTCTTTGTCGCCATCTTTTATAACATAGCTCGAGGTGAGGTATTTAATCCGGATGCCACTAGCTATCGTTTGGGCATGACAATGTCTGTTTTAACAGGCGGTGTGTTTCTAAGAGGAGCCTAGATACTCCTCATTCATGTGACACACAGTGATCCAACCAGGACGACCAGAAGTGGCCCTCAGCGCAGGGCTCACTCACTGCCCCGGGAGGACACTGGCATGGACTCCTGGCACAGCACAGTCTGGCGTACTGTACCTTTCATTTAAACAATAAAAATATGTTGTCCCTTTTGTTGTGGTTCTTTTTTAAAGCATTATTTATTTGTATAGAGAGTGTTTGGGCAAGAGGGGCCTGAGTACAGCATTTATCTCCAACATTAAAAACTCCAAGTGCTTCCCTGCACTTTGAGTTATGTAATAATTCCTATTTTGAGCTCATACTAAACAAATTCTTATATTGGAAAAGAGAATGAAGGTACAACCTGTACTGCTGAGAATGTGTATTATGTGGGCCATCACACTTTTCTGTGTAAGAAATAACTGATTTCTTTTGTGCCTTGTTTCCACGTGGAAAGGAGCTCATTGCGCTGGGACTGTGCAATTCCATCGGTTCACTCTTCCAGACTTTCTCAATTTCATGCTCCTTGTCTCGGAGCCTTGTTCAGGAGGGAACTGGAGGGAAGACACAGGTATGTATGCCACTGGCCTGTCAGGATTTGGGTGGTAATTACATTTTAATGCCTTGGTTCTACTCTGACCCCCAAGCTACTCTTTCTGAAGAGCCATGCTCCAGTGAGCTGCATGGTGAATCAGAGGAAGGTATGATTGATTAAAGCAAATCATAAGGAGCTAAATCTATAGGAAAGATGTCTACTGCCCAGTTAAATAAAAAAATTATACTTGCTACTAGTAAACCTCCAAGTTGAGACCTAAGATGTTAGCATGAAAGCCTGGGAACTGTCTGTGTCAATGGAACACTCTGCATTGATGGAAATATTCAGTATTTGCCCTATCCAATATGGCAGCCACAATCCACATGTGGCTCTCAAACACTTAAAATATGGCTAGTTCAGTCAAGACCTGAATTTTCAGTGTATTTAATTTTAATTTTTTAAATGTAAATACTACATGTGGCTAGTGGCCACCACATTGGACAGCAAAGTCTTGTCTGTAGTCTTCAGGCCCTTGTGAGTCTCAGATCAGCACCAGACATCTCCTTTTCCCCATTCCTGGCAAGAACATTTCGGTCAGGGTGTTTAAGCATTTCAGCTTCTGTTTAAAAGCTGTAAGAGGAACTAGAATTTTGGAGAAGTACTAAGAACTTACAGGTTTATGTAATGGTTTGAGTGACTTGTTTGAATCCATATTTTCTTGATCGTCCCACATTGATTATCAAAAGACTCAGACCAACCTATGCCAGCCTCTTACTCATCTCGTAAAAGCTCCTTCCATGTCTTTTCTTACTCAGATTGCAGGTTGTTTGGCCTCGTTAATGATACTGATGGTCATATTAGCCACTGGATTCCTCTTTGAATCGTTACCCCAGGTGTGTAGCTTGGACTTGGTGTGAGATTGTCCATGTGTACAGATTTTGCTGTATCATTTGTTTATATTCTGGGGGGGGGGGGCGCTACTGTCTCATAGGTTTTTACTATAACCCTAGCAGGGTGGTTTGAAAAAGGTCCAAGACTAAGACCAGGATCCTGATCTAAAATCTACTGGTCCCTGGGACCTTGGGAAAGCCATCTCACCGTCTCTGGGTCGCAGATAAACTGTCAACTGGCTGACCTCCAAGGTCCCTTCTCTCTTTGATCTTCTCTGACCTTATACTTCCATTTAAAATCTGATATGGCCTACACCCATAAGACATTGTTTTACTGATATATTTAATCTAGAAGATATTAAAAATAATATAGAGAAAATCATAATGTAGAAAGACCATGGGTGAAATAATTCCTTGAATACCAAGTTTAATTATGAACCTCTTGACTACCATGCAGGTTTGCTGCTAGAATATAAGCCTGGTTTTCCAAGGCCTATTTTAGCTAATCAAGTCCTGAAAATCCAGGTGTTCATGGCTCCAAATGTACCATCACTGCCGCGTAGGAAGTGAGTGGGGAGAGGGCGTGGGAGGGCAGCAGGAGGACAGTGAGGAGCCAGCAAAGGGAGTTCTTGGACACAAGAGAAGAGGCAAGCATGGATGTGCTGTATTTCAGGCTGTGCTGTCTGCCATTGTGATCGTCAACCTGAAAGGAATGTTCATGCAATTCTCAGATCTCCCCTTTTTCTGGAGAACCAGCAAAATAGAGCTGGTAAGTAACAAAGGTCACTGTTAGGTGAATACGTCATAGCCAACACATGGATTAGTGCTGATAAAAATGCGAGAGGTAAGTTAGTGCAATCAGTTGTTATATGCAGTATCCGGTTAGGCAAAATTAGGTACCGTGTGTGTACATGTGTGTGAGTGTGTGTGACTCTAGGAAGTTTTTAGCAGGATTCTACATAAATCTTTCTGTCTTTTGTTCAGACCATCTGGCTTGCCACTTTTGTTTCCTCCTTGTTCCTGGGATTGGACTATGGTTTGATTACTGCCGTGATCATCGCGCTGATGACTGTGATTTACAGGACACAGAGGTGAGTGCACAGATTGGGATGGATGTGAGTGTCCTGCCTGAAATGGCAATGTTGACTTTAAACATATTTGTCGATAGACTGTGAATGTCTTAATTGTGGAGGCGTGCTCCTGGAGTCCAGGATCAGGCACATGGTGTGTTCTCTGAATGCTTATTGAGGGAACCCACCCAGAAAATCATCTAATATTTGTACTGTATATTCTAACTCACAAAGAAGCACTAGCATCTGCATGCTAAGAAGCACCAGGACGTAGTACAAGATCATGGAATGTTGGCTCAAAGACCTTAAGACATATTCTGGCTCTCAAAGCTCTCTGACCTTGGACAACTCACTGAATCTCACTGGGCCTCAATTTCTCAAACAAAACTTAAGAAAACTTCTTTGGTAACGAGATTTTTGTTTTCTCCCCACCCACATCAGAGATTCTTAGAAACCACAAAAAATAAAAATAAAAAACCCTCTTCTTCTACTTTAGAATTAGAGTAAGAAGACAATTTTACCTGCTGAGTGGAGTGAGAACTTGAGTTACATGTGGCATGACTTGAACTCTGCATGATTCATTTTGCCCTCAGGCTTAATGCCTGAGTATTTTGTCCTGACCAGGTTATTGGTGTGGTATGGTGTGTATGTGTACATTTGTATGGTATAAGTGTGCCTTTGCATTATGTATTGTGTGTATTTGGAGGGTGTGTGTCATATGTAGTGCATGTGTGGTTAGTGTGATATGAGATGTGTTTGCTGTATGGGTGAATCATGTATGTTGGGGTTGAAGTGAAGGGCATGTGTGGTGTGAGGTGTGTGGGAAGTATGAGGCTTGGAATGGCACTGGGAACGTGACATATGTGGAGCCCTTCTGCAAAGGCACTGTATAAGGATCAAATATTTCTGAGTTTACTAGCAAATCCATACATGAAATGTGCAAAGCCTCATGTTTCCATTACATACTGGGTCTCAGCACAATGCTATATTTTAACACACTCACTCTCTATCTTCAGTCCAAGCTACAAAGTCCTTGGACAGCTTCCTGACACAGATGTGTATATTGATATAGACACATATGAGGAGGTAAGACCTTTTCTATCATTTTAAATGGTTGTAAGCTGTGAGCATGTGATGTAACTGGCTAACTAATTTTATTTTCACCTAGGACAAAAAGTGGGAGTGAAAAGAAGGGAACTGTAGTGGTCAAAGTGAAAAACCTGAAAAACTTACTGCCTGGATTTGATTTTGTAGTTTGTACTATACCATACATTAATTACTCAATCTCCTAATATTTATTTTTCCTCTTTTTAAAATGAGGCTAAGTATTTATTGTTTGAATTAAAGTATATATTTACAAAATCCTAAAACTGAGAGGATAGTTTGTATGTGCATGATTTTTTTCTGATGCATTTAAACTGGTGGTAAAAATATTAATACTAACCATGTAAAATACAGGTTTGGGGGCTATAAAATTCTCCTACTTCATCTTTAATGGTTAAAATTAGGGCTTAAAATTTCCTTGATTTTTGAATGTTCTTTTCTCATGTGGAATCTCAAAGACTTTTGCAAAATCTTTTAAAACTAGTTTTGTCTGTTTGTTTTGTTTCTTGCTTGGGAAGAAATTCTCAGTCTCACTATAAGGTGTTAGGAAACGAGACTGGTGTTAGGATTACTCTCCTCTCCTTCTTCCAAAGAACTATATGCTGAATTACTTGTTTCCAGACTGCATCATGGAGTTTGAGGCTTCTTGATAAAATATTCACTGTATTTCACTTGGGTTCATTTCAATTCTTGCCTTCACTCCATGAATGAACCCATACAAACCTGTGCTCACTTTATTTGCCTGCTTCCCACAGTCTAAATATTTTTCAGTCCCTTTTCTTTCTGTTTTATGATAAAAGTGAAACATGGGAAAATTCTTGAATGGGAAGATGTGCATTTTTAAAGGATTTCTTCTTAGTACTCCTTCCTCCAGAGCATGAGTGGAGTGATATTATTTTATCCAAATAATATTAAGAGGGCCCTTAGCAACCTCTGCATGAATTTTCGAGTTGGAAGCTGGAGTCAACTGCAGTTTTGATTCTGAAATATTTCCATGTGTTAAATTCATTAACATTTTGTTTCTCAGGTAAAAGAAGTCCCTGGAATAAAAATATTCCAAATAAATGCCCCAATATATTATGCAAATAGTGACTTGTATAGCAGTGCATTAAAAAGAAAGGTGAGTCACAAGATATTGATTTTATACTATTTCTCTCTATATATACATGTATATGTAACCTTTTAAAAACATTTTTAAGAAAAAGAAGTGAAAAAATAATTTTAGATTTCTTCTCTTGAAATTGTATGGGTTCCTTTGGTCATGATTAGAACTCAGCCTCACACTGTGTAGCATATAGGAAAACCTCACAGTCAACCCATAGAGTCTCTTAAATATCTCTTAGAATCTGAGAAATTTAAGCTTGAAAAAAATGCTACTTTAAGTTCTCTTTAATACTTTAGCTTCAGGTTGTGTTGAATCAAGACCAGGAATAAGAAAGGGCACTAATGGTCTTTTAAAGAGGGAGTCACTCAGCTCAGGGCACCTGAGGGCAAAGTAGAGAAAGGGTTGGGGTGGGTAACCTGGGGTAGAAAACCATCAAATGGGGGAGATTTAAAGATTAATTGCATTTGTGTGAGTTCCCGGGAGCCAAGAAGTGTTTTTGCATGATTGCTTTTCTGTAAAGACTGGAGTGAACCCATCCCTTATCATGGGAGCAAGAAGAAAGGCCATGAAGAAGTACGCTAAGGAGTTCGGGAATGCAAACATTGCCAATGCAACCGTCGTCAAAGCGGTGAGTGGTCTCTTCAGTGTATGTTTCCTTCTCTCCCAATCCACAGTGGCCCCTGCCTTTACACAGCATGGAGTCCCTAAGATAAGAAAGTTTAGAAACAATATAACTGTTCTTTATGTATTAAAGATGCATGATAAGCTCAGTAATGAGAATGCTTCTGAAATAAGTAGTGATATGGGCCCAGGAAAACATTGTTCTAAAAAATTAAAACCACTTAGTACTTTAATAAATTTTATCATTAGTACCTTGTCATAGATTCACTCAGCTTATAGTAAAAGAACTCAAAGGCTGGTTTTTACTGTTCAGGCTTATGTAACTTATGGTCTGTCATGCTGAAGTTAATGGAATTATTTTAGAAGCTATGGGGAAATATATATGGTAACTAAGGAGAGTGGGTTTCATTGGACAAAAAAAGGAGGAGGAGAAACAGAGCTAAAATTGAATATTATATACACATCTTTTTGGGTCACATTACCGGGCTGAGATATGGCAAATATTTTAGAAAAGATCTGATATAATCAGTAGCTTAAGACTCTATGGACTAACTTTTTTGCATAACTCTCAGAACCAAAATGTGATTTGTTCATAGAATTCTGGTGTGATTTAATTTTTGGCATAGGATGCAGAAGTAGAAGGAGAAGATGGTACAAAGACAGAAGGAGAAGAAGATGAAATCAAGTACCCCCCAATAGTCATCAAGAGCACCTTCCCTGAAGAGCTGCAGAGGTTCATGCCCCCCTCGGAGAATGTCCACACCGTCATTCTGGACTTCACACAAGTCAATTTCATTGATTCTGTTGGTGTAAAAACTCTGGCAGGGGTAAGCATCAGCATGAACAAGTCATTTAAAATCTCTATATCCAGTTTTGCCATCAGTAAAATCAGAGTTGAACTAGGGACCCTTTTCAACTCTTAAAAATTATTTTGTTTTTTTTCAACTTTTGATGACAGAAAATTTCAAAACTATTCAAAAGTAAAAAATATAGTATAATGAACACCCCACATAATTATTACTCAGTTTCAACAATTATCAATTCATGATTAATATTATTTCACTCATGCCCCATGCCCATTTTCCCCTTCTCTTATTTTGAAACATATGCCAGTCAACATATCATCTGTAAATAATTCAGTATATATTTCTACAAGAAGATTTTTTGAAGTCATTTTATTATACATTTATTACACATAAATAAAATTTAACAAGAATTATTTGATATCTCTAATTATGACTGTCCATATAAAAACAAAAGAAATAAACAATCATTTTTAAATGATTCGCTAAAAAATGCAAAATTATTGAAGCAAAGTAGTTCAAGTGAATGTACTAGAGTGTCTTATGTCAGTGAAATACATATTGGTAAAAAAAGACTTGTATCTGGCACAGTCAAGAGAAACTAAACTTTATTTCAACATTATTACAGATTGTAAAAGAATATGGAGATGTCGGGATTTATGTGTATTTAGCAGGATGCAGTGGTAAGTACGCTTCTAGAATGAGGAGAAATAGTAATATTTTTTTCTGTCTCTCTTTTTAGGAAATATTTCCTCTTAATTTTGGTTTTTGGTGAAAATGAAATTTTTTCTTCTAAAAATAACTGTAAAGCTAGCCTTGAAATTAGCCACGTCCAGGCACTCCTATCACTGAGCGAGTAGTGGGAGGCCCTTTGAACTGGAGTTGGTGAACTCCAACTAACAAACCATTGTTCTGGGCTGGTATATTTTTCAGTAATTATTTAATGGCTGCCATAAACATAGTTATATAAGATCATTTAGGTTTTTACACACAATGTCTGCTGTTTTTTATATTAAATTTTGGTTAAAACAGTGTTTGAAAATGAATTGTTTGACAGCATGCTCTGTAGGCACTCTGACCTTGCTGGTGTGCCTAATGAAACAGCTCCTATAGAGACTTTCCACGTCTCAAATGCATTTGCCTTTTAACCTAGAGAATCCAGCAATGTGCTACACACATTCAAATGAAACACAAACCCAGGTAGTCATGACAGTACTGTCCATAAAAGCAAAAGACCAGCCCTGGCTGGTGTAGCTCAGTGGATTGAGCGTGGGCCTGCGAACCACACGATCATGGTTCGATTCCCAGTCAGGGCACATGCCTGGGTTGCAGGCCAGTTCCCAGAAGGGGACTCACAAGAGGCAACCATACATTGATATTTCTCTCCTTCTCTCCTTCCCTTCCTCTCTAAAGATAAATAAATAAAATCTTAAAAAAAAAAAAGACCGGAAACACTCAACTATCACACAAAAGGAACCAGTTAAATTAACTAGGCTACACCTACAAGCTCAAATACCATGTAGTCATAAAAAAAATTAAGTGAAAAAAATTAAATCTTTTAAAAATTCAGAATAATATAAATAGTGCGCTTTCTTTTGGGTAAGAAAAAAAGGACAAAAATAAGAATATTTGTTTATATATTTACTTATATTTACATAAATACGTACTGGAAGAATACACAAGGAAATAATAAAAGCAGCTTCCTGCAACTGGGGGTGTGATGTCATGGGTACAGGGATTGGGGTGAGACTTTTTATTATATCATTTTAATATTTAAACTGTATGAAAGTGTTACTTTTTTTAATGTTCAAGACTGATACCCAAAACGTAGACTAATTTTCTTTTCTTCGTTTTTAGCACAAGTTGTGAATGACCTCACACAAAACCTATTTTTTGAAAATCCTGCCTTGTGGGAGCTGCTGTTCCACAGCATTCATGACGCAGTTCTAGGGAGCCAACTTCGAGAGGCACTTGCAGAACAAGAAGCCCTAACTCCTCCGCCCCAGGAGGATACGGAGCCCAATGCCACTCCTGAGGCGTGAGGAACTCAGCCTGGGATGGGGTATGAGCCTCTCCTGAGATTACTCATTTACACATTTTAAATACCAGACAGTAGATTTTGTTCCAAAGGGTAAATACAAGTAGTCAAGGCTTGATCTGGAGGGTGAATGACACCTACCGAGATGTACCTTACTTGTGTGTGTGTTTTTTAATCGACTACTTCCAAGATACACTGGCCTCCACCTGCATTTACTGTGCAGTGACATTTCTGCTACTTTTTAGTATTATCTTTGTCAGCCAAGCACTTAAGAATTTTTTCCTTTTAAGTACCTTACCTACAAATCAGATACGCTGTCACCAGATGGGTAGTGGTTCCTTGCTTTTGTACTTACTGGTCTACAGATTTTCTGTAACTAGAGTTATCAAACAGTAGTGGCATACCCACAGTTTTCTGGAAGTTCTTCTTTCCAAATAACCATTTGTTTGTATAGAAGCAATGTAAGTGCATTACAGAAAATCCAGACTAGCAAAAGTAAGAAAATAAAAATATTATAGTGCTACCATTTGAGGATTATTGCTAATACCTTAATGTATCCTTTCAGATCTTTATGCATACATATTTGCATCTTTTAACCAAAATACAACCATACTCTACAGTGTCTGTAACCTATTTTTTTCTCATTCCAGAACATTTTTACCTCAGATTATATTCAAATTTCCCCCACTTGTCCCCAAATCTGTAGTTGATTTGTCCAAACTAGTATCCATTGTGTGACCTCACACCATAACTGGTCATGTCCCTTTAAGTCCCTAAGTATATCTTAATCTAGCACAGTCCCTTTGGGGATGACACAGGCTTGTTAACAAGCCTGGGGCAGTTGTCCTGGAGAATCCCGTACCCTAGTTGTCCTGGGGAGGTTGTGAATGCACGTGCTTCCTCAAGGTGTTATTTAGCTTGTCCTTCCATTTTCTGAACTACTTGTGATCTAGAAGTTACATCTACAGGCCTCATGGATTTGAATAAAACATTTTTTGCTAGAATATATCATAGACAAGACACAGGCTTCAAACTGAGTCACATCAGAAAAAAACACACTATGTAGTTGCCCCTACCATTAACAACACTAAGGTGAATACACTGGATTAACACAACAGCCTAATCCCCCAATTGTATTTTCACCTTTGCAGTTAGTGAGTTACCTGCATGGTGTTCCTTTGGCACGAAGTGAATTCCCAGTTCCCCATTAGCCATTCACCTGGGAGTTTTACCATCTAGTGGTAATCTTTGCCTAAATCAGTAAATATTAAGGTTTGTGAATTTTTTCTCTGATTTTCTTATTTATTCTGCATTTATTAGTTGGTGTTTCTGTGTAAATTATTATAGCTTTCCTTCTTCAACTTGAGCTATTTAGTCATCCTTAAATACAGTTCTTACTGGAAAGGCAGGTTTGTTTTTTCCATTTAATTATCAAATTCAAAGAAAGAAGTTGGTTTCATAAATAGATGGTGACAAATTAGGTTCTTTTCAATTTCTCTTTTGGTGTAATTATAGACTCGTGAATTTTTACATTTTAATGTGTTTCAGTCTGTTAGTTATTCTTTTTGGTGCTAAAATTGTCACAGCTGTGACCAGTAGGAGCCCCTAAAAATGTTGTTGCTAATACTGAAGTAGACTAAAGACCACGTATTTAAGAAAACTAACTCCAAAGTATAACATCTTCCTTAGAAGTCCATAAGAGTTATTTAGTTAACTCTCCATCAAACACAGTTTTAAGCCTATGAATGAGTAAAATGCTTATTTTCAAGTACTCTTTATAGTTGTTACAAAGGAGTGGGGGTGACCATTAAGACAATTTGTCATCGAAAGTTCTTATTCTTTCAATTTTAACAGATCACTCTAATTCAAAGCACAAGTATTAATTACCTAAACTGCCTAAAGCCTCCCCTGCTAAGATTTCCTGCTAATATTCAGTTTGTCTTTTTTATACTTTTTAAAAATGTTTTCTTATTGATTCCTTGTTTTAGTTTTCATGAAGAAAACACTGGCAGGAGAAAAGTGGTCCCATCCCAGGAAAGTACTACACTAGCATAGGTCTACTCAAAACCACACTCTGGTTTGTTTGCTTTAACTCCAATGAGGTTTCTCATTATTTTACTAATTTAATTCAAAGTAAACCCCGTCTTTCTAATCAATTCTTTACCTACATATACAGGGAAGTTAGATATACATTCAGTTATTTCCTTGGCAATCATCACACACAAGATCCAATACATCTGCATTCTGATACAGACTGCCTTCTGAAAGAGCATGTAGTTGTAGAGCCTCGGCTTACACCAGGAACTTTTGTAAAAAGGCCTGGATCATTTCAGCCATTCAGGGTTTTAAACAATGTTACAGAATTTTTCATTGTATATCCCTTAGCACCAGCCTTCAACAAATGCTTTACACATGGTGGAGACCCGAGGCCTAGTTTTGATAGGTTGAAAATAGTGTACAAAAAAAGTATTTGTCTGAATCTCACAAATTTGTATTTAACTTTTAATGTTTAGCCTAGTTTGAGTAGAATTCTACCATGTACATAAAAAGCACTGAAGTCTTACTGAAGGGAAATGTTTTTGTTTCAGCATGTTTCTAAGAATCTAGAACTGCACTTCAGAATGTATTTTATCTACATGTAAATATTTTGGAATGTTTTACTTAGAATTATTTCATATAGTAGAAAATTTCCTGGCCTCTTTTTACTTAGTTTTGTCTCAAGTTTTGTCTCTACCTTCTCTCTGGACTTTAAGAGCGCTAGGTATGCCTGTTTTTCAGCCCTGATTTCAATTCCGATTCTTACTGCTCTATCAGAATGGGCATAACATACATCAATCAGTAAACACAGGGACTAGCCCTACTTTACAGTAGTAGGGGACAACCCTGTTTTCAGGAAGGTCCCATATAGACAAATGCTTTGTCTTTCTCAAATCCCACATAATATGACAGCGGTTGATCTCTACCTCATGGAGGGGTGGAATGTTTGAAAACAATGTGAACCAGGGCTCAGGGAACTTTTATTCATGTCATAGATATTGACTCTGTATATACGGCAGCTGGTAGTGGGATCCCAATTGCCAATCTCATCTGCAGTGGGACTCAAAGAAACAGTTAAAGATCTGAATCCTCTACAAACCCTGGGAATAGCTCACTTTGTAGTTTTCAGGTAACATCTAACATACCCACTCCACGCGGTTTGACCCTGTATCCTTACCTGTTTAATAGAAAGGAGGTGCTGGCCTCCAAAGTTACAGTGAGAAAATGAGGATGCCCTCCTGTGTGCATGGAGAGGGCAGCAAACCCAGTGTGTTTTTCTGTGTTTTAGGGGGTGAGGGTTGGGGGGGGGGTGCCCTTGTGTGGGGATGAGGGAGGGAATGCTATGTGGTGGGGAAGGCTTTGTCTACTATGTCTGCCCCTTTAAAGATAGTAAATCAATTTAAATTCTAAGATCAAAGAAAATTTTAGTGTGAGACTGTATGCTTTAATGAGTGCAAAAAAACTGTTGGTCCTTTTTAGTATACCTTTCAGGAATGCTTTTGGGATTCAGTCTGTTTAGTTTGTTGATAATATGGTTTGAGTGCTGATAAGGGTTGATATGAGAACTGATAAAAGTACCATCTAATTCTCCAAACCAAAATGCATATAGCCAACCAAAATGCATTCAGTGGTTTTAAAACCCCTCAAATCCCAGTAAAATGTTCAAAACCTAGCTGCCTGCTTATTGACATGACTGTAATCAAGTTTGAACATCTCACAAATCCATTTTGCCTTTGAAAAAGACCCACCAGCTTTTTCACTGTACTGATAAAGTAAATACTATATATGTTAAGTGCAGGTGAACCTGACCATTGTGGAAATTAAATTTTTATAAATCTGATCACATTTTTAAATGTTATATTTTTTAAAGTATCACTGCAGTATTATTTTTCTATTCATAAATCCTTTGTACTATCTATTAGCACCCTGATGTGTATAAACATGCATATACACATTTTAGCTGGAGTCACTGGTTAATGTATATTTTATCTTCTTAAATACGGTATAGACATGCTGATCCACATAGTGTTTATGCTATCTGCATACACATGCCTGGGCAGGGACATCTGTTTCTCAACGTGTTGTACATCTGATGTGTGGTCAGTTAGCTTTCTGTCAGGTACCTAAGTGAGATATCAAGATTTAGAGCCTGTAACATGTCAACNAAAGTATCACTGCAGTATTATTTTTCTATTCATAAATCCTTTGTACTATCTATTAGCACCCTGATGTGTATAAACATGCATATACACATTTTAGCTGGAGTCACTGGTTAATGTATATTTTATCTTCTTAAATACGGTATAGACATGCTGATCCACAGTGTTTATGCTATCTGCATACACATGCCTGGGCAGGGACATCTGTTTCTCAACGTGTTGTACATCTGATGTGTGGTCAGTTAGCTTTCTGTCATGTACCCAAGTGAGATATCAAGATTTAGAGCCTGTAACATGTCCACCTGAGTGAGGTCCACATATCCAATGTAAGTTGTCTCAAACTGGTGCATCTGATGTATGTTGCTACATGAAAAACTGGTAAAGAGTGTGTTCTAACTGCTTACATTTATTAAAACATTACAAAAATATACATCATTAGTCATTCACTTAAGCATACTTTATTATAAGATGTTGATATGGTTTGGTCTATTTTATACCTCATGAAAGACTAGGGCAGACTTAAGAAAGAAAAATTTTATGACAAATTTCCCAAACATGAAAAACCAAGAGAATATTGGTTGGACTTTATGAATAAAGGGCTTTAACTTTTCAGCTTGAAACTTTCATGTTTTAAATATTTCAATATTATACTTACAGCATTTTCTGTTATCAACCATTTGTGAATTTAATGTATCCAGCTCTATTTTGCACTACTTACTTATGAATATTGAACTACAATAAAAATATTCTTTATTGTGCCTGGGTCTCTATATTTGAAGGGAGGGGACTGTGGTGGAAAAGGGGGGGAATTTAGTGGTGTTGCACAAGAAATTATTTTAAAGAGATCTGTTGAGAATTTTAATGCAACTTTCATTAGGAAATGCCTTACTGTAGACCTATAGTCTAACAGGAGCTTTACCAAAATGTAAAACATTAATTTATAAAATGAAAATAAGTATTTCTCTGTATGAAGCCAATTCCTGATTTTCTAAATTAGATTATTACGTGTATACACTTTTCTTTCTGCTTTATTACTTCACTGGTCATTAAAAATCAACAATTCTTTTTTAAGATTTTATTTATTTTTAGAAAGGAGAGGTGAGGGAGAAAGAGGGAGAAAAACATCAATGTGTGGATGTTCCCCCCTCCAGGGACCTGGCCCGAAACCCAGGCATGTGCCCTGACTGGGAATCAAACCAAGTGACCCTTTGGTTCACAGGTCAGCACCCAATCCACTGAGCCACACCAGCCTGAGCTCAACAATTCTTGATTAATTTGAAATCAAGTCAAATAGCAAAGCAAACATATAATATCAGATGCTTCTTCCCTTTAAAAAGCAAGTTTGGCAAAAGCTTTATTATTCAACACACTAGGGAAAAACTATGAAATGCATGTAGTCATATGTGCCTAGATGGGCTATTCTGATGAGGGCATAAGAGCACAGTGTTTACAAGCATAGCAGATGAAGCTGACAAAACTCAACTTGAACCCTAGCTCTGCTACAAGTCAGTTTGGTAGCAAAGATTTGCATTCATTTTTTCAAGACCTATCTGATCCACCTCTCTGGGCAGACACTGGGAGGATACAATGACATATGTACAGCACCCAACCAACACATGCCCAGAACATACATGCTCTCAGCAAGCACTTTACGATATGGAACACTTAAATGGTAGCAGGTCAAAAAACTGTCAATGTACACTGTAATAAGCCTTTCTGACCAATGATATTAGATATCACCTTCTATTGTACTACAGAGAAGACATATCTGAAACCATGTAATTTTGAAACCATTTATTTTCTGTGTGAAATGGTTATTAACAAGTCTATATAAGCTTAAGATTCCAATTAAAAGAAGGGTTTCATGAAAGCTTTCAGGGCTCAGTTGTATGTCATATAGCGTGGAGTAGCACTGAATTTGGCATAGGACTTAATGACCTTATTTACAGCCTCCAAGAAATCCTTTTCGGTAGCAATTTTTCTCCGTGCTCTGATGGCAAACATACCAGCTTCTGTGCAGACACTTCTGATCTCAGCACCTTAAAAAAAAAAAAAAGATAGGCTTAATTAAAGCAGACAAGATAGACAGACCAGCAAATACAGACAAATAACACCTTTGAACCTACCAGTGCTATTTGGACACAGTCGTGCTAACAACTCAAATCTGATATCTCTTTCAACACTCATTGAACGTGCATGAATCTTAAAAATGTGAGTCCGACCCTAAAAATAGAGGAATTGAAAAATATTACAATGGAAAACATCACAGGAAGAAAAAATTTCAAGAATCCAATTTCTTAAAAAAAGTAATCTTCTTACCTCAAGATCAGGTAAGCTAAATTCAATCTTCCTATCCAGTCTCCCTGGCCTCATCAGTGCAGGATCCAAAGTGTCAGGTCTGTTAGTGGCCATGAGCACTTTAATGTTGCCTCGAGGGTCAAAGCCATCCAGCTGATTGATCAATTCCAACATTGTTCTCTGTACTTCATTGTCACCTCCAGCACCATCATCAAAACGAGCCCCTAAGACACGAGGAAACATACATCCAGTCACAGCAGCATCCCACCAACTTGAAAGGACTACAAGTCTCGGCTCAAATCATGCCCTCCAGTGCGAGTGAATCCTGTGAACTGCCCGCTTCTCACAAAACTACTTAAAAAGGGAATCTTTCAAGACTCATAGATTTATTTATTATAAGCTCTTTTAAAGTACTTTTAATTCTCTTTAAGGAATTTTGTTTCTTAAATCACTCAAGAACACCTCCATTGTATACCTGAACCAGGCGGCAGAATACACGCAAACTTGAGCACTGTAACATCAGAAACTGCCATACTCTTCTAAATTTCTCAAAACTGTCCCTAAAATAAGGCTAAATCCGCAATACAGCAGAAATATAACTTACACTATCATACTACTTTGGATATATTAGAGTACTCATGGTTAATCTCAGTCTCTCATTTCAACCAAAATAGCACAAACAAAACAAAAAGCTTCCAGACACATACATTTATTTTTAAATTGTATACATACTGTTGTATTTATGCACTATATGCATTATAATAAAAAATTTAAAATTGAGATTAAAATTAAATGAGAAAAATTATATTACTTTTTCCTGTACCCTAATACTGTCTTATACAAACCCACTTAGGAAAGCACAGCTTCAGAGCATCCTGACAGCATAAGGCTTATGGCTTATTCCAATGATACTCTAAAAACGACTTCAGAGCCACCACACTGTATGAATACACTGTGCTCAAATTAACCACTTGAAGACAGTAACTACGGGCACCTAAGCCCAACACAGCCATCCAGTATAAAAGTAAGATTCCACATAACATAACCACATTCCCCAAACAGTGTTACAAAGTCCACTATATTTTCAAGTTATTTTTGTCACTATGTTCATTAAATAATAAATATCTGGACATACATTCTCTAGCTAGTAAGGATTATTACTCTTACAGACTGAAACAACAGTGAAGGCCTATAGAGCAGTTTAGTTTCAGTCTATCACATTTATTACTTACTTAAAGCTCTCAAAATACCATAAAATAAACAGGGTAAGAATCATCATGCCCTTCATAAAATGAGCAAACCGAGGTTCAGAGTTAGTTATAATAACCTGTCTAGATCACACAAGATAATATGTATTTCATGAGATCTATGAAGCTATCAGTAACATTATTTTTCGTCCACTTTATAAAATACCACCACCAATGGAATTGTTAAAAAGTGTCATATGAGTGACAGTAAAGTACAAAGGTAAAGACTTTGAGAAACAGCAATGTTATGTAACATTTCTTTTTTCCTTTATGGTATAGCCCTACTGTTTATTAGATCTGTGGCTCCAATGTGCCAGAGCTCACAGAAGAGTTGAATTAAAACTTGTACAAGTTGAACATATTAGGAGAACTCCACACACACTACTTCAGGGCTCTCAGGAAACCCAACCCCCCAGTAGCTCTCTAAAATACTGCCCATACCTCCAATAGCATCAATTTCATCAAAGAAGATAAGGCAGGCTTTTTTTGTTCTGGCCATTTCAAAGAGCTCTCGAACCATCCTCGCCCCCTAATGAGAAAAATAATTTAATTCACAGTTGGTTTCTAAGTTTTTTAAAAATAAAATAAGTTAAACTTCAAACTTTTCAATATTCCTAACAGTATTCTCAAACATTATTACCTAAGGCTTTAAAAAAAACCCTGAAGTTTATTACCTATTCCATTAAACTATACTTATTAGCCTTAAGTTAAATAGTTGTAACTGTAAGACCTGAAGAGGTTAAATTAACAGTTAAAACAAAGGCACCATTTCAATCAGTAACACCTGAGTAACTAAAAGCATTTCACTTATCACGTGGCATTCCTAATTGCCGAACTTGATGTGTGAGTGTTGCTCAGGGTAAAAGTACTCTGTCTCTCAATTCAGGCAACTCCTTCTCTAATTCTTAGTTTCACTAATCCTTAATGCTGCAAACACTATATATACAGCCCTAGACTTACTCTATATTTTAAAAAATCTGTGTGTGTGTGCACACTTGCACACGTGCAGATAGATACTCCATGTTCTCTCTTTCTCAGGAGACCATAAAAGGCTGGCCTTGAAGTGAAAGTACACTTTTGAATGCATTCACGGGCATTTCTGGGGTATTTCTCTTACAAACCGAATCCACAGGAAATGTCACCTATCTGAGTAGGGAGCATGGTGATTAAAAATGTTAAGCAGCTATTTATTTATAAATGTAAGGGAAGGCTGGTGGCTTCGACGCTACTTATTACAATACATCAACCAAGAAATTTCAGGTCTCAATCTTCCATGTGAAAGTGCCATTTTAATTTCATCCATACTTTATAAATCTTTCAGAGCTACATATCTTCATGATTAATTTACTTTACCTCACCAACGTATTTCTGCACAAGTTCAGATCCAATAACTCGAATGAAGCAAGCATCAGTCCTATTGGCAACTGCCCGAGCACAGAGTGTCTTGCCTGTACCTGGAGGACCAAAGAGCAGCACACCCTTGGGAGGCTCAATGCCAAGGTTAACAAATCTCTCTGGCTGTGATGGAGACATAATTTTTATAATTATAACTTCTGTATAATAAAAATAAGATTTTCATATCAATATATTTAATCAAACTTATTAAGTCCACAATCTATATATTTGATTTAAATAATAAATAAGATATAAATCTATAGATCTATCTATAAATAAGATCTAAACTAGACTCCTATCAATGGCAGAAGGCTGAATAGCTTTTTAAGGTATTTCTACTATCCAGACTTAATTTTTTCCCTAATTTAAAAAAATCATAGTGTTTAGCCCTCGCTGGTATAGCTCAGTAGATTGAGTGAGGGACTGTGAACCAAAGGGTCGCCAGTTCAATTCCCAGTCAGGGCACAAGCCAGGGTTGCAGGCTAGGTCCCTAGTAGGGGGGGTGCAGAAGAGGCAACCACACATTGATGTTTCTCTCCCTCTTTCTCCTTTCCTTCCCCTCTCTCTAAAAATAAATAAAATCTTTTAAAAAATTATAGTGTTTAAAGAACAAAAGCATTATCTGGTATTTAATATTCTAGTTTCCCATTATCATCCCAAGGTTACTTTGATTCCAGTTAAACCCACTTACTCTTGATATCATTAAAACACATGGTTTCCTCTACAATAACCTATAACATATTTAACATACTGTGAAAACTTATACCTCAACCTTCTGTGTTACTTAAATAGAAGATCTTTTTTCTTGAATAGGCTTAATCACTCAATCCTTTTGCTTTCTTTTTTGGAACTTACCAACTCTCCACACTTCTATCCTCTATCCCCTCACAAATTTTCATTGAGAAAAATATAAAATTTAAAAAGCTACCTCATATATAGGCAATTTTAGTGCACAGTACACAAAAGGCTATCAAATCTTTATGAAGTAATTTAATGCTTTATGAAGTAATCCACTTACATGAAGCAGAGGGGTTTCAACTACTTCTCGAAGTTTCTCAATCTGTTCCTTACAGCCCCCCACATCACTGTATGTGACATCAGGTTTTTCCTCTACCTAAGAGAGGGAAGAAAACATATGACATAGTCACAGGCTTTTGAACACTAGTCCAAATGTTCTATCTGGTAACATAGACCCAATATCCTAAAAAAAACCAGACTTACAGCAGTTAAGAATTTTTAAAAAATGGAATATATTGCCCAGTGTGCTAGAACCACTTGCTATATTACTTATGATACTAAGTGGGAGATAAGCTAGTAAAGACTAATAAAGATTTTCTCAACTGAAAAGTAGTTTAAACATTTTGGGCAAATTAACACATACCCACATATTAACAGTTTATGAGTTAAAAGTTTCAGAATTTTTTAAGATGGTGCAGTTGCATTCTAAGTCATGCCATCTCTTTTTCATCCAGTTTCTTACCTGCATCATGGTAACTGTTGGGTCAATCTTAGGAGGCAGTGGAATGTGAATTTGATACTTATTTCTGTCCACACTGGAAAGGCAAAAAAGATTCTCACTAACACATTCAAAAAAATTTATAAGTGAATTATTAGGTATTCTATATATAACTCAATCTCAACTACGCTAGAGCAAGTGCTTCCTCCACCTACAATATGTAATCCTAAATAGACTGGCAAACTCAACTCTCAACTTCTGCATCTACTTTGATTATGACATTTGAAGTCATTCATAAAAAGCCATAGTGGAGGTGGGGAAAAAGAGGAAAGCAAGAGTTTAGACAGGGGATGCAGAAAAAAGGATGTTCAATTGTAGAACTCAGCTAGATTATCCCATGGTATTTCACAGCAACAAGTAAACTCATTCAAAAGAAAGTCAAGGATGTGAATGTGACATGGTATCTTTAATGAAAGGTGAGTATTCACTGTAAGCAGAAATCTTACCCAACTCTCATCCCTTCTTCAATGTCAGTAGGTGCTACCTGATCACTGAGGTCCACCACAAACTTGGCAAACTGCTTCACGTTGATAATGTATTTTGGGTCCTCCGAATCAGCATTGATTATCTTTGTACATCTAACACAGCAAAAGACTTGGTTAGAGTAAGGAATTTAACCCGCTAATAATGAATTCAAGTAACCAGAGTCTCCCCTGGAGCAGGTGTAAACTGGAACTGCAGAAACTGGGCCACTGTTAAAGATCCTTTTCTACAAAAAATATTTGGGCCCAAGGGGGTCCACCCAACATAAGCCAAGTCATAAGATTTTCAAAAAATTCATACCTCTAGGAAATTAAACCCAAGTATTTCACTATTAAGAAGTTCTCTAATCTCTTTATTCCCTTATTAGTGATTCCTTTATTAGTGATACTCTCCTATGTCTTAAGTCAGCAATTTTCAATCAGTGTGCTGCAAGAATTTTCAAAACATGCAATATCTGACTATTTAGTCAGGGGCACTGACCTCTTTTGCCTTAGAATGTCAAATAATAAAATGACAATAGCCAGCACAATAGCCATCCAGTGTGAATGAATCAAAATTGTACCTTCTGAGGGTTAGATTAGCAAAAAATATGTTTTTTGGCGGTCTGCAAAATTTTAGTGATTAGTCTATGTAGGCCGTGAGATGAAAAAGATTGAAAGTCACTATCTTACATTACTTTCCTCTCTATTTTCCCTATGAGAAGACAGTCATCTTGTTTTACCCCAAGTAATAAATATAATTTTCCATTCTTTCCTGAGCTTATACCTCAAGTCCATTTTTACTGTGGTTGCTACTTTTAACTTAAATGTATTATTTTTCTGTGTGACATAATGAAGGCAAATTTGTAATAGTATGTAAATTATAGCAGAAAGTTTTCTATTGCCTTTCTCTTCAAAATTTTCTGTCCACTGAAGACAAACAAAAACAAAAAAGAGAACTCATGTTAGAAAGGACTCATGTCATAAGCTGTAGCAATAAATCACCGGGACGTGCAACACAATCTCTGGAGTACACACACAGGTGGCATGGAACGCAAGGTGCAGACACTTTGTCCTTGGAGCACAACTGTGTGGCAGAACTATCTCCTGTGACTAGCCAAGTTCTACCAGGGAGGTAGAAGTCTATATATAAAAGCTATCTGTCAGTACTTTGACAGACCAAGCTGACAGTGTATTGCACAGATAGGGATTTTTTTTAATCCACAGCTGAAAAAGTATTGACTATACAGGGACCTCGACTTTCAGAATACTGAAGTAAGGACCTTTGAAAGTATGTTCCTCCCTGAAAGCAAAGTGAACACTGGAAAAAAAGCAGTCAAAATAAACATTTTCCCAACTCTGCAGTCAGTGGGGGTGGAGGGTAGGGGATGCAGATTAAGTTGGGGGCTCCCGAAAGCCCAGCCCTCTCAGCACTATCACTGCGTAGCTTGTCTGGAAGCTCAGGACTTACTTGTCTTTAGTTGACAGGACTCAGAGCTCTCTGCATGAACACTCCTGCCCACAAGGCATTTGTTAGAAATAATAAGTGACAATTATTTAAATCACAACTGTCTGAGGCAGCAATGTACCAGCTGTGGCTAACAAGAGGCTGGCAACAGCACAAAGAGGCTGGCAACAAGAGGCTGGCAAAACATTTCAGAGGAAAAACAGCACAAAGCAGCAACAGTAACAAACCCTGAGGCATGGGAATATCTGATTTCCAGAACTGACATATTACGTTACTTAAAACGTCCAGTTCTCATCAAGAAAAGTGTGAGAGACAAAAAGAAATAAAAAAGTATGGCCCATTCACAGGAAAAAAGGAGTCCACAGAAACCGTCCCTGAAGAAGCTTATACATTGGTCTTACTATACAAAATCAGTATCATCAATTTTTTTAAAAAAACTCAAGGAAACTATGTTTAAACAATTAACAGGAAGTATGAGAATAATGTCTCACCAAATAAAGAATATCAATAAAGAGAGAAATTCGGCTGGAACATGTGGCTATAAAAAAATTACGTGCTGATACATGCTACAATACGGATGAATCTTCAAACACTATGCTAAGTAAAAGAAACAAGAAACAAGATCATACATTTATATGAAATGATTCCTTTTATATGAACTACCCAGGATAGGCAAATCCATGCAAAGTAGTTGCGTAGTTGCCAGGAGCTAAAGATAGGGGAACACAAACTGCTAATGGGTATGGGATTTCTTTTTGAGGTAATGAAGATATTCTGGAAAGGGTGAAACAGAAGTTATCAAGAAATGCTAGCGCAAGAAGCAGGGTGGGGTTAGTGGTGTTGATAACTTTCTGAAAATGAGGAGGGTGGGGAGGTGAAAGGGAAGAGTAAGCACAAGTGAACCTGTTGCTGAAATTCTCTAGTCCTCTCTCACCACTGTTCTTCCGAAATATTGGAGGCTGGAGACAACAGGAGATTGAAAACAAGTGCTCTGGGAAACATGATCATCCAAACGAAAAGATCTAAAGATACTGACACTGAAGGTTTCACAATTAAACATCCAACTATATTAGCTATTGTGAAACTTAGGGCTGACATGCTTCACTATGGATCGAGAGCTTCTATCAGGTTTTCAGTCTATCACTAAAACCAAACACCAAAGTAAGATTACCAGGCATCTAGCATAAAAGACAGATGCAGATCAAGCAAGAGAAAAAAACATCTTAGGGAAAGCAGAAACCTTCCAGTTATCATTAGTTTCCACAAAGATGAGAACATGCTACAACCAATATACGAGAACAGGACGTTCAAAGACAACAAAACACATACAATGAAAGAGAGAAGAGCTCTTGGATACTAAAAACTTGAGAAGAAAATAATCAATACAAGGATGCAAAAATAAAGTTAAGAAAATATCATAAAAGTAGGGCAAAATAAAAAGGAAGAGAGAAAGATTAGTATATTAGAGGAGCAATCCAGGAGGTCCAATATCTGAATCACAGAAGTCCAAAAGAGAGAAATTCTATTATTTAGATACTGAAAAATGAAAAGAAATCATTAACAAATAGTTTCAAGAAAATGTGCAACACTGAAGGACATAAGAGCCCAGTGCCATGTATGAAAACAGACCAACACCCAGACACATTGTCATGAAATTTCAGAATAAGTGAGAACCAGAGGAGAACCTACAACTTTCAGAGGAAAAATAGGTCACATGAGCTGGGAATCAGAATGGCTTCAGGCTAACAACACTGGAGATGGAGGACAATGCTTTCAAAATTCTGTAGCAGAAAGAACTTTATACTAGCCAAGACATTTTCAAACATGTGGTCTCAAAATATTACCTCCCAAATGACCCTCTTTCAGGAAGGTACCAGAGTATAGCCCATCTAATGAAGGTAAAAGTAAATCAAAAAGAGAGGTACACAAGGAATAGGAGAAGCAAAGGGAACCTCCAGAGTAAGAAGGCACAGGATGTTGTGATTCAACAGGCACAAAGGACAACTGATTAGCTCTGGCTGGTGTGGTTCAGTGGACTGAGTGCCAGCCTGTGAACCAAGGCATCACTGGTTTGATTCCCAGTCAGGGCACACGCCTGGGTTGAGGGACAGGTCCCCAGCTGGGGGCATGTGAGAGGTAACCACACATTGATGTTCCTCTCCCTGTCTTTCTCCCTCTCTTCCCTTCTCTCTAAATATAAATAAATACACATATTTTTGTTTCAAAAGGACAACTAGTCAAACTGAAGCAGGTCGCAAAGTGCTAGGGAAGACTTCTTCAGAAAGATGATCTTGAGAGAATACCTGATGCAGCTGGTGCACCTGAGATATACATGAGAAAAAAAACTGAGGGACCCAATGCATCTGAAGAGCAATTTAATCAATAAGGAAAAACAGCCCTGGCTGGTGTAGCTCAGTGGATTGAGTGCGGGCCTGCGAACTCGACGATCTCGGTTCAATTCCCAGTCAGGGCACATGCCTGGGTAGCAGGCCAGTTCCCAGCAGGGGACCCACGAGAGGCAACCACACATTGATATTTCTCTCCTTCTTTTCCCCTCTAAAGATAAATAAATAAAAATTTTTTAAAAAAACCAATAAGGTAAAACTGAGGGGTTTAGTAATACACATAGAAAACCAAGCAAATGAAAAAACAAGTATGACAAGAAAAACAAAAAGTGGTCAAGAAAGGAAAAGTAATCACTGTTTATGTCTTGGCTCTTTGTGAATAGGGTTCACGTAGCTGTAATTATAAAAACACTGAATACTAATCCAACCTAAATTTTAATATAATGACTTTGGGAGGATGTAGGTATAGAAGACACACCACAAGATTAAGAAGACCAAACTATTTTTAGCAGTTGGCATATCTGAGAAAGGGGTAGTGGGACAATGAAGAGGAAATGGAAATTTTTCACATTTGCTCTGCATCTTTCTGTATCATTTGAATCTTTTATATGATTTTGTCCTCACCTATTTCTTGAGTAATAGTTTAAGGCATAATTTTTTAACCCCAGACACTTTTGTAGAAAATTTTCTTCATTTGGAATTTGGAATAAAAATTCTTCAATGAATTATCACATTAAACCCAAGACTCAAGTAAATTTCCAGTGGACATACCTGGCAACCTGCAAAGGCTGTTCACTCTGGAGTGTCTGCTTATCTGCAGCCAAATCCCAGAGTGCTGGTGGGGCCAGGCCAGTGTCAGACTCTTTAATACCTACATAGAGAGATTTCAAAATTCACTGAAATGTACTACATCATCCCAAAAGCAAGCTTTCTCAACCTCTAACACTTTGGACTGAATAATCTGTTGTGGGGGGAGTCCTGTGCATTACAGGATGATTAGCAGCATTCCTGGACACAAGCCACTAGAAGCCACTAGCACCACCACCCCGTCAAGTCACGAGAATAAAGAATATCTCCAGCCCTGGCTGGCATAGCTCAGTGGATTGAGTGCAAGCCTATGAACCAAACAGTCACGGGTTCGATTCCCAGTCCAGGGCACATGCCTGGATTGCCGGCTAGGTCTCCAGTAAAGGGACATGTAAAAAGCAACAGCACTTTGATATTTCTCTCCATCTCTTTCTACTTCCCTTCCCCTTCTCTGAAAATAAATAAATAAAATCTTAAAAAAAAAAAAAGACTATCTCCAGAAATTGCCAAATGTCCTAGGGGCATGACCAAGGGGGAACAAAATTGCTGCAGCTGAAAACCACTGCCCAAAGGTAGTCATAAGCCAAAAATTTAATGCCATATTTGACATTTTTTGTGGTCAAGTACTATAAAACTTTAATACGCAAATTCTCAAGAAGAAAAATTTCCCATTACTAAGCAGCTAACTTCAAGCAATACTATGTAAAATCATATCTTATTCAATAAACAACTTTAACTTGTTTATTACAGTTTCCTAACTTGGCTGTTAGGAAACAGAAACATTACTTGCTTAAAGGATGATGTTGTTTCTTAATTGCTTTAGCATTAAACTTGCTTCTAAAAGATAGTAAAAGAGATTATTAAATGAGGCCCAATTTCTCTACCAGATGGATAGTAATTTTTTAAAATCTGTAATTCATGAAAAAGTAATACTTCTATTTAAAATCCTTTGATACAATTAACACATTATATTTAGAGAGAGAAAACAGGAATTAAAAATATATATACCAGTAAGCTCATTAATTTTCTTGAGAAGTTGTTGAATGTCATCCTCAACCTGCTTGATTTGCCTAGAGTAAGTGCTCTGACCCTAGAAAATAAAGATCAGTTTAATTGAGTATCAGGAAAGCAATAATCTATTAAGCTACAAAAACATTAACAACTTACACATTTCAAGTAAACACTTATGTAAATTATTTCAAATATCTTCTGATAAGAGGTCCACACTTTAATTACAAATAGTATAAAAATAATGTATAAACCTAGACATGCTGGATATTTACACTCTGATCAATTCTATAGAAACTGTAGGAAGGTAACCTTTTTCTGTTAAGATTACTATAAACTGCTAAATGTTATTTTCTAATTATTTTGTAAGAATAATACCAACAATAGTTCTTATTTCAACATAAAACATCTATTATTTTGTAGCCACTGAAAGGACTTACATAAGTTTTCAGCAAGGCAATATCACCCTCATCCAGAGCTGAAAGAAAAGAGATAACATAAAATTCAAACAAAACAAATTATATCTAGCGATTCTCTTCCATTCGATTGAAACCTTGTTAGTTGATGAGAAAAACTGTGCAAAGCTGTTGTATATAAACACAATCATCAAACAGTTTCCCGAATCATGAATATTTTATCTAATTTTGTGAAAGCAGATTTTTTTTAAAAGCCCTGTCTGTTGTGGCTCAGTGGATTGAGCAGCAGGCCTGAAGGTGGGGGCCTGGGTTGCTAGGTTGCAGGTCAGGTCCCCAGTTGGGAGTGTGTGAGAGGCAGGCAATTGCACATCTATGTTTCTCTCCCTCTCACTATCCCTCTCACTATCCCTCCCTTGCCTTCTCTCTAAAAGTGAATAAATAAAATCTTGGAAAAATAAAACAACACACAACATATCTACTCTGAAATCTAAAAGAGTTGTGACCCAACAAGAATAGGGAGCCCAAAAAACAGTTTGAGAATCAAAACAACCTGGCACCAGTCCCCCCAAAATCATGCATTTGCTAAGTAACCTTGGAAAAACTACTTAATCTCTGAGCATTAGTTTTCTCATCTGAAAAACAGATATATTAATAATTTACCCTCACAGTGTTGCTATAAAGACCAAATAAAATATGAAGAACATAAACTCTGTACACATTACCCATAATTGTATCCAAAAGATAAATTTATTAATACATTTAGAGAATAATATACTCAGAGAAATATACAGATAAAATGTTAAATCTCTGTAACTAAGTTTTGCATGAGGCAACTGAGTACCTCTGATATTTACAATGCCCTAAAATATTTTCAAGGGACTGAATAGAATAAGGAATGAAAGTAGAGAGGAAATGCTCTTTTTTTACAGGGAGGCTGGAAACAGAGAAGGGTGCTAGGAGAGGTTGGACTTGTTTAGGGAGGGAAAAGTAAGAAAAGAGGGGGGAAAACCACCCTAAGAATGCTTTAAAATAGTCTACAAGGAGCAAAAGAAGAAAAAACATAAAGATGAGACTACAAAAGGCGGCTGGGGAGAAACTGTGTATTAAAACAGTGTGCATACCTCATTCACTGTGGGTAAAAGTGACACAGTCTCTATGAGAGTAATTCTGTCCTATCAAAACTACAACTCCACTTCTAAAATTTACTCTACAGCTTGTATTTGTGCATGTGGTGGAAGTTATAGAAAAAAGGTTACTCATCATTGCTTTATAATGGTCAACAGATTGGAAGAAATCTAAATGTCCATCAATAATGATTAATTTCATACATCACACCCCCAAAACTGAAATACTATGCAGAGACACACAACACTGACTCTTTATATAAAATATGAACTTATCCCTAAGATAAAATTGGAAAGCAAGATGTACAGCATGCTGTATTTTTTTAAAAGAAAGGAGAAATGTATAAACAAAATTGCTTGTGTGTGCATAGAAAATGTCTAGAAAGGTAATGCAAAACAGCATCATTAGTTGCCTCCGTAGATAAGTGGGTGACCGGAGCCAAGTATGAGACACTTTTCGATATATCTTTTTTCTTCCTTCTGAGTTTTAGGCATGCAAACGTATTACCTAGTTAAATGATTACTTTTTAAAAAAGAAAATTATGTTTCGGGATCCTGGCTCCCAGCTGTCACACTAAGAGGGCAGAAGAACGACAGGAAAGACGGTCCAGGTGACCAAGCACCTTCAGGCAGGGTAACTTTTTAAGGCCTTCAAGGCCAAGCAAGGTGAGTGTCTTCTTCAAGACCTGAGAGATGAGCATGAATAAAAATGTCGAGCAGTGGGAGATGAATACAGAACTTGGAGCAGGGTGAGGGAGACAGAGACGGCTGGCAGGTTAACCCGCTACAGCGCCAGATCAAATCGCGAGGCACGAAAGGGAGCGAGCGCCGGAAAGGAATCCTGCTTTCCTTCCTGGGCAAGCCTGGTCCTAACCGCGGCCCGGAGCTTCTGCTTATGTCAACTGACCTCGAATAGGTTTGTCGTCCTTCTCCTCCTCTTTAGTTTTCCTCTGATCCACACCTAGGTAATCCGGCATTTTAGAAGTTTCCACGGCCTCAGCTTCGCAGTTATTACACAGCACCTTCCCCGCTTCCGGTGGTGCGCCCTCTTTTTCCCCTCCCCGGAAGTAGAGCCGGCTCCGCGGATCCCTTTATTGCGTGCACGGGCAGCGGAAGAGTCCTGGGAGATGCGCGCTGGTGTTAGGGTGCCATTTACGCGAAGTGGCATTTCACGTTAGAAGGGAACTGCGGTCTACCCCATACTGAGGTTCCCTGAGCAACAGATTTCAAAGCCAACCCTGATTCAGTCGCTGATTTTTTATGTGTACTGTGTACTCTTGAGCAACTTCTTTATATATATATTAATTATCCCTTTACTCCACAGTATTGTTAAGGCTTTGAATAAGTGTCTTAAGTTGGTGCATATTAGATATGCAATAATAGTGGTTATATCTACAAGTAGAGTGAAGGTAAATAGGCGTTGCACATTAATTTTGAGTTAATTTGGGCCTGCTACTGAAGCAAAGTGGTACCACCCTCAGGTACAAGGAAGTCAAGGACGAGAGCAGGTTTTGAGAAAAATGAGTCTGAGAGGCAAGGAACAGAAGAAAGCAGTTAGGAGACAATTGTAGGGTTTATATATTTTTCTAATCTTGCCCTTTTGAATATTAGAGGACACAGAGTGAAAGGGAATAAAATACTGCAAGTCATATGTTGTAATGGTTAGTATCCAGAATATGTAATGAACTACAACTCAACAAGAAAGCGAACAACTGGATTTTTTTTTAATGGGGAATGGATTTGAAAGCCCAGTAAGCACATGAAAAGATACTCAACATCACTACCAACTGGAGAAATACAAATCAAAACCATGAGGTACCACCTCATATCCATTAGAATGATGACTATAGAAAAGCAAAAGATAAATTAAAGCTTTCCCACTAATATCAGAAACAAGACAAGGATGCCCACTTGCACCACTCCTATTCCAAATAATACTGGAAATCCTAGCCACAGCAATCAGACAAAAAGAAATAAAAGGCATCCAAATTGGAAAGGAAGAAACAAAACACTGTTTGCAGATGACATGATACTGTACATAGAAAATCCTACAAACTCCACGAAAAAACTACTCAACCTAATAAATGGATTTGACAAAACAGCAGGTTACAAAGTCAATACTCAGAAATCAAAGGCATTTTTGTACACCAACAATGAAACATCAGAAACAGAAATCAGGAAAAAAAATCCCATTTGATATAGCAACAAGAAAATTAAATGGTGTAACTGCTATGGAAGACAGTATGGCAGTTCCTCCAAAAATTAAAAATAGAATTGCTATAAGCCAGGAGGTGAGGGACTAGGAATAAATCTAACCAAGGAGGTAAAAGACCTGTACTCAGAGAACTATACAACACTGAAGAAAGAAATTAAGGAAGACACAAACAAATGGAAGCATGTACCATGCTCATGGATTGGAAGAATTAACGTAATCAAAATGGCCATACTCGTGGGCCTGTGAACCAGAGGATCGCGGTTCGATTCCCAGTCAGGGCACATGCCTGGGTTGCAGGCTGGTTCCCTGCAGGCCAACTCCCAGCAGGGGACGCACAAAAGGCAACCATACATTGATGTTTCTCTCCCTCTCCTTCCCCTCTAAAGATAAATAAATAAAATCTTTTAAAAAAAATGGCCATACTATCCAAAGCAATTTATAGATTCAATGCAACCCCTATTAAAGTGACATATTTCACATATATAGAACAAAAGTTTCAGAAATTTATATGGAGCCATAAACAACCCCGAATAGCTGCAATGATTTTGAGAAGGAAGAACAAAGGAGGGATCACAATATCTGATATCAAATTGTACTTCAAGGCCACTGTAATCAAACAGCCTGGTACTGGCATAAAAGCAGGTACATAGACCAATGAAACAGAACGGAGAGCCCAGAAATAAACCTAAGTCTCTATAGTCAATTAATATTTGACAAAGGGGGGAGAAGCATAAAATGGAGCAAAAATAGCCTGTTCAACAAACAGTGTTGAGAGATCGGGATAACTACATGCAAAAAATGAAACTTGAACACCAACTTATACCATACACAAAAATAAATTCGAGGTGGATAAAAGATTTAAATATAAGTCATGATACCATAAAGGTCTTAGAGGAAAACATTGGCAGGAAAATCTCAGACATTCCACACAGCAACATCCTCACAGATGTGTCCCCTAAAACAAGGTACATAAAGGAAAGAATAAACAAATGGGACCTCATCAAATTAAAAAGCTTCTGAATGGCTAAAGAAGATAGCATTAAAATGAAAAAAGAGCCAACCATATGGGAAAACAAATTTGCCAATGACACCTAGGTCAAGGGCTTGATCTCCAAAATATATAAAGAACTCACACGACTCCACTCCAGGAAGACAAAAACCCAGTCATAAAATGGGCAAAACATTTGAACAGACATTTCTCCAAGGAGGACATAAAGAGGGCCCAGAGACACATGAAAAGATATTCAGCATCATTAGCCATCAGAAAGGTGCAAATTAAAACCACAATGAGATACCACCTCATACCAGTCAGAATGGCCAACATAGAGAAATCAACAAACAAGTATTGGAGAGGATGTGAAGAAAAGGGAACCCTCGTGCACTGTTGGTGGAAATGCAAACTGGTGCAGCCACTGTGGAAAACAGTATGGAATTTCCTCAGAAAACTAAAAATGGAACTGCCTTTTGATCCAGCAATTCTGCTGCTGGGATTATACCCTAAGAGCCCTGAAACACCAATCCAAAAGAACCTATGCACCCCAATGTTCATAGCAGAACAATTTACAATAGCCAAGTGCTAGAAGCAACCTAAGTGCACATCAGCAGATGAGTGGATCCAAAAACCATGGTACATTTACACAATGGAATTATATGCAGCAGAGAGAAAGGAGGCGCTTATACCCTTTGCGACAACATGGATGGAACTGGAGAGGATTATGCTAAGTGAAATAAGCCAGGCGGTGAGGGACAAATACCATATGATCTCACCTTTCACAGGAACATTATCAACAAAGGAAAAAAAGCAAACAAAATATAACCAGAGTCATTGACATTAAGAACAATCTAACAATAGCCAGAGGGGAGGGGGGAGGGGACACTGGGAAGAAGAATTTTCAGAAACTACTATAAAGGACACACAGACAAAACCAAGGGGGAGGGTGGAAGCAAGGGAGGGAAGTGGGTTTGGAGGGGGTGGGTGGGAGGGGTGGGGAGAAAATACAGACAACTGTAATTGAACAACAATAAAATAATTTAAATTAGAAATACAAAAAAGTGGAAGAAAGAAAAGTATTGGTGAGGATGTGAAAAAAAATGGAAAGCTTGTGCACTTCATGGGCCATGAAATGTGTAACTGCTATGGAAGACAGTATGGCAGTTCCTCCAAAAATTAAAAATAGAATTGCTATATGATTTGGCAATTCCAGCTCTGGGAATGTGGTACCAAAGGAATTGAAAGCAGGATCTCCAAGAGATATTTTAATTTCCTTGTTCATAGAAACATTATTCACAATAGCCAAAAAGTGAAATCAATCCAATCCACAGATGAATGGGTGAATAAAATATACATACAAAGGAATAGTATCTGCACACATACTGCAATTGTTAGGACCTTGTGCTAAGTGAATAAATCAGTCACAAATGATAAATATTGTATAGTTCCATTTGTATGAGGTACCCCGTGTAGCAAATTCATAGACAAAGGAAGTAGAACTGTGGTTGCAGGAAGTAGGAGGAAATAGAAGTGGAAAGTTGTTTTAATGGGTATAGAGATTCAGTTTTGCAAGGTGAGTTCTGGAGATTGAGTGTACAATACACTTAATGTATTTAACACTCCTAAATTTTACACTTGGTTAAGATATTTTTTTGTTTTGCATAGTTTGCCAAATTAAAAAAAAAAAAAGGACCCTTCATGACCTTAGAGGTGATGATAAGAATGAATGGGGGCAGTGGGAGAAAAGAGTATTAATATTAAGAAAGTGGAATCAGGTTACTTCGGTACTTAAAGCCTGTTTTAACAATGGTTGCACTAATAAATAAAGGGGTCAGGAAGAGGATTACGGGAAGATGATTAGCTAATGTTTAAAAATGACAATTTTGTCATGCAGTAAAATTTAATGTATTTAGCAGTAAAAAGGTAATTCATAGAGGATACTTTGCTTATTTCTGGTGCTCTCTTCCACAGGGTGGAACATCCCATCTCCTATTTTGCCCACTCTATTCGAGATTGAAAGAGCGGGGCAGGGGGGAGCAGTGGAAGGAACAGGGGAATATGGGGTGAATCTTCACCCACTGGTTTCCTTTAGTTAGTTCCTGCTTTCAACCTCAGTCCAAGAAGAAATCATATAGTAAGAGCAAAACTGATTTATTATACATGAAAATAGTAAGTTCTACATTCCCGTAATTGAGAAAACTTTACAGAAAACTGGAGTTAGAGTAGAATCTAATTCCAGAGTTTCTTCTCCAAATATTATATGAGTATTAAAGTAAATAATACAGGTAAATTACTTAGTAACAGCACAATAAATGTTAGCTTCTATTATTATTCAGGTAATCACAAATGCTTTACAAATATATGTACAGAATTTTCTATGGCTGTAAATAGATTACAGTCATTTTCAATGCTAACACAACTTTTCATGTTTCATTATGCAAGTAGAACTACTGGAAAAATCAGTGTTAGGTTCAGACTAATATAAGTAGGAGTAGCTTAAAATGAAAAGAATATAATAAGAGCTGCTTTAGAAAATTATGCTCTACGTACTGCAATCAGACGAGGAAAATTCGTAATCCTTTCTACCAGGGAACTGCTGAGTCTAGGAATCTTTCTTTCATCAGCCTTGGTTCCGAGCCGGATCTGAGTCAGTGAAAGAGCTAGGATGCTGCACACGTAGGCGGGGTCGGGGGTGGAATTGGCCCCCACAACCCGAGAGCTCCAACCCGGAAGTAGTTACTGATCGTCTCCAGGCGCCGGTTCCTGGGCGTCATAGAGCCAAGGCGCCAGGCTCGGACCTGGAGGTAAAGCTGTGAACACTGAACGCTCTCTGCCAGGGACGCGAACTTCTGCGCCTGCCAGGCTTGCCCTGGTGCCATCATGCTGCTCCTGCCAAGCGCTGCGGAGGGCCAGGGCACCGCCATCATCCACGCTCTGACCTCTGGTACGTGTCCACTCAACCCCGGCTCCGTCCCGCCTCTGCCGACCCCAGCCTCAGTCCTCTCCATCTGCGACTGCGAAATCTCTCAACTTTTGCCCCTGGCGATTAGCTGCCAGACACGTGGGGCCCTGAGGACTGTCTTTTTCTTCCTGCTATAGGGTAACCCTTCCCCAGACTAGGAGAGAGGGGGCGTCATTTTTCTGCCCCTACTGTTTCTTCCTCCTCTCGGGGCCGCAGACTCACAGGTTGGGCCGAGCAGTTCGGGACCGAACCCTCCAGTACTCTGATGCCCGCTGCAAGTTCCCCAGTGCCTGAGGGCGTACAAATGCCTGCTGTTGGTGCTCTGCATTTTCATCCTTCTCTCCGTTGCTCCGGCTTTGTTTTTTAAATGTCATAATGCAGACACCGCTCCTCACTCTGTATTAAAACACCATTGCCTGTGTGCTGGTAAGATCCGCATAGAAATACGTATAAAGACAGCCGTTAAGTGAAACTTGTCCTGCTCCTATATAGGTTCATAGATTTACAGCCTAGGACAGTCGTGGGTATGGTAAACTGAGAGTCTCCACTTTCAGTGATCTACATTAATTACCATAGCTGCTTATACAGACTGCTGCTTATACCACAGCTGCTTATAGCTGCTTGTTGAATGTGATTTTGAAAGTATCATTCATGGCACATGTTGCACTCTTGCTCATAAAAGTCTGTATAAACTCAAAACTGGAAGGAAAAAGCTTGAAAGGTAATTTTCTTAAAATTCACACACTATACGGGTAGTACTTGAGCATACTGTTTAACTTCTGTGTATGGTAAAGGAAATCTTAATTTCCCAACTAAATAAAACATGAAATGTCAAGTTATTTTTAGAAAATTGTGGCCGTTAGATACAAGGGATACTTATATCTGAGTAATTGATAACTGAACAAATTAAAGTTTTTTGCTTTCATATTGACTATGAAATTAAAATTAAGATCTTAGCTTTTTCCTGGCGTAAGTTAAATTTTTTGAAATGTTAATGTATAAACATACTGTGATTTACCCTCACTTTCTGGGGATAAGGATAAAGCTTTTTATACAGGTTTGTGACTTTTCAAAGTGCTTTTGTGGTTTGTCATTCAGTTTTCCAAGAAACCAGATAAGATATTATTGCTCCCATTTTGAATTGAAGACACCTCTGACCTAGTCACTAATGGTCAGACCTAGATTAAAATCCAGCACTGGATTTCAGATCCAGAGCTTGTTCCACTATAGCATGGTATTTTCAGATGGCTTTAGAAGGCTTTTTTGTTTTTGATGAGGCATTATTTTTTGCTTTATTATAATTATTGGTCTAAAAGTAAAACAGTTTGCAAAATTTCTCCCTATTCTTTTTTTTTTAAGATTTTATTTATTTACTTTTAGAGAGAGGGGAAGGGAGTGAGGAAGAAAAGAAGGAGAGAAACATCAATATGTGATTGCCTTTCACACAACCCGAACTGGGGACCTGGACCTCATTCTGGGCTAATCCTCATATGGATTATTGCAGTTATTTTCTTATTTGATGGTTTTAAAGTTATATCCTGGTACAATCACTGTTATGACCTTATTTATTGCTTTGAAACAGATTTATTCCATGCAATACATTGAAGCCTCTCTTAACGCTTTCAATCACAGCCTCAACACTCTGTCAAGTTGAACCTGTGGGAAGATGGTTTGAAGCTTTTGCTAAGAGGAGAAACAGAAATGCTTCTGCCTCTTTTCAGGAACTGGAGGATAAGAAAGAGTTATCAGAGGAATCAGAAGATGAAGAATTGCAGTTGGAAGAATTTCCCATGCTGAAAACTCTTGATCCCAAGGACTGGAAGGTATGTAATACATGAATCTTTCATTTAAGCTTTATGTTTTCTTAGATACATGAAATTTTCTCTGGAGTTTTCCATTAATAAAGCCTGTTCTAAGATGCGTCAACAAGTTAACTGTAATTGAGCACTCATTTATTGTCAAGTATTGAGTGGAATAGTACTGGCCCTAGGATACTCTCTCTGCTGGAGAAGTCTAGAAAGGTCTCACAGAAGAAATTTGGGGGAGTGAAAGATGTGTTTAAGCTGGTCTTAAAAGGATGAGAGGGAGTTTGCGAAGCAGAGGAGGGAGAAAAGGTGTTCTGGGCAGAAGGAATAGATATGCAAAGACACAGAGGAGAGAAAGAATATGCACCACCTGTGGGGGGGGGTAGTGAAGACTATATTTGGGTACTTGAGGAATGGCAGTGAGAAATTCTGCCTAAAACAGACTCTAGACCAAACTCTGTAATGTCCTTTCTATACCATGCTAAGGAATAGCATGGTAGGAATTTATATTTTATTTTCAAGGCAGTAGGAAGTCATTAAAAGTTTCAAAGCCAGTTTTAGAATTATAATTCTCTTGGCAGTACAGAAAATTTGCTTGAAAAGGGAGGACAGGCCTGGAAGTGAGTAGTTTACTAGTATAGGCCTAATGCAATAATCTATGCCTTCAAATGAATGCTTGATGCTTGAACTAAGTTTGTAGCTGGGTTTTGAGGAAGAGGGGACAAATTTTAAGAGGTAGACTTGAGAAGCTTTGCTGACCTTGGCTGTGTGTCAAGAGAAGGGAATATATTCAGAAGACCACTGTGCATTTGGGTTTGAATGACCTGCAGATGTATCCACACTGGGCCACACTGGAAGAAGAGTTGTCTTGGGCCACACATTAAATGCATTACAACACTTAATCACAAAAGAAATCTCATGATGTTTGAAGTAAATTTATGATTTTGTGTTGGGCCACATTCATAGCCATCCTGTATCACTGTGGCCCGTGGGCTGCAAATTGGACACCTCTGTTAAGTGTGCTGTCAGTCACCAGCCCTGGGATACAGGGAAAGGAAGTTTATGGAGAGAGGTGTTTGTGTTCAAGTTTGGTTATGTCAAAATTCAGATTCTAGCAACACACTGGTGAAGTTGTGTAGCAGATGGTTAGAAATTGGTCAGTGACTCTGAACAGAAGTTAGAGCCAGAAACATTGCAGGTCAGTGGCACATGGGTGGTAGTCAAGGCTATGGAAAATTGAACAACATCAGCCAAGGAGAAAGATATAGACAAATAGGTATTATATTACTTAAGTAGGCACTAGTATAGTACTTAAATGTATATGCTTTGGAATTAGAGTCCCTGAATTCAAATCTGGTTCTGCCGTTAGTGTGCTGGAACCTGGGAAAGTTACCTGATATCTCTGTACCTCATTTCCTTCATTGGTACAATGAGATTGCTAGCAACCCAAAGGAGTATGGTGAGAGTCCATGAAATGGTACATATAAAGCACTTAACCCAGTGCTGGGGCACATGAAAATTCAAAACCAGTTTTTGTGAGTACTAAATGAGGTAAGGCATGCGTATAAAGCACTTAGAAAAGTATATAAGCATTCGGAAAGTGTGAGTTGATTCTCCTACCATCATCAGCAGTTTTAAACTTATTTAAAAGGTTTTATTTATTTTAAAGCCTTTTATTTAAAAGGTTTTATTTAGAGAATCATTAATTGGCTGCCCCCCACATGCCCCCTTCTGGAGATGTGACCAGCAACTCAGGCATGTTCCCTGACAGGGAACTGAACCAGCAACTCCTCAATTCACAGGCTGGTGCTCCATCACTGAGCCACACCAGCCAGGGCATCATCAGTGTCAGTTTTAAAAGAACTGAGTAAATAGATATTGAAGGAGTAGTCAGAGGAGAAACAGCAAAGGTTACTAAGAATGAAAGAAGTAGAAAGAAAACAAACAAAAAAATTTTTTCAACAAAGGTTTATTAAACATCAGGCACTATACTCTTCAAGAAACTAAGGAAGGAGTAAGTCTTAAGAAGGAAAAAGTAACCATCGGTGTCACTGCTTTAGAGATAGGTCAATCACATAACATACATAATGATAAAAAGCCCCTGGTTTGGCAAACAAAGTTTAGAAGACCACATTGAAAACACTGAAATGGCTGTGGTGGTAAGAAATTGCAGTAGGTTAAGGAGTTATTAGGTGATGCCATAGAAACCTAAATGTAAAATACTCTTTTTCAAAGCTAGGTTATAAAGAAAATGGGAGAAAACAGTGACTTGAGGAAAGGAAAGGTCAGGAGGACATAGAATTGGGGAATGCTGAGATCTACAAGAGAGAAAGGGAAGAAAGAATGGAGAGGGTGTTAGAAGAGCTGACATCAGAGCTAGGTAGCAGGGCTTATACATTGATTTAATTTTTAATTCAGCGAATAGGTATCAAGCACCTGCTGTGTGTCAGACACTGTTCTGGATGTGAAGGATACCGTGCTGAACAAGACAGTATCACTGCTCCCACAAACATATTCCAGTGAGGAAACATAATAAGTAAGCAATCAAGAACATGGCCACTTTAAGTGCTGGGCAGAGAACAGAGTGATGTGATAGTGTCTACATGACCGCCTTAGATTGAGTAGGTAGGGAAGGCCTGTGGAGCTGATGTGTAACATAAAACCTGGATGATTTGCAAAGATCAGGGGGAGAGGCATTCCAGGATGAGAGCTTATGCAGGGGCAGAAAGAAGTTTGGAATGTGCCAGGAACTGGAAAAAGGCAAGTGGCTAGAACAGAGTGAACAAGGTCAGGCAGGGGCTGGTGAGGAGGTCAGGATCAGTGGCAGCAGCCCTCGGTGGAAAGCCATTCGGGGGTTTGACGCACTGACAATTTGTAAGTACTTTGAAGGAGGAGAAAAAGGAGCAGAGATAGGGAGAGAAAGTGTCTGTTTTAAATATGATGATGACATGTCAGCTGAGACTGAAGGATCAGAAGATGTCAGCCACATGAGAAGTGGAGGAAGAATGTGTCAGCCCTGAGGGAAAAGAGCTTGGCATCTTCAGTGAACTGAAAACACAGTCAGATGTTTGGAAATGGGTGACCAAGGTGGAGAGTGACAGGCCAGGAGGTTAGAGAGATGGGGGTGTTCTGTGCCTCTAGAGCTCTATGGAGAGGTCTGTGGTCTAGTGAATTGGGGAGTTGAAAGCATTAACATATTCCAGCCTTGGCATTCGATCAGATTGCCTAGGATCAAAGTATAGAGAGACCAAAAGAAACTTCAGGGCTGAGCTCTATAGGTCATTGAGAAACTAGAAAAATGGCTGAAAAACATACTGAAAGGTGGGAGGAAAACAGTGGATTCACGGAAACTAAAAACAGAAATTGTTTCAAGAAAAGAGTCAGCTGTGCTGCTGCTGGGAGATGAAGTGAAGTGAGGGCAGATGGGTGATCTTGGATTTGGTACCTGGGAATTGATCCTGACAACAGCAGCTTTGTAGCATCTGGGGTGGAAGTGGACAGAGCAGAACCGGATTGGAGTGGCTTGAAAATTAATGCTAGAGGGGACAGCTCCTTCAAGAAGTTTAACTTTGATAGGCAGCTGAGAAATGGGGTCGCTTGAGAGGGAGTCATGGAAGGATGTGTTGTTGTTTTAAGATGAGGGAAAATAGAGCACCTTTTTATATTGATGAAAATAATCCATTTGAGATTTAGGAGATAAATGAAACATGCTAGTGTTTTAGGAGACTTAGAGAAGGTGAGATTCATAGCCAAGATGAGGGATGGAGTAATTTGTCTTGATAACACAGGCTTTCTCAATTGCGAATGAAGGGAAGGGGAAAAAATTTGGATGCAGATAGGATGGTAGAAAGATGCTAGAATTTGAGTGGGGTAATTTAAATTTCTGTTAAGCAAGAGGCCATTGATAAGAGGGTGGAATAGGTTCCATGAGGACTGAAGACAGACTAGAAGCCAAAAGGTATGTAATAATCTTAGTGAGCGGAAAGGGGAATGAACTAGAAGAAAGTATGGTTGCCAGGTATAACAAAGGAGCCAATCCCTGTGAGGTTTGCAATCTTGAATGTAAAGGGAAACCAGTCAGCCCTATTTGATATTTTTTCTCCCGTGCTTTATGCTCTCAACTCCCCTTCCTCCCCACTCATTCTCTAGTACTAGACATACCTTTGACTTCTTAAGGAACCTTTACTCCAGTTGCTACCTCAAGTTCTAAATTTGCAAAGATGTTAACCAGAGCAGAAACTTCTATCAAGAAAAGCCTTATCCCTCCATTTCTCAAAATTTCCATTTAGCCTACCTTCTTTGTCCACCTGCCCTGACCCCACCTACTGGTGCTGCTGTAGTGCTCCCTTCAGTTCTGAAATCTTCCTGGCTATACTTTAAAGGATGGCCATATATATTAATAGGTTTTAAGAGAAAAAAGGTTCTATGGTGAAGTAAGTTTGGAAAATGCTGGATTTTACAGGTTTCTGTTTACTTGCTTGTTCTTAATTGCAGGACTTCTCAGAGATTTTATCAGGCTTATGTGTATACAGATTATCAAGAAGGCTGTACAATAGTCCATATTTTCAAAATGTAAATGATCACAGAACCCATTTTATATAGAATGTCTCACTGGACTCATATCATGGCAACATCACTTTGGGAAGCACCATTTTAGGGTGCCAAAACATAAGGCACAGGATACATCGCTGCATTTTAAACTTGACTCACTTTTGTGTCTTTATCAGAACCAAGATCATTATGCAGTACTTGGACTTGGCCATGTAAGATACAAAGCGACACCAAGACAGATCAAAGCAGCACGTAAGTATTTAATTATTTAGAAGTAAACATATCTGGGGTAGAAAAATATTATCCTTTTGAAAAGATATGCGGGATCATAGTCCATAGCCATAACTCTAGATTTAACAGCATGTGCCATGTGGTCATAACAATACATAACCACACTGTCCTTCACCTTCAGAACTGGGAAAAAGGAGTCAGTCTTATGTGTGGGCTTTCTTACTAGGAATAAGAAATTGGGGTGTTAGATATGTGTGTTTGTGAAAGGATAAAGAACATTCTTACAATGGCAAGCTTATAAAACAATTTTACCTTCAGAAGTATGGCCCCCTGTATTTATTAGAAGCTGCCTTGTTACTTAGGTTTTTTTATGTTGTTTTGTACATCACCCTTTTGTTGACACCACTTTTCTCTTCTGTCCAAGAAAGAGTTATCTGATGCTTCATTATTATTTTCATTGAGAAGGTTAAAAATTTGGTGGTTGGGACAAGGGGTATTGTTGGGAAGCCAGTCTTCACATGTCTTACGAAACATTATTTTATTCCCTTAGTCTCCTAAATGTCTGTCTTTCGCATTCGTATGGACATAATTCCCTGTACAGCATTCAATTCACCTAATCAGTAAAGTTTCATGAAAGGGGTGAAGATGATTTCTGTGTTTTATCTTAGAAAAATGTTCTGCCCTCCACTCTAGAGAATGGATGTTGAAGTAAGAGGAGGTAAGATTATGGCCATAGAGAAAAGAAACAGGGAGTCAAGGCCAGTCAAGAAGAAAAAGTATTGTACTGGCAATACTTGAGGGAGATGGCTGAAGGAAACTTATCTTGTGTTGAAAAATACTAGTTGGCACTAAGTATAGTTGATAAACTCAAAATTTTCTCTAGTAATGGAAATCACAACATTTAACAAAGTGAAAGATTATATCAAATTATTTTAGACCTATTATTGGATTTCTTTAAATGCTGGCATGATTTTAGACTAAGCATATGTTAGTGCATATGAATAGTCCTTGTAAAATACACAAATTTTCCTGGAATTTATGTTCCATGAAGAAGCAGTTGCAAAGTCGTGCTATATGAAGGAATGGCATACAAATACCAACCATGTCGAGATACATGTAGATTTGTGGAAGAATTAGGTGTGATTTAGAACTATGAAAATAGTTGATTTGTTAGGTAAAATAATTACTTCTTTCTATAAAGATTAAAAATGTGAAGGAAACATCCATTTGCTTCTGTTAAGTCTTTTTTTTTCTTGGCACAATGTACATTTTTTTATTCTGTAGAAAGTTTTACAGTCCCAGAGCACAGATTATTAACATTAAGTGGAATTAGAATTCACTCTCTTTGTTGAATATTCTTATTGTTTATTCACAAAGAAACTGTTCCTCTCTTACCTCTGTCACTGTAAAATAGTCAGTTGCTACTTACTGCTTTCTGAAATCTTGTCTAGATGTTAAAAATGCCAACTTAGTATTTTCAGATTTATAATTATTAGCACAAACCTAATAAAATGTAAGCCTGATGGGATTTGAGAGCCTTCGATTTCTTGGATTGTGTTACAAACATGAGTGTTATTTTTGTTTAATGTATTGCGAATTGCTATAATGAAAAAATTTAGGAAGTCAAGAGTAAATAAAGTTAGTGGTCTTTTTTCCCCTCTCTGCATTTCTGAAAAGAATAAATTACTGAAAAAGTTGAATAATAGGTTAAAAGAAAGTACTTGAATATTAAAGGTAGTATTTTAATTGCTTAAATGATTTTGTTCCTTTTTAAAACAATTTTTAAAAGATTTTATTTATTATTTTTAAGAGAGAGGGGGAAGGGAAGAGAAAGAGAGGAAGAGAAGCATTGATGTGCAAGAGATAATATGGATCGGTTGACTCTTGCACACCCCCAGGCAGGGACCTGGCCTGCGGCCCAAGCGTGTGCCCTGATTAGGAATCAAACCTGTGACCTTTCAGTTCACAGGAGGGCACTCAGTCCACAGAGCCACACCAACCCGGCTAGATAATTTTGTTCTTAAAGTAAAATTGCCACACTGGTAAATGATGCATGTAGGCTTGATATTCTTGGAATGGGAATAAAAGCCTTTAGTAATTTGAATTTTCTGAATTTAATAATTTTAATTTAAAATATTTTCTGATATTTAAACTGAAAACTTTCACATTAAGCTTCTTTAAAATTAAAAATCATGTTTAGAGGCTTTTTATTGTAATAGCATGATTGTAGCGTAAAAGCCCCTTTGCTGATATATTTTCAGAACATCCCAGAAACTGTTTTTGTTTGGGAGAAAGAAGGAAAAGAAGTCTTTGAGATGCCAGTAAATGTATAATAGCAGCTCACATATTATCTTTGTTTCTTTTTCAAACCAATAATTTTATTGGTCTCTTTTACCTTATTTCTAATACCAGGTAACATCTTTTGCCTACTCAGGGACAGAGGATAGGATAGTCTCAGGACCCTGTAATATACATGGACAACCAAAGATAATTAAGCAGGACAGTCAGTGAAGAAAAAAATAGTGCCACATAAGAGTAGACTATCCAACAAAAAACCGAGACATCTTTCTCAGACTTTATCATAAGGATCAGTAGGAAACTCAAGGATCTACTGCATATTGACAGCCTACATATTAAGACAGAGCACTGGGGTCCAGTGTAGGCATTACAGAAAGAGGTTAGGGAGAAATAAGTAGAATTGCCTGGAAACAAAACATGAAAGCAGAATTTAGAATTACAGAGGCTGACATACAATTAGAAACCAGGACAGTCTTGAGTAATGTTCCCAAGATTCAGAGAAAGAATAGATAGATGTCAGATATCCCTAAGAGAGAAAGCAGAATAAATGCATGGAAACAATAATTGCAAGTAAGTAGAAAACTTGACCTGATTTGTAAAAAGGTGTGTCTTGAGATTGAGAATATTTGTAGTCATGTGACTTAGGGTTCACTGCGCAGCACACACTTGCAATTCAAAAGCGAACAGAGTTTAGACTAGGCCAGACCTGCACAGAATCTGTTTTGCAGGTAAAGGTGAAAGAGTAGTACAGAGAGACGCTCATGGCTTTCCCTCTTGCCGTGGCTGTGGCAGTGGCATGTGGCCAGTTGTACAGTGCCCAGCCATGGCGAGACCGTCACACCTCTGAGCTGCCCAGTATGACTTAATTACTCTGACTCCATAGCCTTTAGGACTCATAGTCTGACTCTCACAGAGTTTTGTGAGATACATAATAATTTTTAATAACTTCTTTTTTGCTTAAACCAGTTAGAAGGTGAAAATGCCTCTTCTTGAGTGTTAGTGGAGGAAATAATGTACTTGACTGTGAGAAAATTCTTGGAGCTCAGAAAACCAAAAATGTACATGTCAGTTTCTTGCAGTATATGTAGAAATTACTAAGTTTAATATGCCCAAAACATATTTGTACAAAAATATTCATAGCAGCTTTATTCAGAGTATCCCCAAACAGGAAACCAACAGAATGTTCCCCAATAGGTAATAGGTAAGCAAACTGCATTCTAATGGCAGAAATAGTACTCAACAGTTTGAAAGAGCACAAATTACTGATGCACAAGAATGGTGGTGAATCTCAAAAAACTGCACAAAGATTTCAGATAAAATGACATAATATATGATTCCATTTACATGAAGAACGTGGAAAAGTTATCTATAGTGATGGGAACAGAAAGTGTTTGCTCCCGGTGGTGTGGTATAGGATTTGACTGGAAGAAGTTACCAGAGAACTCTATGGGGGTAGAAATGGTCTGTATTTTCTTTTGGGTGGTAATTACATGGGTGTATACAATTATCAAAACTAATTGAACCGAGTGCAGTCAACCCTCTGAATCTGCATGCTTCACGTTTGTGAATTGAACCTCAGGATAAAACAGTTCCTGGGGGAGCAGGAGGATTGCGTTGTTGCTGAAGTGTGCTATGTAGTTAAGCCTACAGTGGTTGCGTCTGTGCTGGACATGCACAGGCTTTTCTTGTTGTTACTCCCTCAACAGTGCGACATAACAACTATTTACATGGCATCTGCATTGTATTAAGTATTGTAAATAATCTAGAGATGATTTAAAGTATACAGGAGGATATGTGAGTACTACACCATTTTATATAGTGAACTTGAGCACCCTCGAACTAGGGTATTGGGGAGGTCCCAGAACCCAATTCCCTGCAGATAATAGAGGGACAGCTGTACTTAAAATCTGAGCATTTTATTCTATGTAAATTTTATCTCAATTCAGTAAAGTACATGTGATTGAACAAACCACAAAAACAATCACTTGGGAAATTGAATATATATTCTTTTGGACATAGACAATGTAAAAATTGTATTAGTAGTTTCTTCTTGAGAAAGTACAATCATTGCCTATCAAAATTTAAGGGATGGCAATAGAGCTGTACCATAAATAAGTTCATTGCCTTAAACTATTGTTACTTTTTTAAAAGTGGGAAAAATATCTCTAAGGAACATGGAGGAGAAAAATAAAGAGATAAACAGTATGCAGAGATGGATTTATCAGAACAAAAAACTAATAGTGAAAAACAGAAAATTATTATATATTTTAAATTGAGAACTTCAATGTAATGCATTTGAGAATTTTGATAAAGTTAACTTTTTTTAATTGAAGAAGAAATTTTATAGTTACAAAAGTGTTACCTCAACATTTTCAGGCTCTGGTGATAAGTGAATTATTTCAAATGTTTCAGGAATTGAAAATTCTCATGCTGAACATAAACTGTTTTGGAACAGTTGCTTTTGTGAAGTTAGTATACTCTTAGTATGAAAACTTGGCACAGAAAGAGAAAACTATAAAGGCAGTAAAAGGTCGTGATTGCTAGGAATACTGAGGAATAGGCAGATAACAGGATTTTTAGGACAGTGAAAATACTCTGTATAATAATATAATGATGGATAGATATAATTGTACGTATGTCCAAACCCGAAGAATCTACTCTATCAAAAGTGAACCATAATATTAGCTGTGCAGTTAGAGTGATTATGATGTCAATATAGGTTCATCAGTTGTAACCAACTGCTCAGGTGGGTAATGGTGATGGGGGCATGGGGAGAGGCCATGCATGTATAAGGACATAGGAAATCTGACTCTCAATTTTGCTGTAAACCTAAAATTACTATGAAAATTAAGTCTTTAAAAGATTAATTAATAAATTTTTAAAACCTGGTGAGGAGAGCTTGAAAAAACTACAAGCAGACCGGTTGGTATAACTCAGTGGCTTGAGCATGGGCCTGCAAACCAAAGGGTCACTGGTTCAATTCCCAGTCAGGGTACATGCCTGGGTTGTGGGCCAGGTCCCCAGGAGGAGGTGTGCGAGAGACAACCACGCATTGATGTTTCTCTCCCTCACTTTCTCCCTCCTTTCTCCTCTCTCTAAAAATGAATAAGTAAATCTTAAAAAAATAAGAACTACCAGCAAACCTCATTCGTGCATGTCATACAAAAAAAAAGAAAAAAAACAAATAATAGCAAATTGAATTTAGCAATACATTACTAAAAGAATTATGCCATGGACAAGTAGGATTTCTCTCAGGAATCCAATTTAGGAAATATATTAATATAGCTAAATCTATGTATGGCCTAGGTAATATTATGTGATTCCTAAGCAGATACATACTTCTTTTTGGTAAATATTATAGAACTTGGAAAAGAAATGCAGTTAATTCTCTACTTTGAAAAGTGTTTCAGACCCACAGCCAACAAACTTAAATGTGTGGCATTGGTGATATTACCGTTAAAATCTAGGGGGGAAGCTAACCTGCTCATTTTTTTTTATGATGTGTTGTGAGTGTGGGTCAGTGAATTAAATACTAAATAAAAGAGAACTATTGGAAAGGAGGGAAGAAATATCTTTGTAGGCAATATAGGACCTATCTAGAAAAACAAAGTTGTGTCAAGTGGTTAATTACAGGAAATATGTACAAAAATAATGTGCAGATTTTGAAATTTACCATCAAATATATTGGAAACTATAGTCGTTTTAAAGTAAATTCCGAAGCAAGGCTAAGTCATCATAAACCACCCCAGGTAAAATTTACTTTGAGACATCATAAATCAGTAGAGAAGGGAAGGGTTGTTAGATGGGATTAGGACTTTGAAAAATGACAACTTTACATACTTGCTTGACTTACACAAAAGTTCAGAAAGATTTAAAGAATTTTTTTAAATTTTCTATTCTAACAGTACAAACTCTTATCAAAGTTAGAAACATATAGCAAGCTTTAGGGGAATGAAGGGCCTTATAAGTTTATAAGTACTGGAAGATGTTATAAAGGAAATGATCACTAAGTATAAATAAAAATGACATTGTTTTTTAAAAATATAAGTTCATTTGTAGCAGCTGGGGAAAAAAGCATTAGTATCAACCATGAAGGACTGAGAGGCAGCACACAAGCACAGTCTGAGAAGTCAGGCTGCCAGGGTGGAGCTGGACTTGGTCAGGACTTTGGACAGCTTGCAGTGGTTGGTTACTTAACCCTGTGTGCCTCATGTTCCTTGGTTGTAAAACGGAGAAAATAATAGTACTTTCCTCCTGTGATGATTAAAAAGATTAACTGATAAATCATGCCTGGTACATAGTAAATGCTCACTGGGTGTTAACAGCTAGCCATTATTGTCAAGTGACTCACACAGACACAGAAGAAAAACTGACAACTTCTCCTTCCTCCACAGATAAAGGATAAAAGAAACAAAAAAGAATTGTTGAGCATGAGTAATGATCATATTCTTAAATAATTACATCTAGTGCTGGTGGGGCTATAGTGAAAAGGATGTCCAAATAGGAGTATGAAGTGGTTTAACTTCAGAACGGAAGTTGTTGCTGTTTTTCAGTCACTAATTTCATTCTCTAAGCACATCCTAAGAAAAAATCTGGAATATAGGAAATACTTCTCTACAAAATAATTAAGTTGGGTTTTTAATAATGAAAAATTTGAAGCAATCTGAAAACTCAGTGGTAGAGAAATAGTTAAATAAATTATGGTAAATCTACTTGAAATGCTGTACTAAGCACCTGCAATCTTTTTTTTTTAATTTTGAAGTTTGTAACAACATGGAAAATGCAAATGCTATAGTGTTAGGTTGAAAGAGCAGAATATAAATTGGGATATGTGTGTGTGTGTTTATGATTATATCTAGAGTTTTTGAAGCATATGCTTAAGGAAAAAAAAGTCTGGAAATACACTAAAATGTTAACAGTAATCGTCTTCAGGTGCTGGCACTTTGGCTACTTCTTTGTTTCTCTGTAATTTCCACACTTAATGTAAGCTTATATTTTACCATAGGAAAAATATTTTTAGATTAGCGCTATGATTTTAGAGATGGTCTGTTTAGCTCATCTTTACTTTTAGTTTTTATATATAAAGTAACAAATTATATAAATCTGGCTCCTTTTGTAGATAAAGCAATGGTTTTAAAGCATCACCCAGACAAACGGAAAGCAGCTGGTGAACCAATAAAAGAAGGCGATAATGACTACTTTACTTGCATAACTAAAGGTAAGAAAATATATTAGAGTCAGGAGCTTCTAATAATGATGATTATTAATTGCTGGGATTGGGTTTCCAATGTACAGTGCAGTTCATTTAAATATATCATGACATATTAAAAACATTTTTAGTTACATCTGGTTATTTCTGCTAATCTTCCTGGGAGCCTCACTACACAAAGTGAGGTTCTCCCAACCAGCAGCATCAGCAGCACCTTGCAGCTTGTCAGAAATGCAGAAGCTCAGAGTCCCCACACCAGACTTACTGAATTGGAATCTGTATTTTAACTAGATCACCAGATGACTTCTTTTTTTAAGTATACGTGTAGAGTACCATCCAGTGGATCTGAGCTAGGCCCTTGGTTTCTGCAGTTCTTTTATATTTTTTTTAATCTTTTATCCTCACCCCAGTACACTTTTTCATTTCTTTGAGAGAGAGGAAGGGAGAGAGAGAAACATTGGTGCAAGAGAGAAGCACAATTAGTTGCCTCCCACACCCGGACTGGGACTGAAACTGCATCCTAGGTATGTGTCCTGGCCAGGAATTAAACCTGCAACCCTTCTGTTACCGGGCAGTGCTCCAACCAGCTGAGCCGTACTGGCCAGGGCACCAGGTGATTTTATGAGAAACACATCCTAGGTTAATTTATATGTATTATATCCAATGATGAAAATACTGAGACCTTTCTCCATTTCAGATATAATACTTTATAGGACTAAACTGTTCCTCCGATGTTTGGCTAATTTATATCAAGATGTTGTTTCTATCCTAATATAGTACCAACAGCTGTTTATTGCTATTTACATAGCCATATTACATATTTACATATCCTCATTAAACAGATTAATATAGGTACAATCATTTCTAAATATTTCCTTAAATGTGATTTTACATTTTGATGCTAGTTGTTAAAAAAATGTGCCCTGGCCAGTGTAGCTCAGTGGATTGAGCGTGGGCCTGCGAACCAGACGATCGTGGTTCGATTCCCAGTTAGGCACATGCCTGGGTTGCAGGCCAGTTCCCAGCAGGGGACTCACTAGAGGCAACCATACATTGATATTTCTCTCCCTCTCTCCTTCCCTTCCCTTCTAAAGATAAATAAATAAAATCTCAAAAAAAAATTTTTTTTAAATTGTATACACACTTTTCAAACTCATTGTCCCACTCTTACACGCAATGTTCAAGATGCGTAAGATCCTTTGATCTTTCAAAACCTTGGGATCTAACAGTTAATTTTCTAACAATTTATTTTTCCTCAGGGGATGAGTATTTTTTAATAATGTTTTTATTTTTTAATTACCCTTAACATACAGTATTATATTAGTTTCTGTTGTACAACCAGAGGATAGACATTCATATAACTTATGAAGTGATTACACCAATAAATATAGTAGCCATCTGACGCCATACAGTTGTTACAGTATTGTCTGTATTCCCTATGCTGAACTTTACGTCCCTGTGACTTCTTTGTAACAGCCAATTTGTATTTTTTTTAATCCCTTCATCTTTTTCACCAGTCTCACTAACCCCCTCCTATCTGCCAGCCATCAGAATGTTATCTCCATCTCTGAATCTGTTTCTGCTCTGCTTCTTTGTTTATTTTGGATTTTAGTTTCCTCATATAAGTGAAATCACAGGGCATTTGTCTTTCTCTGACTTTTTTTCACTCAGCACAGTACCCTGTAGGATCATCCATGTTGTTGCAGCTGGCAGGATTTCATTTTTTCTTTTTTTATGGCTAAGTCATTCCATTGTACATATACACTATTTCTTCTTTATCCATTCATCTATTGATGGACACTTAGATTGCTCCCATGTCTTTTTTTTTTCTTTTAGAGGGAAGGGAAGGGAGGGAGAAAGAGGAGAAGAGGAACATCAATGTGTGGTTACCTCTCATGCATCCCATACTGGGTACCTGGCCCACAACCCAGGCATGTACCCTGACTGGGAATCAAAGCATCGACCCTTTGGTTCACAGGCCTGCACTCAATTCACTGAGCTACTAGCCAGGGTTCATATCTTGGCTATTGTAAATAATGTTGCAGCAAACATATGAGTGTATATGTCTTTTTGATTTACTACATTTTGCCGTGTATAATGCGCATGCATGTTTTTGGCCCAAATTTTCAGGAAAAAAGTCTTTGGTTTTAATTAATTAATTAATTAATTAATTAATATTTAGAAACAAAACTGATTATCGTATTCCAGGGAAGCTCTTTGTCTGTCCTTCCATTCTAAATAATAACTTTGCTGGGTAAAGTAATCTTGATCGTAGGTCCTTGCTTTTCATCCACTTTGAAAATTTTGTGCCAATCCCTCTGACCCACAGAGTTTGAGAAATCGACTGGCAATTGTATGGGAGTTCCCCTGTAGGTAACTAACTGCTATTCTCTTGCTGCTTTTGAGATTGTCTTTAACCTTTGGCACTGTAATCGTGGTATGTCTTGATGTGGGCTTCCTTGCCTTCATCTTGTTTGGTACTCTGCATTTCCTGGACTTTCGTATCATTTTCCTTCACTAGGGTGTAGGGGAGTTTCCTGTCATTTTTTTAAAATAGGTTTTCAGGTTTTGCTCTCTTTTCCTTCCAGCATCCCCATGATGTGAGTGTTGATATCCTTGAGGTTGTCCCAGAGGCTCCTTAAACTATCCTCAGATTTTACTTATTTTTAGAGAGGGGAAGGGAAGGAGAAAGACAGGGAAAGAAACATCAGTGTGAGAGAGAACCATCAATAGGTTGCATCTCATATACTCCTAGCCAGGGAACAAACCCACAAGCTTGTGCCCTAGTCAGGAATCAAATCAGCAGCCTTTCACTTTGCAAGACAACGCCCAACTGAGCCACACCCGTCAGGGCCATCTACTGTATTGTTGATTCCCTGTAATGTGTTCTTTATTTCAGTTAATGCATTCTCCATTTCTGACTGGTTCTTTTTTATGTGTTCCATGTCCATTTTTATGTTTCCTATCTCTTTGTTGTTGAAGTTCTCACTAAGTTCATTTACTCTTCCCCTGAGATCATTCAGCATCATATAACCAGTGTTTTGAATTCTGCATCTAGTCAATTGCTTGTCTTCATTTGTGCTTTTTCTGGAGTTTTGTTCTTTCACTTGGGACATGTTTCTTTGTCTCCTCATTTTGGCTGCCTCCCTATGTTTGTTTCTGTGTATTAGGTAGAGCTGCTACATGTCCTGGTCTTGGTAGAGTGGTTTTATGCAGTAGGTGTCCTGTAGAGCCTAAGGGCACACAGCCTATTAGGTCACCTGAGCTGGGCATTCCAGGTGTGTGCACCCTCCTGCTGTAGTTGAGCTTTGATTGCTCTTGGCACCTAAGTGGGAGGAATTTACCTCCATCTTGATTGGCTCCAGTGACTGGCCGTGGCCACCATGGAAATCTGCTGTTCAGGGCCTCACTCTACAGAGAAGGACTGGCTTCAGGAGGGCTCTGGTGCCCGATGAGTTTGCCCTTGAGTGTGTCATTCAGGGAGGTGGTTAGGTGGTGCTTCATCATGATCTAAAGCTTTCCACTAGGTTAATTGATTCTGGGGCCTCCTGGGAGGTTCAGTCCGAGATCCAGTTGCCACCTGTGCCTTGTCCAGAGCAACCTGTCATGAGCTACAAAGCGATCTGCAGATGGTTGCTGGGCTTGGAGGTGCTGGGAGAGGCCAAGTTGTGAGTGTACTAAAGCTGGCCTGGAACCACTTAGCAATATGTATGAGGTATGTAGAGGCTAGGTGCTGCTTGTTTAGGTTTGTGAAGTTTGAAAGATTTTAGGCAAGTCCAAAGCATGAGCCAAGACAAGCTGCTTGTATGGAAAAGCCACTGGAAACAACTTGAGTGGGCATGCAAGTTAGGTGGGGCAGGATCTCAGGGATCACCACAACAGAGAGAACAGTGTTGTCAGGTTGCTGAAGACTCAGATATGGTGCCCACCTGCGGACTCTGTGAAGAGAGGCCTCAGCAAAGGAATAATGGTCTCTGCTAGCACTTCTGTCAGGGAGAAAGCTGCCCCTTCAACCTTTGCCTTGATGCTGGACAATTCAGGTCCTCTATGTCCCTGGTGTCTTTTAAGCTGCTCAGAGCAAGTGAATCCATGTAAGACTGTGTGTGGGCCCTTTAAGAGGAACTGCCTAGAATCTAGAAGCCCAGAAGTTATGGGGACTTCTCTTCCTGGCACCGGAACCCTGGGCTAGGGTCCTCGGTTCCCCAGTGTAGGGCTGGGACACCTCGTTCCTCTAGGGGGGCCTCCACAGTGGAGATATTTCTTTCAGTTTTCATCCACCACACGTGGGTGTGGGACCAGCTCATTTGGGATCTCTATTCATTCTACCAGTCTCAGTGTGGCTTCTTTATATCCATAGTTATAGGACTCCTGTTCAGGTAGATTTCAAGCATTTCTGAATGATGGTTGTTTTGTAACTTAGTTGTAATTTTGATGTGATTTATGGGAGGATGTGAGACCCATTTACCTATATCCCCATCTTGACCATAAGCCAAGGAATGAGTATTTAACCATTGTTTTATCATTTGTCTTCCAGAAGAGCCATTTAAGGAAGTTCAATTATATGCAGTAATGCTAGAGTTTTCATTACCTAAATCAGTTCTACTCCCCAAGCACACAAAATTTTTAAATACAGAAAACAACATTATTTAAAGGAAGGGTTTATTTTCTCACAGAAAAAAAATGTCATAGTACTGTAACCTTATCATTTTTTCCTCAGCTTATGAAATGTTATCTGATCCAGTGAAAAGACGAGCATTTAACAGTGTGGATCCTACTTTTGATAACTCAGTTCCTTCTAAAAGTGAAGCCAAGGACAGTTTCTTTGAAGTGTTTTCCCCAGTGTTTGAAAGGAATTCCAGGTGAGTTAAGGCATCCCCTTGTGATCGTAATGATCTATTGCAGCGATTTTCAACTTTTTCCATCCCATGGCACCTATAAACTAATTACTAAAATTCTGCACCACACCAAAAATATTTTTTTGCATTTCTGACAGAAAAATAAGTATAATTTTGATTCATGTACACTGAATGGCTATCGTTGTGTTGGCTGTTGTCATTTTTTGATTTAACAACCTAAGGGAAAAGAGGTCAGTGCCACAGATTTAAATAATCAGGTATTGCATGTTTTAAAAATTCTTGTGGCATACCGGTTGAAAATCACTGCTCTGTTGGCCTGCCTGTTTTAGTCTCCAGGTTTCTGTTTGCTCTATAAACAAAGTTTATCCTTCCATAGTGAAATTCTTGTATAACTCACTGCATGTGTTTCTTTTATGTTTCCTTTGGGGAACAGAACTGACTTTATGCAGTGCGATACTGATACTTAGGTCTCACTAGTTCCTCCTTTTATTGCTTCTCCTTTATTGTTAATGGTTACATTACTTTATTGAAAAACAGTTTTTTTCTTTTAACATCTTATTATGAGGTTCTCTGACAAAGGATGACTTACATTTAAGATTAAAGCATATGTAGTTTATTTCATTTAAATCAGTTTTTACATAGGATATACCAGTATTCTAAATTTTTTGGTTCCATCGGCATTGAAAAGTTTTTACAGAGTACATCTTGACTGCACATTGGAATTACCTGGAGAATGTGAAAAAGTCCTGGTACCTGGGTGCCATCTAAAGAGATTGTGGTTTCAGTGAAATTGTTTTGGAATTCACGTAGGGGTGTTATGTTCCCAGGTGATTCTAATGCGCAGCCAAGTTTAAGAACCACTTTGATTAGCCATTTGGTATGGCCTGATATTTCCTCCAGGCTTTCTTCTCACATTTGTTTTTTAATAGTGCTGAAGGTGGTGAAAGAAAGAAAAAAAAAGTAGTGTATTATTTTTTTATGGAATGGTTCTATAGAGTGGAAAATGTGTCAGTAAGCAACCTTAGGATCCCTCACTTTGTGACGTATGTGCTAGGTAAAGTGCTGAACCTCAAAGTCGTGCCTCTTAGGGAGCAAATGGTAGTAATGAGGGGGTGGAATTCGGTCTCCTGTGCTAGTATTAACATTTTTTAAAAGCCTAGGCCTATGTAGGTTGCTTCTGTACTGCCTGTTTACAGGCAGGAGCCAAGTGAGCTTTGAAAAGGAGGCTTAGTGCTACTTTTCCTAGCCAGCCATTACAACCCTGTAATTTATAGAATTAAAGATAACCTGATGGTTAAAACACCAATTCATTATTTTCTCTCCCATCCCCATCCACCTTTGTCCTCTGTTGCACCTACATTGTTTCATAATCTTCTAGTTCCTAATCTTCCAGCTCTCTCTCTTAGTCCTAGAGGATCTAGGAGAGGGAGATTTGGGAATCAGTAAAAACTCTTGTTTTTAATAAATTCATTTGTCTGTTGAACTTTTGTACCAAATTTTTAATTGAATTTTTCTTTCTTTTAATATTTCAAGATGGTCGAATAAAAAAAATGTTCCCAAACTAGGTGACATGAATTCATCATTTGAAGATGTAGATGCATTTTATTCTTTCTGGTAAGTGAAATACACTGATTTTATGATGCTGTCATTTTTTACACTTGATCTTAGCCAAAAGGCCAAGAAGCGATAATGATGCTGTCATTTTTTAAGAAGGCGTATGTGTTCAGTAAGTACTTAATTGACTCTTCATAAATTAATTAAGGTATGGGAGAACCTTCACTGAGCAAAAGCACTTTTTCAGAAATTAGTACATATTTTCACATAACAATGTATTACCTCCTATGTGATATTTAGACTTCTAGGATTTTTTAATGTTTTCTATTAATCAAATTTCTAGATATCAAGCATGCTATAGTGGTAAAAAATGGAAATTGAGAAGTCATTTGAACTGAACAAAAATAAATACATATTCACTTAGCTATCCTGCTATTAAAAGTACTTGGGTACATGTGGAGGAAGCAGTACTATTTGTCTCTATAACGAATTTCTTAATTTTAATAAGCACAATATTCTGTGGTTATTTTGTATGTGCTGTATTTTCTCATTAAGAATCTGGTAAATTAAGACAAAATCATTGTAGAACAAAAACAATTAAATTTAGCTCTATCACTTGTATTTGCTTTTATCCTCAGAGGACGAAAACCAGAGATAAATAACCACTACTGTGGTTACTTTAAGGCTTGACAGACTAGCAAAGGTGGAGGCAGGGAAAACTTAACAAGTCCCCAGCAAGAGAGAAAAACCTGACAGAAGGGATAGCAGGGAGGTATGATTTTGACCAGGAGAAATGATAAGTATATTTTAGATTTTTATACCAAATACATTGTCATTTAAAGAAGAAGAAAGACTTGAGCATAGTGTTAATTCAGTACCAAAAGGAGTGGATGGATCTATTAAAATAAATTCATCCACTTGCCATTAATGTTTTTAAAATTATATACCTCTAAGTTAATTTTAAGGAGTTTATTCTTGTTTGATTTTACTTCTGCCTGTAGGTATAATTTTGATTCTTGGAGAGAATTTTCTTATTTAGATGAAGAAGAAAAAGAAAAAGCAGAGTGGTATGTATATAAATCATTAATAAAGGAAGATATTTAGTTGGTGTTTTGGTATTTGTGATGATGTAAAAATTTCTTTTTAAATGAGCCTTGATATTTTGAGACCCCTCTTCTCACAAGTTAAGCTAAATGAGGCCAGATCAGTAGTCAGTTAAGATATACTTCAGAAAATGTCAAGGAGTAGAATTGTCCAAAAAGCTCAGTTCAGCAAACTCTTTTTCTTCGAGTTGCTTAACCTACATTTTATTTTAATTTTCCCTGGAACATTTGGTTGGCATAAATATTCCAAAAATATTAACACAAATTAATTATAAATAGAATCACACTTTAATGTTAATAGTGACAGCATTATAACCTTTTCAGGCGTTATTTACATATAAATTTATATTACATTTTTAGTCTTACCTAGAGCAATATTTTGTTTCCAATATTTTCTATTTTATAGTCGTGATGAGAGGAGATGGATTGAAAAGCAGAACAGAGCAACAAGGGCACAAAGAAAAAAAGAAGAAATGAACAGAATAAGAACATTAGTTGGTAAGTATAATTGATTTTTTTAAGTTATTTAATCAAATGTTAGAAATTCAAAAGATTTAACTATTTTTCTGGTAGATAATGCATATAGCTGTGATCCAAGAATAAAAAAATTTAAGGAAGAAGAAAAGGCCAAGAAAGAAGCAGAAAAGAAAGCAAAAGCAGAAGCAAAACGGAAGGAACAAGAAGCTAAAGAAAAAGTAAGATGACTGATGAAGTTGGACTTGAAATGTTCATAAAATAATTTTCAGATCTCATTGGAAAACTATAATGTGAAAGCAGAGAATTAGGTGCTACTGTGAATGAATCATGATAATTTGTACAGTTGATAAAGGGATCTTCCGTACCAGTAAATTTTTGAGTGAAAACATGATGTCATAAGAATTTCTGTAATACCATGCTTATTTTTAATATGTATCTTTTATTTCTAATCAGTATTTGTAGAACTTTACCAGCTGCTTTTCCCCATTCAACCGTCAGTCTTCAATAAGTTTGACATATCATCTTTTTTCTAAATTAATTTATTAAAAGATTGAACTTTTTTCAGTAAGATTATAGAGCATTTGGGAATTCTAATTTGCTTATTTAAATGATTTTATTCCCCACTTTAAAGCAAAGACAAGCTGAATTAGAAGCTGCTCGATTAGCTAAAGAGAAAGAAGAAGAGGAAGTTAGACAACAAGCATTATTGGCAAAGAAGGAAAAAGATATCCAGAAAAAAGCCATAAAAAAGGAAAGGCAAAAACTTCGAAACTCATGCAAGGTGTGTCAGACTGACTGAACAAACTAGGTAACAAGTAAATGAAGTTGCTGATTAAACTTCAAAATAATTCTTTTTTTATACCATGCAAATATAATTAAACTGTTATACATATTTTATCTCAAAATGTAAATGTTTTTAAATTTACTTGTTAAAGATTTTACACATGCTTTTATTTCAGTATGCAACTCGGATTTTTTTAATCTAAACATGCCATTTTCAAAGCTAAGAAACTTATTTAATATTCTAATATTTGGTCTGTATTCTAGTGTCTTGATTATCTTAGTAATGTCTTTTTATCATTGGTTTATTAAGGTTAGGATGTAAATAAGATATTTGCAAAGGCTTCAGTTTCATGTCACCTAATTGTGTAACAGTTATCACCATCTTTCCTCCCTCCCTCTATTGCCATTCATTTGTTAGAGGAACCGTATCCTTGTTCTGTTAATGTGCCACAACTTGCTTTCGGCTGTCCGCTTCCTTAATTGTGCAAAATTAATTCTTACCTTAGAAAAAGTTATTTTAGAAGTTAATCCTCAGTGTTTTTAAGGATTTAAAAGCTTTTATTTTTACCTAAATAAAGAGATGGCTTAGGTGAGTACTGATAGTTTGCATTGAAATGTATTTTTCACTTAAAAATATTGATCAAAAAATCCCAGAAGGTTTCAAATGTGGTTTTGTTCAAGAGATGTTCTTAAATTTATAGTGGTAGTCAAAGACTAATACTGTTCCTTATCAGAAAATACGAAATATTTTCCTCAGATTTTACCTAGAAATTTGTTTTGAGAAGGATGCAGTATATCGTAGTGGTAAAGAGCATTGGCTTAGGTTCGAAGCAGCCTGGGTTCCAAGTCCTTCTCTACTTACTGTCTGTGGCCTTCAGGCTGTTGCCTCAAACCCCTTTGTTCCTCAATTTCCTCAGCTACAAAGTAGCTGAAACAATATCTAGTGATGGAGTTGTGAAGACTAAATGAGACCATTTACATATAGTGCTTGGCACATTGGGCATATAATGTGACATCAAAAAAATTAAAAGGCCAATTAGGAAATAAAGAGCTTAAATAGTTCTTAGAGATGATGCTTAAATGAGGTTAAAAGTTCTGGCATTTGGTAACTTTGTTTTATTGCCCCTTTCCAGCATGAGTTCAGTTATTCATTTATCAAATATCTGTGTGCCAGGCAGTTACAATTAATGTGGATATAATGATGACACAGTCCTTGGCATTAAAGGAATCTCCTAGTGAGTGATGGAGAATGAGAAACAGCTGTTTCTAACACTATAAGATGAGTAGTAGGATGAGAAGGTACCAAAAAAGTGGTCAGGGAGGGCTTTCTGGATCTGGTAGGATTTAGTCAGGTAAAGCAGAAGGTGTGAGATTAGCAGTGAGATATCACAGAGCATTGAGAATGCAGTATTCCAGAGGGATGGGGTTTAGTGAGCCAGAGACAGCTCAAGAGGTAAGGAGGAGCCCGGTCTTGAAGGACATTATATGTCTTGCTAATTTAAATCTGATACTGAGTTGGTTTTAGTCAGGATGCTTAGACTAGTGTTAGAGAAACTAATTAGGAGACTTTCACCATAATCCAAGTGAGAATATTATGGTATGAACCTTAGTTTGTGCCATAGAGATGATAGGAGTAGAAAAAGGTAGATGAAATGGACCAATATTTAGGAGGCAGAATAGGCTGCTACCTTTTGGGTATCAATTATATGTTGGAGGTATTAGAGAAGGAGGGAGGGTTAATATATGTCTTGGTTTCTTGTATGGGATAGTGGCTGGGTGACATTATAATTCAGTAAAATACAAAACAGAGGAAGAGGCAAAAACTGGGGGAGATGATGATTTCAGTTTCAGGCCTCTTAAGCACAGTGAGGCACTTAAATGAAGATAAGTGATGGGGTGTACAAGTCCAGAGTTCAAGAGTAGGATTAGAGTGCCACATCTCAGTGGCACTAGGAACCTTGTGAGTAAATGAAATCACCCAGGGAGACAATACAGTGAGGAGGGTGGAGGATGGAACCCTGGCAAACTGCAATACTAAAAGTACTAATAGAGAAAGAGGAGCCTGAAAAAAGTGACCCAGATAAATAGGAAGAAAATCAGTAGTGCTTTTGGAAGCCTAGGAAAGTGTGAACAGTAAAAGACAAATTGGAACCTTAGTGAGAGCCAAACTACACAGATTAAGGAAGCAAAGAAAAGTGAGGAATGGAAGGCATAATGGGAAATACTTTCCAATTCTTGTACATCCAGATACATCACTGTGTTCCATTCTAAGCATAATCTTTAGTTAATCGAATTTTTCTGATACTTCCTATTCTTTAACACATTACCTTTTTCTTTAGTTTCAGCAAAATTAAAATTTCCAGCCCTTGTCAGGTGGGTCAGTTAGTTGGAGTATCATCCTGTACATGAAAGGTTGCAGGTTTGTTCCCCAGTCAGGGCATGTACAGAGGGCAACTGATTGATGTTTCTTTCTCTCTCTTTCCCTCTTCCTCTTTCCCTCTCTCCCTCTCCTCCCCCCACCCCCTGACCCCTTCCTCTCTAAAATCAATAAAACACATCCTTGGGAGAGGATTAAAACAATAATAATAATAAAATAAAATTTCCAGGGAATTTTAATAGTTTTGGAAATTTTAGTAGTAGTTAAGCTGCCTATTCTAAGTAGTTCAACCCACACTACTTAGAATAGGCAGCTTAACAAAGGGATTTTAACTTGAGTCAATGTAAGATTTGATTCTTAAGTGGTTCTCAAAGGAATATTCTTTTATAATACCCAGAGTTCTTCTGCACCATCACCTTTGTTGTTTTGCTCTCCCACCCACTTGGTAATGCCTTTTTTTTTTATTGCTAGCAGGTCTGGAAGAGACCTGGGAAGTACCTTGGAAGTGTGGTTGTTGATGGTCAGAAGGCCATATGCTCCCCTCATGAACCTCTTGAGAATTTTGTGCTTTTTAATTGTGTCTGTGGATGTATTTTTGAATGTCAGTAGGTACAAGATGAAAATGTTTATGTTTGTGCTTTTAGACCTGGAACCACTTTTCTGACAATGAGGCAGAACGGGTTAAAATGATGGAAGAAGTGGAAAAACTTTGTGATCGCCTCGAATTAGCAAGGTATAACTATAGAATTAATACTGAAATCTTCTCCTGGGTTTAGAATAAAGTTTCATCCCTTTTTCCCCCTTAGTTTACAGTGCTTGAATGAAACACTCACATCATCTACAAAAGAAGTAGGAAAGGCCGCTCTGGAAAAACAGGTAATAGAACATATCACTCCTACTTTGTATTTAGCATATATTTCTGTTTGTCTTGCTTTCACCTCAGTATTTCCCCACCTAACATGTAAGTTACTACCAGGGCAAAGAGGGCATTTCTCTTGGGTCCCTCCTCTGCTTTGCTTGCAGTAAGTGGTATTGTTGATTTATTTAAATTGCACTTTGTGTATATAGTTACAATATATAATGTTTGATTTGTGTTATCCTAGCACATTATTCATAGGTTTTTTTAATCATTCTTAGAAAAAAATACTTGTTTTGACTATTCCTTGAGTATTTTTATAGGATAATAATATATAGAGCAAAAGATATATTTGCTCTGTCTAGTATAAACCTTTTATTTTACAGATGAGGAAACAGGCCCAGAAATTCAATTCAGTGCAACGAGTATTAGTACCTACTATACATAGCACTGTGCCTAGGTGATCTGTCAAAATGCCTAATACTGTGGCTGCCACAAGGAGTTCAAGAACAATTAGGCTGAAGAGAAAAGGCCTAAGGACCAAAATATGAGGGGCCCACAGTAAATGCTGTAGGTTAGACAGGAAGTGCCAACCCCAGGTCGGAGTGGTCAAGGAAGGCTCAGTGGAGGGTTTGAGCCAGCCTTGAGGATGGACGATGTGAAAATGAAGGTCAGGGCAACAGCATGAACTGTAAAATACAGGGAGCAGTAGGAAGTTAGAGGGGATGAAGTTGGTTAGGGAAAGTAGCACCAAGTTAAGCATGTTTTTAATACCATGAGGGCTAGTTTCCATTCCTAGAGATCTTTGAGTAGGAAAGGGTTACCACTGCACTATTATTAATCTCCATTGATAGGCAGGAAGTATTAGGTAAGTTACTAGTTATAAGACTGTTCTTGGAAGGCTTGGACTGGGAGAATAATGATGAGAATTATTGGAAACATTGGGATTTAGTGACTGGTTCTGTGGAATTGAAGTGAGGAAAGGAGTCCAGAATGACTCCAAGAGAGCATCCCACAGAAGCAACAAGGTCACGTAAAGGTTTTCTTTTTTCACTTGTGCATGTCTGACTATAGATTGTAAGTATCGTTGTAAAGGGTAGAACCTCAAGTTAAAACAGAGGCCACTTTACTGTGCTGTTACCTTTTAGATAAAAATAATTGAAATTACCTGCTGAAAGAGTGGGTATGAGCTTAAAGGTTTGAAATGGCCTTGTGTGTGAATAATCCAGTGACTAGAGGCTTGACAAGTAGTGTCCAAGGCAAGTAGAAGTCACATGATAGAAATACAAGGTGGGTCAGGCAGAGAGGGTGGTTCTTGGTTCCTTAAGCAGAGCCTTGGCAGCCCATAAGCCAGAGTGAAAAGCTGATGCCAGTCTTGGGATTCCCCTGGATCATTGTCAGGACAATACTGTGAGTTGAGAAGAATCACAGACCCCACCCAGAAAGGGAGTGTAGAGAAGCAAGATGCTTTAAGTCCCTGACTTACCTATTATATTTGTGTAGATAGAAGAAATAAATGAGCAAATTAGAAAAGAGAAAGAGGAAGCTGAGGCTCGAATGAGACAAGCATCTAAGAATGCAGAGAAATCAACTGGTGGAGGTGGAAATGGCAGTAAAAACTGGTCAGAAGATGATCTGCAATTACTAATAAAAGCTGTGAACCTCTTCCCTGCTGGAACGAATTCAAGGTGCTAATTTTAATCAAATTTCTCTTCATTGCATACTGGAGCCTGGGGTTAATGTAGACGAACATCCAACTAACAGCATTGGTTATAGCAGGAACTTCCAGAGATAAACTTCAGTCTGGACAGACTCTTCCACTAAATTCTGTGCCACAGTGGAAAGTATGAAAAGCAAGAATGTATTTTGAACCTACTAGTCTTAACAACTTACACCAACACAAACACATACACAGCAGGATAATTCATCAGTATCTCAGGAAGCTAAAAATTATGAGACAAACCTCAGCTGTTATGTTGGCTTATTCCTTCATGGCTTGTATTAGGGACTAGAGTTTGTGTCAGTCTTAATTCATCGTTGCTTCTCACCTCAAGCCTGAGCTTACTGCAAAGTTTTGACTTCGGAACTTAAAGAAGTCTTAGAAATCCAGACTCCCTCATTTATAAGATCAGGAAACTAAATCTGTTTTCGGAGTCATTTATCTCCTAAGTATGTATACAAATGGTGGGATACACAAATGTGAGGTTTTATTTCCATTGATTTGTACATAAAATCTGTAAGATTTTATAAACTTGAAACCAAGATTATATAGTTGGTTTACACATATGAAAAGCAAAAACCATAGGCAATGGTGATAATTACACCACCAATTTAGAGCTATAGATTTATACTTAACCCTCCTGCATTAAAAATGTAAGGGTCAGTGGCATGGTTCGGTGGATTGAACCAGTGTCGCTGGTTCAATTACCAGCTGCAAGCTAAGTCGTTCCCCCAGTAGGGGGCATGCAAGAGGCAACCACACACTGATGTTTCTCTCCCTCTCTCCTTCCTTTCCCCTCTCTCTAAAAATAAATAAAACATTTTAAATAAATAGAAATGGAAGGGTCAATCTGGTTTTTGTTTTGGAGGGTTCTTTCCTTTATTATCATATTGATTGCTCTAGATGGGAAGTTATTGCTAATTATATGAACATACATTCTTCTTCTGGAGTGAAGAGAACTGCCAAAGATGTTATCAGCAAAGCAAAGAGTCTGCAAAAACTTGGTGAGTTACAGTTTTGTTTCTTTGATACCTTGAAATACTTTAAAATAATCTATACAATGTAATGAAAGACTAAATGAGGTGATCTGTAATCTGTTTAAATTTTTTCATCCTTCAGACCCACATCAAAAAGATGACATAAACAAAAAGGCTTTTGATAAATTTAAAAAAGAACATGGAGTGGTGCCTCAGGCAGACAATGCAGCACCTTCTGAACGATTTGAAGGTAATTAAATTTTTTCTTTAAGTAGAAAATGCTAGCCATGTATCCACACTGTGTGAAGATACAAGACCTAAGGTCTGTGTTCAGAATGATTGAGAAGTAAAGTTTTTAGCAGATGAGGTGTAAAGCAAGCATTTCAGGACAGTCGTGAATTTAGTTAACAACTGAGAAGTGCAGTTCTTTCACAGTGTCCTTGGCAGGGGCCGAGCGGGGGAGGTGTTTTGTTCATGAGATTTTACAAATCACTGCTGGAGGATATTGGGACAATTGAAATTGGATAGGTCTGTAGACTACCCTGACTGAAAAATACACTGTAACTGTCTAAGAAAATGATCTTGTTTTTATGGAAGAATTAGAAATAAAGGGGCAGCATGTCTGCAATTTACATGAGTGTGTGTACAGTAAGTATGGTAAAGTGTTCACATGTTGGGAATCGGGGCAGAACAGAGATTCCTTATACTCTGAAATAATTTCAAACTGAAAATCATGACCCAGCCTCCCTAAGCCTCCTTCAGAAGTGGGTTATGAAAAATATTTAATGGGTCATGAATAGAAGGTGTCAGAGAACATTACACCCATTTTATGAGCATTTTCTGTGGAACTTTTGTCATGTATGTGTTGTGGGATGTGACATTTTTTTTCTGTTGAGTTTCTGAGCAAGTTTGAAAAAGTTGTTTCCCGTCATGCATTTCTGAGCCACCAGTCCTTTCTCCCCTAAATTAAGCTAATCTTGGGTATGTTTTCCAGATCACCATTCCAAATATGTATTTTGGGATTAGCTAATAGCCTTGACTTTTACATGTTAACCTGCCCCTATCCTCTAGTTTAATAGTCATACTTTTCCTGTGCTCCTAAGACTGGTTCATTATCCCAAAACTTTTTTTGAAAATATTGAGACAATGTTATAAAGGGGAAAAATACATCCTGCAGTTGCAAAAATCAAGGGTTTTTTAGGGGCTTGGGTTGGGCATCATTTGGGCTTTTAAGGGCAGCACCAAAGTGGAAGTTTAGTATAGCTGGAGGGGCAGTTTTTAGGGTTTTTTTCTCCTGCTCCCTTATGCCTTCCACAGAGTAGCAGACAACATTCAGATCTGAGCACACTGTTCTGAGCCCTTCCTTCTCAGGCTTGTTTCCATGTGGGAGGCAGACTGCAATGGTTGTGCAGACAGCCAGTCTTGTGAGGAGAGAGGTGACCCTGTGAGGGAAGGAGTGTGGGCATGACTCCTCTTCACCTCTGATGGGCCTAATGGACAGTCTCCTCTTTCTTTAATTGCACCAGTAAGCAGCAAGCTGGCACCAATTTTTTTTTAAGATTTATTTTTTAGAGAGAGGGGAAGAGAAACAGCAGTGTGTGGTTGCCTCTCATGCGCCCCCTACTGGGGACCCAGCCCACAACCCAGGNGGCAGCACCAAAGTGGAAGTTTAGTATAGCTGGAGGGGCAGTTTTTAGGGGTTTTTTCTCCTGCTCCCTTATGCCTTCCACAGAGTAGCAGACAACATTCAGATCTGAGCACACTGTTCTGAGCCCTTCCTTCTCAGGCTTGTTTCCATGTGGGAGGCAGACTGCAATGGTTGTGCAGACAGCCAGTCTTGTGAGGAGAGAGGTGACCCTGTGAGGGAAGGAGTGTGGGCATGACTCCTCTTCACCTCTGATGGGCCTAATGGACAGTCTCCTCTTTCTTTAATTGCACCAGTAAGCAGCAAGCTGGCACCAATTTTTTTTTAAGATTTATTTTTTAGAGGGGAAGAGAAACAGCAGTGTGTGGTTGCCTCTCATGCGCCCCCTACTGGGGACCCGGCCCACAACCCAGGCATATGCCCTGACTGGGAGTCAAATCTCTGACCCTTTGGTTCACAGTCCAGTGCTCAATCCACTGAGCTATACCAGCTAGGAACCATTTTTTTGAATAGTGTTTTCTCTTGGGAATTTTACAGCATTACATGTTCCATTTATTTTGGTGTTGTGAACTGGAGAACAGAAAATTATGTTACTTCCATCTTTTTTCTGAGAGAGGGAATGAATTAAGTCCATGGTGTTAAATGTGAGCAGCAAACCAGTAAAAGGAAATTCTGCTAATGGCTTATCATAACTTAAAAGCTGACTTCAAAAGTTCATTTGCCTTCAAATAGAAATTCTCTACCTTATGAGCTGGTGTGGTGGTGTTGTCTAACTTGTCACAGTATGTCTGTGTTTAGTAACTTCTGTTTCTAGGCTTCACTTTGTAGCGTATCTCACAGGAAGCAATTACCAGTAGTAGTCAGACTGCTGGTAGGATAAGTGTAACTGCATTTTCACTGCATAGTCTGAAGTAATTAAAGTGCAAGTATCTATTAACTTAGAATAACCAGTCATCTTTTTAACCATTTAACATTGTCTTACGGAAGTGGTGGAATGTGTAATACTTATATCCTTGAGAGAAATTTTTTTCCTGGTATGCGTATGATGTTTTCTCAAACAGTAAAAGGTTTAGTTTAGTAGAGGCACCTGGCATTTGCTCCACAAGTTTTTAGTTGTGTATGTGCCACACTGGAACACGGAATCTACAGCACGGAAACTTGGGGCACTTCGCTCACTTTCAGTAGTTGTTTCTTCCAGTGTAGACTGAGAATGGTTTCCAGGATCTCATCTAGCTAAAAGTTTTATAACTGTGAGGTAGCTCTTTCCACTATGCTGTAAGGAACTAGATTTATCAGAAATCATAAATGACACGTTCATTTTATGAACCCAATAGCCCAACTATTAATTTAAATCTGATTTAACAAAAAAATTTAGTATGTTAGGTTGTAAGAAACTAGCAATATAAGGCAGCTGTTTCCTACTGAGCTATCTAGTTTTTTTCTCCCTCTCCTAAACACTTAGATGTTTATATCTCACCTCTAAAAGTTTAAAGTTACACATCAGATTTGAATGGGCACTTACCAAGATACTTGTGCACCAAAAGACTCATTGGAAAGGTGTCCCAAGACATTTTTGTATAATTAGGGTTTAAATTCACTTTTTAATTATGATAAAATATGCATCACATAAAATTTAACATCTTAACCACCTTTAAGCATATGGTTCAGTAACATTAAGTATATTCGCACTGCTGTGAAACCACTCTCTAGAACCCTTCCCATCTTGGAAAACTAAAGTTCAGTGCCCATTAAACAACAGCTCCCCATTGTCCTCTCCCTGCACCCACCATTCTACTTTCTGTCTCTGGGAACTTGACTATTCTGAGTACCTCATACAAGTGGAATCACACACTACTTGTCTTTTTTGTATTTTACTCACTCAACATAATGTCCTCAAGGCTCACCCATACATAGTGTAGCATGTGTCAAATTTCCTTTCTTTAAGGCTGAATAATATTCCATTGTGTAAATAAAAAATTTTTTAAACAGGTCCATGCACAGATTTCACCCCTTGGACAACAGAAGAACAGAAGCTTTTGGAACAAGCCTTGAAAACATACCCAGTAAATACACCTGAAAGGTGGGAAAAAATAGCAGAAGCAGTGCCTGGCAGGACAAAGAAGGACTGCATGAAACGATATAAGGTTGTAGATTTTTTTGAATTTATAGACTTAGGCTTATTTCAATACTACACTAGTCATGGGGCCAAAATTACGAAGAAATGGTTTTAGAAACTTTCAGAGCTCTGGCAGTTCAAAAGCAACCTTTTCAGTAGTATCTTTATAGACTTACTCAATTTGAATGTTTTACATATTTATACCAAACACTAGAAATGTCTGCCAACTCTAAGTAACACCGTTCTCCCTTTCTAGGAACTTGTTGAGATGGTAAAAGCAAAGAAAGCTGCTCAAGAGCAAGTACTGAATGCAAGTAGAGCCAAGAAATGACAAGACAATCTTTGTTATGTGTGCATTTTTATAATAAAACTGAAAATACAAATTTTCATTCTTAAAATTATACTTGTGATGATTTGAGAGTATGCCATTCTTGGAGATCTGCCATGCACTGGGGTAGTCTTATCCTTTGAAACTTGGACACTGTCTCATTCAAGTTTTCAAGTATGTGTTCATTTTAATTTTTTTCTCTAGGGGTTAATAGCTTAAAACTTGCTAGTCTCTGTTTTAAACATGTATACATTCAAAATACTTTTATTAGGAGCATTTTAATCACGAAGCCAGCACATGTTACTGCGAATCTGGTTAAAATCTGGTAGTTGCTTAATGGGACCTACAGGGTAAAAGAAAGAAAAACAGTTAAAACTGACTCAAAGGAAAATACTTAGCCAACTTTCTGTATAGGAGAAAAGTGGCCAGGCTTACCAACAGCAGCGATAGCTGGACTCTTATCATAAATATATTTGGTACACACTTCTCGGATTGTCTCAGCATTCACAGCCTGAAATAGAAAAGATACTAGCATTCAGCTTTTTGTATTCTATACCTGCAATGATACATACTTGTAGCTTTGTTAACAAGAATACTTTTACACAAGACCCAATGGTGTGTAAGAAATGGTGCGTGAACAGTATTTACATCAACTCTTGCTTCAAGCTCAGGGATGGGAATTCTTCTGTTATAGCATAACATTTGCCTGCCGATATCCTCACAAATTGGAGTGGAACCTGTTTAAAAAGAAAGAGAAGTTAAGCATTGGAATATAGATCAACCTTTTGAAAATAGGCCTTACATTTTTATTCTTACCATCGAGTTGCAACAACATGTTTGTTTTCAGAAGGTTTTTGGCCCGTGCAACCTCACTTTCAGTGACACTTGTACAGAGTCGTATCCTAAAAAACAATTAGAAAAATCAAAATGTCAAGTAGATTGAATATGTGTTTTGTGTTGATGACCTAAAGACATGGTGCCGTATTCTATTTATTATAGCACAGCTTGATTTTAACTTATAAAAAGCTTGAAGTTACTAATGATCCCAAAAGCTAAGCAAAAGCTAACCTACACTGATTATTTTCTAATTTCTTTATAATCTCTAAATAAATGATACGACTAGCAGACAAGTTCAATACAATATAAAAATAGGCTAACCACATTTTGAGAAATGCTATAATTATTTTAAGACTTCATGAATCCCCATCTGCTAAGCTCTGATATGCTAGAGGATAGGTCAGTGGGTAACTGGTTTCTCAAAACCAGTTGAGTTTTACTTAAACCTGATAACAATTACACCTAGATAATTACAGCTAGACTTAGAGAGATGTAAAAAAGGTCATTTAAAAATGGTGGAGGAAACGAAATGGTGGAGGAACATATTCCAAGAAGCTGTGGGCCTTTATGCTTATCTCAAGGTATTAGTTTTGACTACAAAACACTACAATTTTCTTTTAGCAATGGCAACCTCAGATTCCGTTTTTAACATAGCCCTTCCAGATTTTCCAAACTTCTAGTTGGTGTTTAAACATTTTAAACTTTAAGGATCTCCTTCCTAAAGTAATCTCTTTTTAAAAAATCTTTAAAAATATTCTGTAGTATGAAATTAATTCAGCTTCACATGAGACTTACAAGAAACATCTGTGATCTTTAAAAACATAGCTGCTACTAGTGTTGTTCTTTTGATTAAGTGCTAATAAAAACACCAACAGTATAAAGAAGAAACTAATCTCAAATGGGAATTCTGGGCAAGATTTATTTCCTCACCATTCTTTCTGAACAACGTGTAGCATGTCTGCAATAGTGGCTGGTTCACAAACCATATAGATTCCCCATAATCCTGTATCCGTATAGGAAGTGTTGAAGGACTGGAAGCTATGACAGAGGTTGCCATGACAGGTGAGCTGGGCCAGCTTGCTAGATAAATTCTGTAAGGAAAAAAAATGTCCAGGAGAACTGTAGGTAAATGTGTCCAAATTATCAGAAAGAAAAATGAGATATGAGGCCAATAGTGACTGCCCTAAGAGGCTGAGTTTCTCGGTTTTATCCATCAACATCCATCTCAATAATAAATTTAAAATAAGACTAAGAATTATACTTAACTCATCAGCTCAGTGTGTCCCCAGAGAAATTCATAATGTAAAAAGCAACAAGTTCCTATAATTAACATAGCACTTGCACCCACTTCTAAAATAATACATTGTTGTTATCAACCCAATGAATCTGCAGAGGGCTCTTGGCTATGTATGCTTAAAGATTTGAAATGAAATATATTACATGTGAAACCTAACATAAAATGAATTTTATTGAAATCTTTTCAGTACAAATATACACTTTGTACTACAGAGAAATTAACAAAAACAGTAAAAATTCCCAAGTATTTGAGAGTATACTGCAGATGGGATGCATTTCACCCCTAAATACATTTTAGTGTGCACTTCTGAAAAACAAATCAACTTCACAGAAATTACTAAAATTAGGACATTAACAGTTGTGTAGTACTATTAACAAATCCTTCTATCCTTACTCAAATCTGGTGAATTATCCTGCTAATAAAGTTTATGCCAAAAGAAAAAAATGTTTTTCTGGCCAAGAATGCAATCAGGATCAATTTATATTTTAAAAGTCAAAATTTATAGTACAGAAGTTCTGTCTTGTCAGTTTAAAATTCTAAAATCACTTACCATTCCTCCTCCAAAAGAGCGATCCCAGTTGCCTATCAGTGTGTTTGCAACCATGAGACAGATAGTATCTGGATGTGCCCAACCAACAGCTTCAACAGCTACTGCAATGTGTGCCAAAGGCATCTTGTCATCTCTCACTCGAATCTAGTTAACATAAAAGACTAGTTAAAATTACCAGTACATAACATGCTTAACAAGAAAGAAATCAAATTCACCAGTCCCATTAAATGCAAAGTTAAAATGCTCTCCATGACTCTTACTTTGTTTTCTTAAACTATCAGGCCTAATTACATTGTACAGTCTAATCTAAAAGAATTTCACAAGTTAGGGAAAGATGACTTTCACCAAAAGGTCTCCAAGTGAAATACAGACAATACCCACAAAGTGTTTACCTGGTAAAGAGGAATGCATTATTTCACTGGTAGAAATCAATCATTTGTGTTTGTTGATCTGAATTTTTTAATCTAAATTTAAGCTAATAATGACGTAATTGGCTAATATTGTTCTGCCAGTGCTAACGCCAGGCCTCCTTCCAGGCCCTACTTCGAGCATCGTTCCTAATGTGGTGAACTAAGCCTCTAATGAACTGACAAGCAGCAGATTCTCTGCAAGTTCTGGCTCTGACGGGCAGAAGGAAGAACTTCACCAAGAATAAATCTAATGTGTGAAAGCCCAAATTTGGATGTTTTTAAAAATAAAAGATTACTTTTATACCTTACAATATATAAATGAGCATAGTACCAAAGAAAAGCACCAAAAACCATTATATTGCCCATAAAACATTGTTTCCTTAGGAACACTAGGTGGTTAAATAATATGGAATTTGAAGGAATATAAGCAAGTATGTCCATCCGCGTCCCTTTCTGTCAGTTTAAGCCTTTGGTTACTTCCATTTACTCATGTTAGAAACATGCACATTCTGTACACTCATTCATAAATGCAACACAAGAAACAAAGGGCTAACTGCTAGCTTAGGAGGCTTCCCCTACCTCACTTCCTGTGAATTTGCAGGGAGGTAGAGCTGGTATTTCTCCTTTGTGTGTGGACAGAGTGTCACCAAAATGAAACTTTGCTAACTCAAGCAGTTCATCATGGGAAACTCCTAAATTAAAGGAAAATATTTCACATATCTAGTAACAGTACAATCTAAAGCAGACAACTGCCAAGACTTACTTTACAATAGCTTAAGGTGATACAATGGGATGTAAGTTACACACATTAACTATCTGCACTCAAAAAAGCATTTGAGAGCTCATACAACACTTTCTTCCTTGGTGGTGTGTCATTCTGTAGAGCAGGGGTCCCCAAACTCCAGGGCACTGACCAGACCAGTTTCTGCCTGTTAGGAACCCAGCTGCACAGCAGGAGGTGAAATTGAATGTAATGCAAACTTGAATCATCTGGAAACCATCCACCCCCTACCCTGGCTGTGGAAGATTCGTCTTCCACAAAATTGACGCTTGATGCCAAAAATGTTGGGGACCGCTGCATGGAGCGATGGACAGTTTTCATCCACACACCAGTGGATTCACAGAAAAAGTTAAGACAGCTTAAAAACACCACATTCCATACAAAATCATGTCCTAGAATGCAAAGTCACTTCTCATTTTTTTAAAAGAAGAATAAAACTATGAGCTCTAACATTTAAAGAAGGCCAGATACACAGATATGTTTTTTGATACAGAGATATGTCTCTGAGCTCTATCAGAATTCAGAAATAATTTCATATAACGTCCAAATAAATCCATAGCTACCTACTTACTACTTGCTATCCAAAACTTAAGAATTACTTAGATTTTGAATCCCTTACTATTGAAACACAGTACCCAAACAGAGTCAATCAGTGAAGGTTTCTTAAATACAAATAGAAACTTACAAAACAAATTTAGGCACGTGCAACTGGTTTATATTGCCATGAGATTTCCTTAAAACATTCTACTAGAATATAAAAGCACAACTTACACTCTCATGTTCCAAACAACTCTGTGGTATAAAACAAGACAGTATATGCTGTATGTTTTCAGAATCCTTATATAGGAGAGCCACCTTGGATATCAATCCGGAGGGTGACAAAACAAGGAAAATCCCAGTGGTACAAGAACGACAAGCAGAGTGAAAAAAACCTGAGCATGCACACAGTTCTTAGTACCTGACGACAACTGCGTCCACTCTTTTATTACCTTTACCTACAGCCCTCCTTGGGTGTTTCACAGACTGCTGCTCCAACACCAACTCTTTCCCAAAAGACAGGAGTGCCAATAATGTTTAATGAAGCTAGGTCTGACCTATTTCATTGAATTCAAGATGCCATTGTTTATAAGACACATCATCATTTTTGTGTCAATAAGATAAAGTGCTAATTAATCTAGGACTGACCATTAACTATTAGATATCCTGGCTTCAGTAATATTGAAGTGAACTCAGGAACTACGGTAAAACCCACGGTGTCCATATGCTACCAACAATGACAGACATTCCACACAGCTTGGTTGTTGAAGCCCCACCTGACCAAGTCTTCCCATTTTCCAAGAGAATTTCCCAGTGCACTGCTCACCATACAAAGGTACTGTGATTTAGCTGAGAGCCACAATGAATAACATTTGAGGTATTTAAACCTCATTTCATCTTCTCTGTTATTTCCAAGTACATTAGCTCAGAAGTCTATCCAGAGCAACTAGAATTTTAATTTACTATCATTTCTAATGGGAGAAAAATTAACACAAAATATATACACTCCATCTATCTTCACTTTGTCTTAAAGAGGAAAAAAAAAACTAGAAACCAATAAGATGTACTGTTTGCCTAAATTCAAACTATCAGGAAATCTAACAGAATCTAATGTGAATGTTCTTATCATTTACTAGTTCAAAACATGTACTCAAAAAAGCCTTGTTCTGCCCTGGCTGGTGTAGCTCAGTGGATTGAGCGTAGGCCTGCGAACCACAGGATTGCGGTTCGATTCCCAGTCAGGGCACATGCCTGGGTTGCAGGCCAGTTCCCAGCAGGGGATGCATGAGAAGCAACCATACACTGATATTTCTCTCCTTCTCTCCTTCCCTTCCCCTCTAAAGATAAATAAATAAAATCTTTAAAAAAAACAAAAAGCCTTGTCCTAATGCCAGTCACTTGCATGTTTGGATTCCCATTAAACATTTTCATGGTTCCCTATGTGCTTCCCCTTCTCAGTAATTAGTAGATATACTGAATAAATGAACAAATGAAAGAATTAAAGAATGACATAACATACCATTCCATGCTTGACCAAGAGATAAATTTAAAATCTGGAATGATTCCCAAACTATAGAGCACTATCTTCCAAGTGTCATTGTCTCCCAGGTCACTCATGCCCTTCTCTTGCAAATAAATTCCATTACGTATGTATGTACACTCACGCACTCGAAGGTCCGTACATTTTTCCATTAAAAACCTCCGAAGAAGACAGAGGGAAAGTCCAGTTCCCCCTACACAACACAGTGCCATATTTTGCTTTGTATAATGCGCATCCACGTTTTTGTGTACATTATATGTGGTGGTGTTATATCCATATATAATGCACACCTTTATTTTTCCCTCAAAAATTTGGACAAAAGTGTGCGTTATACACAACAAAATACAGTAAACGGTTTGTTCTGTAAATACTCTCAGGACATCTCCCAACAGGATCCAAATTAAATAAGAATATCACTTTAACAAAACAGTTACAGGAATTTAAATCAACCAACCTCCAGCAGCAGCAAGCACAATCCTTGGCCCCTTATAATGTGTGGTTATATAATCTACTAAATCTTTACGATTTATAGATCTGTAAATGGAAAAAGAATAGCAATATTAAAAGGAAGTTAAAAAGCACAGATCTTCACATACTATACCTTAAATTAAATTAGACCTTAAAGGAAATCTAAATTAAATAAATAGAAAAAGGATACTGGCAACAAGTATCAAAGAATTTCAACTTTTTTATATCACGAAGAGAGATATGATACCATCACTTGTTTATTCCAGAATTAATTAGAAGCCCAGACACCTGGGAGTTAGGTAGGGTTAAAATATAGCTAAGAACAATTTTATTCAGATTATTGGGGAAGGGCGGGAGGGGGCAGGGAGGAATTATTTTTTGAAACACACTTGTTGAATGTTTATGAATGCTGATTTTCACAACTCATATATTTTTCTCAAAAATAAATGTGAGAATTATACCTACTTGATATTTTCAGTTGGTCCCAAAATTGTCCGGCCAAGTGCAGTATTTTGATAAGCTGTGGCATGAAGATAATCAAAAACAACTTCTTGTAAATTGGTTTCAACTTCCTGCATCTCTCTAAGGATTACTCCACGTTCACGTTCAATCTCTGCTTCTCCCAATGTGCTATTTTGTATTATATCAGCAAGAATTTCCACAGCTAATTGAAAATAAAACATAACACTAAGTATCTTAATTTTCACTATTCAAATCTAGTAAAATAGCATCAGAAACCACGATCCTGACCATCAGTCAATACCAATTAAACTGGGAAGAAACATTTTTCTATACATTTGATACACATAAAAAACAATATTAATATTTTAAAAACATAAAATAAAAACTCCTGTGGTATACGAGAGCTTGAAGAAAATTCCTAAATCTGCCAGAGGTCCCACAACACTTAACTCTACCTACAAGCACTTCAAAAATGCCATGGATATCTGCATATGTGTAAACTGTATGAAAATACAAAGTAGAAAATGAACCGTATTAGAATATCTAAGTGTTTACAGAGTTCCTATCACTCAAGTATTTACTATCCAAGCTCCCACAGCAATGAGGCTGCTACATAAACAAGCCAAGAATCATCATACTCTATGCTTCCAATGAACCACTTAAATTGGTGTCCTCGCGAATATCCTTCCTCACGAATATCCTTCCCCACGAAACTTAATCCCTGTGTCTATTCTCATTCTTGCCATTACCAAAGTCACTGATACAGTGATCATCTAACAGGGTTAGAGCAGCTAACATGCTCAATGAAGCATGCTAATATGAAAAAAAGGATAGGTACCCCAAGACATAAGGATAAGTAAAGGGTTAAAAGTGACCCTTGGGAAAAACTGATGAAATCCTCAAATATTTATACAAAAATGACCCTAATTTGCAAAAAGCTAAAAATAAACTGAGAGATACAGTATCATGCTATTAAGCAATTTTATCAGAAAAATTATATACCTCTTCAAAAAAGAAAACCTATTCTTGAAGAATTAGTATTATCTATAGCTACAATCACAATCTGAATTTTAATAAATATAAAACAAATTTATAATCCTTGACTTCATTTTCTTTACTATATACTTTTATTAAGTTCACTTTAAGAGACTCTGTCTCAGATGCAATTATGTTCAAATACTGAGCACCTCCTAGAATTATTCACCTCTGTAGACTGCCCTAAACGACAAAACATACTGCTAGAGTAAGGTAGGGCTGAGATGATGACCAAAGGGAAAAAATTACCTGTAAATCCAAATAAAACCCATCCGTCTGGACAGACAAGAAAACCAGAGGCCAAGATGGGTGGAGAAGAACCCAAAGTCAAATACGAGGACATCTTATGGCCCCTTTTTGCTTTCCCTCTTGTTGTTTGTGAAAAAAAGAAAAGAAAAAAGGAAAAAAAACCAAACCCCCTTTAAAGCAGCTTGATCTAAACCCTTTCTTCTTAGCCTCTAATCAATCAGTACTAAGGCAAAAACTGTTTCTAAAGAAATCACTAAAAACTTTACAGATGAGCTGTACAATTCACACCCACACACCACCGTCCAATTCTGTCAGTTTTATTCGTTTTGGTGTAGAAGTTAGGCTACCATGCAGGTATCTGCAGGTGGTAGGTTTTTTTGTTGGGTTCTTTTTGTTTTGACAAAGCAACCAGGTACAATGAATCTGAGTGAGAAGACATGCATTTGGGTCCACAGTAAACCACTTAGTAGCTGAATACTCCTGAGCAAGTTAGAGTCTTGGCCTCAGTTTCTATAACTGAGAGGTGGAGACACCTATTTCATCCATTGTTTTCAAACATGTGATTACTATGCAGATAAAATAAGACAGTATGTACACAAAATATAATATACACAAAATACTTGGCCCTGACCAGTTGGTTAGTCATCATCCCCCAAAGCAAAAGGTTACCAGTTCAATTCCCCATCAGGGCACATGCCTGGGCTGCAGGTTCAGTCCCTGTTTGGGGTGCATACAAGAGGCAACCCATCAATGTCTGTCTCTCACATCCATATTTCTCTCCCTCTTTTTCTCCCCCCCTTTCCCCTCTCTCTAAAAAGAAATAAATAAAATGTTTTAAAAAGTACTTATGTAAAGTTTCAGACATTATTAATAAAAGCCTACTAGAAACACAAAATCCCAAAGTAATGAAACTAACTATAACTATACAAGGGTCATGAAGAATATTAATTTCACCAGTTAGCATTAAAACTGCTAAATTTTATTATTAATTATACCACTGAGAAAATGTTTCGTGTAATAACTTTCCTTTAAGAAATGCAAAAACTCTAGCAACATGGTAACCACAACAAATTGGTATGCTATGCTGTCAGAATAATTCATTTCTACAAAATAAAAATAAATTTTGTTATAAAAATAATCTTATAAGTGAACAACTGCTTATTTTGCTCTTGATCAAGAGGTTTAGTAGCAAACAAGGAATAAAAAAAATGCTCCTACCCAGAACAAAAAATAAAAAGCATCCAAATTAGAAAGGAGTAGCAAAACTGTCACTATGCAGAGATGATTTGATATTTTTATATGGAAAACCTTAAAGACTCCATGAAAAAACTGTTAGATCTAATAAACTCAGTAAATTTAGTAAAATTCAGTAAAAGGATACAAAATCAATACTCAAGAATCTGGCACATTTAATAATAAACTATCAGAAAGAGAAATTAAGCAAATCCCATGTACAACTACATCAAAAAGTACTAAATACCTAGGAATAATTTTAAGGAAGTAAAAGTCATGTAAGCCTAAAAACTAAGAAACTGATGGAAGAAAACTGAAGACACAAATACATAAAAAGATATTCTGTAAACCTGAACCAGAAGGATTAATATTGTTAAAATGTCCCCACTACCCAAAGCAATATACACATTCAGTGCAATCCCTTTCAAAATTCCCATGGAATTTTTCAGAGAGAGAACAATCAATCTTAAAATCTATATTGAACCATAAAAGACCCCCCCCAAAGCCAAAGCAATCTTGAGAAAGAAAAAAAGAACCGAACGCACCATGCTTCTCAATTTCAAACTATATTACAAAGCTACAGTCATTAAAAGTTTGGTACTGGCATAAAAACAGACACACAGATCAATGGGACAAAACAAAGGACGCAGAAATAAACCCGCATTTATATGGTCAATTAATCTAAGATAAAGGAGCCAAGGGGAAAATGCCTTAGTTTCTTTGACATGGTGTTAGGAAAATTGGACATACATATACAAAAGAAAGAAACTAGACCACTCTTACACCAAACACAAAAATCAATTCAAAATGGATTAAAGACTTAAATATAAGACCTGAAACTGGTCCTGGCTGGATAGTTCAGTAGGTTAGATTGTCATCCCCATACACCAAGGTTGCAGGCTTAATCCCGGATAAGGGCACATACAAGAAACAAGCAACGAATGCATAAGTGGGAAAATGAATCAATGTTTTTTTCTCACTTGCCCTTCCTCTTTCTCTCTCAAATCAACTAAAAAAAAAAAAGACTTGAAACCATGAAACTCCTAGAGGAAAACACTGGTAGTAAACTAGGACCTTGACACAAGTCCTAGTGATGATTTTTTTAATCTGACACCACCAGCAACAAAACCAAACAGACAAGTTTTGGTGGAACTACGTCAAACTAAAAAGCATCTCCACAACAAAAGAAACAAACAAAAGGCAATCTATTAAATGAGAGAAAATATCTGTGAATGGTATATCTGGTAAAGGACTAACTTCCAAAAAAATATAAAGAACTCATACAACCACAGAAAAACGACCTAAATCAAAAACTGGACCAAAGATCTGACTATACATTTTTCCAAAGAAGACATACACATGGCCAATGGGTACATGAAAAGATGCTCAACATCACTAAACATCAGGGAAATGCAAATCAAAACCATAATGATACCACCTCACACCTGTTAGAATGTTTACCATCAAAAAGACTATTGATGGCCCTGGCTGTGTGGATAGTGGATTGAGTGTTGGCCTGTGAATCAAAGGGTCACCAGTTTGATTCACAGTCAGGGCACTTGCCTGGATTGCAGGCCAGGTCCCCAGTAGAGGGCACATGAGAGGCAATCACACACTGATGTTTCCCTCTCTTTCTCCCTTCCTTCCTGTCTCTCTAAAAATAAATAAATGTAAAATTAAAAAGACTATTGATGGTGAGAATATATATAGAGAAAAAAGAACCCTTGTGCACTGTTGGTGGGAATATAAATTGGTGCAGCCACTGTGGAAAACAGTATGACAATTCCTCAAAATATTAGAAATAGAACTATCACGTATCTAGCAATTCTACTTCTAGGTATTCATCAAAAAAAAATGAAAACACTAACTCATAAAGATATGTGCACCCTCCTGTGCACTGCCGCATTACTTACATTGTCAAGACATGGGAACAACCTAAGTGTCAAAGAATGAATTATTCAACTGTAAGAAAGAAGGAAATCTTGCCATTTGCAATGACATGGATGAACCTCAAGCACATTATTCTAAGTGAAATAAGTCAAACAGAGAAAGACAAATACCATATGATCTCACTTATATGCAGAATTCAAAAACAAGCAAACAAAAAACCCAAGCTCATAGAGAAAACAGGCTGGTGGTTGCCAGAGGTGGGGGTGGGAGATAAGGGTGAATTGTTCTGTTTTTCACTTAAATGAGTAAAGAAACAAATTAATGGAAAGGAAGGTATGAAAAAAGCATACTTCAGGATGAGGATCTAGAACAGGAGCGTCAAAGTCATTTCCACCAGGGGCCACAGCCTCACCGTTACCTTCAGCGGGCTGAATATAATTTTAGGAGTGTATAAATGTAACTACGCCTTAACAGTTAAGTGAGAGCTCAGAGCTGCTACCAGGTAGAAAAAAAGTTCTGGGCCGGATAAAACAAGGTGGAGGGCTGGATTCGGCCGACAGGCCTTGTGTTTGCCACCTGCGATCTAGAATGTACAAATGCAATAAGCAAGATTTGGTCAAAACACAAAGCCCAGCACTCCGCTGATATAAAACCTGTTGAGGTTTATACAAATAAAAATTCAGATACCAAGGTAAAATGGGGGAGGGAAACACAATAGGCCGTAATAAATAAATAAATAAATACAATTTTAAATGTTTTAGCCCTGGCCAGACAGCTCAGTTTGTTACTACATCATTCTTGCCAAGGTTGCAGGTTCAATCCCTGGCCAGCACACATACTGTACAAGAATCAACCAATGAATGTGTAAATAGATGCAACAACAAATCAATGTTTTTTTCCCCTCTCTCTCTCCTTTCCTCTCTCTCTCTAAAACCAATTTTTAAAAAATGCTAAATGTTTCACTGCACAGCTATGGCTCTGGACGAAGTATTTTTGTATCAAGCATTAGGGCCTGGCTGCCACAAGTCTTGCAGTCTCTAAATATTTCATATCATTTGTTCATCTAGGAGAAAAAAATTTTTTTTTCAGCCCTGGCTTGTGTGGTTCAGTGGACTGAGTGCTGACCTGCAAACCAAAGGGTTGGTGGATCAATTCCCAGTCAAGGCACATGCCTGGATTGCAGGCCAGGTCCCCAGTAGAGGGCATGCAAGAGGCAACCACACACTGATGTTTCCCTCTCTTTCTCCCTCCCTTCCCCACTCCCTAAAAAATAAATAAAATGTTTAAAATTCTTTTTCACATTTCTGGGGGCTACCCTTTCATAACAGACATAATAAAAACAGTACTAGATTATGTGTTAACTCTTCTGAAAGTTACACCTCTGCAATATAAATAACAATACCTCTTGGCAAATCTTTAGAAAATGCTTTGGCATAATACACAGTCTGCTCTCTGGAGGTATAGGCATTGAGATGAGCACCCATGTTTTCAATCTCAAGTTCCAAATCTAACTGAGATCTCTTTTTGGTGCCCTGAAAAAGAGAGGAAAAAAGATTATAATACCTACCATTATCCCTCATCTGTTTTAAACACTTCAGACAACAAATATGTGTACATAAGCCTATGCCTGCTTCACACAAGGACCAAATTTGGTTTCTACAATACATTAAGCTTCAGAAATCATGGTATACATGTATTTTTGGATGACCCTTATATCCCAAGAGAAAATCCTTATTTCAACTCTATAAAGCAATTATAAGTCATTATTTCAGATACTTATTCTGGGAGAAAAAAGACTTCAAAAATAATAAAGTTAACATGCTATCTTCAATAGATTGAAGTGGTTCTTCTTGCCTTAGAATGAGATTTGTGCTTACTATCTCTTAAAAAATGCATTTTTATAAAATAAGTCTGACAACCTGCCTTGAAAGCCATATGCTCCAGAAAGTGAGCTGTTCCATTATTCTTCTCATTTTCATATAGACTTCCAGCATCAATCCAGAGCCCAACCTTAATGCAATGATGGAACAATTAGTACAGCACCATTTTCTTTCTTTTGAGGAAATGACGGGAGCGGGGGGGGGGAGCTCCTTCTTCTTTCTGACAAATGCTTTCTAGTCTTGACACTAAAGTTTTCTTGACTTAAATGGATTCATAGTATATTCCTATGAACTCTGAGTTTTAAAACTGTTGATCATCCAGACTCTGTTACATGCTTACCTGAGGACCCAGATTCTTAGTCCAACTTGTACTACAGCCATTAACTACCGTATAAAGAACATCAGAGGTCCTCAAATATAGGTTCAAGTCCTGGCTCTGTCACATACTAGCTGAGTACCTAGGACAAAACCATTTAACTTCTCTGAACTTGTTCCTCAACCATAAAAAGGGTGTGATGATGGCTAATACAAATAACTGTTTTAAAGATCAAATAAGTATGTTAAACTTATTTGTTAAAACAAGTATGCCTAACAAATATAATTCTTTCATTACTGTCAACATTACTAACAATAAATAATACAGTAATAGGCTATAAGAACCAGATGCAGACACTTAAAACAGGGTACACGTGCATCCACTGTAGAAGTTCCACTGGAAGAAAGATTCACAAGCTAGTGTCACCTGTCAAGGCACAATAACTGCCACTATTTTTCAACTACCACCAACAAGAAAACTTAGATTAAAACCAACAATTTGCTCTCTCCTCATGAGAAGTCACTCAAACAGTGGTTGCCTGAATCACTTACTGTGCATGTTGAGAGCCCAGAATCTTCAGAGGCCACCCTGAGACCGTTCTCCAAACGTGTTACTCGTGTTTCAGGAACATTCAGAACAACTTGTGCAGCAGCCTGTGTACTTCTCAATCTGTTCCCTCCAAAATATAATGACTGGTTGGAGGTGGAGGGGTGGGAAGGAGGAACCAAAACACATCAGTATTCTGATTGTCAACGTCGATGAAAAAAACCACATCTATCTCAAAGAGACTCTCTCTACAAAGTACTCTTCCCTCCTTAACTGGGAACCTTCCTTCCTTTATCATTCCTCTTTTAAAGCCAGAGACATGCCTATAAATAAACTGCTTTTATTTCAACACCTCTCCTAGAAACGTTTAATATTCATTAAAGAAGGAATAAGAAGGAAAATATCAAGAAAGAGAGAGAAAATATAAAAATACCTATACGCAACGTAGAAATGAGATTTAGGCTTTCACTGTTAGAAAAAAGCAAAACGTTTTGGAAACGGTAGAAAGGGAGAAGACACAAAGGGCAGGTGCTCAAGATACACACTGGCTGACAGATTTGTTGACTATGGACTATTCGTCTGTCCGCAGTTTTTCTTTTTCTCTTTCTCTATACAGATGTTAAAGCCCCACATACCTTGGCGAAAGTTAAACGGCTCTCATAAGAAAAATGTATACACAGCCAAAATTTTCCTTTAGCAACCCCGGGGCTCGCAAAAAGCCCGCTGAGGACGAAGTTTAGTCTTAGGCAAAAACAGAACTTGGGGGACAAGAACGAACTCACTTACTAATTTCCCCCAATTGGCAACCACTGTGTTTTCAGTAATGGACATGCAGTCTTTATAATGACTCCTCAAAAAGTGGGGTGAAAAGACCGGTAGCCAGAGTCATCCCACAAGTCACTGGCAGGTCACGCGTAGGGGTAGCCCCGCAGAAGTAAAGGGCCCCGGGGCTCCCCTTGGAGGAGGCCGGGCACCACCCACCGCTGGGGGTGTGCGGTGCAGTCTCCGGCGGCCGGAAAGGGCGCCGGTGACTCGAGTCCACCGCGTAGGGTTCGGCGGTACAGGCCGGGCCCGGGGCAGGAGGGCACCCAGACAAGTGGAAGACAGCTCACCCGTCCAGCACCACCTCCGACTAGGAGTCTCTCGGTGAAACCCCACAGCCGCGACCGCGCCCTGGATAACAGCGGCGCCCTGGATAACAGGGTTACTCTGGCTGCCGCCGCCGCCGCCGCCATCTCTGCGGTGCACTGGTGGCGAATGTACTTCCGAGGTCGTGACCTGGGAGGTGGTTCTGGAGGAAAAAGAGGACACCACCTTGTGGCGATGATGAGAATGACACTCCTGCCGAGGAAGGTAGAGGCCGAGGAAGAACTCGACCTCGGCCTGCAGATGAGCCGTCTGTTCCAAATAATAAGAATCAGGAAGTCTGTAGAACACCCTGTATCATCAGTTACTTTGATAGACTACGGCGTACAAGTCCCAAATGTGGAGAAGATAAAGATAACCTGATGCAACCTATCATCCCACTGGTGGTTGAATTGGTTGGAGAAAGTGTGATAAGTTCCATAACTGTCCTTAAAGAAAGCATCTAATGAGAGAGTGCATAGTGAGCGAAGGGGAGGGGAGGGGGAGATCAAGTATCAGTGTCAGGCCCTAATTACTCTTCAATCTTTAATGTCTGGCTCATTTCATTCCATACAAATTGCTCTTGGTCAGGCCACTAATTGTTGAAAGATGGGCTCTTTATCTTGCCTTATCAGAAGGACCTTACCATAGTCCTTTTGGCAGAATGTGACATGATAGAGCTCTTTGAAATTTCTTTTCTCATTGTATCTGAGAGCTCCTCCTTCTACTTCTTTTTCACCTTCTTGGGCAGCTCTTTATTTATAGAACTCTTTTTTTAAAGACTCTATATATTTATTTATTTTTAATTTAAAGAAAGGGGGATGGAGAAAGAGAGGGAGCAAAACATCCATGTGTGGTTGCCTCTCAGGGGCCCTCTATTGGGTACCTGGCCCACAACCCAGGCACGTGTTCTGACTGGGAATTCAGTGTCTAACCCTTGGGTTCAATCCACTGAGCCATACCAGCCAGGGCTATTCTCAAAAAATTTCAAGAAAACTAAAAGTAGCAAGCACTGTTCTAACTATGCTATTGTTATGCTCATTTTACAGATGTGGAAAATAGGTAAAATAACTTGATAATGCAGACTATCTGGCTCTGAAGCCTGTGCTGTTAAACACCATGCTAATTTGCCCTCAAAGTTGGTATCCCCCAGGTTCTGGACCTGGGCCTCTTCTACTGAGGATTTCCATTTCCACCTGTGTACAGAACCAACCCTTTCTCTTGGGTTCCATGCCCACTCAACTATTCAATTGCTACACAACCCCATTTAAATATCCCATTGGCACCTCAGTATCAACTTGTCCAAAATACAATTCACTGCCTTGCCCCTAAGTCTCTTCCTGTAATACCCAATACGAAACAGTCAATGATACCTCCATTCACCCAAACATTCCAACCAGATTGGGGAAAATGGGAGGGTTAAAACTTGGCAGCTACTGGATATGGGGTTTCTTTTTTCAGATGATTTGAATGTTCTGAAATTAGTCATGATAGTGGCACAACTTTATGGATATAATGAAAGCTATCGAACAGTGTAAGTGGGTGAATTATATGGTATGTGAATTATATCTCGATAAAACTATTACCAAACATTGAATAAATGATTTTAATAAATATGCCTCTAAAAATATATTGAAATGGCCAATTAAAACATGAAAAGATTAGCCATCAGGCACATGCAATTCAAAGAAGCTACGGCTAAGGTACTATTCACACACTAAGATCATATAATGTAATGAGAAAGATAGATAATAACAAGTTTGATGAGAATATGGAGACCTTTCAACCCCCAACATTGCCAGTGGGAATATGAGTGGTGTAACTGCTGTGGGAAACAGTTTGGCAGGTCCTCACCATTTGACTCAGCAATTCCACTCCTGGCTATACACTGAGAAATTGAAACACATGTCCACACAAAAATTACATACACATGTTTATAATAGCATTATTTATAAAAGCCTAAAAGTGAAAACAACCCAAATGTCCATTAACTGATGACTCGATAAACAAAATGTGGCATATCTGTACAATGGACAGCAACAAAAAGGAATGAAGTATTGATACATGTTACGACATGGATGAAATTTGAAAATATAACACTATGAGAAAAGGCAATCACAAAAGGCCACATATTGTATGTTCCATTTATATGAAATGTCCAGAATAGGAAATCCGTAGAGACAGCAGATGAGTGATTGCTGGGGGCTGCAGGCAGGTACCAACAGGGAATGACTGCTGGTGGGCATGGGGTGTCTTTGAGGGTAATGAAAATTCCCTCAAGTTAAATAGTGCTGGTGGTTCTATAAACCACTAAATATTACATGTTAAAAGGGTAAAATCTACGATACATAAATTATATTTTAATTTTTGAAAATGCCCCAAATCCCACTATCCAAAAATTGTTATCGTTAACATGAGGGTGACATTCTATATATCGTTCTACGCATGTATGTGAATAGAAAGGTCAACTGGACGGTGAATAAATGGACGGATGGATGGCTAGCTAGATTAATTGAATACACAGTCAATATTCTTTAAAAAATGGGATAATACAGTCCTGGCTGGTGTAGCTCAGTGGACTGAGCACAGGCCTGCAAACCAAAGGGTTGCGGTTCGATTCCCAGTCAGGGCACATGCCTGGGTTGTAGGCCAGTTCCCAGCAGGGGATGCACAGGAGGCAACCATACATTGATATTTCTCTCCCTCTTTCCTTTCCCTCTAAAGATAAATAAATAAAATCTTTAAAAATGCTTTTAAAAAGGGATAATACAGCAGATGTTATGTTTATTAAAGAGTATCTGGATATTTTCCTTTTGTCCCCATGTTGCAGAATCACCTCCCAAAATTCAGGTTGGTGTACACGATGTGCTAGTAAGCCCAAAAACTAAGACAGCAGAGCTTGGAGACGAGGAAAGGCTTATTTGATTTGGCTGAGGTGAGAGGATGGGAGAGCCGGTATCTCAAAAAGCAGAAGTAGGGAGTTTATGCAGTTTATGCAGTTTATGCAGCTTTGAAATAGGAGGAGTTCCAAGGAAGTGAGAGAATAGTCTGTGTTTCTTTAGTCATAAATAACGCTTTTTATATCAGACTCCTGGGAGTCAACCACTGGTCGCAACAACCTTGGAGACAGTCTTTCTGTAAAACAAACTCATAAATTCTCCTTGTGACCCTGAAGTTCTCTTATCTTGCTTGACAAAGAGACACCACAGTAGCAACTTATGACTACATCCATAAGAACTAAAGGAACTCAGCAGGAAGCATGGTTAACAAGTGAGCGAAGTCTCAATTGAGAATAAAATCATTGCCTTGGCTGGTGTGGCTCACTTGGCTGGGTGTCAGTCCCACAAAGCAAAGGGTCACAGGTTCAGTTCCTGGTAAGGGCCTGGGCAGCAGACCTGGTCCCCACTTGGAGTGTATCCAAGAGGCAGCCCATCAGTGTTTCTCTCCCTCTTTTTCTCCCTCCCTTCCTCTCTCTCTAAAAATAAATAAAGGTTTTTTTAAAGATTTAAATCATTTAATTTTAGCTGACAAAAATACTAGTAGTATTAAATTCACAGGGGGCTCAGCCATACCCACTCCTCACCCTTTACCATTTTATTCTGTGCTGTAGGACACTGACCTGCATAGACTGCTTGATTCATTATATTTCTGGTTGGGTTTAGCCAGTAAGTCAATACAGGACACAGAAACCTGTAGCAGTGAGAGGGGTACATTTATCCCTCAGCTTTCTCCCTAGGGGCTGATGCATTTCTCTGTGACAGGCCCAGCCTTCTTCATACAGCTATCCCTTCTGAATTCCAGTGGACTTTCCTTTCTCTTCTACCTTTGAGACTAAGTGGATATAGGATTCTGCTATGGTTACTTCTGGAATACTGCAATCCCCTTCTTAGTTTTCCCAAACCCTTCCCCTGCATTTGTAAATAGTTCCTTTATTAAACCCTCTTCAAATTATTCCATTCTAATATGCCAGGAACTAGACTGCTACAAAGCTCTAAATTTGTGTTAAGCAGTATTAGTATAAGTCAGTAGTACATTTAATATTTATTAAACTGTATTAGGATTCAAAGTGATTCAATAGTATTATCAGTAACTATTATATATATATATATATTTTATTTAATCTTTATTGTATTTTTCATTACCACATAGATCCCTTATACCCCCCTCCCCACAGCATTCTCCACACTGTTGTCCACGTCCATGTGTTCTTTTTTCCCTTCAACTCAATCCCTCCACCCTCTAAACTGCCTCCACTGCACCCGTTAGCTGTCATCTGCTCTCCATCTATAAGTCTGTCTCTTTTTTGCTTGTTAAGTTTGTTCATTAGATTCCACATATGAGTAGTATCATATGCTATTTGTCTTTCTTTGACTGGCTTACTTCACTTAGCATAATGTTCTCCAGGTCCATCCACACTGTTGCAAAGGGTAAAATTTTCTTCTTTTTAACAGCTGAATAGAATTGCATTGAATAAATATCCCATAGTTGTTTTATCCACTAATCTATGGATGGATGCTTGGGCTGCTTCCATATCTTGGCAATTGTAAGTAGCGCTGCAACGATCATTGGGGTGCTTATGTTCTTTCCAATTAGTGCTTTGAGTTCCTTCGGATATATACCCAGAAGTGGGAACCCGGGTCAAAAGGCAGATCCATTTTTGATTTGTTGAGGTATCTCCATACTGATTTCCACAGTGGTTGCATCAGTCTGCATTCCCATCAATAGTGCAAAAGGGTTCCTCTTTCTCCACATCTTCACCAGCACTTGTTTGTTGATGTACTGATGATAGCCTTTCTGACAGGTGTGAGATGATACCTCACTGTGGTTTTCATTTGCATTTCTCATGATTAGTGATGTTCACCATCTTTTCATATGTTCATCAGCATGTCCTCTTGGGAGAAGCGTTTTTTCAGGTTATTTCCCCGTTTTTTAATTGGGTTGTTTGTGTTTTTGGTGTTGAGTTTTGTAAGTACTTTACAAATTTGTATATTAACCTTTTATCAGATATATCAGCAAATACATTCCCACATTCTATGGGCTGCCTTTTTGTTTTGATGATTCTTCCTTTGCTGAGCAAAAACTTTTTGGTTTGATACAGTCCCATTTGTTTCTTCTTTCTTAGAAGTGTATTTTATTGATTATGCTATTACAGTTGTCCCATTTTTCTCCCATTTATTCTACTCCTCCTTGCACCCCCATTCCAGCCAACATTCCCCTACCTTAGTTCATGTCCATGTGTTATACATATAAGTTCTTTGGTTTCTTCATTTCCTATACTATTCTTAATTCCCCCTGTCTATTTTGTATCTACCAATTATGCCTCTTATTCCTTCTACCTTTTTCTTCATTCCTCCCCTTACTCTTTCTCACTGCTACCCCTCCATGTGATCTCCTTTCCTGTGATTCTATTCCTCTTCTAGTTGTTTTCTTAGTTTGCTTTTGTTTTTGGTTCAATTGTTAATAGTTGGGAGGGGTATTTTTTGTCATTTTACTGTTACAGTTTTGATTTTCTTCTTTTTCTTAGATAAATCCCTTTAACACTTCATATAATAAGGTATTGGTGATGATGAACTCCTTTAACTTGAACTTATCGGGAAACTTATGCCCTTCCATTCTAAATTAGAGCTTTGCTGGATAGAATAATCTTGGATGTAGGTCCCTGTCTTTCATAACTTTGAATACATCTTTCCAGCCTCTTATTTCTTGTAAGATTTTTTTTTTTTGAGAAATCACCTGATAGTCTTATGAGCCTCCCTTATAGGTAACTCTTTTCTTTCTCTTGCTGTTTTTAAGATTCTCTCATCTTTCATCTTGGCTAATGTAATTATGATGTGCCTTGGTGTGTTCTTTCTTGGGTCCAACTTCTTTGGGACTCTGAGCTTCCTGGAGTTCCTGGAAGTCTATTTCTTTTGCCAGAATGGGGAAGTTCTCCTTCATTATTGGTTCAAATAAGTTTTCAATTTCTTGCTGTTGTTCTTCTCCTTCTGGCACCCCTATGATTTGGTTGTTGGAACATATAAAGTTGTCCTGGAGGTTCCTAAGACTCTCCTCATTTTTTTGAATTCCTGTTTCTTGATTCTGTACTGGTTGAGTGTTTACTTCTTCCTTTTGTTCCAAATTGTTGATTTGAGTCCCAGTTTCCTTCCCTTCATTGTTGGTTCCCTGTATATTTTTATTTATTTCACTTTGCATGACTTTCACTTCTTCCTCTATTTTGCTCAGTCATGTCTGTGAGCAACCTGATTACCAGTATTTTAAACACTGCATCTCACAGATTGTCTATGTTCTCGTCACTAAATTCTTTTTCTGGAGTTTTCACCTGTTCTATCATCTGGGCCATATTTCTTTGTCTTGCTGAACCTGTTATGTTGTTAGGGGTGGAGCCTGAGGTATTAGCCAGGGCGGACACCCCACTTCACTTTGTAGTGGCAGTATATGTGGGGGAGGGGTCAGAGAGGGAACAATGTTGCTTTCTCAGCTCTCGCCCCACTATCAGTCACTTCCCCTGCTACCCACAAGCAAGTTGGTCCTCCTGGTGCTGATTCCCCGGTGGGTGAGTTTTTGTTCATTCTAGGAGCCTGTGGGCCTCTTCAAGGAACTGTCCTGTGAGTTTGGGAATTTTTCCCACTGCTGCAACCCCCACGTTTTTACAGCCTGAGTTTCTGAAGCTTTATTTTCCTGTGCTGGAACCCTAAATTGCATAGTCTGTCTCGCTCCCTATTTGTCCCTTCTGGATTATCCACACACAAACATGGTACTGCCCAATCCACCAGCTGCCGCCTCGCTCACCTGCTCTGCCACCTTGCTACATATCCTCTCCATCCAGACTTCCCAGCTGCCCAACTCTGCCCCTCCTACTTGTCTGGGTGAATGGTTCTTCTTTAACTCCTTGGTTGTCAGACTCCCATACAGTTCTATTTTCTGGCAGTTCTGGTTATTTTTTGTTTTTAAATTGGTTGTTGTCCCTCATTTGGTTATGCCAGAAGCAAAATGTAGCTACCTATGCCTCCATCTTGGCTAGAAGAGACTCCATTTGTTTCTTCTTTTGTTTCCCTTGCCTGCAGAGATACATCCAATAAAATATTGCTGCCTATAAGATATTGCTGTCTAAGATATTGCTGCCTATATTTTCTTCTAGGATTTTTATGGTTTCAGGTCTAACATAAGTCTTTGACTCATTTTGAATTTGTTCTTGCATGTGGTATAAGAAGGTGGTCTAGTTTCATTTTTCTGCACATATCTGTCCAATTTTCCCAACACCATTTATTGAATAAACTATCTTTAGATGATTGTATATGCTTGCTTCCTCTGTCAAACATTGACTATAAAGGGATGGGTTTATTTTAGAGCTCTCTGTTCTGTTCCATTGATCTACGTGTCTGTTTTTATGTCAGTACCATGCTGTTTTGATTACTATGGCTTTGTATTATAGTTTGATATTACATAGGGTGATTCCTCTAAGTCTGTTCTTCTTTCTCAGAATCACTGTTGCTATGAGGGGCCTTCTGTGGTTCCATATAAATTTTTTAAATATTTTCTCTAGGTCTATGAAATATCTCATTATAATCTTCATAAGAATTGCATTAAATCTGTAGATTGTTTTGGGTAGTATGGACATTTTAATGATGTGAAGTCTTCCCATCCATGAATATGGTATGTGCTTCCACTTATTTGTATCTTCTTCAATTTCTTCAATGTCTATTAAATCCTTGGTTGGGTTTATTCCTGGTATATTATTTTTTGAAGCAATTGTGAATGGGATTTTCTTTTTTTTCACATTTTATTTATTTATTTTTAGAGAGAGGGGAAAGAAGGAAGAAAGAGAGGGAGAGAAACATCAATGTGTGAGAGATACATTGACTGGTTGCCTCTCTCACACTCCCAGCTGGGGAGCTGGCCTGCAACACAGGCATGTGCTCTGACCTGGAATCAAAACTGACCTTTTGGTTTTCAGACCAGCACTCAATCTACTGAACTTCATCAGCCAGGGCATGAGATTGTTTTCCTAATTTCCCATACTGTTAGTTCATTATTGGCATATAAAAATGTAACTGATTTCTGGATATCGATATCTTATTCTACTACTTTGCTGAATTCATTTATCATGTCCAGTAGTTTCTTGGTAGAATCTTTGGGCTTCTCTATGTATACTATCATGTCATCTGCAAAATAATGGTAGTTTTACTCTTTCCTTTCCAATGTGGATGCCTTTTGTTTCTTCTTCTTGTCTGATTCCTGTGGCTAGGACTTCCAGTTCTATGTTGAATAAGAGGTGAAAGCAGACCTTGTCTTGTTCCTGATCTTAAGGGGAATGCTTGTAGTTTTTGTCCATTGAGTATGATGTTAGTAATGGGTTTGTTATATATGGCCTTTATTATGTTTACATATGTTCCTTCTATTTCCACTTCACTGAGAGTTTTTATCATAAATGGGTGCTGGATTTCATCGAAAGCTTTTTCTACATCTGCTGATATGGCTGTTTGGTTTTTATCCTTCATTTTGTAAATGTGGTGAATCACATATATTGATCTGCAAATGTACTAATCTTGTATTATCTGAATAAATCCCACTTGATCATGGTGTATGATCTTTCTGATGCATTGCTGCATTTGGTTTGCTAATATTTGGTTGAGGATTTTAGCATCTATTGTTAATCAGGGATATTGACCTATAATTTTCCTTCTTTGTAGTGTCTTTATCTAGCTTTAAAATTAGGATAATGCTGGCCTCATAAAATGAGTTTGGGAGCCTTCCCTCCTCTTGAATTTTATGAAATGATTTGAGAAGAAAAAGTGTTCGTTCTTCTTAGAATATTTGGTAAAATTCACCTGTGAAGCCATCTGGTCCACGGCTTTTGTTTGGGGGGATTTTTAAAAATTATTGCTTCAGTTTTTTTAGGTGTAATGTGTGTATTTGGATTATCTGATTCTTCCTGATTTATTTTTAGAAAATTGCATGATTCTAGGGATTTATCCATTTTTTCCAGGTTGTCCAGTTTGTTGGCATAGAGTTGTTTGCAATATTTTCTTACAATCCTTTGTACTTTGTTGGTGTCAATTGTTATTTTTCCTCTTTCAGTTCTGATTTTATTTACTTGGGTCCTTTCTCTTTTTTTCTTGATGAGTCTAGTTAAACTGTTGTCAATCCTGTTTATCTTTTCAAAGAACTAGCTCTTCGATTCGTTCATCTTATTTATCATTTTTAGACTCTAATTCTTTTATTTCTGCTCTGATCTTTATCATTTTCTTCCCTCTACTTACTTTGGGCTTTGTTTGTTGATCTTTGTCCCCCTTTCCCTTCTTCTTCTCCCCCCCTCGTTCTCCTCCTCCTTCTTTCTTCTTCCTAAAGCAAGCCATGCAACATCGTTGCCTAATTATTTTGGTGTCAACAAACTCCTTCAGCTTTTTCTTGTCTGGAACACTCTTTATTTCTCCTTTGATTTTCTTGCTGGGTAAAGTAGCCACGGTTGTAGGTCCTTGCTTTTCATCACCTTAAATATTTCACACCACTCCCTTCTGGCCTGCAATGTTTCTGTTGAATAATCAGATGCAAGTCCAATTGGTGCTCCTTATAAATAATTACCTGCTTTTCTCTTGTTACTTTTAGAATTCTCTGCTTGTCTTTAAGCCTTGTCATTGTAATTATGGTGTGTCTCAGTGTAGGCCTTTTTGAGTCCAACTTATTTGGGACTTTCTGAGCTTCCTGGGCTTCTGTGACTTTTTCCTTCATCAGATTAAGGACGTTTTTGGTCATTATTTCTTCAAATAGGTTCTCAATCCCTTGCTTGCTCTTTTCTCCTTCTCGTATTCCCATAATGTGGATGTTGTTACACTTCATGTTCAAAATGTTTCTTATGTTATCCTCATTTTTTTAAATGCTTTTTTCTTTCTTCCGCTTTGCCTGGGTGTTATTCTGTCTTGGCTTCCAAATATCTGACTTGATCCTTTGCTTCATCTAACCTATTGTTTATTCCTTCCAGTATATTATTCATTTTAGTGATTGCATTCTTTTTTTCTGACTCGTTCTTTTTTATGATTGCTATGTCTTTTTGCATGCTGTTGAGTATCCTTATAATCATTACACTAAATTCTCTATCTGATAAATTGCTTGCCTCCATTTCATCTAGTTCTCCTAGAGAATTATCTTGTTCTTTGATTTGGAATCTGTTTCTTTATCTTTCCATTTTGGCTGCTACTTCCTATTTTCTGCCGTAGCTGCTACACCAACCAGTCATTAAATTGATGAGTTGTTAATTTAATCAAGCTGTAACTGCAGCCCAGTTTAAGCACCACAGGGTGGGGCAGAGTAATTCCTGCAGGTGGAGCTATTGCTTTCCCTTAGGCTGATGCCACTTGGAGAGAAGTGCTCTGCCTAAGAAAGATAGCTCCTGAAGTATGGGCAATGGCTCAGCCCAGGGATCCTGGAGGCTGTTCCTTCAATTCTGTTCCCAGAGCCACCAGCCCCAGACTCTCCTGAAGCATCTCTAGTCCACTCTGGCCTCCCTCTGGTGGAGCCCAAGTAAGTGGCTCAAATGAGATTTTGTGTGTTGACCCTTTAAGAGGCTCTCTAAATCTCCAGCCATCTCTCCCTGGCAGAGAGAAACCCTGCTGCTTTTCACAAGTGGATGTTATCTGGGTTCCTTTCCAGCTCTGGTGCCCTGTGCTGGGGAGCTCAGCTTGTGATTTAGACCCTATACTTCTCAGGTGGAGCCCACCTGGCCACTGAAATATCCTCAGGAACTTCAGCTGCCATCCCTGGGAGCCCAGTCAGCCCTCTTGCATCTCCTCCTCACTCCCTACCAGTCACATTGTAATGAAATGGTTTCTTCTGTTTCTCCTGGTTATAAGGCTTCTCTCCAGCTAGTGTTCAGTTGGTTATCCAGGATGATTTCTCTACAATTTAGTTGTAATTCTAGATCGATCCTGGGAGGAGGTTAGTGTAGCTTCCACTCACACCTCTGCCATCTAGCATCCTCCAGTAGTATTTAATTTTACTTTGATAGAAGAAAAAATGAAACTAAAGTGAAACTGAAGGGATTTTTGAACTTCAAATACTTTCTTACCACAAGAGATATTATTCCCCCAAAGCTACTTCATTAGAAGTCAAGAGCTATTGTTTAAATTGAAATGTGTGTTCTTTTAAAATCCTCTCTAAAGATTTTTAAATACATGTTCCAATCTAAACAGTAGCTCCTGACTCCTAGCTTTGGAAGATAAATGCATTTGAAATCTTACATTTCCTCTACTTCACTCTTTCATCTTCTGATTTTTGTTAGTTACATTGTTACTATTATTGCATTATTCAAATGTATCCCATTCATAACCTGTTTCATAACCATCATTCCCCTAATTGTTTGGTAAGGTCATAATATTTAAATGGGTCAATGTTTATTATCAGTCCTTTTATGTGACTTTCTATTACTGCATTCTTTATATTGATTAACCTTTAATTGACTGACTTTCATTGCCAGTTATTGCTATTTTTGTGGTTTTGATAGTTGCACATGGATGTTATACTCCTTTAAGTTTTTCATGTTTGACAAAGTATACTTTTTCCTTTTTTAGGTATAATATTATTTTACCTAAATAATATTTTATCTGGACTGAATAATCTCGGGTCACATTTTCATTTTCTCAGAATTTTATAAACATAGCTCCATTATTTTTTGTACATTTATTTTGAAGAATTTGAGGCTAACCACATTTTTATTACCTTTAAATATAGCAAGTTTGATGCCCTGACTGGTGAGCTCAGTGGACTGAGTGCAGGCTGAGAACCAAAGGGTCGCTAGTTCGATTCCCAGTCAGGGCACATGCTTGGGTTGCAGGCCAGGTTCCCTGTGAGGGCCACATGAGAGGCAACCACACATTGATATTTCTCTCCCTTTCTAAAAAAAAAAAAGGCAAGTTTGGGACTTCGGGTCAAATGGCAGCATATGTAAACATGATTGGCCTGTTTGTACAACCAAATCAAAATTACGTCTAAAATATACAACAACTATCATCAGAACCATCAGAAACACAATTGAATGTAATTGAAGTGTGACTACTAGGCAATTAAAAAACCATGCCCATACAGACTGGTATGAGGGGTGGGGATGTGGAAAGGGGCTTGTCCCACATCCACTTGTAGTGGATAAAAATTCAGGAGGGCTATCTCAGGAGTGAAGAGTTGCAGCCCCACCCAAGGCCCACCAGCCCAGGCTTCCAGTGCCAGGAAGTTACATTTTCATAACTTTGGGCTGCAAAAACAAGTGGGGAATGAGTTGGTGGACGAAACTGCTGGAGTACCAAAAGTTTTCCTTAAACTATACTCGGACTTACACAGACTCACTCCCTCTGAGCTCCAGCATTGGGGTAGAAGCTTAAAGGGCACTGGTGGCATAGAGCGGGGAACTGAAGTATCTGGCATTTGGGTGGGAGCTGGGGGACAGCAGCTTTCTCCCAGACAGAAAGGAGAGCAGAGACCATTGTCTGTCCCTGAACCCTCCCCTCAGAGAGCAGCAGAGCTGGCAGTCTGGTGCCATATTTGAGACTCTGTCAACCTGGCTAACATGTTGGCCCTGCCCTGAAGATCCCCTGAAACTTTATCCTGCCTAAATTACAGGCCCACCCAAACTGTCCATGTGAGAGACTTTTCCATATGAATGGCATGTCTTGGCTCATGCATCACAACTTTGTAAATGCTATGAAACAAACTGCAGCTGGCCCCCAGGTCCTGTACCTCTTGCTAAGTTGCCCCAGGCCCAGCACTAGCAGCAGCCAGCCTATATTCATAGCTTCACTTTCCCTGGGAATCTCCAAACCCAGCACAAGTAGCAGCAGAACACTGGTGGGGCTGACCATGATCTGCATCACCTGGGCAATCCCAGAGCCTGTGCACACAGTAGAAAGCTACAGACCACACTGGAGCATCACCACCCTGCCCCTGCATGGCTGCTCCTCCAAGGAGGACTGAGGTTGGTGGTCAGTGGTCAGAGCCAATTCATGCAGCTGACTGACCTAGGTAAATCCCTCCCATTGATCTGCCAAGAACAATCAAGGCTCAACTACAAGAGGAGGGTATACTTAGCCCACATGAGGGGCACACATCGAGTACCCAGCTTAGGTGATAGGGGAGGCTGTGCCACTGGACTTTACAGGACACCTACAACATTAGGCAACACTACCAAGACAGGGAGTCATAAAGCTCTACACATACATAGAAATGAACACAGGGAGGCCACCAAAATGAGGAGACAAAGAAATGTGGCCCAAATGAAAGATACATCAGAACTCCCGAAAAAGAACTAAACAAAATGGAGATAAGCAATCTACCAGATGCAGAGTTCAAAACACTGGTTATAAGGATGCTCAAGGAATTCAGTGAGGACCTCAACACCATAAAAGGGATCTAGTCAGAAATAAAGGATATACTAATAGAAATAAAGAACAATTTACATGGAAACAACAGTAGAATGAATGAATCCAAGCATCAAATCAGTAATTTGGAATATAAGGAAGCAAAAAAAACCAACCAATCAGAACAATAAAAAGAAAAAAAAAGAGTCAAAAAAAACCAAGTGGGGAGTGGTAAAAAGGGACTAAATGAGATTTTTTTTTAAAGCAAGGATAGTGTGATCAGCCTCTGGGACTACTTCAAGCAATACAACATTTGCATCATAGGGGTGCCAGAGGAGAAGAGAAAGAGCAAGAAATTGGAATTTATTTGAAAAAATAATGAAAGAAAACTTAACTAATTTGGTGAAGGAAATAGTCATGTAAGTCCAAGAAGCACAGAGAGTCCCAAACAAGATGAATGCAAAAAGGCTTGCTCCATCATAATTAAAGACACATCATCATTAAAATGCCAAAGGTTACAGATAAAGAGAGAATCTTAAAAGCAGCAAAAAAAAAGTTCATCATCTACAGAAGAGTTCCCATAAGACTGTCAGCTGATTTCTCAAAAGACTCTTTGGAGGCTAGAAGGGACTGGCAAGAAATGTTCAAGTGATGAAAAGCAAGGACCTACAGCCAAAATTGCTTTACCAGCAAAGCTATAATTTGGAATTGAAGGGCAGATAAAGAGCTTCCCAGACAAGAAAAAAACTAAAGGAGTTCATTATCACCGAACCATTAATATGAAGTGTTAAAGGGACTTATTAAGAAAAAGAAGAAGATCAAAACTGTGATCAACAAAATGGCAATAATTGCATATCTATCAACAACTGAATCTAGAAAACAAACTAAGTAAACAAGAAGAACAAAGGCAGAATTGTGGATATGTAGAGCAGCATTTTGATGGTTGCCAGATGAGAGGGGGTGTGGGGCAATGGGTGAAGACGGGAGGGGATTAAGAAGTATAGAATAGGCAGTTACAGAATAGCCATGGGGATGTAAGAACAGTATAGAAAATAGAGTAACCAGGGAACTTCTACGCATGACCTACGAACACGAATAATAGTGTTGGGATGGCCTGCGGGCATGGTGGTTTCTGGATGGAAGGGGCAAAGTTGGAAAAAATTGGAACAACTATAATAGCATAATTAATAAAATATACATTTTTAAAAAGAAAGAAGCTGTAGGGGTGATTTGCCAATTAACTAACTTAGATTTCCAAAGAGAGAAGATGGTCGAGTCAGTCTGATTATCCATAAACCTACCTGAGTCTCCTGTATGCCCATCTCCCTTGTTATTCCTGGCTGATTTCACCAAACTTGGGTAGAGAACTCTAATATTGAAGTAGAAGTTTATTGATAAAATAACTGTAAAGACTGTTTATTGATTTCAGAGAAAGAGAGAAAGTAAGAGAGAGAGACATCAGTTTGCTGTTCCACCCATCTGTGCATCCATGGGCTGATTTCTGCGTGTGCCATGGACGGGGATCAAACCTACAACCTTTGCATATCAGGGACAATGCTCCAACTGACTGAGCTACTCGGCACAATGATAAATATACTTTTAAAAAGTCTTACTAAATTCATAGCTAGTGTGAAACTTTCTTCTACTATTGACCTCTTCTTAGTTTCATGCTGAGGCTAGAATTCCCCTGAACCCTCAGGTCCTTTGCCCAACTTCTCCCCCTTCCCTATCCTGTTGACGTCTTTCCCTCACAGACTTCTGCTGAGAGCGCTCCCTCAGTCACTTGCACGAATGTCCCCACTTCATGCTCGGCTTCTAGACAACCAGCCCTAGGAAGCCCCCAGCAGAAGTGATGTTCCCTGCCATTGTCTCACATACACTTTGTTTTTCTCCATTGCACTTTTCAAAATTAGCAATTTTATATTTGTTTGTGGGTTCATTCATTTTTATCTCTTTCCATATTTAATTCTACTTTAATAGAAGAAAAAAGAAAAAAGGAAACTAAAGTGGAACTGAAGGAATTTTTGAATTCAAATACTTCCTTACCATAGGAGATGTCATTTCCCAAAGCTACTTCATTAGAGGTCAAGAGCTATTGTTTAAATTGAAACATGTATTTTCCACATTTCTGTGAACTCTGTGGGGCGGGGGCATGCCTGCTCAGCTACCTCTGTACCCTCGGCAGTGGCACCGTGCCCAGCCCTGCGGGAGGTGCAGAGGTTGCTGGAGAGATGAACGGATGTGTAGCTGTGGTCCTCCTTCAAGGTGACTATGTCTGGCGGTTGATATAATGCTCACATTGTCTCTTGGATCATGACACAGAAATTATGTGGACTCCTTTATGTGGCTCTAAGGGGAAGGGCTTAGAAAACTAGGCTTCATTAATTTACCTTTTCATGAGAAAAATAGGGAGGAGGATAAAAAGCAAAAGAAGAAAATAGTATGGCAAAGTGGTCGTGTCTCTTTATTCACCTTACAGGGATAAGAAAACAGGTTCTGGGACATTCGGCCACTTGCCCAAAGCACAGAATAAGTGCAAGTCTAAACTGCAAACAGAATCTAGGGCTTTCTGACTCAGAAACCCATTTCTTTAGTCCCATTGTGTTTTCTTTCACTCTGAAGCTACCAGTTTATTTAAGTAAATTATCTTGGACTAAATATAAGTAAAAGTTTTAATATACTGATTGCTTTGCTTCGGTTAGTGTCAGAACTAGATATAAACCTTAAAATCTGCCCTGGCTGGTGTAGCTCAGTGGATTGAGCACAGGCTGTGAACCAAAGGGTCGCCAGTTCAATTCCCAGTCAGGGCACATGCCTGGGTTGCAGGCCAGGTCCCCAATGGGGGCCATATAAGAGGCAACCACACATGGATGTTTCCCTCTCTTTCTCCCTTCCTTCCCCTCTCTCTAAAAGTAAATAAATAAATAAAATTTAAAAAGCCTTAAAATCCTATTTCGTCTTATGAGCCACCATTACTCAATCTACAGTATTTTATTGAACATCTATGATGTGTTAAACATTAATCAAAGCCATGACTAAAAGGGAAACTATTTGGAGATAAGTTTTTTTTATTCTTTTGGGTTGCTCCTTGAATACCTGATAAGTCAGGTTTATGAAATTAGTCTATTTTGTGTCTGGGACAGTCACCAGTATATATATATTTTAATAATGACAAATTTACTAAATACTTTCTTATTCTTAAAGCACATTCACATACACCATCTCAGTTTCTTCTTGCAATATACCTTTATTTTTAAGATTTTATTTATTTATTTATTTTTAGAGAGAAGAGAAGGGAGGGAAATAGGGAGAGAAACATCAATGTGAGGTTGCCCCTCATGTGCCTCCTACTGGGGACCTGGCCCACAACCCAGGCATGTGCCCTGACTGGGAATCAAACCAGCAACCCTTTGGTTCACAAGCCAGCACTCAATCCACTGAGCCACACCAGCCAAGGCTATACCTCTGTATTAGGGAGACAGGTAAGGCAGGTGTAAATATCCTCATTTTATAGCTATGGAAACTGGGATTCTGACTGATTAAGTACTTGCCCAAGTTCATATAGTTATTGAGGAAAAAATCTGAGACAAGAAAACAAAGTTACGGTGTTCCTTGGGGCACGCCTATGCCCTTCTTTCTGGCAAATACTTTTTTAAAAAAGCAACTCTAGGGCCCCCATGTAACTTGCAACCAGAGGAAGAGCAGGCAGCAAGACCCCTGAATGTGTCTCCAAGGCCCCTTTTCCTGACTTTTCAGTGAGCCAGTAACAGCCCTGCCTTACTCATTTCTTTTCAATGACATCTCTAGGGAGTCAAAACAGCCCTGCCTAGGCTCTTTCCTGTTGCCTCTTCTACCCTAGGCCCGTTCTTGTTTCACTGTCCCCAGCTTTAATCAATGTGCCAACAAAACAAAACAAAATGAAAAAGCTGAAGTTGTAACTCTAAGTTGGTAACAGTGGGAAATTGTAACAGTGGGGAACTGTAATCCACACATCATTGTTTTGACATATTCTGTGAACAATGAATTACTAATATGAAGCTTGTAGAGAAACAGCACATTTGCATAAGAATCCTAGGAACTAACTTCGAAAGATACAAACCCCAACCTTCAGGCACCCCAGTTTAGGAGACTTGCTGACATAGAGCCAGGGTGACGTGAAACGAAGGTAACTAAACCAGGACGATGCATATCAGACCTTCACGTACGGGACTGCATGTACTTTTCAACTCCCATCCCTGATCTCTTTGTTCTGTTCCCTTCTCCCTTCTTGTAAAACCCTCTGCCTGCACTGAGAGGTGGAGATAGACTTTGAGACAAGAGCCCCACAACTTCCAGGTTGCTGGCACCTGAAATAAAACCATTTTCCTTCACATCAGCAACTGTCTCTTAAGTACTGGCTTTCAAAGCAGCAGGTTGCTGGCTCTATGTTTGGTTATAAATCTAGTCACCCTTCACCACTGCAGGAACTGAGGGGAGGACAGCAAGTTTGCTCTGGGCTCAGATGGTCCCTCTTCCAGCAACTGCTGAGTCACTCAGGTTTGGTGGCACAGGAGGTGTGGGCTGGATGAGATCTGTGATTCTCACCCTGTGCCCCTCAGAAAAGTAGTGTGTTAAAATAAGGTGTTCTACCTCTGAAATCAAAAGAGGCATCTTCCCAATCCTGATACTAAGCTAATTGATAAAATGTTCTCCATTTCCAGTTTTCTCTAGGACCTCTCTTCTGAAACATATTAAAGTACATGAAACACTAGCAAGCAAAGAGGAGAAGTTTAACATTAAAACAGTAACAAGTGTTATTAGAAAACTGTCTTTTGTTTGTTGTCAATTTATGTCAAGTGATTGGATTTCCTGCTCAGTTTTGTTTCAAGTTCACGTGATGGAATTAAATGCACCTGTGTTTCAAGGACAATAGCCTCTCTATTTTCAGTCTCATCTTCCTCAAACCCACCCTTAAACCCAGAGTTTAGTGATTCTTTATCATCTTCCAGATGCAACCTGAACTTCGGAGCGGAGTCCACAAGCCTGCCACAGCCCGGCCCTTCCAGCTCTGCTGTCACTTTGCACTTCACTTTTCTGGCTCTAGTCACGCACAGCTTCTGTCACTCTGAGGTGCACCCCCCGGCCCACCACCACCCAGGCATCTGTGCCTTTGCTTTGACCACTTCTACTGCCTCAGAGCCCTTCCTGCCAAGCTCCGTGCTTCCTTCAAGGTTCAGTTCACACTGCACATTCCCTAGGAGGCTTGGCCTGGCCCCCAGGCCAGGATACAGACCCCTCCTGTGTGCTCCATACCCTGTGCGGTTACCATATTATGTTCACTTTTAAATTTTATTTTTCATGAGCTTATTTTTCTAATGTATTAGAGAATAAGGGTAAAAATGGGTAATAAAAATGGGTAATATATTTACAGAAAAGTAAATAAAAGAAAGTAAATAAAATGGCTCCTTTTAACCCTGCCCCCAGTCACCCAGTTCCCTTCCACAGAGACAACCAATGACCTTTCTTATGACTCCTTTGAGAGGCTGACCGGCATACACAAGCAAGTACACATGTATATGTATACTCTATATTGTCCTTTCTTCCTCCCTTCCTGCCTTTCTCTTTTACACAAATGTTAGCATTTTGTATAAAACATTCAGCTTCTGCTTTTAAAAATATTTTACTTAATTTTTGCATATGTTTATTTAACATTGCAGATTTTTTAAAAAATTCTTAAATGAGAGAGAGGGAAGGGAGAGAGAGAACCATCGATTGGTTGCCTCCTGTACGTGCCCCAACTGGGAATCAAACCTGCAACCTAGGCATGTGCCCTGATCAGGCATTGAACCGGTGGTGACCTTTTGGTGTATGGGACGATGCTCAACCCACTGAGCCACACTGGCCAGGGCTCAGCGTCTGCTTTTTAAAAACAATATATTTCAGTGATTACTCTAGAGCATGACATAGAGATCTTCATTTTAAGTATATAATTACATAGCATTCCGTTGAATTGCTGTTCCATTATTTATTTAACCAACACCCAACTAATGGATAATTAGCTTATTTCTAATTTCGTGCTGTCATAAACAAGGCCACAGTTGATGCCCGCACATGCGCCTCAGTCAGCACCTGCTGGAATGGTCTCTTTGCCCGTGGTCCTGGCTTAGGCTGCAGGTTCCTGTGAGACAGGGAATGATGCATTATGCATCCCTGAATTGGCCTGCTTTTAGCAGGGCCTAGCATGTTGTTGGTGTGTAGTTAAAGTTGGTTGGACTGAAAGTATTGTGCAAAGAATAGGCTGATTTTCATATGCTTTGCCACCTACCTGCACAGGTTTGAGAACCACCACATCCATCTTTCCGCCTCTATCTGATCTGTCTACTCAGAAGGGAGCTGGGCCTTACTGGCAGCATCATCCAGGCCCCCCCAACTCAGGCTTCTCTTGGGATTTATCCAACAGCAAGAACTGTCAGGAGACGGAGAGTGGGAGAAGGGGGCGATGGGGGTCCTTCTTTCTGTTTCTTGCCCACATAGGCGGTTCCATTCCAGCAGTGCTTGTCTGCTCTTCTGGGTAGGACTATAGTTCCCTCCGCTGCCCCAGCTCTCCCAGTGCTCACGACATTGTCTTCTGCCCTTGCCCTTCAGATCCAGGGTGGTAACAGCCCTACCAATAGTCTTGAATGCTTCCTCATACTTCATGGGTCCCTTGCCCTGCCCACATCCCTGTGGACTATCTTGCCTTTAAAACATCTCCAGTCAAACTCTTTGCATCGAATTCTGCTTTCTTCTAGGACCCTCACTGATATAAGATCCCTTTTGAACCTGAGATTCTATCACTCTAAGCCTTTATAGCAAGTTTCCTGGCCACCTTTTGACATACAAAGAAATATAACAAAAGTGGCTATCCCAGTGGCCAAACCATAACTGCTCCCCAAAGCTTCATAACAATAGTAATAAAGAAGTATTGAAGAGATGAAGCACCAAAAAATCCCCCCTCATTCTGCTGTGACTGCTTTGCCAACAACAGTATTGATTGGTTCAGCCTGGAATGTTTAATAAAAATACATGCAGCATGAGTATTTCAGTACTTCTGCCTAGAGGTTCTTTTTACTCATTGAAGTAGCACATAGGAACTAAAAAACTGAAGTAAGCAAGACCAGAAAGATTTCATGGGAATCAAGCAGTAGTCCGCTTTACACGTTCCTTATAATGTATACAAACCGTTCTCAGTGTACGCATTTCTTAAATAAACTATTCATTAGCTGGCTGTGCATTGAGTTTTTTAAATCTATAGGTTGCCCTCCAACCAATTAAGGTGAAAATAGGTTTTGTTCCCTACCCCACCTGCCCCTGAGCTGTGATTAATTGCTGAGCAATAATCTAAAGTCCTCAGGGCGTAGAGATTGAGTCTTTGTACATCTGATTGTAAGGGGATATGCTTTGAAGTAAAACACAATGGCTGCAGATTGCAGTGTTGCTCATTAGCAAAGCTCAAGCTTTTGAAATTAGTGATTAGGATTTTCCTTCAGTGAGGATCAGGCTGCAGTATCTACACACATAGTTTTTGCTTCTAGACAGTAGCTATCAAGGCTTTTAAAAGACACAAAAAGTAGGCCTGTCACTTTGTCTCAAATCAGACTGCTTCTAAGATAGCAGGAACTTTCTCAGGCATAAAGAGACAGTTTGAGTAACTCATGGGAAAGAAATCCTTTCCCTACCTTCAACATAAGGGGGTAAGGGGAAATGACAAACCAAATGATTCATTATTTGCAACAAACGAATTAAAGCCCCTTTGGGAAAATGTATGCTCTATATATGCATGTGTATATGCGCACATACAAACATACACAAGGAAGCCGATGCTCTCTCATCTACAACTCTAATTCAGTTTGTAGGTGAAAAATAAAACTTTAACTAGAATCTAATACTTATAACTGTGCATTGTAAATTTTATTGAATACAATTTCCCCCTTAAATTATCCCTATTTTTCATTAAAGAGACTGCATTAAGTCTAATTTCAATTTGGCCTGATTATTTGCATAAATGCAAAAAGAATAGTAATTGATTATATTGGCTTTTTTGAATTTTCTTTGCTGGAATTTCACACGGCATCTTCGGATTGAACTTTAATTTGCCCCTCTTGGCAAAAAAGCCAAGCTACACAGTAGTCAGGTGGCTTGCCAGCAATACCCATAGATTTGGGTGAGTTCCTCAAGTTCTGGAGGTCCCCAAAATGTCTTAAGATTCTTTCCTCAGCTTCTTTCAAGAAAGCAACCTTTGTTCCTTTCCTGGAAATGTTACCAAACAGCAAGTAGGGTCCTGCTGCCTGCTGCCATGCTCTAGGCAAAATTCTGGACGCAAAGGTTTGGTGATAAAGGAAAGAAGTATTTATTCAAAAGCTACACCATGTTGGAAGAATAGCCAGCTTCTGCCTCAGAGCTTGTCCCATCAGAACATCCAAAGTAGAATAACCCTGCCAGGTTAGCTCAATCCTAGGCTGTGCTCTGAGTTTCTTCTCCCATCTAAAATCCATCCAAAATCCTATCCTTTGGGAGATGCAGGCAACTGCAGCATGATTGCCCAGGCATCCTTGAGGAAGAGAGAACCAGAGAGAGAGTGCACTTCTTTTATTTCAAATCTTCTGGCCCATAATTTCATGCACTCTGGAGGCATTCAGCTTCTCAGCCAATCTTGTCTTAGCCTATTTACCATTGCCTCAGACAACCACCCCCTACTGCCCCTTCCTACTCTCCCTTGATCTGATTTGACCTTCCTGTGTCAGAAGGACTGCCATGAACCTTCTGAATAAGCCAGGTACCAAACCATTTCTCCAAGGGTGAATGGCTTTTGTTGGCTTCAAAGTCATTCTTTACTCCTTAAAGCTGTTTGCTGACACCCAGCGACTGGGCATGTTTCCTTTGGTCAGGACACTCTGAACAAAGACTTGCTTAATAAAACCACAACTGGAAACTGGCTTTATGTGTCCTGTTATGATGATAACAGATTCCTATTAGGTTTATGTAAATGAGTATATTGTCATGGAAATAATAATGCTCATTAAAAGTTTCCAAATTCCAAAGGGATCAGGTAGGGAAAAAATATAAATGCCTTAATATTGCTTATGAAAGTATAATTTACCAAACTCCTTTAAGAAAAAAGTTTTCTTATGTTTGAAAAGCAAAAGATTAAAAATTAGCAATATTTTTCAACAAAAAGTTATAAGAGCCACAGTTATCTTCAGTTTATCATGTCCCATAATTAATTTCCCTTATCCTGATTATTTCCAAGCATTTCTAGAAATCTAATTATTTCATAAAGCACTAGTAATTTTCAGTCAGTTCAAAGATATGATCCCAAAATTCATTCTCAGAATGAATTTAAAATATATAATTTAAAATAAGTCAGAGTCCTTTCCATGAACCTTTCCAAAGACATAACATATTTTTGAAAATGCATTTTGCAAAATATGGAGTAAGACAATGGCCCTGTCCAAATGACAAACAAACAAACAAACAAACCCCTTAAAATGACATTGTCACAGATTTTATTATAATGTAATTGACAAAGAAATTTGTTTTCCTAAAACAACATTTTAAGATAACAAAAATTGCAAATGAAAGTATATCAGAACTTTGTAGAATCTTAGAAACTTTTGTATAATCTCTAGAACATCTACTTTAATAATAAAATATATATGTATAAATAGAACATTTTAAAAAGATTTTATTTATTTATCTTTAGAGGGGAAGGGAAGAAAAGAGGGAGAGAAATATCAATGTATGGTTGCCTCTCATGTGTCCTGTGATGGGAAGTGGCCTTAATCCCAGGCACGTGACCTGACTGGGAATCGAACCAGCGACCCTTTGCTTCACAGGCCCGCGCTCAATCCGCTGAGCTACACCAGCCAGGGCATAACATACTGTTTTTTTTTTTTATTTGACAAAGTTTCCCATGTACTTTAAGCATATTAAATAGTCCTAATTAGTTCAAAATTTCTTCTTGATAAGGAGAAAGAACAAATACCCAAGGCACTGGGAGGCATTGGAAAGAACAAATTCCAGGAAAGACCCAATGCTAATTTTAGGTCAGGAAAAAGTCTCTTAAAATTTAAACCCTGAGGAAGTTGTCAAACATAGTTGGCCAAAAGACTATATATCATCATGAAACAATATTAAATTATTTATTTACCCAAAGGGACCATAAAGATAGCAAACATAAATACAGGCTAGCAAAACTTTAGTTCTCATGATAAAGAATATGGTTTTTTGAGTTATCAAGTACCTGATTGATACAATACAACACATAACTATTTAAAAAAAAGAAAATTTTTGCTTTCTATGCAGGAATAGGAAAAACCTTTTCCTTTTGAACAGGCCGAAAAAGAACCAAACAAATTCTGTATTAGCTTACTTTTGATACTTAGATTCATTTATCTAATTAAATTTTATTATTCAGCTTACCTGAATAATTTCCTCTCAAGATCTCTCTTTACAAACCTTCAACTTGCATAGACCCTCAGCTACTTACCTACTTTTTTAGTTTGCTTCTTCTTCACTCATTCAGAAATAACTAACTTTAGGACAAATTATTTTTTCCTTTTTCTTCAATAAGTGTTTTTATACATTATACCTTCTATTACTAAACCATATAATTTCTTTCCAACTTAACTAGAAATCTTAATTCTTAGAAGCCTTGATTTTCAGCGACAGCTCAAAGTAACATTCCTTAGATTGATACTTTTATGAACAATTACATAACTTCTAGAAACAGGTTCTTTCACTGGTAAACACAGTCACATTTTCAAGAGAATACTTCAAATAAAGTACAAGATAAATTCAATAACAGATCCGAATTCATTTTCTACCTTCTTTGTAGTAAGAAGCCAAAGTAGGCAAACTCAGATCAATGAATAATTCAGTACCCTGTAATTCCAAAATATCTAGATATTTAATAATTTTCATCATTTAACTCAGCAAAACTAGAGTTCCAAACCACCAAAGACTTTGGAATATTATGTTTATTCCGTTTACCAGATCTTTGTTAGAACAATTCTAATTAGCCATTGACTTACAGCTGTAAGTTACCTGTCAACTAAAATGTGACTAATGGACTTTCTTAGGACTGAGACCAAGCCGCTCCTTTTCAAAACAGAAACAGAAACAAAGTGTAAAGCAAAAAATTAAGTTCAAACGAACGAGTACTCCTCTAAAAGGAGGGACTGTGACTAGCCTTAGAATCTTGACTCACACACCTTTCACTTCAGACAGACAACAGAAACAGGAAGGGAGCTATACAACAAATACTGATTTCCTCCCACTGAGAAACAGAGAAACAAAAAGACAACAGAGACAATTGAAAAGCAGTATGCAACAACTGCAGCAGACAATACCCCAAATACATATCCCAAAGCCAGAAGAGCGCTCCAACCAAATCCTGCACTGGGGAACTGGGATTTCTCTCGTCTCTGAGCCTGGCCCACTGCTGAGCAACGCCTATTGATCCTACAGAATCCAAGAATCCAAGTGGCAAGTCAGGGACTCCTGGTCATGCACACCAGGGGCTAGCCCAGCTTGGGAGTCTGTCATCTCCTCAAAGAAACTGGTTACCAGATAGTTGTTACAGAAAGCCCAGTATGACATCGATTTACCCCAGATTTGCTCTGTAGACCACCAGATGGACAAAGGTCTTAAACCGGACAGGCTTTCTGAGCGCAAATCCAATCTCATACTGAAAGGTGAGGCGATGGGATTCCAGAACCAAAGATCTCCCTTGGCAAAATCACCAGGCAGTTGCCGGAGATCTCGGCTTGGGTTGGGGCTTCCCTGTCCAGGCAGCCTTTAGGACGTCCCCTGACCAGAGAACCCAAATCTTGCCGTCCCAGCGTCCATCCCAGCAGCAGTGTCACCAGAAATTGAAATGAGAGGGCAACTGAGTTGGGAATCATGCTGCCTGTCACCGCTCAGGCAAAAAGCAGAGACGAAATTGGATTATAACTGCACTTTTATTAACATCAGAGGCCAGCAATCTGAGAAGGTGGCAGGTAAAAACTCTAACATCTACCTTATCTTGAGCTTTCAGAAGCGAGTTTATACAGGGGAAATGTGGGAATTTGGGAGGGGGAAATACCCAGGGGGAAGCACAGACATGATGTTACTTTTGGGAGGGGGAGCTGAAAGGAAGTCAGGCAGCTTCTGCCCAAACTGGCTCCCTTTGTTCTGGAGTTGTGTCTCCAGTTGCATCACTGTTCCTCTCTTCCCAGACACCTGTGGTTTATGGCCAGGGAGGCTACCTATTCTCTGCTTCAGGAGGAGAGGATAAGCCATTTACTCTCAAGTGTCCTTGGTTAGGGGAGAAAATGATTGTGGTTCACCAACTGGCTGTTAATGGCTCAAACTGTTTGGCCTTGTTTAATTTTCTTGTCTCGGTTTTCCTATTCTACTTGCCCAGAAGTTTTCCTAGCTTCTTATTGTCCTGTCTCACATGCATTATACTAATGTACTCCTTTCTGGTTAGCTACAGATGCTATGTTATCTCAAAATACACCAATGTTATGGTTTTAAACCTCATAATGGGCATCTTTTACATTTGTGGTTTTGGTCCCATAATACTTAGTATGTTGAGCTTTATTAGGTGCCTATGACCAACTTTCTGCCAATAGGTATAGGTAATATGGTTGTGTTTCCATGGAGAACTAGGCCCATTTATTTTCATTATTGTATATACAACTATTGCTGTGTATACAACTAATAGTTACTCAGTTTATATTGGAGTTTATAGTTCCTAGAAAACCTTTCTTTTGTAGTCCTTACAATTACCTGACAATAGCTAATATGATCACTCCCACGTTACAGATGAGGACATTGCGACTCTGAGAAGTTAAGATCACATAGCTTGTAAGAAATCGAGGTGAGATGCTGAGAAGAACCGAGAGCTCTGACCAAATCCTATGCTTTATGGACTCCACTATTCCAAGGCTTTATTTTCACAAGATGTTTGTCAAAGAACTTTCCCAGAACTTTGGCCTTGAATTTTATGGTATTATAGGCATGCCTTCATTTAATGAAGAAAAACTTGTTTAAGGAGATATTGGTATTATAGGCATGCCTTCATTTAATGAAGAAAAACTTGTTTAAGGAGATATTGCTGTAAGATATCTTTCCTGTTCTGCTTTAGAGGATCAATGTAGAAATGTAAATAGTCTTTACTAGCACAGCACAACCTAATAGGGTCTGACATACTGGTCCACAAACAAACAATTTTATTGTTGGAATCAATGAAAGTATTTTCAATAATATCTAAGTGGCCTTTATTAAGTATACTATGTACTTACTATCTCCCTACCTTGAATTATCTTAGTAATCCACATAATAATCCTTTGAGGGAGATATCTTTGACTTCATTTTACAGATGAGTGCGACCAGGTAAGAATAAGAAAACAGTGTTTAGGGGTAAGTCCTCAAAGGAAGAGTCCTCAGAACTCTGAGCTTTGGAGGGCAAGAGAAATTTCAAAACAGCAAGGAGTCAGGACTCCAGAAGGAAGAATGGCAATTATTTTTTTCAAAATATGGGTTAAAACCAGCAGAAAACAAAACAAAACAAAAACCAGCAGAAAACACCTTGATGGTAAAATGGTCACTGCCTGCTGTGACTTCATTGTACCATTTAGGTTTAGCCAGTTGTGAGGCCAATTAAACTACAGATCATTTGTTGATTTGGACTAAAAAGCAGGTGTAGCTTCCATTCCTCAAGACCCCATCCAAGAGAGCTGAGCACCTCCCTGTCTGGGTTAATTTTCTGTACCCTGTTGGACAGTAGAATCAGCTGACTATCCAATCTGTCTCAGAGACTGCATTTCCTCAGTATCACTGCTATTAATGTTATCACATGGATTACATAGTAATTCAAATAGACAACTTATTTTAAAAATAGCATCTAGCCCTGGCTGGTGTAGCTCAGTGGATTGAGCACGAGCCTGCGAACCAGAGGATAGCGGTTTGATTCCCAGTCAGGGCACATGCCTGGGTTGCAGGCTGATTCCCTGCAGGCCAACTCCCAGCAGGGGGCACACAAAAGGCAACCATACATTGATGTTTCTCTCCCTATCTCCTTCCCCTCTAAAGATAAATAAATAAAAAATCTAAAAAATTAAAAAAATAGCATCTAGTAGACTTTCCAGTAGAGGTTCCTTCAGTCATTCATTTACTCTCTGGGTGCCCATTCTGGGCTAGGAGACGTATGAGACCTTGGGGATCCGATGGTGGCATGGAGCCTGTTCTCATGGGCCTCACACCCTCGTCAGGGAGATGGATGACAAAGAAATGGCCAAACATACAAATGTAAAACTACGATTGTGACCTGTGCTAATAAGGAGAGGTGTGCAGTACCTTACATTCCTACTGAATGGGAATTCGGCCCACTCAGGGCAGTTGGGAAATGTTCGCCCAGCCGAGAACAGAGAAGCAGCATCATAGACAGTGATGCAGGCAGAGGGCTCAGCAAAGGCTGTTGGGAAGGGAGGGCGTAGGAGGACAAGGCACCCACGGAAGCCAGGGCATGCAGCCCGAAGTGACTCGCGGGTTCTGGTTGGCCAGGTAAGGAGCTTGTCTTGACCTGAAGAGGTGACAGACCCCAATTTGTGTTTTACAAGGAGACTGGCTGCTTTACATACAATGTGGGTCATTGCATGCTACGGTGGGTGCTGGTAGACTAGTGAAATCACTGCTGTACTCCATGAAAGACTAGGGGGCTAATTTTAATCTGCAGCATCAAAAAGTTTGTCTCAGAGGTGCCTTCAATCCCAGCTTGTGTAGGCAGTGCTCTTTTCCTGTCTTTATTTCCCTCTTCATTTAGATTTTCTCCGTTAGTCACTGGCACTCAGTATAATAGATCAAATGCATTAAGGAATAAAGGAATGGACAAAAGGTTAGTCATGCCATCAATCTGCTTGTGAGTGATGATGTTAAACTTTGAAGAAGCACCCTATGCAAAGAACTAATGTTATTGACATTGATACATCATGTCTAATATCTTTCCTGCTCCTTGAAAGATAATAAACTTTCTGACGAATTTTAACATGTTACATTTTAAGAAATTAGTTTCTTAAAATGTAACATGTTAAAAGTGATTCTTTAAATCAAGGGATTGCGAGTAGCCTCTGTTTTCCTTATGTTGTGTGTTGGGTAAGAACCAACACTCTGGAAAGCCTGCCTGGTTGGAATCAGCTTGTTTACTAGGTTAATACATATTAAAGCACTCAATACAGAAGCTAGCACGTAGTAAGTGCTTACTAAGTGATGATCATCACTGTTATTGTTATTTTTCCTTCAAAACATTTTTCCTAGCAAACACATATTATTTAGTTATTTTTATGATCAGCATAAAAATGTCTGCAGTGCTGATCTCTAAATGGGGATGGATGGTGATTTTAGCTCTTTTTACTTCATTGTATTTTGCTAAGTTCTAAAGTAGACATGCATTATTTTATCATATAAAATTTTCTCTTAATTACCTTCTTTGAACTTATGTTATTGCCAACAGGTAGGTAGAAAAGTTTTAAAAAAGTAAAATAAAATAATTTTTCATGACAACACACGGTACTTGAAATTTCTCCATATGCCTAGTAGAAAGGGTGACCCAGCCCAGTGACTTGCTAGGTGTGAGTTGGGTGTACCTCAGGGAAATGTTGACAAAACAGTACTAGCTATGCCTGCTTCTTATTACTTTTTAGCCTTGAATGTAGTCAATAACCAACTGACAGCTGTGTTTAAGAGTTCAAAATATTAAACCACTAATCTACTGCCTAAACTGAACTTGTTTTCAGTGAAATATTATTGCTAAGAGCAGCTAAAAATATAAACTCTTTAGGTTAATTGAAAGTTCTACTGAAGGAAGGATTCTTCTGTACTCCCAGGGTACTTTAATCCTGATATTTACAGGCTTCATTATAACTTACGAGGTCAAAAGGTCAAGGGCTTAACCAGATTTTGCACATCTCAATGTGATCCTCAGTTAAAGCCTTCAGTGAGACAGTTGTACTATTCTGATACATTTTCCAAGACAAACAGGCAGGAGAATGAACAGCATTCAGGAATCAGACCTGATAACTGTATTGGAACAGGCATTTGGAGAACAGGTGCTCAGAGAAATGTATAGTCCAAAAGGCAGGACATACGTTCCTAGCCAGGTGAGGAAAGATCTAGCTCCAAGCACCTGGAACACCCCAACTGTCCAGAGAACAGATGATGCGTGGAAATCCAAGCAGCAGAACTAGGGAGGCTTGTTAGCTTGTGTTAAGATCACATTACTGGACTGGCTTCATGAGCAGGAGTGTTGTCCTTGATGCTCCTTATGGAGGAAGGACTGTAAGCATTGGGAGGTTTGACAAGAGGGTCCCAAAGAGAGACCTTGGTACTGGACTGAGCTCCTACACTCATGCCCATGGGGAGCAGGGCTGAGCTCCAGGTCTCAAAGCAGAAACAGGAGGGCAAGACAACCAGCAGCCGCAGGGATTGACACTGAGGCCAGGATTGGTCTAAACACCAGCCGAGAGCTGAGACATCCAGTGTGAGGGGAGGGGGAATTAAATAATTGGGAAATAGATAGCACCAAGTATTAATAAAAATAGCAACTTGCTGAGTACCTACTGTGTGTCATATCCTATGTTGGAGCTTTGCATCCATTATCACTAACTCAAACACCTTTGCAAGGTAGGTATAATTATTTCATACATGAGGGAATGGGGCTCAGAGGATAAGTGATAACCCAAAGTTACAGAGATAGGAAGCAGCAAGCTGAGGTCTGTGTGGCTCTACTACTTTCTACTACTCCATGAACACATTTATTTCTCACTGTATATGAGCACAGTTGATTCCAATTTTTCCTTGTCCTTAGGGGAAATATCATACAAGCAACTGTTGGCTTTAAACAAAAGCATCAGTCATTTTATCAACAAAAAAAAAATGAGTTTCTTTGGAAATAGCAGAGGAATTAAAATTTAGAACAAGCAAACTATGGTGGACCATAGGCAAGTCCAGAGAGTAGAGGAGATCTGCTTGCTGCTCTAGGGGAAAGCAGGAAGATGGGAGGGGATGTTTCAGAAGTTTAGAGTGGAGGTATTTGCTCATTGGCTGAGTGTGGAGGTTTCTCATTGGCTGTGCTGTTGCTGGGCAAGGAGAAATTCTTCCTTCCTCCCTGCTAGGTATGTAAGATTTTTCCTGTTGGGGAATGTGAGGTTTAGCAAATGGTAGTGCATGAGCGCTCTTTCTTCAGGGCTTCCTTACTCCATTTATCTTATTTATTTATTTATTTATTTATTTTTAAACATTGATCAGTTGCCCCTTATATGCACCCCAAATGGGGATCTGGCCCACAACTCAGGCATGTGCCCCAACAGGAATCGAACTGGTAACCTCTCAGTCTCAGGCCAGTGCTCAATCCATTGGGCCACACCAGCCAGTGAAAAAGTAAACTTAAGCATCAAGCTGGTAATATCAGTAATATATTTGTAATTCCATATTGTAGCAAGAGGGAACTCTGTCATTACTTTAAGAAAAACCCATTATTTCAGCCTTGGCTAGTATGGCTCAGTGGATTGAGTGCAGGCCCGCAAACCACAAGGTCCCTGGTTTGATTCCCGATCAGGGCACTATGCCTGGGTTATGGGCCAGACCCCCAGTTGGGGGCATGTGATCTCTCACACACTGATGTTTCTCTCCCTCTCTTTCTCCCTCCCTCGTTTTCTCCCTCCTTTCCCCACTCTCTAAAAATAAATAAAATCTTTAAAAAAAAGGAAAAAGAAAACCCATTATTTCATCATCACTAGTGGAAATGAAGCAGGGAGAAGACAGAGTGGAACTGATGGTATTAAGATCCCCAGGCATAAACCTGTGGTGACAAAATGAGATTTAACTGAACCCACACAGTGAGGGATAGTACCCCAACAAAATGGGGGAGAAAAGCAAAGTTTAGGTTCTCTCTGAAAGATTCTGAGAAGGCCGTTAAGGGAAATGGAGATTAGCTTTGTGTTGGATACTGTTTCTGTGCTGGGTTTATGAGAAGCAGAAGCAAAGCAAGGGGCATGTGCTGCTATGAAGGGAGGGTGGTTTAAGAATTAGGAACCCTCCATAAAAGGTGGGAATAATATCCCCAGCTGGCGTGGGTCAGTGGATTGGTGCTGGCCTGTGAACCAAAGTGTCGCTGATTCGATTCCCAGTTGGGGCACATGCCTGGGTTGCAAGCCAGGTCCCCAGTGGGGGTGCATTAGAGGCAACCACACATTGATGTTTCTCCCCTTCTGTCTAAAAGTAAATAAATAAAATCTTTAACATAAAAGATGAGAATAATAAAACGATGTTGAGGCATTATTGGAAAGAAGGCAGTAGGCCTTCCAAAAGGGGGGTCGTGGCACTTGACAGCTGCCTGAAGATTGTGGGAGAACAAGATTTTCTGATACTTTTGCAGCTGGCTTTATTGATCTATGTTTATCCGCCCACCCTGATGAAGAGTAGCGCTGCTTTTTTCTTTTCGTTTCAGCTGATTCTTTGTCTTTTAGTTTCAGACAGGTTTTTACTTTTTACTCTTCCAATGAGGTGAAGGCAGGGCATGAGGAGGGAAGTCAAGCAGTTGCCTTAGTCATCCAGCTGACCCTCCTTCATACTGTAATCTGGACCTTGGTTTTTGAATCTTAACAATTATCATTGGTAGCTGTGACCTTCAGCCAGTCTCTCTGAAGCAGAACATGGGAAGTGAGGGAGGATAGTAAGAAGCTGGGAAAATTCCAGGGAAAGTGGAATGGGGAAATTAAGACAGGATAAACAAGGCCAAACAATTTGAACAATTTACAGCTTTCTAGTGAATCGCAAAGACCTTCTTTTCCTAACCAAGTACTTGGTTAGGTATAAACCATTTGCTCTCTTTTCCTTGAGAGCAAATGGTTTATACCTCTCCTCTCTAACCACAGAATACATGTAGCTTAAATCATCCTGGTTGGGAAAATAGAGAATAGAGACTCAATTAATGTGCTCTCCAGCTAAAGCCAAGGCTGGATGAACGCTGGGGAACAAATAACAAAAACCCACTTAGAGGCAGACAGACCCAGGATAACAGTAAAGCAGAGCAAAGAATGGTATTCATCAGTGTATTAAAAAATGCACCTGGAAAGTGAATGAATAGTCTGTTGAGACCCTCCCCTAGGACTCTCACCACCAGTAGTAGAGAGAGAAAACTTTCAAGACAAAGGATACCAGCCAGGACTTGATATAGAGCACACCTATGCCCCTTCCCTGGCATGAAATATTTTCTTCCTCCTAAACTCTAAGGGTACCCATGAGACTTGCAACTGAAGCAGGAGATAGTCAGGAAGTAGGAAACTCTGGAGGCACCCCAGAACTAAGGTAAAAGACATCCATGCAGACAGAGACCCTGTGAGACTGGTTGTTCCAGCTTTCTGGAAAAGCACTGAATCATGGAAACCCATAAATGCACCTGCACAAAAGAGGCTACTCAACCCCTGACTCACTATAATAGCATTATAATAAATTAACATTGTAGACCCCCTTCTTCAGTGGCCAATCAAGGAAAATCATGGGAAACCACATGCACAGTAGCTTTAAAGTAATACAACTACTTGTATATGCACAACAAAGCCCACCAAAACTAGTCAGGAAGGATCTGCCCTATAAGAACAGAATCCCTCCAGTCCCTGAAGTCAATCTCTGGTCAGAGTTGGCCCCCCTTCCATGTTCTGTGGAGTGTACTATCACTTGATAAACGTATTCTTTCTCTTTATGCTATAAACTCTGTGTGTCTGCTTCAGTTCTTTGTCTGTGATCACCAAGAACCTGGTTACCTGTGCCCACCTGTAACACAACCAGTGGAGGAGTAAGAAGCAGCAGCTTGCCCTGGGCTTACCCCCTGATCCTGTCTGCACGGCCCCCTTTTTCTATGACTTTTCAGTGAGCTAATAGCAGTCCTTCCTTGGTTCACTTCTTTCCTGTGATGTTTCTTGGGGGACAAAAGAGCACTGCTTAGGCTCTCCTTTTGCTTCTTCTATTCCAAATCCTTTCTTTGTTTCACTGTCCCCAGCTGTAATAAATGTGCCCTCAAAATCAACTGGACTTGTGAAATCTTTGCCGCATGAAGTCAAGAACCCACATGCTACGGGCTGCCCTGAGGCAGAACTGCTGTGGGCTGGTCCCCATCTGGCAACAAAAGCATGCTTATTAAGTCATAAAGGACAGAGAGTTGGAGGGACAGAAATTTCTGGATGACTGTACTGAACAATTTATGAAATGCTAAGTGCTTGCTGGGCTCAAATACCTTGTAAAACCATCTCCAGGCAATCCTTTCTCTTGTTATTATAGTCTAATCTTTGTTAAAACCAGATCTTTATCCCCAGCCCTAACACACCTTCCATATTAAAAACTCTGGGGAAAAATACAATAAAAAATAAACTATTTTAAAAAACCCTCTCAAGTGGCTTTCTAGTGTCACTTTCTAAATGATTTTGCCCCTGCCTACCTCTCCAATTTTATCTTCTGATCTTCTCCTTCCTCCCAATAGTTTCACCACCCTGGCCTTTTTCTCTGTTGCATGACACCAACATTGTTCCTATACCCAGGCTTTGCTAGAATGCTCTGGAGTGTGCTGGAATGCTCTTGCAGAGATTTTGACAAAAGTAACTCTCAATCTCACGTTTCAATTTTAGTTTTAGCTTTTCAATATTATCTTTTCAACTCTATCTAATCCTTGCCTTGCCCCCAGCCCAGTACCTCCCTATCTCATTACATTGTTTTTGTATGTAATGGTACTTATTTCTATATTAATTTTCCTTATTTATCATCTTTCCCATTATAATGAGTGCTCCCTGTGAGCAGGGGCATAGAGTGTATCACCAGAAGCTATAATAATATCTGGAACATAATTGCTGACCAATTAGTATTTGTTGAATAAATGAACACATTTTGTCAAGTGACCCCATTGTGTTGACCAAATCTTAGTGGACTAGAAATTGTTACTCCAGCCAAAATCATCTGTTAGGCCAATCTCAGTAGAGCAGTGACCTGTGAGGAGTGGGCAGAAAAATCTGTCCAACAGTGTACTACAGATGGAATGGTGTCTCTCAGATCCCGTTGGATTCACATTAAGGGCATTTTGCTTCCCAGATTAAGCGGGAAGGCAGTAGAAATAAGCAGCAGCAAAAGGGGCAATAGAAGCAAAGTTAGTAGAAAAATAGATAGAGAAAGAAACAGGTAAATTTTAGGCCTCAAAACTGGTTGTGGCACTCACATTTGGATTGTTTCAGGAGACCTACTGCTACATCCTAAATGGCAAACATTCGTCCGGCTTTCCATGAGGACTTTCCTCCTGTACCTTTCAGTAAAAGCCTGTCACTTTAGTTATGTTTTTGCCACGTGGAAGAACATTTGATGGAGACCAAATCAGAACCTGAAATGCCCTCATTCCACTGGGGTGATGGGCCTACTGTAATATGTATGGGTTTCTTAGGTATAAACTTAAAAACTCTCCATTTATATTCAAAGAAGTAAGTTAAAAATATGAGATTAGTGGAAGATATGACCAAATGACAACCTAAAGACAATCTTTTTGCAAATTGCAAGTTCAATTTACATTAATAGTGGTGTGATGACTAAAAAACAGATTTATTTTAGGCAACTTTTATAAAACTATAGTGGTTTTCATTTTGTTTTGCTTTTTAGCATTTTTCCTGGCCTGCAACTCAGGCACATCTTCTGACTGGGAATCAAACTGGTGACCTTTTGGTTTGTGGGACAACACCCAATCCACTGAGCCACACCACTTACGGTGTACATCTATAGTGCTTTATGAGAGATTTTATAGGAGCCTCCAGGCTGAGTCTATTCAAGTTCATCATTGGAATTCAGGTGGCGTAGGAGTATCTGGTTGGTTGATAGACAAATAAACCTCTGGGGATAAAATAGAACCAAAAGAAAGGAGTGGTCTGGGCATAAGTTTTGTTTGTCACTTGAATTTTTCTGCTGATTCAGGTGATCCCTCCCCCCTCAAATTAATGTCTGATGTCAGTGAAGAGGAGAGGGGAGTAAAACAATCAAACAGTTATTGCACCAAAACTCTTCAAGACTTTGGGAGTTTTAGGGTCCCAGTAACACATCTTTGATTATGAAAGATAATCAAGCATATGGAAATAGGAGTGTTCTCCCCCACTGTTCCACAGAACTGCGACCTTTATTGGGCTCTGGTGCCCACGTGTGAGAGAGATGCCTGGCACAAGCAGCAAAGCCAGAGGCACCAGAGTTAGCTGCGGCAGGAAGGGCAGCGGGCCAGCCTGAGACCACAGTGAGATGCCCCTAAGGGGACTCAGAAAGAGCTGACTGATTCGAATCACATCCCAAGGGAGGCTAGAGTTGTGATCTGCGTGCGATGCATTTTGAAATATGCAAAAGGGTCTGGAAACAGTGACAAATGAGTAAAATTTAAAAAAAATCAGCTTGGGAAAGAGACATGGAGGAATACAAAAGATGTCTTTCATTGTTTGGGAGTCATTGGGAAATGGAAAGAAAAGGAACATTATTTGTAAAGTGCCTACTCCTCATTCATCTCTTTAAAACAATGACAAATTGTTCCACATTTCTTATCCCATTTGATTTCCACAGGTGCAATTCCTTCCATTTTCACAAATGAGAAAATTGAGGCTTGGATAATTTAAAGAATGCACCTGAGTTAATGTAGTATGATGCTGTATATAATGCACACCCATGTTTTTGGCCCAAACTTTTAGGAAAAACATCTTTTGTTTTAATTTTTAAATTTAAATATTTATGTATTTATATTTAGATACTTGTTTTTTGTATTATAAAGCAATTTTAGCATTTCCTTTTGAACATATTATGGTATAAGAAATTTTATGTAACAAATAATCACAAAACACAAGAAGAGATACAAATCATTTCAGGTACAACCCATGTATAATGTGCATCCTTATTTTTCCCTCAAAAATTTTGGCAAAAAACTGCATTACACATGGCAAAATATGGTAGCCAGTCATTGGTTTAACTGGGGATCACGTCATAAATCCAGTGGCATGCTGGTCAATGTTTAACCACCAGCTCTCTGGGGGAAAAGAAGCCCTGGTTTATAGAGTCTGCTGATTTCTGTGGTGTCAAATTCCCATCAAGGTGGGTTTTGAGCTACCAAAACATCATCAAACACAAACCTGGAAAGAGATGTACACACACAGCCCTCCCAAACCCAAGTTATGAGACAACCCAGTATACCACCTTACTTAACTCACAAGTCAATTTTCTTCCCAGGATCAGATTTAGTCTCCATGGAGCAGAGGATGCAATAGCTAATGACTAGAAATTTAAAAAAATAAAATAGGCTGTCCTGAAGTGGTGGGTTCCCAGCCATAATTCAGAGACAGCCAAATATGAGGTTATAAGAGAAGGAGATTCATACATCAGTTGACAGTGGTCAGGGTTTCCATCTCTTGGTGTATATCAGTCACTCGAAAAACTTGTTAACATACAAATTGAGGAAGTGTAGCATATAAGTTAAAAGTGCAGACTCTGAAGCCAGGCAGCTTATGTTCAATTCTGGCTCAGTTTCTGGCACAAGCAGCAAAGGTCACTGGCTGGGTGCCCTTGGGCAAATTCCCTAACCTCTAAGTACCTTAGTTTCATCATTGATGGCTGGTGGTGATAATAACAATATTTACCTCACAGAGGTCATTGAGCAGGTTAAATGAAAAAATGTAAAGTGCTTAAAACAGTGCCTGGAACATAGTAAACACTATATAAGTATTTGTTGTTACTATTACTGCAGACTTCTCCTGGGTGAAGCCCATTTGTCTGTATGTTAAGCATACTTTTCCAGTGGTTTCTTAAAATAGATTTTATTTATTCTTAGACAGAGGGGAAGGGAAAGAGAAAGAGAGGGAGAGAAACTTAAGTATGCGGTTGACTTTCATGCACCCCCTACTGGGGACCTGGCCCACAACCCCGGTATGTGCCCTGATTGGGAATTGAACCAGCAACCCGTTGGTTCACAGGCCAGTGTTCAGTACAATGAGCCACACCAGTCAGGGCTCCAGTGATTTTTATACAGTCATCTGGGCTTATCCACAGACATCTGGGGAAAGAACTGAAGTCTAATTCTTGGTCATTAGGAGTTGAGTATCTTCTTATGGGAACCAAGACTAACCCAAGAGTGAACCTCAGGCTGTCCTTACAAATCTGTGACATTCTGTAAACACTAATATCACTATGATTGTACTGGAAGTCACACAAATCCTTATCCTTCCATGGAAAACCTAGATTGCAGGATATTGTATAAATCTTGTGTTGTTTTTTAAATAAAGAAATAAATAAAATCTAATTTACAATTAACTGCCTGCCATCCACCTTAGTTAAGAGCTTCTAATCAGCAGATTGCTGTGTGAGGTAGCTCATGATGTTAATACCACTTAGAAACTGACTTTGAAGCAAGGTCAAGAGAGATGCTAAATTGCATGTACAGTAAGTTTCTAAGGATAGCCTTGAATTAAATTATCCCACAAATCTGCCTTGACTTTTTCTCCAGGGCTCTGGATGTCTTGCTGAACCAAAATTTCCTGTCCACTCGTATTTCACCTCCATCCCTCCTTATTCCCACCACCACAGAGCCTCAGATAGGTTCTCAGAATTCAGGAAATAACCAGTCATCTGTTTTAGTCCACAAACATATTACGAGTGTGTACTGTGTGCCAAGTACAGAAGTAGGTGCTAGTGGTGTAAATATGAATAGCCCACATTCTGATTTTGGGAAACAGAAATGAAAACAAATAGGCACTATAATTTGATAACTGCTTTAGTAGTTCTCTGAAAGCACCAAGGCAGAGATGACAACTTTGCTTTGGGAAGATGAGAGAGCTTCTCAAAGTTGGTGATTTTAGGTCAATGTGCTTCATTTTATTTTTATGCTTTTATTTATTTTTTTAAAAATATTTATTTACTTTTAGAGAGAGGGGAAGGGAGGGAGGAAGAGAGGAAGAGAAACATCAATGTGTTATTGCCTCTTGTGCGCCCCCTACTGGGTACCTGGCCTGCAACCCAGACATGTGCACTGACTGGGAATCAAACCAGCAGCCCTTTGGCCAGCATTCAATCCACTAAGCCATACCAGCTAGGGCTTTATTTATTTTTTATATTATATTTTATTGATTATGCTACTATAATTGTCCCACTTTTTTTACCTTTGCTTCATTCCATCCAAAACCCCTCCATTCCCTTAGGCAATCAATCCCCACTATTTTTCATATCCATGCGTCATGTGTATAAATTCTTTGTCTATTCCAGTTCCTAAACTCTATTTTATATCCCCATGTCTATTCTGTAACTACTTATTTGTACTTCTTTATCCCCTTACATCTTCACCCATTCTCCCACACCCCCATCCCATCTGGCAACAATCAAAATGCTCTCCATATGCATGATTCTGTCTCTTTTCTTCTTGTTTGCTTAGTTTTTTAGATTCAATTGTTGATAGATATGTACTTATTGCCATTTTTCATAGTTTTGATCTTCTTTTTCTTAATTTTTCAGTCCCTTTAACATTTGATATAATAATGGTTTGGTAATGATGAACTCCTTTAATTTTGTCTTGTCTGCAAAGCTCTTTATCTGCTCTCTAATTTTAAATCATAGCTTTGCTGGGTAAAGCAATCTTGCCTGTAGGTCCTTGCTTTTCATGACTTCAAATATTTTTTGCTGTCCCTTCTAGCCTGCAAAGAGTTTTTTGAGAAATCAGCTGACAGTCTTATGGTAACTCCCTAGTAGGTAACTAACTGCTTTTCTCTTTCTGCTTTTAAGATTCTCTTTGGCATTTTAATTATGATGTGTCTTGGAGTGGGCCTCTTTGCATCCATCTTGTTTGGGACTCTCTGTGCTTCCTGGACTTGCATGTCTACTTTTTTCACTAAATTAGGGAAGGCTTCTTTCACTATTTTTTCCCTAATATTTCCAGAGATTTCCAATTTCTTGCTCTTTCTCTTCTCCTTCTGGTATCCCTAAGATGCAAATGTTGGACTGCTTTATGTTGTTACAGAAGCTACTTACACTATTTTTGGGGGGAGGGAATTCTTTTTTCTTCATGTTGTTCTGATTGGTTGTTTTTTACTTCCTTATATACCAAATCACTGATTTGATTCTTGGCTTCATCCACTCTACTGTTGCTTCCCTATAAATTTTTCTTTATTTCAGTTAGTGTAAATAAAGTTTCTGATGGAATCTTTGTTAGTGTAAATAAAGTTTCTGATGGAATCTTTTTTATGGTGTTGAGGTCCTAAGTTCCTTGAGCATCCTTATAACCAGTGGTTTGAACTGTACATCTGATAGATTGCTTATGTCCATTTTGTGTAGCTCTTTTTCTGAAGTTTTAATGTGTTCTTTTATTTGGGTCATGTTTCTTTGTCTCCCCATTTTGGCAGCTGCCCTGGGTTTATTTTTATGTACTAGGTAGAGCTGCTATGATTCCCTGCCTTGGCAGTGTTGCCTAATGTTGTAGGTGTTCTACAGGGTCCACTGGCAGAACCTCTTCTATCACCCATGCTGGGTACTCAAGGTGCACCCTTTGTGTAGGCTGAGTACACCCTCCTTTTATAGTTGAGACTTGGTTGCTGTTGGCAGATCAATGGGAGGGATTTACCCAGGCAAGTCAGCTGCATGAATTGGCTGTGACCACTGATCACCAATTTCTGCTGTCCATGGAATATCAGCTATACAGGGGCAGGGTGGCAGTGCTCCAATGTGGTCACAGAAAAGGATCAATGGACTCTGCATGCCTTTCTGTCTTGTAGAAAGCTGTCTGCCAGCTCTTGCCTTGATGCTGGACAGTTTAGTTCCTCCTTGTATGCCACTAGTGCCTTTCAAGCTGCTACTCCGTTGCTGGAGCTCATAGAAAGTGAATCTGAGTAAGTCTGTGCATGTGTTCTTTAAGGAGAACTGCTCGGGACTCCAGAAGTTTCTCCCACTGACTGAATCTCTGCTGTTTTTTTGCAGCCTGAAGTTATGGGAGCTTATCTTCCTGGTACTGAAACTGTGGGCTGGGGGTTCTGCTGTGGGACCGGGACTCCTCGCTCCCAAGATATTGGTCCCAAAATTTTATCCACCACATGTGGATGTGGGACCAGCCCATTCTGCATCTCTGCCCCTCCTACCAGTTTGTATGGGTGTGTTTTCTTTAATTCTGTAGTTGTCAGACTTCCCTTTAACTCAATTTGTCATGGTTCTGAATGATGATTGCTCTGTATTTTTGTTGTAATATATTTTTTCCTTGTAATTTTGATGTGGTGTGTGAGGAGGTGAGTTGTGTTTACCTATGCCACCGTCTTGAACATAAGTCCAAAGTTGGTGATTCTTGATTGAGTGTTGAGGATGAGCCTGAGTGCTCAGGGGAGAATACAGGGAAGAAAGCTCCACGCAAGAAGAAACAACTTGTGCGCAAGCTTGATGTTCTGGTAGTTCATACGTAGACTTTGTGGTGGATAAGGAGGCTGGGTAGGTCAGCTAGAGAGAGATTGTAATAGCAGCAACATGTGAAATTGAAAGTAAAATACATTTTACAACATCTCAGCACTTTAGAATTGGAAGGGATCTTAGTGATCCTGTAGATTAACTTCAGAGAGGCATAGGGCAGTTAGTGACTTGTTCATGACAGTAGCAGAAGAAATCTCTCTCAACACTCGGTCTTCCGCTCCTTTCTCAGAAGTCCCTAATCACTATTGCTAGCACTAGCCAGGAAAATTGGTTCCATAAATTCTGAAAACTTGGTCTCTCAGAGCTCTACTTAGAAGTCACAATGTGCAGTCTAGATCTACAGCCCTGTGTCTGTTTACTAATGGTATGATAACTTGACAAATATTTACATATATTTTCACCAGACTCCAAAGAGTGCTTAAAGGAGAGTCTCTTTGTTTACTACTGTTGCTACTGTAACAAATTGCCATAAACTTGGTCCATTGAAACAACATATATTTGTTTTCTTATAGTTCTTGAGGCCTTAAGCCAAAATCAGTTTTACTGACTTTACTAAAGTCAAGGTGTTGGCAGAATCGGTTCCTTGCAGAGGCTCCAGAGGAGAATGCATTCCAGCTTGTTCCACCTTCTAGAGGCTATCCACATTCCTTGGCTGGGCTGTATCACTTCAATCTCTGCTGCTGCTATCATGTTGTGTTTTTTTTCTTTGACTTCCTTGCCTCCCTTTTTTAAGGACCCTTGTGATTACATTTAGAGCCTACTTGGATAATCCAGGCTAATCTTCCCACCTCAAGATCCTTGATTTAGTCACATCTGCAAAGTCTCTTTTGCCATGTAAGGAAACATTTAAAGATTCTGAGGATTAGCAGGTCAATATTTAGGGAGAAGGGAGGACTCTTCAGTTTACCACAAAAAGCAGCGTTCTTTGTTCCCAAATTCCCCAAATGTCCCCAAAGAAAGCATGCAGATGACACTCACTTGTTTGTGGCTGAGGGATGGGAATTCAAGGGTAGATGGGAAGGGCTAGGACAAGTAATCCTCCTTAGTCACTCTGTCTATCAATAAGATACTTGAGAATTTTCTAGGCGGAATAGATATTAACAATCACAGACTCATCTTAATTCCTCCATTTTTAAAGTTCTCCCTCATATATTTTGCAGCTATTACTCCACAGGGAAAACGCTATGTCCAAGAAGCTTGAATTCCTGTTTTTAAAATCATTTAAATAATCAGCATTACTTACTGAATGTAACTATGTGGGGCTTAGATTTTACCTTTTACCTGAATCTTCTAGATTAAAAAAAATAAAATAGAAAAGGAGAACACTAACTTGAAAATGTATCCCCGAGCCCCCGTGTTTATAGCAGTGTTATTTTAAATAGTCAAGATATGGAGACAACCTAAGTGTCAACTATGGTTGAATAGATAAAGAAGGTGTGGTATATATACACAATGGAATATTATTCAGCCATAGAAAATGAGGAAATTCTACCATTTTTGATAACATGGATAGAGTTTGAGGGCATTATGCTAAGTGAAATAAGTCAGACAGAAAAAAAGACAAATACTGCATGATCTCACTTATATATGGACTCTTAAAAATTCATGTAGGTGGTTAAAGGTATAAACTTTCAGAAAAACAAAACAAAACTGACTATAGTAAAAAATAAAATTACTTTTCAGATAACTGAAATACTATATCTGGTTAGTCTGTTTTTTGTAGTCTGTTAAATGGTAGAAAAATTCAAAGTATGTTCTTACAACCACTGTGTGTGAAAGTACTCTTAAGAAACAGAAGAGTTTAATTTTTACTTATGGCCTAGGATCAGTTGTCTAGTCCAGTTGCTAACACTATCCTTTAATTTGGAGATCTGTAGCGGTCTCCACATTTTTTTATTGTAAATGCTATAAAAATATCCTACCCATAAGTTTATTTACAAATTTTATAATGTGTAACTGTACTGATACATGTTCATCAAGAAACTCAAAGTCAGAAATTAGAAAAGATAAAATTTGAAAACATAAACACAAGTTGTACTATATTCTTTTACACCCACAGGCTTGGGGCAACTCACTTTAGAAATCATTGCTGTAAGGTGACATCATGTGACTCAGTAAAGAATTTCCCTTTCCTATTAATTCTGCTTTTGAAAAGTAGAGAAGGTTTGGAGAACTTCCCTTTCCTTCCTTTTTAAAAAGATTTTACTTATTTATTTTTAGAGAGAGGGGAAGAGAGGGAGAGAGGGGAAAAATCAATAGATGAGAGATACATTGATGTGTGAGGGCTACATTAGTCAGCTGCCTCTAGCTCACCCCTAAGTAGAGACCTGGCCCAGAACCTAAGCATGTGCCCTGACTGGGTATCGAACCACCGACTTCTCAGTTTGCAGGCCACACTCAGTCCACTGAGCCACACCAGCCAGGGTGATATCCCTTTCCTTCTGGTAGAACACAATCTTTGTTTTGAGGACTCAACTCTGTACCTTTTCTTTTCTGGCCCACCTCAGATACTAAGAGACTAGGGGAAAAAGTAGCCTAACACAAAAGTCAGCAAACTTTTTCTTTAAATAGTCAGAGAGTAAGTTTTTTAAGCTTTGTGAGTTACATGTCTCTGTCACAAATACTCAGTGTATTTGTGACAAAATACTCCTGAGTATTTTGACAAATACTCCTGTCCTTGCAGTGCAAAATCAGTCATAGACAACATGTAAATGAATGAATGTGGCTGTCTCACAAAATATTATTTTTCTTTTGTTATTTACCAACTGCATAAAACTGTACAGGTTATTCTCAGTTTGTGGGCCATACAAAAACAGGTGGCAACCTAAAACTATAAAACTCCTAGGAGAAAACAAGGAAAAGCTTCATGACATTGAACTAGACAATGATCTTGGATGTGACACCAAAAGCACAGACAACACAGCAAGGATAGACAAATGGGACTATATCAAACTTAAAAACTTTCCCCATTCAAAGGACGTAATCAACATAGTACAAAGGTAACCTACAGAATAGAAGAAAATATTTGTAAATCATATATTTGATAAGGTGTTAATGTCCAGAACATATAAAGAATCCTACAGCTGAACAACAACAATGACAACAAAAAGAATGGGTAAAGGACTTGACCAGACATTTCTCCAAAGATTATATGCAAATGTTCAACAAGTATAAGGAAAAATGTTCGACATCTCTAATCATCAAAGAAATGCAAATCAAAACCACAATGTGAGGTTATCACCTCACAACCATCAGGATGGCTACTGTTAGAAGTAGAAAAAAAAAAAAGAACCCCCCCCCCCTAGAAAATCACAACTGTTATCAAGAATGTTGAGAAATTTGAACACTTGTGCAGGATTGGTAGGATTGTAAAATGATGTGGCCACTATGGAAACTGTATGGGGGTTTCTCAAAAAATTAAAGTAGAATTCAGACATGATCCAGAAATCCCACTTCTGGGTATACATTCAAGAGAATTGAAAGCAGGTATTTGGACACCCATGTTCATAGCAGCACTATTCACAATAGCTAAGAGGTAGAAACAACCCACATGTGCTCACCAATGGATGAATGGATAAATAAATGTGGTATATACATATGATGAAATATTATTCAGCCTTAAAAAGGTAGGAAATCCTGTCACACGCTATCCAATCAACATGGATAAACCTTGAGGACATTATGTTAAGTAAAATAAGCCAATCACAAAAAGATGAATACTGGATGACCACCATTCCATGTATCTGAGGTATTTAAATAGTCAAATCCACATAAATGGAAAATAGAATGGTGGTTACCAGAGACTTAGGCATAGGAGGAGAACATGAGTGCTCTTAGGAAGAATAGATAGTAAACCAAAGCAGGGTTGGGGAGGGAGACAGGTCTCACCCATTAATTCAGCAGTTCTGAGCTAGGTCAGGTAAGACTGACAGGTGTTCCAAAAATCACGAGAAAAAACATGATAGCATAGGAGGAGGGAAGACTTTGAAATTCTGTGTGTATAATTTCCACTATCTAGGAGAGAAAGCCTGTAAAACTGTATAACTCAGGTTTCCCCGGCAACACAGAATTTCAGATTTCCAAAATGAAAAAGTCCTGGAGAGCTATCTGTTTCCCAACAATATTGATATACTTACCACTAGTGAACTGTACACTTAAAAATGGTTAAGATGCTAAATTTTATATTTGTTACCCTAATAAAAATATTGCTATAATATGAATATTGAGGACTTTGCATTATTCTAAAAGATAGTTTGAAATAACAAAACAAAAACACTAGGTAGTGGGCCAGATCTGGACCTCAGGCCAAATTTCGCTGACCCTTGGCCTAGCACAATCCAACTACCCTTGTAATCAGCACCCTATCTTTATATATTTTCCCCTGAAACCTTTTTTTTTGGTAAAATCTCCAAACGTTACAACTGTAAGTAGCCACAGCAACTTAAGAGTCATTTTGGAGAGTAGGAGTTGGGAATTGCGAGGTGAAAACAGTATTTTCCAAGGTCAAAGACTTCTGCAGTGGAAAATGCAGGGCACTGAATAAAATTTAGCTTCTTCAGATTCCTTCTATTGCTATTTGGACTTTTCTACAGATTCTTCATGATCAGAAAAATAATCTTTGATTAAATTAGAGGTGAATACAGTATTTAACCGAATTCCACAGATGCTGCTGTGAATAGAAATTGAATTAAAGTCATGTAGTAACAAGTCGTATAGTCCTTTAGTGCTCTGACCCCTTAGGCCTGGAACTAGGAAAACAATACTGATTGCAGAACTCACTTTATTTATTTATTTTTTAAAAAAGATTTTATTTATCTATTTATCTTTAGAGGGGAAGGAGAGGGAGAGAAACATCAATGTATGGTTGCCTTTCGTGCATCCCCTGCAGGGAGTTGGCCTGCAGGGAACCAGCCTGCAACCCAGGCAGGTGTCCTGACTGGGAATCGAACCACGATCCTCTGGTTCACAGGCCCCGCACTCAATCCACTGAGCTACACCAGCCAGGGCGCAGAACTCACTTTAAAGATGAGAGCTAGTTGGTTATCACTGTTTTAATTGTGGTTTTCCGGGAGGTTAAGTAGTATTTAATATTCTGTGAAGTATGAAAACAATTTTATTTAATTCTAGTCTCTAGAAAAAAAGTCACATTGGCCACCAGTCACTTTTAAGGAATTGTGTAAATATGCACCTCTTCTTTACAGGATTAGTTAACATTTAAAAATTAAGCAACAACTTAAAAGACAAATAGTTACCATTATCTGCTGAGTTCCTAACTTCCTAGGGTTCATAAAAGGGAAGGACAAATAAAACTCAGTTCGGCAGGTCAGGATCTAAAATTAAACCACAAGTAAAATGCAAAGCATGCAATGTTCATTTTGCTCTGTACTCTGAAGCAGGGCAATCTAGAGGTTTTGCCTGGGGTGATATAATTATACTGAAGAGCTTCTTTTCATTGTCAAGAAAAAAAACCCCAATCATTAAACTTTTAGAAGTCAGGTTGAGTAGAGATTCCAATATAATCCATCAAGTTTATGTATTTCAAGAGACGATAAAGCATAACCATTACCATTTAGTTCAACTTCAATTATAATCTCAATGTGGTGTTGAAAGGCTCCTCTTTCCTCCTAGACTTCCCTGGTGTACAGAAATGTGCTCATCTAAAGCACCTGCACTTAATATAAAACACCCTGTGAATTAGTCTATTCAGAATATCTGAGTATGACGTGTAAAGAAAATAGCAGTTACCTAGTGAACACTTCAAATTGTTACTTAAGCATAATAAGCAAATGTAATACAAAAAACAAAACAAAACCGTACAAGACAAAAACCTACCAAACAAAAAATCTCCTAGCTACTCCTAGTTATAAAAGATATTCTTGGGACAATCATAGACACTTGAATGTGTACTGAACATTGAATATCAGGAAACTGTTTTCCTAGGTGTGATAACAGTATTGTGATTCTGAAGCAAATGTCCTTATTCTTAGGAGAGGCAGTCTGAAGTATTTAGAGATGATGTATTTTGATGTCTGCAACATATTCAAATAGTATACAAAAAGGCATATCTATTTTCCATATTTTTGAAAATTTTTGTAATAAAAATTGGGATGAGGGGGACAAAGCTCATCTTTTTAAAAGTTTCATAGTCAAGTAACATCATACCCTTTGGGTTACAGCGCTTTTTTTCCCTCCTGTTGGCACCTCAGGTACTGTTCAGCAGTGCAGCCTCTGCCCCACCCAGGCGCTCCAGTTCTTAATCACGATTAGGTAAATGAGATTCAGCAACAACTACAAGCTAGCCTGAGGGCGAAAGGTTCACACCAAGCATAATCATTTTTACATTTCTACAGTATTACAGTTACGTTCATTTTCAAATTGCAAATTAGTTTGGTTTGCCTTTTCCAATAGCCATGCCTGCATTTGGTGACCTGTATTTCTTTTTGCCAATAGACAGACCTGAGCCCCAGATAAGGGGCATTTCTTTCTGGCTGGTAGTCACGCACCAGACGACTATAGAGGAAACTTTTTTGCCCATCCAGCCGTTGTTGAGTCTGTCTATAATTAAATTATTTCTTGAAATATCTAATCTCATCCTGCAGTTAAAAAAGAAATCCTAGAGGCCATGGGGGGATAAATGATGATGATAGGGGGAGGGGGGGGTTTAAAAAAGAAAAATAAAGAAAATCCCAGGAGAAGGCGAGAATCACAGTTTGATACTCATCACTATGCTGACAATTTTTTGAAGCAAATTTAATGAGAACCATGGGTACCAGAAGGTTATGATATCATTCTAAAAGTTAATGAACACACTGACAAGGCAGTGCTGCCATTAATATTCAATATCAACTGTAAAGTTCACATTAGTTTCGTTTCTTAGCTACGAGGCTCAAAGCGCCATAGGTTGTGAGTATGCTGCTACCAGGTCTTGTCTACTATGACAGTGCAAGCTGTAAGAGGACACCATGATTTCACTTAGTTTTAGCAATTATTGCTGGTGACCACTGAAAGTTGGCTTCTGATTTAGGACTGTGTAACTAATTTGGACTCCAGGACTTCACACGCGCCAGCCTGGTGCTTCCTTAACCAAGATGGCCGCCCTTGCGGAGCCCGATGTAGGAGTCTGCAGTGGCGGCCATCTTGGTAAAGGCCGGAGTGGCGGCCAGCCTGGTGCTGACGCTAGCAGGACCAGATTTGAAGGTCACAATAAGTGAGTGACCGGGCAGTGTGGAGTGAACTTAGCTGGGGCCTGGGGCCCGGGCACTGGGTGAGTCGGGGGACCAGCAAGGGCCGGCTCCTAGAATGGTGAGGCGGCGAGCACTGAGGTGCTGCCTGCAACTACTGGCGCCCTCGGAGGAGCCGGCGCCAAAGAGCCGGGGGCGGAGGAACCCAAGCACCTGCAGCTACAGTCACTCCCTCTGCCTGGGAGCGCCGCCCCTCGGAGCCGAGGAGCAGCAAAGCAGGCGGAGCCAGCGCGAGCGCCCGGCAGTCCCCAACGCTAGGTGAGCCTTGTGGGTCCCGCTCCCAGCCTCCTGAGCAACGCGCAGACTCTGGGGTCTCGCGCGAGGTGGCTTCCTCTCTCCAGCTGCCCCCTTTCGGCTCTGCTGCTTTCTCTTTGGTTGCCCCGTGGGATTCCCGTCCTGAGTCCTGCCTCCTGTGGAGATGTTGCCCTTATGAGAGGCAGGGCTCTTTTTGAATTTGTGCACCTCGGGAGTTGCGAAGTACGCGTCTGAAAACTGCCTGGGTGAGGAGCCTCATTATTATTATTTCCCTTGGGAGAGAAACTGTCTCTGGGATTTGTTTTAGATCCCATCTTCTCTGCAAATCATAGACTGCATCTTCACCGGCCGGAATCCTCGTGGGCGTATGGTCTTTTGGTTGTATGTAAATGAATGGGTTTCTTAGAACGACTTATTTTTGTGCCAGCTATAGTATTTATCTTCTAATAATCCATTTTTAACAGGTTTCTCCCCTTGTAGCTTGAAAGTTAACCAAGGAATGGGAATGAAGAGCAAAAGGTGGGGTGGGTGGTGGAAGACGGTGCTTTCTTGAGTTTTCTGTACTGTGGTCGGTTGGTTGTTAAATTGAGTATTATGGCAGGCTTTTCAGACCTTGTACTCAGTTAGCTGTCCCTTCCCCACCCCTCTTGAATAGAATTCTCTAGGTTTCTGGTAGTTGAGATAAATACAATTCCACGGGTTTTGGAGCCTGATGCATCATGCCTCAGTTGGACTTGGAAAATATGTATTAAGAAAATGAGAAAAGTTATGTGTTAGAACATCATTTAGTTCTTGTATTTGCCGTAGCTGCAGGTTGTTCTGTATATGTTATATATAATATGACTCACCTGGTTTTATTCTGGCTTAACATGTAGTGTTTGATAATTCTGGTTATTTTATTGAGAAAGTTATTCTTGATAGACAGCTGTTTGAAAAGTAAGAATATTTCCATTTTTATTTAAAAGGGATATCTAGCAGTTCCATTTCTGTTTTCACTTACATCGGTTTTGATTTCGCCTCAAACATCAACATCTTTTAGAAGGAAATGATGTAATCTTTAAAAAGAAAATGTTACTTGTATCCCGCAGTAGTCTGATTTTGTTGCAACAAAAATACTAGATTTATTAGAGAAAAGTTAGGGTGAGTGTACTTGTTTGTAATAAGAATTTAAAAGAGAGACTTAACCTCAATTAAAAGTGTTTTAAGCAAATTAGAATATAGTTACAATTTTCAAAGATTTTATTTCATTACATTTACAGGCTTTAATGCTGAAAGAATTTTGGTTAAGTCTCCAAGAGATGAAAATATTTAGTGTATTTCTCATACCCTTATTTCACTGACCATTCCAAATTATATTGTATAGACTTTGCATTGCAAAATTTAATTTCACAATTAGTCTACTTCTAAATGTGTGAAGGACATTTTAATATAAGCATTTCATCAAAGGGTTTTAGTGGTGCTTTAGTTGATATAGTCATCATTATGTTTGAAAAGGATATTTTTGTTACTTTGGGTATTTGTCAGTTTGGGAAATTGAGGGGATTTTTAAGAACATTTTGTTGATGTTTGGAAAAGTGTTATTTGCATTTAACAAATAGTAGATTTTCTTTGTAATAGTAGATAACTATAGATAATAGTGTTTTTTTGTTTCATTTCATTTCATTCTTTTTATATACTTTAGAATTTGGCTGTAGCTGGAGGGACTGTGTTGATCTGTGAATTTTAGATTGGAATGTATACAAGTAAAAAGTGTTTTCATTGAAGTATTGGAGAAATGAACTTGCACTGGCAAATGGTTAATGGTTAACAAATGACTTTATCTTGAAGGCCTGTGGGAGTATGTATGAAATTGGCATTAAAGGATCACCTATGGCCCTGGCCTTGTGGCTCAATTGGCTACGGCATTATTCTGTGCACAAAAAGATTGCAGGTTTGGTCCCTGGGGCGTGTATGGGAGGCAACTGAGTGATGTTTCTCTCTCTGCCTCCCTTTCTGTCTCTCTAAAGTCAATTAATATACATCCTTGGGTGAGAATTAAAAAAAAAGAGGGATCACCTATGTGATTTCCACTGTGAGGTTCAAGTAATACACGATTCTAACTGCTGTGAAACTAAAGGATTCTACCTATCTATAATTTATAGTGCTTTACTTGACTTTTTTTTTAATTTGATAACTATTATGTATTTAAATATTGTTTTACAGACTTTTGTGACATCATATATGAACTCATATATCCTTAGGAGGCAGTTTTGTTATGTCAGAGATATATTGTTTTGCCAATTCAGCAGTTTAAATATTGTATTGCATTATAACTTTATAATTTACAAAGTTCTTTCAAGTATTTTTAAGTACATTTATTTTTAGTTTGATTTTATAGACATACAATATATGAGGTTATTAACCCCATTCCACATATGAGGAAAACAGGAAACTGAGAGCGTGTAAGGTTTCAGTGATTTGTCCAAGGTCCCTTAGCCCAGCAGCCCCAGCCTTTGGCAGAATATATATGTTGGGAACTGCCCTGCCTTGTTTCAGAAGCTGTAACCCCCTATGGCTAAGGCTGAGTGAGAGACCTTGAGTCCATAAGCCACTAAGGAGACAAAGCTTATCTCTCTGGCAGGGGCACCACCTCTGCCCCCTTTACTTCACCCTGCTTGGCCCTGAGTGGATGACTGGTTTGCCAGTGACAGCTAAGATTCCTCAAGGGAGGGATGACTGAAGACAGGCATGGTTGTGAAGGGGCCCTCAGGGAAGGACTTGAGGGGCTATGTGGAAAAAGAGGGTGATGGATCCTTACCCCTTGGCTTTAACATAGCTCATTCTGTCTGCAGGAAGTCTCCTAATCTCGGCTGCCTTACTTCCTCTGCCTGACTTAAGCCTGAAACAATGCCTTAGGCCTGAAACAATGCCAGAAGAGGATGCAGCCCTGTGCTGAAAAGGGCAGGTTCCCTGGGACAATCAGGCCTAAGAAAGAATGCATAAAATCCCGTGAAACCTGCTTTGCTAAGAATGTCCTCAGTTTTCTGATAAGAGTCCAAGCAAAATGAGTTTGTTTCCCCTAAATTTTATGGTCCTTTAGCTATTTGACCATGTCTCAGAATAAGTCCTCGGAGTTCTTTGTATGTTATCTATTGTTTGATCCTTACTGCCTGACAGTGATTGTTAGGCTTTACCTGTATTCCTGTGCAAATTGAACCCTATAAGAGCCCACTGAGGAAAAGGCTCCTGGCCCTTCTTTGAGAGTTTGGCTACCTTTCCTCCCCAAGCAGATCATGTCTTGGTAGACTTACTCTCATCTCTAGTGGATGGTGGGCTCTGTGGTCAAAACTCCCCCACAATATGCACTGCTGCCTCTTCTTGGAAAGGGTTACCAATGTAGTGGAGGTATAGTGGTTTGGATCAACAAGACAGTCTGCATCACAGTCATAGATTGTACACAGTTGTAAATTGTCAGTACCTTTGGTTATGGAAGCACAGGGCTGGCATGTAAATAGATCAGCATAAATTCAAAAGCATGATTAAAAAACAACTCAGTGTTCACCTTTAAGGGGAAAATACATATTTCCCCTTAAAGGCAGCAGATTTTTGTTTGAACTGTAAATGCTTGTAGACTTCTTTGCTCTTTTATAATCTTTCAGTGATAAGAATCAATTTATCAGAATAAACAGTAAGCTTTGTCATTGTTATTGGCCCCCCTTTAACTACTGACTTGTTTGTTTTGCTTACAAGAACCAATGCAAGAACAACTGGACAAGAGTAATAATTTATTCTGAATTTGACTTTGTAATTTGTTTTCTGAATTTTGAAGGTCCTTCAAACCACAAAGATGTTTGCCATCCTTTCAAGTTACTATGATCATTTCTTTGCCTTGTTTAGAGTTCATGAAAACAAGTACTATATACATTCAGAATATTGTGCAATTTTATGGTTGAAGGAACTAATGACAGCCTAAAGAATTTGTGGTCTCAAAGCCCTTTCTTTAAACTTGAGGCCAGTTTATCTGTTTATGATCTAAATTAAGTAAAATACCCCACAGGAGGTGAAATGTGTTATTTATCTTTCCATGCTACCATATACTGCTTTGGTCTAAGTGTTTCTAAGAATACTGAAGATGAGAGCATGGCTAATAAGCAGTCCAGCCTCCATCACCAGCCAGAGCTGGACCCTTGGGATGGTATAAATCTGGCCTTACTTACCTGCATCTATAAAGGAGTCATACAGAGTCATGGAATGTTCAAGCTGGAAAGGACTTTTGAAAGTATGTGCCCAGTCCAAGTTCTAAACTTACAGATTTCCAGTTTCTACTCTTACAAGAGTTTTTAACCTGTTGTGATACTACAAAACTGAAACATCAGATTTAGAGTTTTCCACCATGTCACAGAGATGAGATACTTTAAAATCTTGGGTGAAATTTAATTCCTTTCTCATTCTTTTCCTTAAATAGGTTTTCAGTTTTGTATGTAGACGAAATGTCTAGTATGTGTAAAAGTGTGTGTGCTGTTCAGAGCCCATTTTTTTTAAACTGGCTGTACATATTGAATATCGTCGCAGTGACAGATCTGACAAACTGTTGATATTCTCAGCAACATTCTGTTGGTTAAGTATAATTATATAGAGCTTTATAATTTCTTTTTACTAGCTGCTCACATATTTTAAAATCCTATTTTATAATATGCTTACCTCCAATTTAGTACTATACTCTGCCCACATTTTAATGCATTTTGTTGAAGACATAACTATGCATATATATGGTATACCCTGAGGCCAGAAAGTTGTAAGTTCTCCAGGTTTTCCTGGGACTGAGGGGGCTCCCAGGGTGCAGGACTTTCAGTGCTAAAACTGGGAAAGCCCTGGGCACACTAGGTGTGTAGGTTCCCCCTACCTGAGGGTGTTTCTTCATGGGACTTGATTAGTAATTCTTCTCATTTGGAAGGATAAAATGACAGGTGTACTTAGACGTCTTCTCAAGGCAAGGAAAACATCTTCAAGGCCCCATGTATTTTTTCTGATTATCTGATTGAAATATAGAAGTAATTTTTTAAATATTTTATTTATTTATTTTTAGAGAGAGGGGACAGGAAGGAGACAGAGTGGGAGAGAAACATCAGTGTGTGGTTGCCTCCCATGGGCCCCCCACTGGGAACCTGGCCTGCAACCCAGGCATGTGCCCTGACTGGGAATCGAACCAGTGACCCTTTGCTTCACAGGCCCGTGCTCAATCCACTGAGCTACACCAGCCAGGGCTAGAAGTAATTTTCATTTGTTGTTGGTTCCTTTCTGTGTAACTGAGAACAATTAACATTTAAATAGAATAGATACACCATTTGAAATCTTGGAAAGTTATAAGTGCAGTTATATTTATAAGGAAACTAGTATTTACTGTTTACTAAGTGCTTTTTATTTTGAAAAGGAAAACAAAAGACCCTGTTGAAAGCGAAAAAGGGTAGTCTTGACCTTGACATCAAAGGTGTTGGCTATATATAGTGACTAGTTTTAGATATCTGCTCAAGATGAATTTATTGAGTTTTTCTTGCAAATTCATCATGATTAGTGGAAAAAGTGTGGGCTTTGGAGTTTGATCCAGCTTGGGTTAGATCTCCAAGTCCAACTGTTATTAGCTTCCCCCCACCCTCAGTACCAGTCATCTTTTATTAGGAATTAATTGCAATGGAAAGGATTCAGAGGTGCTGTGCAAAGATGATGGTCAGGCAGATGGAATCCACACTGGGTTGGTCTTCTTCAGTGGTACTTGCATCGCCACTCATGTTTGAGCTCCTTGTAAGAACGGCAGTAGTTAAAGAAGCACGTAAGTCACCAGCACCATAGAAACCCCAGCAATACTCGCTTTCTTCACACTGACATACTGGTTTTAATACAGGTAGTAACCTCTTTGAAAAGTCCAGTAATACCTTTAGGGGTGGAATCCTGCATCAGTATCTAGCTTGGCAGCCCCCTAGTTTGACATCCATGAGTCTCTTCTCCTTCAGTGGTACGATTGATACCATCTTGGAGTCTGATGTTATTAGCTTTTAGGCTTTATGCAAATTATTAACTCTGTGAACCTCTTATACCACCTGCAGTATGAGGATAACATCACCTGGGAATGTTGTGAGGGTTACATGAGATAATGAATGTATATTAATGTCTAAACTGTAGTAATCATGTGTACTTCTTAGGGTGTCCCTGTTTGATTTAAGAAGACTGTATTTTGGGATTATTATGTTTGGGAATATTACGTTATTATGAAGTATAACTTCATAACCTTTCTGGATATGCCCCTTGTATCCGTTAGGATTAGTATTGGGACGTCCACACTTGGTGTGGTGGCTCCTGAAGTCCTTCTAGTCCCCTGGGAAGTAGTCCTCACTCTCACGGCTCAAGATGACTCTGGGCAGTAGGATGCAGGAAGAATCAACTCACTGTCCCTTGAAGAAGACTCCCATTAAGCTTGCCCTTTGGTTACTTTTGATTCTGCTCTAATTCGATTCCCAACAGAGCTTTTCAAAAACAGTTAACTCTATTCCAGTGAAAAGTATTTAGGAGTTTAAGCTCCTGTTTGTCATTCATTCATCCAATAAATATTTATTGAGTACTCATCATGTACAGGGTGCTGCAGATTATTATAGACAATGTGAATCATCACTGACTATGTTTCCTTTTTTTTTTTGGTTTGGTTTTCTGAATGCAGAGTCGAATTTGTGACTCAGCTGGACTGTGTACAAGTTTTATCAGACTTTGTCCTTAGCCATGTTGTCTTCCTAGTCCTATACCTGTGTAGCCTTCTTGGGGTTATGCTGCCTCTGTACCTTGGAGTATGGGACTGGGAGGAAGAGGTTTTATGATTGGCAACTGTTAAGCCAGCATAAATTTAGGGGTACCAGAAAGTCCCTTTGGTCCTTCCTAAATGCCTGTCCTACCTTTGTACCAATGGCTGAGTCAAAGAGGTAGTTCTCAACCTTGCCTAGTTATTAGAATCACCCATAGAGCTTTTAAAAAGTACCTGGGATGCTCCCACCTGATATTTTGATTCAATATCCTCAGATACAGTCTAAAAAGCTCCACAGGCACACAGTCCCTGATTTATATTGGCTCAACTAATGATTTTTTTTACTTTACGATAGTGAAAAAGCAGTACACATTCAGTAGAAACTGTACTTTGAATTTTGAATTTTGATCTTTTTCCAGACTAGCAATATGCTCTTTTGTGATGCTGGGAAGTGGCAGCAAGCATAGCTCCCAATCAGCCACCCAATCATGAGGTTAAACCAATGAGACTACAGTGTACTGTGTTGTCCACATTTTTTGTGTTTGCTTTAGTTCAATGCTTCAAACATTCTTCAGGTCCAGTGTGCTTTCAGCTGTGTACATTAATGGTGAGTACTCAACCAACCATTCTGTTTTTCACTTTCAGTACAGTATTCAATAAGTCATACAAGATATTCAACACTTTATTATGAAACAGGCTTTGTGTTATTTTGCCCAAGTGTAGGCTATAGATATAGTAAAAATAAAAAAGAAAAAAATTTCTCCTTACGATTAGAACTCTTCAGATTTATTCTTTTTACAAATTTCCTATGTATCAGTATTAGCAACCATTGTCATGTTGTACATTATATCCCTATTACTTATTTATCTTATAATTGAAAATTTGTACCTTTTATTAACTTCCTCCAGTTTCTTTCCCCCCATTTGCCTCTGGTAACCACAAGTCTGATCTCTTTTTCTGTGAGTTTAGGTTTTTAAAAAAGGTTCCACATGTAAGTGAGATCATACAGTATTTGGCTTTCTGTCTGACTTATTTCACTTAGCATAATGCCTCAGGTCCATTCATGTTGTCGCAGAAGGTAGGATTTCTCCATTTCTTATGGCTGAACAAATATTCCATTATGTGTATATGCCATCCCTTCTTTATCCATTCATCCACTGATGGACACTTGGATTGTGTCCATGTCCTGACTGTTGTAAATAATGCTGCCCTGAACAGAAGGCTGCCAATATCTTTTTAACTTAGTGTTTTTGTTTTCTTTGGATATATTCCCAAAAATAAAATTGCTAGAACATATGATAGTTCAATTTTTACTATTTTGAGGATCCTCCATACTATTTTCCATAGTGGCTGCACCAATTCACATTCCCACTGACAGTGTACAAGGCTCCCCTTTCCTCCACATTTGTACCAGCATTAGTTATTTCTTGTCTTTTTGTTGATGGCCATTCTGACTGGTGTGAGGTGATACCTCATTGTGATTTTCATTTGCATTTCCCTAATGACTAGGGATGTTGAGCACCTTTCTGTTAGCCTTTGGTATGTCTTCTTTGGAGAAGTGTCTGATCAGGTCCTTTGCCCATTTTTAATGGGTTATTTGTTTTTTGCTCTTGAGTTATATGAGTTCTTTATATATTTTGGATATTTACCCCTTAATAGATATATGGTTTGCAAATATTTTTTGTCATTCCATAAACTGGTCATCTCGTCACTTTGTAGGTGATTTCTTTTGCTTCCAAAAAGCTTTTTAGTTTGAGGTAGTGCCACGTGTTTTACTTTTTATTTTGTTGCTTGTGATTTAGGTGTCATGTGAAAAAAATAATCACCAAGACCCATGTCAAGGAACTTTACCCTGTTTTCTTCCCAGAGTGTCATGGTTTCAGGTCTTGCATAAGTCTTTACTACATTTTGAGATAATTTTTGTGAGTGGTATAAGAAATGGGTCCAGTTTCATTCCTTTACAAGTGAAGATCCAATGATCGCAGCACCATTTGTTGAAAAGGTTCTCTTTTCCTCGTTGAGTGTTCTTGGCTCCCTTGTCAAATATTAGTTGACTTCCTGGCATTCTTAAAATATACTGAATTGAACTCAGGGATCTCAAAGTTCCTTCAAACTTCAAGATTCTGTTAGTTGACATTTGAGAATGTCTCAAGGCCTTCACTCTAAACCAGCTGTTAAACTCTCAGGAGATGGGCTCAAAAGGGTCAGATCCCGGGAGTGCCTTGAGTTTTGCTTCCTTGTAAAACCCCCCATTGTTAACTTGTTTTTTTGTTATTTACCTTTTTTTCTCACAAAGTACTGGCAAGGCTGACATCCAGTACAGAACGACGATCCTTTTGCCACATTCATTTATAAGTGAATCACAGTCAAGTAGCCTCTCTGACTTTCTTGCTTTTCCATTATTAGGTAATAAGAAAGTGCTATTAGGTGATAGGAAAAGCTTACTCTTTGGTGGAGTAAGCTGACTTTTTGGTGCAGCCAAAGATTGTTAGAATTTTGAAAGTGGAAGGGACTCTAGAGGACAGTCCAGTCCTCTCATTTTACAGGTGAAGAAAGTGAGTCTCAGTGACAATAAATGATTTTTTAAAGGTTTCAGAATACATAATGTTGGAACTAGAATTGAAGTCAGAAGTAAAAGAGTATGCTTCTTCCCTAATTGCTCTTCCTGTCTTTTCAGGAGCTATGAAAATGCATGTCTCTTTATTCCTTTTCTTTATGCTTTATAATTTAAAAAGAAGCTCCCTGCCCCACCACCATAATTGATTCAGAGACTGGAGAGAGGGAGAGGCACATTTTGGAAGTATATTTTTAATTCTTGGCTTAAGGAATAGTATGAACATTTAAGATCATTTGACATATTTAGGATATATTTCCTTTGTTGAGTTTTTTTTAGTCTTTTTTTTTTTAAGAGCACAGGCTGACAGCTTTTGGGAGTATTTGTGTGAGGAGGTGGAAGGATTGAGCAAAAAAAAAGATACATTTTGGGGACTTCCGCCAAGATGGAGGCATAGGTGGAAACACTGTGCCTTCTCCCACAACCAAGTTTGAATACAACAAAGGTTTGGAGAAACAAAGACACAACCAAAGGACAGAAAATTGAATTATACAGAAGTCCGACTACATCTAACCGTTCAACGGGGATGGTAAGAGGGGTGGAGCCAGCAGCGAGCAGGGTCGGGCAGGACAGGTCCCCCGACCCAGGCGCGCAGCAGCCCGGAACCAGTTGGGGTGCGGGGCAGACTGACCGTGGTCGCACATTCACGCACAGTGAGACAGACCACGCAGGCCCCAGAGGGCGAGGGCTGATGGCAGTGGCACACTCACATGCAGTGGGACGAAACACGTGGGCCCGGTGACGGCAGCAACTGCGGCACCAGTGAGGGCCGGGGCGGCAGGCGGCAGACTGGACGCCATAGTCCCTCTTTGACCCCGCCCCCACATACAACGTCACAACCCAGCGACTTAGTTGCCCTGTTCTAGTGAACACTTTAGGGCTCTGATCCTGCTATGGAACAGGCACGAACAGCACAAAAGATGGTGCAAGAAGAACTCAAAGTCCCAGAGCCAATAACTCTAAGCGACCAAGAAATTGCCAGCCTCTCAGAAGCACAATTCAAGACACTATTTATCAGGATGCTCACAGAACTGGTTGATTATAGTCACAAATTAGAGGAACATAGTCACAAATTAGAGGAACATATGAAGGCTAAACTAATTGAAATGAAGGGAGATGCACAGGAAACCGATAGTTATGGAAAGGAAACTGGGACTCAAATCGATGGAATGGACCAGAAGGAAGAACAAAACATCCCACCAGAAAGGAATGAAGAAATGAGAATTCAAAAACATGAGGAGAGGCTTAGGAACCTCCGGGACATCTTTAAATGTTCCAACATCCGGATTATAGGGGTACCAGAAGGGGGAAAGAAACAGCCACGAGTGGAAAACATATTTGAACAAATAATAAAGGAGAACTTCCCCAGTCTGGCAAAGGAAATAGACTTCCAGGAAATCCAGGAAGCTCAGAGAGTGCCAAAGAAGTTGGACCCAAGAAGGAACACACCAAGGCACATCATAATTACATTAGCCAAGACCAAAATGAAGGAGAGAATCCTAGAAGCATCAAGGGATAAGGGGACAGTCACCTACAAAGGAGTCCCCATCAGACTGTCAGCGGATTTCTCAAAAGAGACCTTACAGGCAAGAAGGGGCTGGAGAGAAGTATTCCAAGTCATGAACTGCAAGGACCTACATCCAAGATTGCTTTATTCAGCAAAACTTTCATTTAGAATGGAAGGACAGATAAAATGCTTCTCAGATAAGGTCAAGTTCAAGGAGTTCATCATCACCAAGCCCTTATTATATGAAATGCTAAAGGGACTTATATAAGAAAAAGAAGATGAAAAATATTAACAGTGAAAGGACAGCAAACTCACAGTTATTAACAACCACACCTAAAACAAAAGCAAACCAAGAGGACAGCTAGATCAGGAGTGGAACCATAGAAATGAAGAACACATGGAGGGTTAGAAACAGGGGGGTGGGAGGGGGAGAAGGGGGGAGAAGGCACAGAAAATAGCATAGACAGTAGGTAGAAAATAGATAGGGGGGAGGGCGAGAATAGTGGGGGAAATATAGAATCCAAAGAACTTGAGACATGTGGTTATAAACTAAGGGGGGGGAGAATGGTGGGGGAGGGAGGGTGCGGGGGGAGGGGAATGAAGGGGGGAATAGAACAACTGTAATGGTATAATCAAGAAAATATATTTTTTAAAAAAAGATACATTTTTAAGTTTCATAGTCATCAATTTAATCGTGTTTCCTCCTCATTCTCCTCAGCCTTTTCAACTAAACAATTTTGTGCTGATTACCCCAGAAATTAATCTGCACTTGTTGGGTATTATTTTTAAGATATTAAGGAGGTGGTAGCTATGTCTTTTGATAAACACATTATTTTATGTATGTTTTCTCAATTTGCCGTAACATGTCATTTGATTATCCTAATGATCTAGTTGCAGCAATGTAAATGATATTTTTAAGTGGGCTTTGGTCTTAAGCCAGGTATTTTCCTTGTTGTTTCTAACTCTAGTAAAATCTGTGCTTTTGTATTTACACATAGGAAAAACTCTTATTGTACAGGACTCACCTACAGTGTTTATGTATTTTGGTAACTTAAAATCTGTGAAAAGCTTGTGAAATGACTTAGTTAAATATACTGAATTCTGTCTAACAGCACTTAGTTTTTCAAGCCTTTTACATTCTATGATCAAGAATGTTTGTTGTCCTTGACTGCTTTTTGAAAAGAAAACATATTCTCTAATTTGTATCCTGAAGAGTCTGGTTATGTTTTGAATCCATTCTTCTCAACACTCTTTATTCTGAGTCTTATGGTGCTTTGGTAAGTTAGCATTTCTGGATGATTATTTGTGTCAAATGACAAAAATCACACAATTTAATAACAAGTTTGGTGTGCTTTATTCAAGGGAAAACGATCCATGCATTGTGGGAGTACAGAGGCCTGCAAGCAGTGCAGCACCCATCCCTTGGGTTTTGGGGCTGGGGCGAGTTTTATAGTCAGAAGAGGCATCATGGACACGATTCGACAGGACATGATTGGCTAGGAGGTCCAGGCTTTCCTTATAAGGCTGACAAATCATGTTTTCTAGGTTAAGGTAAGCTAGATAAGCTGAGTTGGAGGATTGCGATTGGTGTATGTTAGGTATTCTTGACAAGTGTTTCCCGTAAGAAGAGGCTGACTTAGGTTTAGATTTGTGATGTGGGCCAGGCCACTGGGGCAGCCTCCATTTTGTGGTTCCCAATATACAAATTAACTTTATAATTTGTCAAAGTAATTTGTCTGTCTAATCAGATGAGCACTTTATAAGTCAAATTTAAAGTTTTGTTAAGCAAAATAATATACTGTGATTTTTCCTTATGCCCCCATACTCTCTTCCTCCTCTACCCTCTCCCTGCAATCACAACACTGTTGTCCCTCTTTTTTCCTCTTTTGCTCAATCCCTTCCCCCTCCCCCCAGCTCTATCTATGAGTTTGTCTCTATTTTGCTTGTTAGTTCAGTTTGTTCATTATAATCCATATGTAACTGAGATCATATATGGATTCTCTGATCATATATGTCATTCTCTGATGGGTTTATTTCACCTAGCGTAATATCTCCAGGTCCATCCATGCTGTCACAAAGGCTAACATTTTCTGCTTTTTTATGGCTGAGTAGTATTCTGTTGTGCAAATGTACCATAGCTATTTTATCTACTCAGCTAACCATGGACACTTGGGCTGCTTCCAAATCTTGGTGATTATAAATAAAGTTGCACTGAATGTGGGGTGCATATATTCTTTTGAATTAGTGTTTCTGGATTCTTAGGTAAATTCCTGAAAGTGGATTTACTGGGTCATAGGCAATTCCATTTTTAAATTTTTGAGGTAACTCCATTACTGCGTTCCACAGTGGCTGTATCATCTACATTCCCACCAACAGTACATGAGGGCTCCCCTTACTCTTCATCCTTGCTAACACTCACTGTTTGTTGATTTATTGATAATAGCCAGTCTGACAGGTGTGAGCTGATATCTCATTGTGGTTTTAATTTGCATTTCTCTGATGATTAGTGACTTTGAACATCTTTTCATGTCTAGTGGCCTCCTGTATGTCCTCTCTGGAAAAGTGTCACATTGGGTCTTTTGGATTTTTTTTTTGGTGTTGAGTTTTATATGTTCTTTATAAATTTTGGATATTAACCCTTTATCAGATGTATCAATGAATATGTTTTCCCATTTAGTGGGTTGTCTTTTTATTTTGTTGATGATTTTCTTTGCTGTGGAAAAGCTTTTTAGTTTGATGTAGTCCCATTTGTTTATTTTTTCTTTTGTTTCCCTTGCCTGAGGAGATATGTCAGAGAAAAAATATTGCTATGAAAATATCTGAGATTTTACCTCCTATGCTAGGATTTTTGTGATTTGGAGTTTAACATTTAAGTCTTTATTTCTTTTTGAGTTTATTCTTGTGTGTGGTGTGAGAAGGTGGTCTAGTTTGTTTTCTTTACATGTATCTGTCCAATTTTCCCAACACCATCTATTGAATAAACTCCTTTTAGTCCTGTTCTGCAGCCGGTCCAGGCTGGGCAGGTTCACATGAGATTTGGACCGGGGAAAGAAAATTCGTGGAGCCTTTGGGATGTCTGAAATGCCTTTATTCTGGGGTGGGGTGAGCCACAAGTGCCACAAGCCGCGAGTCGCACCATGGGAAGCCCTGACTCCCTTGCGTACTAAGTGCATACAAAGCCAGCAGAGGGCCAAGTCTGATATAACAGAGCATGATTCTGTGCATGCGGGCCCATACGCAAGGAAATATGAATGCTACTTAATCACAGTTGCCCGGACATCTGGGTGAGGGAATCTGACTGACTCCATTTTCCCTATAAGCCCATTGTATATTTTTGGACTCTCTATTCTGTTCCATGATCTATATGTCTGTTTTTTAAAATATATTTTATTGATTATGCTATTACAGTTGTCCCATATTTCCCCCCCCTTTATTCCCCTCCTCCCTGCACACCACCTCCCATCAACATTCTCCCCTCATCTTTATTTAGTTCATGTCCATGGATCATATAAGTTCTTTGGCTTCTACTTTTCCTATACTATTCCTAACCTCCCCCTGTCTATTTTCTACCTACCATTTATGCTTCTTATTCCCAGTGCCTTTTCCCCCTTCCTCCCCCTCCCGCTCCCCTGTTGATAACCCTCCATGTGGTCTCCATTTCTGTGGTTCTGTTCCTGTTCTAGTTGTTTGCTTAGTTTGCTTTTGTTTTTGTTTTAGGTGTGAGTTTCTTATCATTTGCTGTTCATATTATTATCTTCTTTTTCTTAGATAAGTCCCTTTAACATAAGTCCTTTATATAATAAGGGCTTGGTGATGATGAACTCCCTTAAACTTGATCTTATCTGGGAAGCACTTTATCTGCCTTTCCATTCTAAATGATAGTTTTGCTGGATAGAGTAATCTTGGATGTAGGTCCTTGCCTTTCATGACTTTGAATATTTCTTTCCAGCCTCTTCTTGCCTGCAAGATTTCTTTTGAAAAATCAGCTGACAGTCTTATGGGCACTCCTTTGTAGGTAACTGTCTCCTTTTCTCTTGCTGCTTTTAAGATTCCTTTCTTATCTTTAATCTTGGCTAATATAATTATGATGTGCCTTGGTGTGTTCCTCCTTGGGTCCAACTTCTTTGGGACTCTCTGAGCTTCCCAGATTTCCTTGAAGTCTATTTCCTTTGCCAGATTGGGGAAGTTCTCCTTCATTACTTGTTGAAATAAGTTTTCAATTTGTGGCTCTTCATCTTCTTCTGGTATTCCTATGATTATGATGTTGGAATGTTTAAAGATATCCTGGATGTTCCTAAGCCTCTCCTCATTTTTTTTTTGGATTCTTGTTTCTTCATTCTGTTCTGGTTGGATGTTTCTTTCTTCCTTCTGGTCCACACTGTTGATTTGAGTCCCAGTTTCCTTCCCCATCACTATTGGTTCCCTGTACATTTTCCTTTATTTCACCTAGCATAGCCTTCATTTTTTCATCTACTTTGTGACCATATTTAACCAGTTCTGTGAGCATCCTGATCACCAGTGTTTTGAACTGTGCTTCTGATAAGTTGGCTATTTCTTTGTTGCTTAGTTGTATTTTTTCTGGAGCTTTGATCTGTTCTTTCATTTGGGCCATTTTTTTTTCTCCTCTGTGAGCCTGTTATGTAGTGAGGGGCAGAGCCTTAGGTGTTCACCAGGGCAGGGTATCCCTGGTCGCTGCCTTGTGACACTGCATGAGGGGGAGGGGTTTGATAGGGAACAATGGCGCTTGCTCCACTTTCTGCTGGTTTTCAGTCACTTCCACTGTATCCACCCATAATCAAATTGGGCCCTTCTGGGGCTGATTCCCCGGTGGGTAGGCTTGTGTATGTTCTAGGACCCTGTGGATCTCTCCAATAAACTCCTGTGAGGCTGGGAGTTTCTCCTCCTGCCCCCTTGACCGTCACAGGTATCTTCGATGAGTGGTTTGAGGCTTTACTTCCCCGTGCTGGAGCTCTGGGCTGCGAGGTCTGTCTGGCTCCCCAGTAGTTTATCCCAGTGTATCTGCGTGTGAAGGTGGCATCGCACACTCCACCAACTGCCAACTTGCTGCAAGTCCTCTCCGCCTTGCTGCCCATCTCCCCACCTCCTCCCATTCTGGATGAATGTTTCTTCTTTAACTCCTTGGTTATCAGACTTACATACAGTTAGATTTTCTGTCAGTTCTGGGTGTTTTTTTTGTTTTTAAATCGTTGTTGTCCTTCTTTTGGTTGTGTGAGGAGGCACTGTGTGTCTACCCATGCCTGCATCTTGGCCGGAAGTCTGCAAATCGCCTCTATGTCTGTTTTTAATGCCAATAGCATGCTGTTTTGATTACTAAGGCCTTGTAGTATAGTTTTATATTAGGTAATGTGATTCCTTCAACTTTGTTCATCTTTCTCAAGATCACTGTTGGTATTTGGTGTCTTTTGTGGTTCCATATAAATTTTTGGAATATTTGTTCTAGTTCTGTGAAATACACCATTGGTATCTTGATAGGAGTTGAACAGAATCTGTAGATTGCTTTGGGTAGTGTGGACATTTTAACGATGTTAATTCTTCCTTATCATTATATAGTGGCCTGCATTGACTCTCACTATAGCCTTGGTAATTTTTTTAAAAAAGTTTTTATTTTTAGAGCGAGGTGAAGGGAGGGAGAAATAAAGGAAAAGAAACATCGATATGTGAGAGAAATATCCATTAGTTGCTTCCCACACACCCCCAGTTGAGGACTGGCCCACAACCCAGCCATGTGCTCTGATCAGGAATCAAACTGGTGACCTTTTGCTCTGTGTGACAATGCCCAACCCTTGAGCTACATCAGCAGAGCTAGTCTTGCTTTTAAAGTCTTTTTACCACAAATGAGTATTGCTGCCCCTGCTTTTTTTTCTTTCCGTTTGCATGAAATGTCTTTTCCCATTTCTTTATTGTATTCTGTGTGTATCTTTTGTTCTGAGGTGGGTCTCTTGAAGGCAGCATATATATGGGTCTTGTTTTCTTATCCATTCAGCTCCTCTATGTCTTTTGATTGGAGCATTTAAGCCATTTACATATAAAGTGATTAGTGATAGGTGCATATTCATTGCCATTTTAAAACTATGTTTCTCTGTTTTTTTAAAAAATATTTTTCATTTATTTATTTATCTTTAGAGGGGAAAGGAAGGAGAGAGGGAGAGAAATATTAATGTATGGCTGCCTCTTCTGCGTCCCTTGCTGGGAACTGGCCTGAAACCCAGGCATGGGTTGTGCCCTGGCTGGGAATCGAACCGTGATCCTCTGGTTCGCAGGCCTGCGCTCAATCCACTGAGCTACACCAGCCAGGGCTGATTTTTCTATAATTTAGTTGTAATTCTAGTTTTGGTCCTGGAAGGAGGTTAGTGTAGCATCCACCTATTCCAATGGCATCTTGGCTATTTATACTGTGATTTTCATAAAGGATAAGGAAACTTAGACTTTTTATAAACCTTCTTTGAGAAATAACTTTATTTTTCACTTACAATTAACATACAGTATTACATTAGTTTCAGTTGTACAACATAGTGATTACATATATACCTTACATGGTGGTCACCCCAATAAATCTCGTACCCATCTGACACTGTATAGAGTTATTAGAATAGTAAACTGTATTCCCCGTGCTGTAGTTCACATCTCCATGACTGTGTTTATAACTGGCAATTTGCACTTCCTAATCCCTTCCCCTTTTTCACACACCCCTAACCCCCTCCCATCTGGTAACCGTCAGTTTGTTCTCTTATTCTATGAGTTTGCATCTGTTTTGTTTGTTTGATTATTCTGTTTTTGGATTCCACATGAGTGAAATCATATAGTATTTCTCTTTTTCTGTGTAATTTCACTTAACATTAGTACCCTCTAGGTCCATCCATGTTGTTACAAATGGCAAGATTTCATTCTTTTGTATGGCTGAGTAATATTGTATTGTATATATGGATCTTCTTTATCCATAAGTCAGTGAATGGGTACTTAGGTTTCTGTCATATCTTGGCTATCATAAATGATGCTACAGTGAACATATGGGTGCATATGTCTTTTTGAATTGTGTTTGGATTTCTTTGATAAATAAGCAGAAGTATAAAAGCTGGGTCATGTGGTAGTTTAATTTTTTTGAGGAACCAAAGTACTTTTTTTACATAAAGTTTTAAAATTGATTTTATAAAGAGAGAGGACGAGAGAGAGACAGAGAGACAGTGAGAGAGAAAGATATTGATTTGCTGTTCTACATTTTTATGTATTCATTGGTCTTGTATGTACCCCGACCAAGGATTCAACCCACAAACCTTCACTTATCAGGACAATGCTCGAAATCACAGATGGCAAACACAAGGCCCGCAGGCTGCTCCACCTTGTTTTATCCAGCCCAGTGCCTTGTTTCTACCCAGCAGCAGCACCGAGCTCTTTGCCCCTAGTTAAGGAGTAGTTATGTTTATACAGTCCTAAAATTACATTTAGCCCTTTGAAGGCAACTGCAAGGCTGATGTGGCCCCCGGTGAAAATGAGTTTGACACTCTTGCTCTAAATGCTCTAACTGGCTGAACTACCTGGACATGGCCTACATAAAATTTTTACGGCAAGAAGAATTTTAGCAGTCTGAGTTTTGAAGTCTTTATGAATTCTGGAATGTTATCTTTCACCTGAAAACAACTCACTTGCATCTAAAGATTCTAGTTATTATTTATTCTTTTACTGACCATAAATAATATAATAACAGTTTGCATTTGTATAGTGCTTTGAAATATTAACCTGTGATCTCATCGTTCACATTAGAGTCCTTCACAGAGATATTTGGGAGTCCTCTGTATTTAACAGATGAGTAAGCCTATTCAAAAAGGTTGTTATTCTCCCCAATACCTCTAGTTAATGATAGAATTGACATCTTGTTTTTGACTCCCAACTAATGTTCTTTTCACTTTTGTGAAGATAAATTGTTTGGTGAGATACATAGATTTATGTTATATATACACACTTCTTAAAGTATATATGCATATATGTATATTCTAACATTTTAGACTCAATTGTTACTAAAAATTGTCAAAACTTCTTTTTAGTGTGTACATAGGTACTGTATGTTAAGCTGTTTTGTTTTCCTTTAGCTTTTTAGCAAAATTGGTTGTTAAGTCAGTAAAGTGAATTAAAAATGAAACTCACTGATAACAAACAGTGCAGTCCTTTCTTCCTTGATGTATTTGTCTACGTACCTCCCACAGAACATTGTTACTTTCATTTTCTAATGAACTTCCCAGCTTGGACATACCTACTTTCCCACCAGTCTCCTAAATGCCTGTGGAGCAAGGGAACAGTGTATTGCATGTGAAGAATGGGGACAGTTTAACTTAACCTACCAAAGCATTTTGTAGGTCCTTCAATCAATTGAAAGTTTCATTAGCTATGTAATCTAGCATTGTATTAAAAAGATCCTTTTCTTCATTACAGGTAAGAGAGCTAATATAAAATTGTGAATTTAGTATTATTTTTGATATCTGAAAAAAACAGTTCTGAATATTTTCAGCTTTAGTGTATCTTTGGTAGTATGTAGTAAATGTCACTCAACTAGTATTTATTAAATGACAACTCTAGGAATGATGATTTACAGTGTCATGATTTATGTTATGTGGCAGTCCCAAACATACATGGTGGTATTGTATTTTTTCTTTATTTTTGTAAATGATACAGCAATGCATTCAGGTCTAGGCAGCTGACAAATCTTAAATGTCAGAGGAAGGAGGGATGAGACAGTTGTTTTTAAAATAGGGAATTCCTGGTTTTTGAAAGCATTTTACTCGTGTGTATAGTTACTGAAGTAAAAATATTTGTACTTGGCAGACTTGTGTTTACCAAATGTCACAGAGATAAGTTTAGAAATATGGGGTTAACTCATTTTGTTATTAAGTAGGCAGTTAATCTTCAAAGAAATGTAGAGAATGTAGTTGATAATTACTAGATGGAATTCAAGTTGTCCTTTTTTGTAACAAATTGTTCTTTAAAATGAAACATTTATATTTTATATTTTAATTGTCATAGGGCTTTGTTACCTTCCATTTTCTTCTGGACTCTAGCTTTTTAGGTCCAAACCTAGCTGTTGTTTACAAATGTAGCTGTTGTTCACAGAGAAGAGGAGGGCTAGCAAATTAGTTATTGTTCTGATTATATTTAATTGTCTAGTGTTTGTACTCCTGTGCCAAAATATATGTTTTTCACATATAAATATATGTTTTTCACAAATTTGAAGACAGACACATATGAACACCACTTCTATATCAGGATATGTCATAATGTATAAAAATTAAATTGATAACATTTTGATTTTCTTAGTGGCACATAAAATAATAGTCTGCCTTATAATTCATGTTTTCTTAAGCTGGATGAAAATCAGTATAATGTAAAGATCTTTATCAAGTTTGGAACTCCCTTTTGAAAAACAGGTTGTTTACAATTTGTATATACTTACGAGTATGCTCATCTTTCACTTACTGTTTGCCTAAAAGCAAGGCAGAATTTTCACTTAACCTTGTTAATTTTGGAGACATGTCTGTAACAAAAGTAATGAGAAATTTGCTACATTTAATTAAGAAAACTGCAGTCTAGACATGTTAAGGGTTTGTTTGAATTTGCAAGGCTGAAAGCTAGCTAATAGTATCTACTCTTCGTTATGTGGATGTAAGAAATGTCCAAACCTGTAGAGAATTTTTATGTTTATTTGAACCAAAGTGACGACAATTGCCAGGAAGCAAAAGCTCAACAGAATGAGAGAGTGCTGCAACGAACAGGAATTTGCAGCTTATTTTACACATTAGAATCAAAGGAGGAAACGTTGAGGGGGTGTTCCATGAAATTCATTGGTGGTAAATTAGAGAGGTGGCGGAAAGCAAAGTGGGGAAATCTCTGAGCTTGACTAAAGAGTAAAACAGAGAGACAAATACTACTTTTACATTGGCAGGTACAGGATAGTTAATAATTAACACAGTGCATAGAGATGGTATGTGGCTGAACAAGATAACAGTGAGGGGTTCCTTAGTCCCTTCCTCTGGTGCCGTGGGTGGACCCTGAGGGGTCTGGGAGAAGGGAACCTTTGACATTCCAAGGCATATTATTTTAGATCCAAAAAGGCAACAGACAGGCTCAGTTAAGGTAAAGATTGACCTTTGTCTAGGAAGCTGCATGCCTAGTCTGTGACTACCTGCCATGACTCACTTTTAGTTAAGAAATTTTAATTTCAGACTGTCCTATGTAGTTACTTTAGGTCTCTGAGTTTAGAACGCCCACCGTGCAGACCTCCTGTGAGCTTGTCTGGTTTAGTATGTGGCCCTTTTTCATCCATCATTTCTAGTTTTCTTATCATTTTCTCTTTGATGTTTAAGGATGGCCCTTGTGAGACTGAGGCTCTATCCACTGCAGTGACTAGAAGACTGGTATCCCGTGACTCAGCAGCCCTCAGGCAGGCTGTTGAGAAGATCCGTATACCTGTGGGCCAAGGCTGACTTTGTTGCAGGAGCACACTCACTGAATGGACTTCCAGTAATTTTCCTCCAAATGAACAAGTCCAAATTGTCAGGTTTTTATGTACTTCTGTTCCTTCCCAACATTTCATTCTTAAGGGTGCATAATGTAAGTGATGTGTTTTAGAGACAGCATTTTGTGTGTTTAACTTTCTTGTTAATTCATAATCGTATGAATGTCCCTGCTCATCCATTTCCTTCTCCCATCCCAAGGATATTTAAAAAACCATGTACAAAGGCTCCGTCATGGCAGTAGGTGGCCCTGAGGAAAAAGACAGAAGGCTACTGTTTGGAGCAGAGAAGGCGAGTGTGGGCAGGGCTGGACACCATCTTCCTGACCATTACCCTTATAGGGTACCCTTATTTACCCTTCTGGTAAATCCAGAAGACTGGATTTTGTATGTTGGGTGAGGGTGTATGTTAAGAGAAGATGTCTGTTTTGATAAAGACCTTTCCCCCAGTGATGATTTGGGGTGAGAGCTTAGGTAGATGGGAGGTAAGAAAATGGGGGTAAAGTAAATAAACAGCTTCGAAAAAGTTTATTGTTCAGGGAGAAAAAGAGCACTGAACCCACTTCTTATTCTTGCTTTTAGTCTCCAGGCCCCTGGAAACCTCTGTGTTATCTTTCTATCACTTTTTTCACCCCCAAAGCAATCTAGATCCCAGGCTCATGTATTCCCACTGGGTGTCAGTGAGACTTCTGCTTCAATTCTTGCTTCCACACTGGGTCAGAATCCACCTTCTCTTCTGTAGTCCAAATACTTGCTTTCCCCTAATTCTTTCATTTGGTAAGTGGTGCTGCCACTTCTGACTCCTCCCATTTTTGTAACCCCTACCTCACCCCCACCTGCCCAAAAAATTGTCCAAACTTTGGGACTATCCAGAGACTCTGGAGTCTTAGTGATTCATCTTCTTTATTGTCTCTTGGATTTATTCTGTTCTTTCACTCCTTGCTTTTACTGCCTCATCATCTTTTGACTGGTCTGTATCTAGGATTAGATAAAACTGAGGATTATATTACCTACCTTGAAAATTTGCTAGGAGCAGCAGTTATTTTTTTTTAATTTTAAGAATTTACTAATTTGTGTAAGTGTGTGTGTGTGTGTGAGAGAGAGAGAGACCCACACACCCACACATTAATTTGTTGTTCCATTTATTTGTGTACTCATTGGTTGATTGTTGTGTGTGCCCTGACCCGGAATTGAACCCTCAACCTTGGTGTATTGAGATGATGCTCTAACCAACTAAGCTCCCAGGCAGGGTTATTTATTTATTTATTTTTCAGTGAGAGGGGAAGGAAAGAAGAAAGAGAGGAGGAGAAACATCGGTGTGTGGTTGCCTCTCCTGTGCCCCCTACTGGGAACCTGGCCTACAAGCCAGGGATGTTCCTTTACTGGGAACTGAACTGGCAACCCTTTGGTTTGTAGGCTGGCACTCAGTCCACTGAGGCACACCAGCCAGGGCAATATTTATTTAGTTTTAAAATAATCTTTAATTATTGATTTAAGAGAGGGAGGGAGGAGGGGAAGGGGAGTTAGCGGGAGGAAGAGAGAGGGACGTTGGTTTGTTGTTCCCCTTATTCATGCGTTCATTGATTGTTTCTTGTACATGCTCTAACTGGATGGAACCCACAACCTTGGCATATTGGTATGACACTCCAACCAACTGAGCAACCTGGCTAGGGTAGGAGCAGTGGTTTAAATGATACGTGTAGACCAGGTAGCATAGAGCTTTGATATTAGTGGATATTCTGGACTTCCTCTGTTTCCTACTCAGTAATTTATCTTCTGCCTCCAATTTTTATCCATACCCTTTTGTTTTTGTCCAGGGCTGTCTTCTCTGAATATGCCCTCTAAGCACCTTCAGTTTTTCTCCATTCCCTACTGTGTAGCCAAACCTCGTTAGTGCCTCAGTCCAGGCCCCAAATCTAGTCTCATTGTTTACAGTCCCATCCTTACAGCTTTACCATCTTGACTTTCACAGGCCTTTCTTGCTTCTTATGTCCTAGCTGCATAGATGTTGTCTAAAAACCCAGTTTTTACTTTACTTTTGTGGTTTTTGATTCAGATTGCCCTTTTCTCCTTTCTTCCTATCCTATGATAGTTTAAAACAATGAGCCAAAAATGTATAGGATAGTTGGTAGAATTCTATGTGTGTATGTATATGAATATATGTACCTATATGTATATATGAGTATGTAGACATAGGCATGTATCTCACAAGCTGTTTATCATTACAAGCGATAGCATAAAGTTCGGCTCTTTTATCTGTTACACATTATCTTGGGGAATAACTTAGACTCTAAACTTGTGTGGTGTTTACATCTATTTAATGAGGTGGAGTTTTAATGGATGGTCTTTTTTTCTGTCTTTTTTCTTTAAGATCTGGACTGGAACTTAATTATAACCCAGGCAGAGCGATTCTATGAGAAGCGCTAACATAACTCACCCAGATCCTTTGCTTTCTAATAGAATTTAAAGAATTTAGAGAAATGGCCAGTTAGCAGGAAAAGAGAAAAATAATTAACATTTGGTAAAAGACAAGCACTTTATGTGTGTTATATCATTTGCCAGTAATCATCTGATACCCCTATGAAGTAAGTAGGTATTTAACATGAGAAAATTGAGGACTAGAAAGTTTAAGTTATTTGTCCAAGATGTAAAGCTTGTTAGACTCTCTTAGCTATTATGCTCTCCCACAGACAGTGAAGGCTGAGTAACAGTGAGTGCTTTTGTCAGTTGTGTTTTTTTTCCTGAACACTGATTATTCTCCAGATCATCAACTATTTACTCCTGACAGTTTGAAAAAAACATTTGGTTCAGTGAATGTGTTTGTCCTGGGGTTTGTGTTCTTTCCCTCTCTCCTGGATAATATTTTTATTTAAACACTTGTTAAAGTCATAAAGTAATATTTGGCTTTCTGTTACTGTGCTTATTTTCTTAGGGTTTTAAAAATGTATTAAGTGTATGCATTGTATTTAAACTAGACAGAAAACAAGTATTTGTTTAGTACAATAGGAAAGAAATTAAATTCATGGTAGATGAATGCATATTCTTAGTATGTTATCACTTTTATGTGTTTGGAGTCCTGTATACATAGTTGAAAAGCAAGGATTTCAGTGCCTTGCATTAGTTGGTGGTGGTGGTAGCAGTAATAACAGCTAACATTTGTTGAGCTGTGATTATGTGCATATACTTGTGTTAGATTTGTTATGTATGTGTTTATAAGTATTTTACTTGTGTTAGTGATACACACACACACACACACACACACACACACGGTCCTGGGCAAATAACGCTTCTTTTTTAATTACAAAATCTTTTATTATAAAATCATAAGCATGTAATTCTGTAACAAAATCATAAGCATGTAATTCTGTAACATAACACTATCAAACTCAAGCACACCATAGGACATTTTAGGTAAAATGTTCAAATTAAAACTGTGAATTTTTACACTCATATTATTATCCTGCCAACCACACTCAAGAAGGCCTTATTTCTGCTGAACCCTCTGTATATATTTATCCTCACCTGAGGATATGCTTGTTGATTTTTAGAGAGAGGGCAAGGGAGTAAGAGAGAGGGGGAGAAAAACAATGATTGGTTGCCTTTCGTAAGGCAATAGACAGTAACAGGCAGTGGACCAAATCTGGAGGCGAGGTATGTGCCCTCACTGGGAATTGAACCCACAGCATTTCGGTTTATGGGACAATACTCTAACCAACTGAGCCACACTGGCTAGGGCTTGTATTAGCTTTTTAAATCCTCTCAATAAATCTCACAGGCAGGTCATGTATTATCTCCATTTTATACATGAGGAAATCAGGACACAGAGAGATCAGGAAATTTACCTAAGGTCATATATAGCTAGGACACACACCAAACTGCCTTGGTGGTTCTAAAACTGAGTTAATCCAAATTTGTATTGTTCGCCACTTAGCTATGTTATTGAAACTCATTGCACTTTTTAAGGGTATGGTGTAACAGATTATCTTCAGAGTGAAAACTGACTAGGCCTAGTAGGGTTACAGGTAAATTACTTGAATTACTGAGGTATCCTCAAGGAACTAAGGCATTCCTTACTATGTTATTAATAATATTTTTAAAATCCAGGTATGATTTATTCCACAAGGTGCTTTATTCTACAAGATATCATTGAAATGGAATGTTTCATTCCATTTCATTCATTCAACATGTCTAAATGTTGGCTGGTGGAGTAGGCTGTTTTCAATTATATCTGAGAAGGAATTTTAAAAAGGTATGGCAGGAATAGGTAAGCATCTTTTCTATTTAGCCAGCAGTAGTACTGGGTTCCAAACTTGTAATTTACAGGAAAAAAGTTTGAGGTAATAGAGACATAGTGTTTTTATAAGTGTGAAGTTATTTTTATTGGCTAAGAAATGCACTATATGTTTTAATGCCTTTATATTGAAATCAGTACTTTTTATCCTGTTTTAAATTTATTTTTAATTGTTGTTCAGTTACAGTCATCCCCGGTTTTTGAGGTGTATGTCCCCTCATTGCTCTCCCCTGCCCCATCCAATTCCTGCTCCCAAAGACAGTCCTCACCCCATTGTCCTTGTCCATGGGTTCTTTGTACATACTCTCCTCCTTTCCCCGTTATCCCCTCCCCCCCCTCTGGTCACTGACAGTTTGTTCTTTTATTTCCATGTCTCCAGTTCTTTTTTGCTCATTTGNTCAGTACTTTTTATCCTGTTTTAAATTTATTTTTAATTGTTGTTCAGTTACAGTCATCCCCGGTTTTTGAGGTGTATGTCCCCTCATTGCTCTCCCCTGCCCCATCCAATTCCTGCTCCCAAAGACAGTCCTCACCCCATTGTCCTTGTCCATGGGTTCTTTGTACATACTCTCCTCCTTTCCCCATTATTCCCTCCCCCCCTTCTGGTCACTGACAGTTTGTTCTTTTATTTCCATGTCTCCAGTTCTTTTTTGCTCATTTGTTTGTTTTGTTGTTGATTAAGTTCTGCTTATAGGTGAAATCAGATGGTATTTGTCTTTCACTATCTGGCTCATTTCACTTAGCATAATGCTCTCCAGTTCTATCCATGCTGTCTCAAAGGGTAGGAGTTTCTTCTTTCTTTCTGTGTAGTATTTCATTGTGTAAATATACCACAGGTTTTTGATCCACTCATTTAATGATGGACACTTAGGTAGTTTCTAGCACTTGGCTATTGTAAATAATGCTGCTGTGAACATAGGGGTGCATAGGTTTTTTTGAATTGGTGTTTCAGGATTCTTATGGTACAATCCAAGCAATGGAATCACTGGATCAAAAGTTCCCTTTTTAGTTTTTTGAGGAAATTTCATGCTGTTTTCCACAGTGGCTGCACCAGTCTGCATTCCCACCAATAGTGCACTAGGGTTTCCTTTTCTCCACAACCTCCCCAGCACTTGTTTGTTGATTTGTTTATGATGGCCATTCTGACAGGTGTAAGGTGGTATTTCAGTGTAGTTTTAATTTGTATCTCTCTGATGGCTAGTGATGATGAGCATTCTTTCATATATCTCTGGGCCCTCTGTATGTCTTCCTTGGAGAAGTGTCTATTTAGGTCCTTTGCCCATTTTTTAATTGGATTGTTTGTCTTCCTGGTGTGGAGTCATGTGTAAACTCAGTATTTTTTTCCTTTCTTCTTAGTTCTCCAAAGGACATGGATGAAAATGAAAGCAGTGACTCCCTGATGACAAGCAACCAATATCCTAAAGAAGCAGTAAGAAAACGCCAAAGTTCAGCAAGGAGTTCTGTAGGAAGTAATTCTTCTAGGTTTTCCAGGAAAAGTTTCAAACTGGATTACAGACTAGAGGAAGATGTAACTAAATCAAAGAGAGGAAAAGATGGCAGATTTGTTAACCCCTGGCCAACGTGGAAAAGTCCCTCTATCTCAAATGTTCTCAGGTGGCTGATAATGGAAAAAGATCACAGCAGCATTCCATGTTCCAAAGAGGTAGAGTTTGACTCTTATGAGTGCTCTGTATTTACTCTTTACGGGTGTGTGTGTATAAAATTTTGCTGTGAATTGTTTTATGACACTTAAGTTACTTGAACCCCTTTTATATGATAAGGCAGAGAGAGGGCTGGGTTCTGGGGAGATAAAGTAAGTAACGTGCCCTCAAATTCCTGGTTTAGCAGCAGAGTACATATATGAATAATCAGCTCTGGTCTGGTGGCAACTAGAGGTAGGAACAAGAGTGTTTTAGAAGTGCAAGAAAGGAAGCAATTAATTGTCACTGGTGGGATTGGAAATGGCTTCACAGAGGAGGTGATATTTCACATGGGCCTAGAAAGAGAAAAAGCATTTTGGCAGTGGTTTTCTAGATGGCATGAACAAGGTCACAAAGGTAAGAAAGTACTTGACATGTTCCAGGAAGTAGTAATCTGATGTGCATTTGGAATATGAATTATGAGGGTTAAGGCATGGCCCAAGAGTTCTGGGCTTTCATTCTTGGATAAAACTGCTAAAGCTATAAAAGAAATCTTCGGATAACCTTTTCATGCCTTTAAAAATTGGCAATAGGTTATTGGCCTTTAAATATGTTGGTTTTACTTAGATGAAAACTTACTAAAGTTTGCCATAAGGTTTATTAGCTGAATGAGATTATACTCCAGTGGCTGGGGGATGGCTCCCAATTGCAGTAGTACCTTTTTCTCTTTTCTTAGGTTCTTTTCCCTCTCCTGTGTCCTATCTCCCCTAGCCACTCTTTTCCACCAACCCCATGCCCTGCCAGTCTTTATGGGGAGTTGAGATATAAAGAACTTGAGGTTGGGAGTGGGGGATGGGTTGAAAAAATAGGGGCACGTGTAAAAGCTTGATCTGCAGTGGCAAGAGGCAGGAGGTGCACTGGGTGGGTGGTGGTGTTAGATACTTCATCTGGATATGTGCATCCACTTTTCTTTAAAGGACATGGGATAAAAAACCTGAAATTATCACTTTGATACTAAGGAATGTTTATGGTATTGATACTAGTAGGCGGGATTGATTAATGTGAATATCTTACCAGAACATTTTTATGAGTTAGGGCATTAATTGATAAAACCTTGTGTTTATGTTTCAACTTTGAGAATGGGAAGAACAAGAAAATTTTTTTCTTCTCCTGGAGAACCCCATGTGAAGAGAAACATGGAGTCGAGCTGTGCAGAGAAGGGTTAGGGTAGAAGGCCAAAGGGTAAGCTACCTGTTGGGGTAAATTGATTCTGGTTTTTGAGCTACAGCTTATAAAAAAGAGATAGCAATGGGGTCTTTCATTTGACTTTATTTCCAGAGGAAGTGAGTGGCCACATGGAGACAGGATAAAACACATCTGCAGTTTAAAAATTTGGGGATATTCTACAAACTGTACTGAATCTCTGAGAACTCACCAGGCCAATGGTCTTTAGGTTTTTTTTGATACTGGCCCCTTTTGAAAATCCGATGAAAGCTTTGGACCCTCTTCTTAGAGAAATACACACATGCACATAAACATATTGCTTTTTACTATAATTTTAGGGAGTTCTTGCACCCTCTCAAGCCAGTCCATTAACTCATTTATTCATTCATTAAGTTAGTATTTGTTGAGCCAGAGCCCAATATCTAGGTGCTAGAGATAGAGCCATGAACAAAGCAGAAAGACACCCTTCGCTGCCTTGGACCTTAGGTTTAAGTGGATGAGAGAGACAGTGAACAGTGAGTAAATTATGTGGTATATTAAAATATGATTAGCCCTGGCTGGTGTGGCTCAGTGGATTGAGCGCTGCCCTGTGAGCCGAAGGGCCACTGGTTCAATTCCCAGTCAGGGCACATGCCTGGGTTGTGGGCCAGGTCCCCAGTAGGGGACATGTGAGAGGCAACCACACATTGATGTTTCTCTCCCTGTCTTTCCCTTTGTCTAAAAATAAATAAAATCTTAAAAAAAGATGATTAATATTCTGAAGAAAATAAAGCTGAGAAGGAAGTTAGGGTGATACAGGTGGGAGCTATATTCCATAAGTGTAAGGTTTTTTGTTTCTTTTTATTAAGGCAGACTTTCTTCTTTTAAAAAAAGTCAAAGTAGGTCTCAATATGAACCACTTACATATGCATACATAAAAGGAGGAAGAAGACATTTCTGCCCTATTCTAATTTATATTTTGTTTCCTATCTCTTATTTGTATCTTGTTTCCAATAAAAGCCTAGAACTAGATCAAATGCATGTACACTTGTTATTTTCATAGGTAACTTGAACTCATTCCAAATTTAATCCCTTTTAGTTGTCAAGGTAATTAATTTTTACCAACTTCTAAATGTGATAAACTCAAATAACAGAGTCATTTCTGAAAAACAAAAACTAAAACATATTAAGAACTATATAAAGAACATCTGGTTCAGGTCTTTAGGTCAATTTAGGTCAAATTTCTGATACTTGTTTTTTTTTTTTTTTTTAAGATTTTAGAGAGAGGGGAAGGGGAGGAGAGAGAGAGGGAGAAACATTGATGTGAAAGAGAAACATGATCAGTTGCCTTTGGTATACCCACTGTCCTGAAATTAAACCCACAACCCAGGCATGTGCCCTGACTGGGAATCACACTGGCAGCTTTTTGCTTTGGGGATGACACCCATCCAACTGAGCCACACCAGTCAGGGCCTGGGAATTTTTTTTGTTGTTGTTAGACATTGGGAGGCTAGAATTTAGTAAAACAACTTCAAATTACTGTTTTTAAAGACTTTATTTATTTTCTAGAGAGAGGAAGGGAGGGAAAAAAGAGGGAGAGAAACATCAATGTGTGGTTGCCGCTCACACGCCCCCTATTGGCGACCTAGCTGGCAACCCAGACATGTGCTCTAGACTGGGAATTGAACTGGTGATCCTTTCTTTGATTTGCAGGCTGCTGCTCAATGCACTGGGCCGTACCAGCGAGGGCTCAAATTATTGTTTTGACAAACACACTCATAGATGCAGAGAACAAACTGATGGTTGTCAGATGGGAGGGGCATTGGAGGCTGGGTGAAAAAGATGAAGGGATTTAAAAAACACAAATTGGTGCATACAAAATAATCACAGGGATGTAAAGTACAGCATAAGGAAGGTAGTTAATAATATTGTTTTTCTGTTTTTAATTTTAATTTTTATTTTGTGTAGTTTATTACAGTTATTTCAGTTTTTCCCCTTCACTTCTTTATTTTTTTATTTTTATTTTTTAATTGATTGTAATATTATAATAACTATATATGGTGCCAGGTGGGTACTTGAATTATTGGGAGATTTTATGATATATGTATGTAGGCTTATAATCACTATATGTTATATAGTATCGTTATATTTAGGTATATAAATATGAAAGTGTTTGGGAGGAAGCATGACTTTTAAAGTATAAAATAACTAATACAGCAGATCTAAATAAAATAAAGAAGGGTCATATCGCAGGGCTACACAATTTAGTTGCATTCTCCAACAATAGTGGTTTGTTTTTTTTTAAGTTTAAAGATTAGATTTATTTGAGAAAAACAAAAGACCTCACACCTCAAAAAATGGGATTTGTGTATCAAGATATCTCCCAGGTATTCAGTCTACAGATTACAAATCATTTTCATAGAGAGGATTTTTCTGTATAAATTTTCCATGTATTGAGGAGTGGGACATAAATTTCAGTTTCTGTTTCAATAATGTTTCTTGGACAGTTGTTGGTATTTGCCTCTTCTGGGCCTTTAGAGCAATGTGCCAGTTCACAGGCTTTGCATTGTTCGGATGCTGTCATTGCTTTGTGCTGTCGCACTTGGCTCAGTGTCTTTCACATTGTCATTGTTCATCATAGTCACCAGTAGTCAGGGGAAAAGAGAGAATCTCAAAGAGGGAGGGGTACAGGAACTTCCCGAGTCTAATTTGATGAAGGAGGCTGCCCTTGTCAGTCAGTACTGTAGAAGTGAGCAGGGGACTGTCACGTGAGAGTGTGGGAGACACAGAACTGAGGCCGCACAGCATGACCTAGTAGAAAAAGCAGGATGCCAGGAGTGCCGAAACCAGACTCAGGTTCAGGTTTCCTCCCCCAGCCTGTGACCTCATTTCTGTCACAGTCCCTCAAAGAGCTCCTTTTCTTTTTTCATTTGTAAAGTTAGAATAAGACAGTTTAGGTCACTATAAGTGTTTTTTGGTTCACCTGACACAGGTAAGTACTTTGAAAATATAATGTACTCTTTGGCTGTGTGATATTGAAGAGCAGGGTACTCTTTGGAAAAATGAAACATACTTTATTTTATATTTATACTATAGTATGCTAGCAGGTTACTTTCTTATTTTAATGAAGAGAAGAAAAATGAATGTGTACATTTTTAAAAAACTCTTAGTACTGAAAAGCTTGTTAGACAAATACTAGTTCCTTAACCAGTCCCTGCTACTCAGTCCCAGTCCTTGGAGGAAACAACTTTTAACCCTTTCAGACATAGTTCCTCTGGAGTTTACTTTCATATTTTTTTAAATTTTATTATGGTAAGAACACAACATGAGCTCTCCTTGAATTTGTAAGCATACATTGTACTTGACTTTAGGTACAGTGCTGTACAGTAGTTCTCCAGAGCTTCATCTTGCTTATCTGAAACTTTGTGCCCACTGGTAGTAGCTCCCCACTTGCCTCTCCCCCTAGCGCCTGGCATCCACCATTCTACTCTTTGATTCTGTCAGATGCCTCAACTATGTAGAATTGTGCAACATTTGTTTTTCTGTGGTCATTCGTATTTTCTGTCAGAGTTAACTCACTCTGACTCTGATTGATTCCGTCAGATGATTCTGTGATTCTGTCAGGTGCCTCAACTATGTAGAATTGTGCAACATTTGTCTTTCTGTGGTCATTCGTATTTTCTATCAGAGTTAACTCACTCTGACTCCGTTCCCATCTCTCTCCCATTTGAACTTAGCTTTTACTGTTTATATTGTTGTGAATATATCAGTATTTATTGGTGATAAACCGAGTACTTTGGCCACGTGTCCTTTTTTATATACTTTTACTCCCTGGGTTTGATGATACCTCTTTTTTTTCCCCATCTGCTTAACTTTCTGACTGACCATTTCCCTCCTTCCCACAGCTTCTCAGTACAGTTTTCTTGAGGGAGACCCTCAGAGGGTCTTTTGGTTCAGGGCTGTAATCTGGGCTGGCAGCCCTCCAGGCTTCCTGCCAGCTTCCATCCTGACATCTCCCTTTACTATCATCCTGGCTCCTTTGCCTCTTCAGTGTTGACATTCTCTGCATCCCACTTGTTCTTCTTTCTTGCATGTTTTCTCATTTTGGTGGAGTACATTCTTAATGAGAGCTTCCTGAGAAAAGGGTACTTGGGAAGTCAGGTTTTGATACCTTGCTTGTCTGAAATGTCTTTATGCTCACTCTTATTGATAGTGTGAATATGCAATTTTAGTTTGGAAACAGAGTTTCCTCTCAGAATTTAAAAGCATTACCTCTGTGACCTTAATTTTAGCATTGCTGTGGAGAAAATTGGTGCCTTCTTGATCCTTTGTATATGATCTTTATTTCTGTACGAACCTGGAGGATCCTCTCTCGGGCAGTGGTGTTCTGAAGTTTCACCACCACGTGTCATTATTTATTCATTATGCTTGATGTGTGGTGGGCCCTTCAGATACGAAAGTCTGTTTCCTTAAGTTCTAGGAAATTTTCTTGTATAATTCTTTGAAATTTTTTTTCTCTCTATCTTTCCATTCTAAAATGAGTACTAATTATTTTTGGATCCCCTAGGTTGATCCTCTCTAATTTTCTTTTCATTTCTTCTGTAATTCTGCCTTTTTTGTTTGTTTGTTTTACATCTGACAGATTTCCTCCAAAATTCATTCATTTTGGCCCTGGCTAGGTTGTTCATTTGGTTATTAGCATCATCCTGATATGCCGAGGTTGCAGGCTCGATCACTTTTTAAAAAGATTAGAGTTACAAGAATCAACCAATGAATGAATGCATAAATAAGTGGAACAACAAATCGGTTTCTCTCTCCTCCCCACTGTAAAATCAATGAAAAAATTTTAAAAATTCATTAATTTTGTTTTTAAATACTTAGTGTTCAAGGTTTTAAGTGACAGGTGAAAATGTCACAATATGAAATTTTAAAAAAATAGAAAATATGAATACCATATGATCTTAACCATACTTTAAAAAATAGAACTGTGGATAAAGATAGCATTATGTTAACAGTGGTTATATGCTGTATATAGTGATATAAAGGATGATTACTTATATTTATATTTTTCTGTGTTTTCCAAATATTTTCTTTTTTATTATTGTATTACAATTTTCCCAGTTATTGCCCCATTGCTCATCCCCTGCTCCACAGTCAATCTCCACCCTGTTGTCCATGTCCTTGGTTCATTTACACGTTTCTTGTCTAGACCCTTCCCCTTCATTTCCCCCTTATCCTTCTCCCTCTTCCCCTCTGGTCATTGTCAGTCTGTCCCTTGTTTCCATGCCTCTGATTCTGTTTTGCTTGTTTGTTTTGTTCATTAGGTTCCAAGGATAAGGAGCCTAATAAGTGAGATCATATGGTATTTGTCTTACACTGCCTGGCTTATTTCACTTAGTATAATGCTCTCCAGTTCCATTCATGCTGTTGCAAAGGTTAGGATTTCCTTCTTTTCTTTCTGCTGTATAGTGTCCCATTGTGTAAACCTACCATAGTTTTTTGATCCACCTGTTTAGTGATGGGTGCTTAGGCTGTTTCCAGCATTTGGCTATTGTAAATAACACTGCTGTGAACATAGGGGTGCATAGGTTTTTTTGAATTAGTGTTTCAGGATTCTTAGGGTATAATCTGAGCAGTGGAATCACTAGGTCATAAGGCAGTTCCATTTTTAGTTTTTTTTTCAATATATATTTTATTGATTATACCATTACAGTTCTATTCCCCCCCTTCATTCCCCTCCACCCACACACTCCCTCCCCCACCATTCTCCCCCCCTTAGTTTATAACCACGTGTCTCAAGTTATTTAGATTCTATATTTCCCCCACTATTCTTGCCCTCCCCCCTATCTATTTTCTACCTACTGTTTATGCTATTTTCTGTACCTTCTCCCCCCTTCTCCTCCCATTCCCCTGTTGCTAACCCTCCATGTGTTCTTCATTTCTATTGTTCCACTCCTGATCTAGCTGTCCTCTTGGTTTGCTTTTGTTTTAGGTGTGGTTGTTAATAACTGTGTGTTTGCTGTCCTTTCACTGTTCATATTTTTCATCTTCTTTTTCTTATATAAGTCCCTTTAGCATTTCATATAATAAGGGCTTGGTGATGATGAACTCCTTGAACTTGACCTTATCTGAGAAGCACTTTATCTGTCCTTCCATTCTAAATGAAAGCTTTGCTGGATAAAGCAATCTTGGCTGTAGGTCTTTGGATTTCATGAGTTGGAATACTTCTTTCCAGCCCCTTCTTACCTGTAAGCTCTCTTTTGAGAAATCCGCTGACAGTCTGATGGGTCCTCCTTTGTAGGTGACTGTCCCCTTATCTCTTGCTGCTTCCAGGATTCTCTCCTTCATTTTAGTCTTGACTATAATGTAATTATGATGCGCCTTGGTGTGTTCCTTCTTGGGTCCAACTTCTTTGGCACTCTCTGAGCTTCCTGGATTTCCTGGAAGTCTATTTCCTTTGTTAGACTGGGGAAATTCTCCTTTATTATTTGTTCAAATACGTTTTCCACTCGTGGCTGTTTCTTTCCCCCTTCTGGTACCCCTATAATCCAGATGTTGGAACATTTAGAGATGTCCTGGAGGTTCCTAAGCCTCTCCTCATTTTTTTGAATTCTTATTTCTTCATTTTTTTCTGGTTGGATGTTTCGTTCTTCCTTCAGGTCCATTCCATTGATTTGAGTCTCACTTTCCTTTCCATCACTGTTGGTTTCCTGTGCATCTCCCTTCATTTCAATTAGTTTAGCCTTCATATATATGTTCCTCTAATTTGTGACTATAATCAACCAGTTCTGTTAGCATCCTGATAAACAGTGTCTTGAACTGTGCATCTGAGAGACTGGCAATCTCTTGGTCGTTTAGAGTTACGGGCTCTGGGGCTTTGAGTTCTTCTTGAGCCATCTTTTGAACTGTTCATGCCTGTTACGTATCAGGATCGGAGCCCTAGGTGTTCACCAGAGCAGAGCAACTCAGTCACTGGGTTGTGACACTGTATGTGGGGGTGGGGCCAAAGAGGAGCACTGGAGTTCCTGTCTGCCGCCTCTTGCTGCCCCACAGGTGCCACAGCTGCCACCGTCACTGGGGCCTGAGTGTTTCGTCCCACTGCATGCTAGTGTGCCACCGCCGTCAGCCCTCCACCACTGGGTTCGCCGCTGGGGCCTGCGCGGTCCGTCTCACTGTGCGTGGATGTGTGACTGCGGTCAGTCTGCCCCACACCCTGACTGGGTCCGCGCTGCCTGTGTGCCTGGGTCGGGGAATCTTTCCTGCCGGACCCTGCTCCGCTGCTGGCTCCGCCCCTCTTACTGGTCCCGTTGAATGGTTCGTTGTTGTAGGATTTCCGTATAATTCAATTTTCTGTTCTTTGGCTGTGTCTTTGTTCTCCAAACCCTTGTTGTATTCAAACTTGGTTGTGGGAGAAGGCACAGTGTTTCCACCTACGCCTCCATCTTGGCAGAAGTCCTCCATTTTTAGTTTTTTGAAGAAGTTTCATACTGTTTTCCACAGTAGCTACATCAGTTTGCATTCCTACCAATAGTGCACAAGGGTTTCCATTTCTCCACAACCTCCCCAGCACTTGTTTGTTGATTTGTTTATGATGGCCATTCTGACAGGTGTGAGGTGGTATTTCAGTGTAGTTTTAATTTGTATCTCTCTGATGGCTAGTGATGTTGAGCATCTTTTCATATGTCTCTGGGCCCTCTTTATGTCCTCCTTGGAGAAGTGTCTGTTCAGGTCCTTTGCCCATTTTTTAATTGGATTGTTTGTCTTCCTGGTGTTGAGTCATTTGAGTTCATTCTACATTTTGAAGATCAAACTTGTCTGATATATCATTGGCAAATATGTTTCCCATGTGGTTGGTTCCCTTTTCATTTTGATGATGTTTCCTTTAGCTGTGCAGAAGCTTTTTAGTTTGATGTAGTTTCATTTGTTTATTCTTTCCCTTGCCCTAGAGCAGGGGTGTCAAACTCATTTTCACTGGGGGCCACATCAACCTTGCAGTTGCCTTCAAAGGGCTGAATGTAATTTTAGGACTGATAAATATAACTACTCAACAGTTAAGTGAGAGCTTGGCGTTGCCAGGTGGAAACAAGGTTCTGGGCCTGATAAAACAAGTTGGAGGTCTGGATTTGGCCTGCAGGCTTTGTGTTTGCCACCTGTGCCCTAGAGGATGTATTAGCAAGAATATTGCTGCATGGGATGTCTGAAATTTCACTGCCTATGTTCTCCTCTAGGACTTTAATGGTTTGATGACTTATATATAAGTCTTTCATGCATTTTGAGTTTATTCTGTTATATGGTATAAGTTGGTGGTATAGTTTCATATTTTTGCATATACCATTCCAGTTCTCCAAATTTGTTGAAGAGGCTATTTTTACTCCATTTTTATGCTTCTGCCCCCTTTGTTAAATATTCATTGGCCACAGAGACCTGGGTTTATTTTTGGGCTCTCTATTTTGTTCCATTGATCTATGTGTGTATCCTTATGCCAGTATCAGACTGTTTTGATTACAGTGGTCTTGTAGTATAGTTTGATAGTAGGTATTGTGATTCCTCCTACTTTGTTCTTTTTTCTCTAGATTACTAGTCTATTTGGGGTCTTTTTGGTTCCATATAAGGTTTTGAAATATTTGTTCCAACTGTATAAAATGTCTTTAGTATTTTAATATGGATTGCACTGAACCTATAGAGTGCCTGGGTAGTATGGACATTTTAATGTTGGTAATTCTTCCAGCCCATGAGCATAGTATAGTCGTCCATTTATGTATATCTTGCTTAATTTCTTTCTTCAGTGTTCTCTAGTTTTCCAAGTAGAGGTCTTTTACCTCCTTGGTTAAGTTTGTTCTGAGGTATTTTATTATTTTTCAAATATTTTATGAAGGACATTTTTCTCTTCTAATCAAATAGGAATTTAAAATATTAAGTAATTTTGATTAATTAATACAGATAGTATATCAAAAATATAAAACATTATTATAAAGAACTCATATGACTCAAAACCAAGAAGACAACCCAATTAAGAAATGGGCCAAGATCTAGAACGTATACTTCCCCAAGGAGGACATACAGAGGACCAATAGACATATGAAAAAGTGCTCAACATCTCTAACCACCAGAGAGATGCAAATTAAAACCACAGTGAGATATTACCTCACACCTGTCAGAGTATCTATCATTTTTAAATCAACAAACAAGTGCTGGCGAGGATGTGCAGAAAAGGGGAACCCTTATGTACTGTTCGTAGGAATGCAAACTGGTGCGACCACTGTGGAAAACAGTATGGAATTTCCTCAAAAAATTAAAAGTGTAACTGCCTTTTGACCCAACAATACCACTGCTGGGAATATGCCCTAAGAATTCTGAAACACCAATTCAGAGAACCTGTGGCACCCCTATGTGCACAGCAATGCTATTTACAATAGCTAAGTGCTGGAAACAGCCCAAGTGCCCATCAGTAGATGAGTGGATCAAAAAACTGTGGTTCATCTGCACAGTGGAATACTGCATAGCAGAAAGGATGAAATCTTACCGTGTGTGACAGCATGGATAGAACTGGAGACTATTATGCCAAGCTGAAATAAGCCAGTCTGGGAAAGCAAATACCCTATGACCTCAGTGATAACTGGAATCTAATGAACAAAATAAACTAACGAGAAAAATAGAAGGAGAGACATGGAAACATGGAACAGACTGATAGCTGTGTGGGGGGGGGGGTGTCAAGGGGAGGGGGATATTGGTGGAAAGAAAGGGAAGGGACTAGTCAAAGCACATGTATGAATGACTCATTGGACAACTGAGAGGGAATTGACTGTGGGCTAGAGGGGTTGGCTGGTTAGAGGAGGGCAAAAGAGGAAAAATAGGACAACTGTAATAGAATAAACAATAAAAGTGTAAAACATTAGCATCATAATTCAATTGGAAGTAAGAGATCAATCTCTATGTTGAAATAAATATGAAAAACAAAAAAAATTAATTAAAAAATTTAAATTTCAGTTGTGAAGTGTAGATATTAAAGTTTCCTGTGTCGTGGACGAGGTAGCCAAGTCGTTAAGGCAATGGACCACTAAACTTTCTTAAGACAATAAAAATATACTTTCAGTTAGAAAAAAGGATTAACTGAAGTCTTTTTAAAAGTGTTTTTTTTTAGAAACCATGATTTTAACAGATTTGCATGAAATTTTTTGTCTACTATCTCATTCAGGCAAACTCATACTCTTAAAATAATAAATATATTATTACCAGGAATATGGATTTCATTGATTTAAAATTAATATAATGTATGCCATGGAAAGAGTTATGGTTTAATGAAAAGAGAGTGTCTTTAGAGTCAGGAAAACCTTGATTCCACTCCTGATGTGACACTTGTTCGATGTTTGACCTCGGTGAGGTTCTTAGTGACTTATCCCGCTTTGCCTTGGTCTGGTTATCTGTAAAATGCCAGTAATTTCTGCTTCACAGGGCTAGATAACATAATGCACCTAAAGCACTTGGCAAAGACTAGTGGTTGAATAAATGTTAGGATTTTCCCCTTTGCCCAATATAAGTGAAATATTAACAGATGTATTGGTTAATTATGGGCCTAAAACTTTTCCCATTTGCAACTTTAAAAAAGGAAGACCAGGCAAGAAAAATCTAGATCAGTCAAGAAGATGCCAAGTGAGTGCTTGGTTTCTTCAAATAAACAAGAATTTCCCAACCCCCATTCTGTGTGCTTTTTCAAACTCTGATGATCAAGTAAAAAATTTTTTTTCTTTTGGAATCTCAATAGTAGAATATTGAGTTTTATGGGATAGTAGCTAGAGGTCAAATTCTTTAAAATAAGCTGCTCTTTTGTGATGGGCTTAGCATGATAAAGGAACATGAGAAAGGTGTGATTGCTTAATTCAGATGTCAGTACTTGCCTTTTTTCAACAACAGCTTTGTTGAGATATAATTCACCTACTGCAAAAGTATGCAGCTCAGTGCTTTTTAGTATGCGTAGAGTTGTGCAGCCATTGCTACAATCTAATCTATTTTCATTACCCTGAAAAGAAACCCACGTCTTTAGTCACCACCCTTCAATTCTCCTGCTCTCCTCCAGGCCCTGGAAGTTGCTAGTCTATTTTCTGTCTCTATAATTTTGCCTATTTCTGATATTTTGTAACAATAGGATCATACAATATATGGTCCTTTGTGACTGGGCTCCTTCATCACTTTACCTGTTACTACTTTGTGTGGAGAACAAGTTGGGGCTGCCAGAGGTACTCTATTATGGGTTTTGTTTCCTCTCCACAGTCAACACATAACACCAGATACTGAACTTCAAGTGGCTTTTATTAATTTTTTTAAAAGATTTTATTTATTTTTTTGAGAGAGGGGAAGGGAGGGAGAAAGAGAGGGAGCGAAACATCGATAGGCTGCCTCTTATAAGCACCCCAACATGTATGAACCCAAAACCCAGGCAGGTGCCCTGACCAAAAATCACACCAGGATACCCAACTTTGCAGGAGGAGGATACCTAACTCACTGGGCCACACCATCAGGGCAAAAATTTTTTACAGTTTTATTAGCATAATACAAGCTCCACACATTCAAAAAGTACAGTTTGATGAGTTTTGACATAAGTATATAATGATGAAATGATCACCACAATCAAGATAATGAATATATCCATCATCTTCAGAAATTCATTGTTTCCTATTTTCCCTGATGTGATCCCCAGGTTGTTACTTAAAAAACAAAAATGTGTTAAGTGAGATCATATTTCAGAGTAGTATAATGATGAGAGACAGTATGTGTGGAAGCTAGCTGCTGGGTGACCTTGTGTGAATGTTGTGACTTCTCTAATTTTTTGTTTTCTCACCTGTAAAGTGGAGATAGTTAATATACCTACCTCCAGCATTGTAGTTGGTATTAAACTAAATTTTTTTTGTTTTCTTTTTTTAAAACTGTTCTGAGGTAGGTTTTTTTATTGATAGAAAGAAAAAGAAATATCAGTGTTCTCACCAGGGATCAAATCTGCAGTCTTGGCATATTGGGACAATGCTCTAATAGCTACCTGGCCAGGGCTAAACTAAAAATTTTTTATGAAGCAGTTAGTACCTTGTATAGCATGTAAGTGGTCCATAAATGATAGCTGTTGTTAATGTTATTTTGTTTTATGTTACACTAAAGTACCTAATATACAGGATGGGTCAAAAGTACATTTACAGTTGTTTGTATGGAAAATAGTACAATCATAAGTAATAATAAAAGAATAAACTCTGTGTTTTGTATACTTACAACTGTAAACCTACTTACCCTGTTTTAGACAATTCATCATCATTATTAGGTGCCTAACATGAAGCCTAATATATGGCAGGTACTCAATTTATACTCATTGACTCTTTCCTCCTTATTCTTGTTAAGTACACCATATGGCATTTATTATTGTTCACTAACCCTGATTATTAACTTTGATAAGTGATTTGAAAAATTTACCTCCATTCATTCACTCACTCATTCATCTGACTAATTTTATTAAGCACATGTAGTATATCAACATTGAACTGGCACTGTGAGTGATCTGAGTTGAATAAGACACAAAATACATCCTTTTTACATTTAACCAGGGAATGGGACAGAATTTTCATAGTTGATGCATGAACAAAGCAGCATGGAAGTTGAGAGGCGAGGGTGATTGCTTCCAGCAGTGAACACACAGGGATGGTCTTACGAAGGGTGTGCATTTGATCAAGGACTCACGGGGATGAGTAATGGGATCACTTTTGCGCAGGGCTCTCAAGCTCAATCCGGGAATAGTGAGCAGTCCTGGTGTAGGTGGGACACAAAGCACTTGCAGAGTTGAATGAAGCAGCTGGAAAGGGGGTTGGGGCAGTCCGAACAGGCTTACTGCTGGGCTGAGGTGAGATGTGTTTTCTCAAGCAGGAAAGTCATACCATAAGTAGACTGCTTTTGAGGTGGCTCTTGTGATGGATTGAGTTGAGAAGAAGTCAGTTGCAATCAGGAGGACTTTAAAGTGTCTGGATGTTACTTAGGATCGTAAGTAGGTTAGTAACTCTGAAAAAGAAAACAAGGAAAATGGAAGATCTGTAGAGTTGGTACTTGATTGGTTGGTGCAGGGTTGGGTTTTCTTCTTTTGGGATGGTTGGAGAGTGCTTGCAGAGTGTTAGCCACTTGTAACTCAGTCCCCACAGCAGTGAAGTTTAAGTACAATTGTTATACCCATTTTCAGATGAGGAAACTAAGACTTAGGGTGGCTAAGAGAAATGTTCGTCATCCTCCACTTGTGCTGGTACTTCTCCTGTCCAGGCCCCTTTTCCCACTCAGACCATCTAGTGACCTCTCTAGCTACCTTTACCTGCGTTCCCCGACCTGTCCTCTGTTGTCTCTGCTCATTGCTGTCTTCTTTGTTCAGGTCTTTATCTCAAGGCAGTTATTGAGACACATTCCAAGGTCATCATTTTCACTCTGACAGTGTTTTTTCTTAACAGAAATTTGGCCACATCTTTTTGTATTTTTTGATTCTTTCTCATTGTCTCTGGGTAAAGTATGGCATTCAGGGCTCTTAATATATTCTGATCCTTTATAGATTAAGTTTGTCCTTTGCCCCCAAAATACCAGTTCCATTTGGCTCTATTGCTTTGCTTGGGCACTTTCTCTACTGACATGCCCTTCTTCCTTTTTTCTGCATCATGAACTTCTCATCATTCTTCAGCAACTCACACGAGTCACTGTGTCTGTAATGCCTTTAGCAAGAGGGCTCTTCCTTCCCATTAGGCTGTAGCATGGCTTCCGCTACCAAATCCTTTTCAAAATTGATTAGCAGAAGCTTATATAAAAATTCATGTACAGGAAAAAACAGATGAACATATAAGAGCAAATAGATTATGGGGGATAGAAAAATAAAGTAAAAAATAAAGTTAGTTTGATCATGGCCTGTGTATTGCTGAAGGTGCAGTTTCAGCTTCAGCTTTTACTCTGAATGTCCTTGTCAAAGTGAAAGGGGAAGCACAAACTCAAGAGTTTTCCCAGGGACAGCCCAATGCATGACGCCAGTTGCTGTGGAGAAGGGCTTTTCCTGTTACTGAGAATTAAGAGGCATGTTTCTGGAGTGAGTGGGAAGGTAGAGGTGAAAGTGGTACCATGCCAGGTTTCATGAGGCTGCATCATCAGAGACTTCGATGCAGCTCGATTAGCATGATACCAGAGCACTATTCATAAAAGCAGTTTTATGATACTCAGCACTGTGACCCCAAAACACAGCTGCTTCTTGGTCTAGCTTAATCCAAGGGAAAAAATGTAGAACAACCAAAGGCATAACACATCACATTTGTTGTAGTTATTGTTTCACATCTGTTTACCTCCAAAAGTGATCACCTTTTCCCAGGCAGGGACCATGTTTTGTGCTTTGGCTTGATCAGTGGTAAAAAACCTTACAAGAACGAGTGAGGAGAACCATCTATGATTGTGATCTGCCCAGGAATCACCACAGTGCTCTGCTTTGAATTCTATGTACTCAGAAAGCCAGATTCATATCTGAGATCCTCGATTTAAAAATAAGTGGTTGTTAAGTTTTCCTTGCTATTTCTGAGGACTGACCTGTGCCTGAGGCAGTTTTCAAGTACATGCACCAGCCAAATGAAATGGCAGCAGCCAAGTGGCTGCAGCTGGGTGGCCACGGCCAGTACTTGCAGGAGAGAGCCTTGGAAAGCCTTCAGTACGTCCAGCAGTGCTCCAAGTTGTAAATTTCATTTTCCACTTGTCTGTTGCATTTGGGGCTAAGAGGGTCTTATCTTACATTACTGTATTGTCATGAATAATGAGGCAGATTCAGAAAGAAGTATGTATTTTCAAGAGAAAAGCAAAAATAGCAAATTTATTGAATGACCTCAATTCTCCCCAAATAGCTCTTCTCTCTTTAATTTAGATCAAATATGTTCTGCAGTGACATAATACCTTTTGATTTCTTTGTAATGGCTACTTTTCTTTTTTTATACTCATAGGAACTTGATAAAGAACTCCCTGTGCTCAGGCCATATTTCATTGATGACCCTGAAGCAGCCGGAGTGAGTGAAGCTGGCTTACGAGTCACATGGCTGGGACATGCTACAGTGATGGTGGAGATGGATGAGCTCATATTTCTCACGGACCCCATCTTTAGCTCTCGTGCTTCACCGTTGCAGTACATGGGTCCGAAGCGTTTTCGGCATCCTCCATGCACTATAAGTGAACTCCCCCGGATAGATGCGGTCCTTATCAGTCACAACCACTATGACCACTTGGACTATAATTCTGTCATTGCTTTGAATGAGCGATTTGGTAATGAGTTGAGGTGGTTTGTGCCGTTGGGTCTCCTTGACTGGATGCAAAAATGTGGCTGTGAGAATGTGATCGAGTTGGACTGGTGGAAGGAGAATTGTGTTCCTGGACATGATAAGGTCACCTTTGTCTTTACGCCTTCCCAGCACTGGTGTAAGAGGACTCTGTTGGATGACAACAAAGTTCTGTGGGGCAGTTGGTCTGTGTTGGGCCCTTGGAATCGATTTTTTTTTGCAGGAGACACTGGTTATTGCCCTGCATTTGAAGAAATAGGAAAAAGATTTGGACCTTTTGACCTTGCAGCTATTCCCATTGGAGCATACGAACCAAGGTATGTGGATTTCCAAAGAAAACATTCCTACTTCTATTCCATAGTAAGTTAACTGAAAGTAAAATAGTCATGATTTTGTGATACTATAAGATTTGTGATTTTAATGGTGGACTTTGTTATACATTGGGGCTTGGTCGGTCAGTTTCAATTAGAACTTTTAAATAATCTTAGTTATATTAATTAAGTAATGGTTTAAAACCAGAAAGTATATTACTAAGAAAAAGAATTTCTATATCTAGCCCACAAGTTCACATATCATTTTGACTCAAGTTAAAGTGGTCAGCCAGTATCAAACCTAACTCTTGTTCCTCATTTCACATGGAGGATTCTCTCCTTCTGTCACCACTTTTTGCTCCATGACTGGAATGCACCCTGTCCTAGAATTCTCATGTAGACCAGAAGAAAGCCAGGAATAAGGAATAGGCCTGTGGTCCCTCACGATGGTCTTATTTCAGTCATCACTGATTTTAATCTGGTAATGGCATTGTTGCATTATAGAGTTAATTTGAAAAATGTCTTGCCCTGGCTAGGTGTCTCAGTTGGTTGTTGTATCGTCCCATACACCAAAAGATTTCAGGTTTCATCCCTGGTCAGGGCACCTACCCATATTGTGGATTTGATCCTTGGGCCATGTATGGGAGGCAGCAGATCGATGTTTCTCACATAGATGTTTGTCTATCTCTCTCTTTTAAAAATCAATAATGTATCCTTGGGTGAGGATTTTAAATAAATAAAAAATAAAGAAATAAGTGCATGGATAGATACATACGGAATTGTTTACATGATGACATTTTATTTAGGCAATCCTGCAAGCAGAAGAATGCTAATATGATTTGAATAAATCTGATCATTGGTTTCCATCTGATTTTGTTTTACTAATTATTTTTAAAGATTTTATTTATTTAGAGGGGGAGTAGGGAGAAAGAGAGGGAGAGAAACGTCGATGTGAAAGAGAAACAGATCGGTTGCCTGTCCCATGTGCCCTACCTGGGACCAGGCCCACAAACCAAGCATGTGCCCTGTTCTACTTCCTGAATTAACTTTATAGGTTCACTAAACCATTTCTTCATTGCCTTTATTAATGCTTATTTGTCTCATTTATGCTTATTTCTCTCATTAATGCTTATTTCTTTCATTTATTTTTTTCTAGTTTCTTTAAAGGGCTAGGTATTTTAACCTTATTTTAAAATATTATTCTAAATAATAGTGCTCGAGTTTCACTTTTCTACTTAATTGTAATTCTGAATTCTAATGAAACCTCTCAAAACATCAATTAAGATATTCATAAATCAGTTTCATGTGGTGTTTATCTTTATTCAGTATATTCTTAATATATTAGAATACCTCTTTGTAATTACAAAAGTTTTTTTTTCTTTTAGTATTTTATTTTATTTTTATTTTTTTCCCAATTTTTTTATTTAATTATTTTTCAAGTACAGTTTTCTGTCTATTACTCCCATCCCTCCCCACCCCCCATCCTCCCCCCTGTAATTACAAAAGTTTTTATATGTAGCAAAATAAAAACTTTTCATATATACATGATGATGTAATGTGTACATCGAACTACACAAATCCACTTACACAGTTTCCCCTTTCTGCTTGTACTGCGTGCGGCTGTCTTGTTGAGATGAATTAAGGATGGGGAGGACGTTATTTGTGCTAAGAGATTTAAATTGTAGTAGCCTCTTTGTGTAATTTCTTCTTAGTATTAAAAGTTTTAGAAATGACTATAAATTTGAGATGATTATACCAAAAATGACTTTCAGTAATAAGAATGTCATCCCTACTTTGGGGATTATTCTCTTCAAGCCTTTAGTTTAATTTTACACCACAGTAAACATTTTAGTTATTTCAGATAACACCTAAGGGTAGAAAAGAGTATGTCCATCCCTTTGATTTGCAGTAAGGGTTTTTTAAAAAGTAAACAGAAACACCAATAAACTGCATTCTGTGTCAGGAGCTGTGGAGAACAGTGTCTCTCTCATCTGCTGCCCAGGACACAGTGGTTCTGTTTCTAGGCTCCCGTAGGATTTGGCAACACCTGCTGTAAATAACAATCCTGTGGCTGTTACAGATGGAGGGGCTTTTCCATGGTGTGTTCTATAAGGTGCAGGAGCACCTGTGTTTGAGTCCCTATCCATTGGTCTTGACTGCAGCGGTAGTTGGCAGTAGCAGACCTGGGATACAGACAGTACAAAGACAACGTTTTCTCTTCTAAAATGATGGTTGGGAGCCCTGGCTGGTGTGGCTCAATGGATTGAGTGCTGGCCTGCGAACTGAAAGGTCGTTGGTTTGAGTCCTGGTCAGGGCACATGCCTGAGTTGTGGGCCAGGTCCCCAGTTGAGGGTGTGTGAGAGGCAACCAATTGATGTTTCTCTTTCTTTCCCCCTCCCTCCTCATCTAAGTGTAAATAAAGAAAATCATAAACAAAACAAAACTGATGGCTGGGAAAGCAAAGGACTTGCTTGTAGATAGTACACTTTCTCTTTGTATGAGAAATAGTATTTCTTTCTTCTGAAAGTGTCTCTGTTCTTTCCAAGATATTAGGCAGCCTTTCAGTGTTTCTCACTCTAATTAGTCCCCCTCATGAACTGCCTCTTCTCCCCCAGCCAAACACCTCACTGGTCAGTTGTATGCTTTTTAAATAAAATCCTTGAATAGTACTGATATAAGTACTGGATATTTTTGCTCCTGATCTTTAAATATTATACATTAATTTTTGTTGCTTTTTTGCTTTAGCAAGTTTTATTTTTTTAATTAATTAATTTATTTATATTCAGAGGGGAAGGGAAGGAGAGAGAGAGAGAAACATCAATGTGTGGTTGCCTCTGGTGCGTCCCCCGCTGGGAACTGGCCTGCAACCCAGGCATGTGCCCTGACTGGGAATCGAACCGCTATCGTGTGGTTTACAGGCCCGTGCTCAATCCACTGAGCTCAATCCACTGAGCTACGCCGGCCAGGGCCTCGCTTTAGCAAGTTTTAAAAGAATTTGTTTCAGCATGTTATTTTGGTTCTTTGCCATTAGAGTTTTAGTTTCTAATTCTTCATCCATTGCTTTGATCCAGGCTGGAAGTGTAAAATACCTGCTTTTTAAAGTAACAGTAAGACATATATATCTTCAGAATACCTGTTTTTGCCGTGTATAATAGGCACCCACATTTTTGGCCCAAACTTTCAGAGAGAAAAAACTTTCATTTTAATTTTTAAATTCAATTATTTATCTATTTATGTTTAGAAACAAAACTGATTATCATATTTCAGGGTGTTAGTTTGTATACAGATACTGTTATTGCTTTTGAGAGTTACACTTTTAACAAATAAGCATAAATAAAAATTAAGAACATTTATATAGATAAGGAATTAGTACTACTCATGTATAATGCACACCTTTATTTTTTCCTCAGAAATTTGGGCAAACAAGTGCTCATTATACACAGCAAAATATGGTAAATCATCAGTAAGATCAAAATACACATAACACAAAATCTTAATATTTAAAGGGGAGTTTCGCTTGTGACTTATCTATTGTATAGCAGTTGGTACATGAAATATTTTTGCTTAACTTTTTCTAGAAGAAAAGTAGACTCAAGAGGGATGTTTTTGCCTACTATGATTTATTCCTGTGCATAATCTTAAAAAGTTGATTAGATGAAGCAGTCATTACAATGGGTTGGCCAAAAAGTCCATTTAGTTTTTTTCTGTAAAATAAAAGATACATTTTTCATTTTCACCAATAACTTTATTGATTTGGATATTTTGAATATGTTGGCTATCTTCCGGTATTGGCTTCTAGTGGGTAGAGAGGCCAGGGGCGCTACTACACATCTTCCACTGCATAAAGCAGCAAAGAATTATTTGGCCAAAATGTCAGTAGTACCAAGAAATTTCGTAAACCACTTCTGACACCTTTGGTCAGTCACAGCATCTTCTCCATACACTGCAGAAATCTTTTTTTGTGCTTCAGTTGCATTTTTACCTTTCTTGAAATAATAAAGTATAATATACTGAAAATGTCTATTTTCTTCCATCTTCAATATTAAAATGGATGCACAAAAATTTACTAGTTTTGATCAGTTTTTTAAAAAATGCACACTGATATGACAGCTGTCACAATAGAATCTAACAAAATTGTTTTGAATGAAGTTAAAGACAACTAAGTACTAACTAGAGCCATTGTATGGAAAAAACTAAATGAACTTTTTGGCCAACCCAATATATTTCAAAGGTTTGAATTAGTAAGTTGCTGTGTTTCATCAGGTGGTTTATGAAATACCAGCATGTAGACCCAGAAGAAGCTGTAAGGATTCACACTGATGTTCGAACAAAGAAATCCGTGGCCATTCATTGGGGAACTTTTGCCTTAGCAAATGAGGTGAGTTTGAGTGTGATAATAGTAACTAACTGGTTCTGGTTTTGACCTATGATGGATTCAAACATCACTATACCCAGCAGTGTGTTCAGGGATCAAACTGGAATCAGAACCCATTTGATTCATAGTCATCCAATGAAATGGTAAATCTTGAATTAATAAAACAATATTTATAGTGTGGAAAAAAGCCCTCATTGCATGCTGGTCTTTTGGCTTATTTCTATAGTTAATGACATGTGTTTCTCTAACACAAGGGTGTCAAGCTCATTTTCACCAGGGGTCACATCAGCCTCGTGGTTGCCTTCAAAGGGCTGAAATAATTTTGGGACTGTATAAATGTAACTACTCCTTAACTGTTAAGTAGTTGAAATTATATTCAGCCCTTTGAAGGCAACCATGAGGCTGATGTGGCCCCTGGTGAAAATGAGTTTGACATCCCTGCTCCAACCAAAAATGTGTGTGATTTTGGGAAACAGAAATGAACCATCGTGTCTTCTCTCTCAAGGAGCCTTTTGTTCTAGCAGAACCTGTAAGACGTGTACATAATCTCTCTAAAACAGGTGTCTAAAGGTGTAAGTGGTCTCAGAGTCAGGGTGTTACTGATTGGGAGGATCAGATACACTTCCTGGAGAGCTGACATTTGAACTTGGCTGTGAGAAGACATTTCAAGAGGAGGAAAAGGCAGAGTATGGTCCAAAACCAAACTTCCTGATTTTCCCTCAAATTTGTTTCTCTTACATCTTAGTAAATGACAAATCCCTTCTTCCAAAATCTTGACTTGCCTTTCTCTCATATCCTCCATCCAGTTTTCCCCGCATGCAGTCAGCTCAACCTTCAGATTATAATCAAACTTTGACCACTTCTCACCACCATCATTGCTATCACGCTGCCCTACAGTTTGTTCTCGACACTGCAGAGGACAGTGACCTTTATACCTTGAGTCTGATCACGACACTTCTCTGCCAGAACTACCTAGTGGCTTCCCGTAATGCTCAAAAGTCAAAGCCACATATCTCACAGTTGCCTACAAAGCCTATTAATGTTAATTCTTCTAATCCATGAACATGGTATATTCTTCCATTATTTGTATTATCCTCAGTTTCTATCATCAGTGTCCTATAGTTTTCCAAATACAGATCTTCCTTTACCTCCTCGGTTAAATTTATTCCTAGGTACCTCATTTCTTCTTTTTACAGTAGTACATGGAATTATTTTCTTAGTTTCTCTTTCTGAAAGTTCATTATTGGCATACAGAAATGCCATTGGTTCCTGAGTATTGATTTTGTACCCTGCTACTTTGCCAAATTCATTTATCAGGTCTAGTAGTTTTTTGGTGGAGCCTGTAGGGCTTCTATGTACAATATTATGTCATCTTCAAATAATGGGAGCTTTACTTCTTCCTTTCCAATTTGGATGCCTTTTATTTCTTCTTGTCTCAGCACTGTGGCTAGGTCTTTCAAGAACTATGGTACTGTGTTGGGTAGGAGTGGTGAAAGCGGACATCCTTGTCTTATCCTGATCTTTGAGGAAATGCTTTTAGCTTTGCCCACTGAGTAGGAAGTCGGCTGTAGATTTTTTGTATATGGCCTTTATTATGTTCAAGTGTGTTCTCTCTGTTCCCACTTTGCTGAGAGTTTTTATCATAAATAGTGCTGGATTTTAGCCAATGCTTTTTCTGCATCTATTGATATGATCATGTGGTTTTTATCTTTCATTTTATTTATGTGATACGGTGTCACATCTGTTGATTTGTGAATGTTATACCAACCTTGCATCCCAGGGACAAATCCCACTTAATCATGGTAAATGATCTTTTTAGGATATTGCTGGATATGGTTTGCTGGGATTTTGTTGAGGATTTTAGCCTCAATGTTCGTCAGGGATGTTGGCCTAGTTTTTTTTGTTGTGTCTTTACCTGGTTTTGGAATTAGAATAATACTGGCCTTGTATAAACAGCTTGGAAGCCTTCTCTTGGATTTTTGGGAATAGTTTGAGAAGGATAGGTGTTCTTCTTTGAGTGGTAAAATTCACCTGTGAAACTTTGGTTCATGACTTTTGCTTCTTGGTTGTTTTTTGATTATTGCTTCAATTGCATTAATTGTTGTCAGCCTAGTCAGGTGTTCTGTTTCTTCCTGATTCAGTCTTGGGAGATTGTATTATTCTAGAAATTTATCCATTTTGCCCAGGTTGTCCAACTTCTTGGCGTATAGTTGTTCTTAGTATTTTTTTCACAATCTTTTGTATTTCTGTGGTATCTGTTATTTCTCCTCCTTCACTTCTGATTTCATTTGGTTCTTCTCTTTTTTTCTTGATGAGTCTGGCTAAAGGTTCATTAATTTTGTTTATCTTCTCAAAAAAACAGCTCCTGGATTCATTAAGCTTTTGAATTTTTTAAAGCTCTATGTCATTTATTTCTCCTCTGATCTTATTTCCTTCCTTCTATTCCCTTTGGCCTTTTTTTGTTTTAGTTCTTTTGAGTATTGTAGGGTTAGATTGTTTATTTGAGAGCTATCTTCTCAAGGTAGGCCTGGGATGCTGTAAATTCCCTCCCAGGACTGTTTTCACTGTGTCCCATAGGTTATGGGTTGTTGTATGTTCATTTTCATTTGTTTCCGGGTACTTTTTGATTTCTTTCTTGATCTCATTGATGACCCATTCATTTCTTAATAACATGCTATTTAGTCTCCAGGTATTTGAATGATTTTGAATATTTTTACTAAGGTTTTCTAGTTTCATGCCATTGTGATCTGAGAAAATGTTTGATATGATTTCAGTCTTCTTGAATTTAAGACTTCTCTTGTGTCCAACCATGTGGTTTATCTTTGAGAATGATCAATATGCACTTGAAAAGAATGTGTGTTCTGATCCTTTGGGATGTTTTGTAAATATCAATTCAATCCCTTTGATATATAGTGTGTCATTTAAGGTCGCTGTTTCCTTTTTGGTTTTTTTGGCTGGAAGAGCTGCCCAGTGGTGACAATGGGGTGTTAAAATCCCCTGCAACCCCCTACTATGACTGTATTGCTGTCAATCTCTTTCTTTAAGTCCACCAAGATTTTCTTTATGTTAGGCATCTATAAGGGTTATTATATCCTCTTTTGTACTATGTAGTGACGTTATCTTTTTATGGCCTGTGTTTTGAAGTCTTTTTTGTCAGATCACTTCCAAATTGCTGATTTGATCCTATTTCCTCTAGCTTGCTTTTCATTCCTCATAGTGTATTCTTCATTTGATACTGCATTCTTCGTTTCCAACAGGTTCTTATTTGAGGTTTATGTGTCCTTTTTCATGTTGATGTAGTTCTTACTAAGTTCCGTGAATATCCTTATAACCATTACTTTGAACTCTATGTCTGATAAATTACTTGCCTTGGTTTCAGTTGGCTCATTTTCTGGGGATTCCTCCTTTTCTTTCATTTGAGGTTATTTGTTTGTCTCCCCATTTTAAATGACTCTTTTTGTTTCTACACATTATATAGATTTGGTTTGACTTCCCGTCTTCGTGGGGTGGCAGTGTGTGGTAGGAATCCTGTGGGACCCAGTGATGCAGTCTCCTTGATCTCCTGAGCTGGATGCTCTAGGAATGCCCTTGTGCAGTTTATGTGGGCTCTCCCATTGTATTTGGGTCTTGACTGTTGTTGGCCCATTCATGGGTGGGTTCTCCTCTGTGGCTGGCTGACTGACTCAAACCACCACGTCCTGAATGTTGTTTTACCTGTGCTGACAGAACAAAGAAATACAGCACAGAAAATAAAACCCCACACAAGCAAAAAAAAAAAAAAGCCCATCCAACAATAGCAAATTCAACAATAAAAGAGTAAAGAATCATAAAAATAGAAAGAAAAACAGAATATAAGAAAAATAAGAATACGATTAAGACCAAAGAAAAGAAAAGTAATTATGAGAGGATGGAGGGAAGAGAAACACTGAGTGTAAGGAACAGAAAAAAGGTGGCTGTCTCCAGTGGGCTTTGTCTTTCTCCAGTGGGCACAGAGCCTACAGCCTTTCACTGATGGATGCCGTGTGGGTAGATGATCCCAGCACTGGCCCTCTATGCTTGGGGGCCCAGTCAGACAGAGGTCCAGGCTTCACTGCTCTCTGGGGGAAGCTGCCCAGCTGTGTGGCAGCCTTGGCCTTCTGCCTGTGAAAGTGGTGCCAGCCCCTTTTGTGTCCCTGCCCTTAATGCTGGTCTTGAGGTGGTTTCTGCCTGTCCTTGGTTAAATATCTCCTTTTCAGGTAGTCTTCAGTTTGGGTGGATGTTCCTCTCTTATTTTTATTTTCAGCTTGATTCTGTGAGGTGGTGTGAGATAAATTCTACTCCACTGCCCTCTGCTGCTCCTCAAAGAGAACTTCTTAGACTGTTGTATTTCCACCTCCCACACTTACCCACACTTTGTCCCCAGAATTCATCTACCATTCAGATATTATTTTGTTATTTATTCATTTATTTGTCTCTAGTAGACTGTAAGCGCCAGGAAGGCAAGGGTCTCTGTTTCATTCCCTGGCCTGGCTACTCTGTGGTGCTCAAAAGGTGCTTGTTGCGTCAAGGGTGAAGGCAGACTTACCCTGGCCACTCACTAATCTGACTTTCTGATTTTTATTCCTGCTTTCTACTTCCACATTATGCAGCTTTTAAAATGGAAATTGGGAAAACCCATTTGAAGTAAAGGGAAAATAGCAATTATACAATATAAAGATTTAGGCCAAGAGGGAAATAACTGGTGAGATGATTTCTTTTTATATCTTTTAAATCAGTAGTTAGAATAACACCTTTTTAAGTGGTTTCAGTTTATTTTAAGAAATAGTTGATATTTTGCAACAACATGGATGGAACTGGAAAGCATTATGCTGAGTGAAATAAGCCAGGTGTTGAAGGACAAATACCATATGATCTCACCTCTAACAGGAAGCTAAACAACAAAGCAAACAAGCAAGCAAAATATAACCAAAGACACTGAAATAGAGAACAGGCTGACAGTGACCAGAGGGGAGAGGGGAGGGAATTTCAGGGGAAATAAGGGAGGGATTTAGAGGAACCTATATAAAGGATACATGGACAACAACTGAGAAGGGTGGAAATGGGAGGGAGGGGGGAGGATGGGGGGTGGGACGGGATGGGAGTAATAGACAGAAAACTGTACTTGAAAAATAATTAAATAAAAAAATTGGGGAAAAAAAAAGAAATAGTTGATAGATTAAAACATCCTGCGACAGTGTGCTATCTTCTTCTTTAAGCTTTGAAAAGGTGAGGAGACAAAGGGGACAAGGGACATCCCACCTGTCTTACCCCTGCCTCCCTTCCATTCTGTAGACTGTAGTATCAGTGTGTGGCCAGGGGTTTGAGGAGAACAGCCCTTCTCCAGCCAAAAATATTTCTCTAGCATTTGCTTTGCACACAACACACTTAAAATGTAAGTTTCAATATTAAAAGATATTGGTCACAGTTCATTCTCTGCTACTACCTTAGGTATTGGTTCCATTCAGATTGAATTTCATGTAGTGGATTAGTTATCAGATTTCATGCAATCTAATGATGTTTGCTCCAAGATTGGCACCAAACTTGACATATATGGTATTTGGGTAGATTGGTAAGAATGTTTCTATTGACTTAACAGTTAATGACTCCATTGTATTAGAAAATGTGATTAACTCATTTGCTATGCTCAGTGAAAAGAAAGGGCATTATTTTAACTGAGCATATATTATTTTAGTTTGACTTATTTGAAATATCCCTGAAATGCATGTATGGTTAATCTTTGTCCTTTTTTTTCTTTCTCTGCCCTTTGCCAGCATTACTTAGAGCCTCCAGTGAAATTGAATGAGGCTCTAGAAAAATGTGGACTTACGACAGAAGATTTTTTTGTCTTGAAGCATGGAGAATCAAGATACTTAAATAGTGATGATGAAAACTTAAAATAGAGCACAGGAGCTTGTAATGACATACATTTGATATAAGTATGAAAAGACTAAGATATTCATGATTATGATTTTTACATTTGGAAACTTTTGCAAGTTTCTGTAATAACTTTACTACTATAATTGCCAGTTCATATGAACAAAGAGTTCAGTTATGGGTCATTTAAATAACGAATGGGCTAAGACTGATTTTAAATCTTGTCTCAATGTGTAAGCTATAAATGGGATTTTTTTTAACTAAAGCATTATACTTTAGTGGTAGAATTTTCTGAGGTTGTGAAAAACTAATTTTAAATGCCTACTTCAGTTCTATTCTTAAAAGCCTTCTACAAGGTTAGTCAGGCCTGTCTACATACCTAAATTTTTCCAGAGGACTGCTCACATAAACATATTTCTTACATTCGCATTAGAGTAGTGATAAAATTCCCACATTCTTATGGCACTTGCTCTTTTAAGATTAGTTTTCATGCCAAATATTAAATGATATTTATTTTTTAAGCACAAAAACACAGAGGAGGTTGGGCTAAGTTATATGAAAGTTTCTGTTTTTAATCTAAATGTCAGACTGCTAAGCACAATATAGCTGCAAGAAAATAAAATCGTACAAAGATAAATACAGACCTTTTTTAAATGTTAATATACCATGCAGTTTCAATTAAATTTTATTCTTTCATACACTCAGTTTTTTCTGATTTAGCTCTAACTCCAAATATATCAGTAAAACTTATATTTTATGCTTTACATGCTTCAGATATATTTTTATATTAAATAACCCCCTAAGCACAATTCTACTTTTATCAAGCCAGTATGGAATACTAATGGCTACAGCGAGTGAGCACAGGCGAGTGACCTGAGCTTGAGTCCTTCCTGTAAAGGCTTTGTAGTCAATTACTCTGAACCATCCTAAGTGAAGATAGCTCATTAGATACATTTGGATACATTCTCTCTAGTCCATAGTCTCAGTGAAATGAACTTTTTTCATAACAATCAAAATAGGGTTCTTATACCAAATGCTACCCAGCAACTGCTGCAGCACATATATATATATGCATGATACACGCTAGCCACTTAATTCCACCATGGATTTTCCTGTGTACCCAACACAGGTCACCTATGATCGCTGTGCCTGTTTCCTCATGTGCAACAAGAGGAGAATTTTGACCTACCTCCAAAAAAATGTGAATAAATAACAAAGTGATTTAAAGGGAAAAAAAACCCACTTTGAAAATATAAGGGATAAAATGTTTTCTTAAGATATCACTACCTAGTTCAGATAGGTAGATTTGGAAGCTAGGAAGATAGGTAGATTTGGAAAATAGGCTAATTTGCTTGATGATGTATTGTTCCTGTTGCGGATGTAAGCATATGTATCAGGGCACTAAAAACTGAGGACTCGGAACTTTATCTCACTCGTTTTGTAAAATTTGGAAAGCCAAAACAGATGAAATGATCTTAATTGTTGTGGACTGCTCTGCCTGGTTCTAGGAATTGTAACTCTACCCACTGTGGCTAAGGAGGAGTCATTGACCTCTGGAATGTAAGCCGCAGGACACAAAGCTTGTCTCTGGTAGCAAATGCTGCCTCAGTTTCCTCCCTGCCCCCAAAGCATGGTCGGATGGGTAAGACCCCTCAGAGGAGGGGCAACCTAGGCCAGACACAATCACTTGGGAGTAATGGACTCCCCCTCCCTCCGTTTTGACATAGCCCAAGTCCCCATGTACTCTGGGAGATGCGCTTCCTGGCTCTAATCCCCTTAAGCCTGAATACCTGTTGGGGAGACGTGCAGCTCCTTGCCTTGCTAGAGCAGTGTCCTGGGGAAAAATCTGGCATCACAAAGACTTCCTGATAAACCTGTGAAGTCTGCCCTTCTAAGAGTGCTTTCATTCGTATGTTAAGGGTTTGAGCAAGAAACCCTAAAACTCTTCCTGAAAGACTGACTCAAACTAAGCCCTCAGATTCCTTTGAAATGTTATCTACTGTTTGATCCTTGCCGCCTTGTATTCCTGTGTATTACAACCCAATAAAAGCCCTTGGAGGAAGGGGCTCAACCCCTTTTTCCCCTGAGAAACTGGCCACCTCTCCTCCCCAAGCAGATGCATCATGTCTCTGTCATGTTTATTCTCATCCGTGGCACACGGGGGGACTTGCGAGGAAAGTCGCCTCCACACTTAATCAAAATTTAGCATTTCCATCTACTAAGATGCAAATCAGTCAAGGGGAAATGGGTATGCAATGTTTGTACATATAATGTATGTGAATGTATGTGATTTGGGGTCACTAAAGCACAAAAAGTCTCCCCATAAGATAAAACAGACCTTCAGGAAAACTGAACAAGCATCTACTTTCTCACTTCAGAGTAGCCAGCAGGTACGAATCAGGGTGTTAGTTTTATGGTGGATTCGCTTTGGGGCATGTTGCCCTAATACTAGCTAATGTTCTTGTGATCACCTTCTTTGCTCTTGAACACTGAACTGAAAATTCATCTCTTAACCTCTGTTCTATAAGCCAAGTACATCTTGATTATTTTTTCTCAACAATGGTGAATGACCTTACCATTGTTTTTGTATTCACACATACATACATACCATCTGATTGATGGTCTCTCAGCACTTTATGTTCTAGTTCCACTTAACTGGGCCTGTCTCATTTTTCTATGCCACCTCACAAGCTTTTATTTTTAACTACCATTCACGTTCTTTCTACTTGAATGTTTTATCACTACAAAGTACACTGAGCTTTGTCTCTCCTTGTAGAATCTCGCTGTGTTGAGTGATTCTTCCCATTGTATTTTTCACTTACCTATATTTGGAAGAGTTTATGTGCAAAATGAAAAAAGTAGAAAAATAAGACAAATCCATTCTTTTCTCTACTTTCCGTCTTACGGTACTTCATAATACCTTTTAGTCTCTTATCCTCCAAGTTAATTTCATTTTCCTCTTTGATTATCTGGCATCACACCGACATGGGAGATTCCATAGAAGTTTCTCCTTTGGAAACTGAGGCACATTGATAGTCCTCTTTGCCCCAAAAGATAGAGCCACCAAATATGAGAAATTCCACCTAATAAAAGCCAAGATGTGCCATGACCTACAGAGATAAAGACTAGTTGTGCATTTTCATCATGCAGTTCTTTCTGTGTAGTTAAAAGTGACCCCCCCTTTTTCTCTAGCATTTTGACATTTCAGCTTTAATTCTCTGATCTCTAGGATATAGGATTATTTATTCAAACTAGTAATACAGAAAAAGAAGTGACAATTTTAGAACCCAATGCTGCTAAAGCACAGAAACCAAAGCCTGGTTTTTAACATGTGCATTCTTACTACATATTTTCATTAAATAAGGAGGCAGATTTAAAAATTATTGTAAGGAAATGTATCTTTCAGGGAATTAATAGTTTGTGCAACTGACAAAAGTATTATTCTTAACCATCATAAGTATATTACTGCTGTAGCCAATTAGGAATTTACGTTTTCATCTCAATATTGAATCCTTTTTCTATTGTAAAAATATTTTTTCCGAGCTTGATTTCTGTATCAGGATAACTGTTGAGAATACACATTTTTCTGTTTGAGGACTTGTGACCTCCTATGGAAGTCCATGTATTTACAAAGGATATTTAAATTACTCTTAAAGCTTTGCCTTAAATACATGAGTAGGAAAGCTTCTGCTTGCATTTTGATTAATACTAGGCATGGTGGTGGTTACGAACTTGAATATTATTAAAATCTGGCTGAATTCAAATATATCAACAAATTGTTATTAGTAGCTTATGGGACAAAAATTCTATTAATTACAATAGTTGAGAAATTTTCATATGTTGTAATTTTAGTGAAGTAAAATATGGATGAAAATAAAGCACTATCAAGAGGAGAAAACAGCCTTGAGTTATTTTTTTCTTTTTATTTAAAAATTATTACATAAGTTATGCCATAGTAAAAAAACTCATACAGTAGAAGATGTACATAGAAAAGTCATTGCCTCACTCCAAAATCCCACTCCCAGGAGTCTGAGCATCATCTGAGAAGTGTGTGCGCTGTCCATATGTACATGCACTTTTCATTGAAAAAACACGTCTGTATTTCATGGGTGTCGTTCCACATCAGCACATTTAGACCTGCTTAGTTCTTTTAAGACTAGATAACTGATTTAACCAGTTGCCTATATAGGTGGACATTTTGATTGTTCCCAGTATTTTATACACAGCATCTTTATGTACTGGCGCATTGAATGGGAGTGGGTGCTAGGAAACATTTCTCCTAAAAGTTTACAATATTCATGGACTAGAATAGAGTCTAATGATTGGAATAGAATTTTGAAAGCAGTATGGTTAGGATGGCAGGTGGACTTGAGCTTAGGATCTCATTGCTACTAGAAGAACAAGGTCATTTGTTCTGAAACAATCACATACATACATGTACTAATAATGCTGTCTCAGATGAGTGACTATAAATCACAGCAAACACAGAAGAGTAGCTTACACATAAAAAGGTCACCGTTGTTACTTCGTGTCAAGGAAATGAAGTAGCTCAGCAAATAGCAAAATAAAAAATGTTTTAGAACAATCTGTTACACTGTGTAAATGGTGAAATTCTGATACTTTGTTTAAATTCAGTGGCTGAAAGAATCCCTTTGTAAAGAAGATGAGAAGGGAGTTTTACATGCATTACTTCCAGACTGCATTACTTTTTGGAGAAGTATGACATAAGAGTTAGAACTTGGGTATTATTGTTACCTTTTCTTTCACATCCGCATCAGGGTGATTAACTAACGCTTGCATTTTCTGGGCACATTCTTCTCCATATAAATGGAAAAACAATGAACCTTTAGTGAAAGCAGGCTTAGCTAAATGGCCTTCCTTTTTGAGGCAGTTATTTATATTCTGAAATAGTGTAAGAACTCGAAGAAGAATCTCCTTTGCCACGTGGCCATCATAAAGGGACAGGAATGATGAATCCACCTGAAATGGGAAACAATGAGTTTCATTTTAATAATACATGAAGACATTTTTCATGTATATTTTCACATTTTAAAACTGTTAAATATGTTTTTAAAATCTTGTCATAGAGAGTTATCCCTAAGATTGTGTAACATATGTAAGATCTTTATAACCCCACACTATATACTAATGGGAAAAAGATTTCGTGTTTTAGCTGAAAAGTACTATTTTCTTGCAATGCTAGAACATAATCATATGGGAAAACACCCACCTTCTTTTTAAGACCCATCATACAGTCTTTGTGGGAACTCGGTTCACCTAACATTTACTACACACATGCCCTGCAGGGCACAGGGGTAAGCAGATGAAGACCACAGTCTCTTTTCCACAGGAGTGGAGGTCATGCTATCTCTGCACCTCCTTCGGAACACTTGTCTTTCGATTGCCTTGTTCACTTGTTACAGATTTTTGTGTAAGGTCCGTGAGGACAGACACCGGGTCATGCTGTTCTGACCCAGTGCAGTACATGCAGTATCTTGGCACTTGGTCCAGCACCTGACACAGAGTAGGGCTCAATAAATACTAGTGTTCCAGCAGATAATAGGGTACATATGAACATAAACAAATCAAGTGTAAAAGATGTGATGACACAGTATACCCCAAATTGGGTAGAGACAGCAAAATTACATATTTTTGCAAGGGAGACTTTTTCAAAAATGATTTTCTAAAGTATAATACGCTCATTACAAAAAAATTTAGGAAATTCATGTAGGTAAAAAGAAAATAACATAATATTGCTCTCAGAGATAACTTCTGTTAACATTTTCAAAGGGGTAAATCTACATATTTGTATATTTACAAAACAAATTTGTAAGCTATTTACTTGGGCACCAAGTAGTCCTTCTGTCATGGCTGGATTTTCAGACAAATTCAACAGCAGTTTCAAAACTTGAACCTGAAATAAGAATAATATCGGTTTGTTTCAGACCCAGCTGTCCTGTCACCATGTCACACTTTAACGTACTGCCTGTGCTTCAAGGTCTGGCTCAGATTCTCTTACACCATGGAGGCTTCTCCATCCATCTCAGTGTGAAAGGGCTCCTGGGCTTGCTCGCTCCCAACACGTGGCCCTGGTTTCAGAGCACTTAAGACACAGCAGTGTTGTTTAAAGCTTACATTTCCAATGACATTGTGAGGGAGATCGGGAGAATACTGTGAATGCCTTCACCATCCACCCTCACCCACATGCATACATACCTAACACATGGTAGGCTTAACGTGTTACAGAAATGAACTTTATTATGGTTACTGTTAGGTGAAATAGGATCTTTGGAACAGAAAATGAGTCTTTTGAAGCTCAGTTTATTTCTATTTAAAGTATGAAAATTTTAAAACAGTTTGGCTACTGAGACTAAATAAAGAACAATATGGCCTTTTTCTTCTTAGTAGGTTACAATGAGTCTTTGACCTCACCTCCTTTATGTGAAAAATGTTTTACAATCATTTTAAATAGGTAGTGATAGAAAAATCAGCAGACAAATGCTAACCTATAGCCAAGTAGCTAAAATATCAGCATTCTTATCACTTATAACTGAAAACTTAGTAATAAATTCAAATAGAATTACTTTAAGGACAAAGGTCATGTAAAACTAGTTCCTACAAGACACTTGAAATCACAGTGAGGGGCAGGGAGGGGCTTCGGAAGTCGGGAAACGTGATGACTGTGCTCTGTGCTCGCCCTGAGAAGGAAGCTGGATGTGTAGTTTATATAGCTTCCTTTGATTACAAAGGCATTATGTGCTTACTAGGGAATATTAAAATTAAAAAAAAAAACAGCAAAATACAAAGGAAAAGGAAATTTATATTTCCAGGACCAGAAATGATCACTGTAAGTTTTGTTATTTTTTTCTCTGGTCTTTATGTACCTGTCCTGTATAATCATAGCCTCCTTTGATCATGTTGTACATACTAATTCGTTACTAAAGGAGAATATATATGGCTTTGCCTATTTTTTTAAATCAACTGTTAAAATTTTTTTCCTGTGGAAAACTGCATGAAATATTGACTTTAAACTTCTTTTTATTAAAAGTGTTTAATATAATTAATAAAGAATCGTAATAAATTTCAAACAGTGCAAAGGGAATGAGGTCAAAACAAAAGCCACCACCCTATTCGCCCACTGCACTCCCCAAATAAGAACCATGGGAAACTTTCTTGCACAGGCAGACATCATGTTTTTTCTAACGGACAGCCTTCATGAAATCACAGCCTCTTAACATTAAAGAGTAAAGACGACTTCTGACCTTTCTTTAGTGCACTCACTCCCTGGAGATCTGGTCTGGCCTGACTGGCTGCCAGCAACACCAAAATAAGTGTTGGGAATAAACACCTGTCTCCAATGTCAATGAAGTTTTGATCAAGAAAATAGGGACAAGAGTTCTAAAATAGGACAGTCCCAACGTATGAAATAAGCCTGGATGACGTCAACACAATCTAACAGGCCCACAAGTGGTCAAGGAAGGCAGGTTTATAACCAGGGAATAGCAACAGCAATAGCTATATAGTGTCCTGAACTAAAACCCCATGTTGCCATGTTCTGTAGAAGACAGTTAAACATGAAAACCAACCAACCAACCAACCAACCAACCATAAGGTTAGAGTACAAGTACAGATTAAACAGCTCTATGTATTTTGGTTTGAACCGTATGAAGTCTCTGTCTCTTATCACATGTGCCATCTTGTGGTGAGTCTGGGACATTTCTTTTAAGCTGTTAGTTGTCTTTGCTCTCATAGTAAATGTGGCACACACAGTTAATTTACACTAACCTTCCACTATTTTATTTAGTTAGGAACCAGTGTTGTACCTGAAAGGCCATTACAGTAGAGTGAGATCATTTATTAAAAAGTAAGACTTAAGCCCTGGCCGGGTGGCTCAGTTTGAGCTTCACCCCATGTACCAAAAGGTTGAGAGGTTAGATTCCCAGTCAGGACGCATACCTAGGTTTCTAGTCCAGTCCGTCAGGGAATGCATAGAGGCAGCTGATGGATGTTTCTTTCACACATTGATGTTTCTCTCTCTCTCAACTCAATTAAAAATATGATTTATGTATTCTTGGGTAAGGATTAAAAACATGTATAGAAAGTCATTTCAGTGGTTATTTACTATGAAAATATATAAAATGGGTACATTTTCCCACTTACAAATGGATTACTATCAAAGAGTTCAGCCCTGGTGATGTGGCTCAGTGGACTGAGTGCTGGCCTGCAAACCAAAAGGCTGCAGGTTCAATCACCAGTCAGGGCACATGCCTGGGTTGCGGGCCAGGTCCCCAGTTGGGGGCGTGCTAGAGACTACCAATTGATGTTTCTCTCCCTCTCTCTCTAAAAAAGTGAATAAATATAATCTTTTTTAAAAAGTTCATTTGTAAGTTGGAACTTGAAATTCATTTTTTTAATGGAGAAACAATGTTATAATTGGTGGTTAGATTCCCAGAATGACCAAAAAAAGCAAAATTTCTATCCCAGAAATATTGTACTAGGTGATGTAATGGAAAAACAGAAATAGAACATACTATTGTAGTGTGAGTCACCTTTTAAAAAGTCATAAAATATATTAAAACACAGACCAAGTCTGGCATATCTCTGCAGCCACAGGCCAGACTCGCCTGGCTCTGAACGCAGTGTTCCTCTGAGGTTTTGGGTAAGGCGGCTGCAGAGAGATGCAGAGGAAAAATTTTTCCTACAGCTGCAAGGCCATGGGGAAGCGGGAAGGGAGTTTCCATGGGGCCCCAGGGGCTGGGAGTTTCCTTGGTCCCCTGGAGAGAGATGGTGATAGGTGCATGCATTTTGGAAATTCCTATGGATGGTGCAATATTGTTAAAATAATAATATGATTATTACATGACTTTTGAATGCCTTTGGGTACATCCAAATAAGTCTGGCTACTGGAAATATGGAAAGCGCATATAAAAACACCCCAGAACAAACTTTATTTTTAATTTTTAAAATATTTTCTTTATTTTTTAGAGAGAGGGGAAGATAAGGAGAAAGAGTGGGAGAGAAATATCGATGTGTGGTTGGCTCTCATGTGTCCCCTACTGGGAACCTGGACTGCAACCCAGGCACTTGCCCTGACTAGAAATCGAACCGGTGACCCTTTGGTTCACAGCTCGAGCTCAATCCACTGAGCTACACCAGCCAGGGCCCAGAACAAATTTTAAATCAATTATAATGAGGCTCTACTGTAATGATAATTTGATAACCTCAGAAATAACTTCAATGACATTGAGTATTTGGAGTCTGGCTTCACATTTGGTTTTTCTAAATACCTGTGCAGTTTTTTGGTCGACTGTGCCAGAAAAGAGAGGCCAATATAGTAAAACACTAATGGATCAACCCAAATAATCAGAAACTTTGATTAGTTTACATTCTGGTTTTATACTATTTCTTGAAAAATGGCACTTGATATGAATGCACACTAATATGGAAAGGGTGTCTCCTGAGATCCTGCTTAATTCAGCTCAATCTATTGCTTCCTACGTCTACACAACAGGTCAAAGGGAAGCACTGAGACATCCATTACTAGAACTTAAGAGTAGTTTTAGAAAGATTTTTCAGCCAATAATGGCTGAATCAAAACAATGTTTTGTTAACCCCAAGGTAAGCAAAACTTCAATCAACCAGAATTATCACTCAGACTCCTTAGGGGTGGGAAGCCAGCTACCTTCGGTAAAAGGCAAACTCTTACCTTAATGTGCAGAAAGCCAAATAAATAACAATTGATAAGCAAAACATGTTATTTTCACAAGTTAGTTTGAAATTCAGTATTAGGGGATAAAAATAGTTTACCTTCTTGGGCCTATCTAAGAGTTTTTAATAAACTCTAACTAAACTTTCTTTTCTGTGGGAGTTGTACATTCAATTCCAATCTGATAAGCTTGATACAACAGCCCTTTGTATTTCAAGTAACAACCAATTCCTTCGTACCTTGGTGCTTCCATTTCCTGCAAGCAACACTTGGAACAGGTCTGTGATGTAATGGCTAAGCAGGTGCTGGTGGTCATTGGTAACTGTCATGTTTGTTAACAATCTCAGTCCTGCCAGCTGCACGGGGGAGTTCAGGGGACCAGAGAGGACATCCTCACAGACTTGACTGACGTATACCTGGAGGTGGGGAGAAAAAGTGAGCATCTTAGAATTTCCAAAGTTTTTCTATTGAATAGTAACTTTTCTGCACTGTAAAACAGGGTGACAGTTCAGGAAGAGACTGGCTCCTCAGAAAAGAAGACATTTGCTTTTCTTTTTTTTTTTTAATTCACACCCAAGAATATGTTTATTAATTTTAGGGGGGGGAGGGAGAGAGAAACATCAATTGAGAAACACTGATCTGTTACCTCCTGTACAAGCCCCATCCAGGGACTGAACCCACCACAACCTAGGTACATGCCCTGCCTGGGAATCGAACCTGAAATCTTTTGGTGTGTGTGAAGATGCTCCAACCAAATGAGCCACCCAACCAGGGCAAGAAGATTCTTTCCAAATCTCAGAGTTCAGAGACTTATTTTTTTTAAGTCTTAAAAAAAATAAGATACTTACCATTAAGTTGTCTAACTTAATTGGTAGACAACTCTAATGAGGCGGGTGTTACTATGAACATTTTACAGAAAAGGACTTTAAAGTCTTCCAGATGCTTACATTCCTTGCCCAGTCTAAGCGGGACAGTGTGGAAGCAATGTCCACTTCCAGAGGCCATGTTCTCAACACCAGTGGCCCTCTCACTTGTTAGGGGCCTCCCAACTCAGTCTACCCCACTGTGTCAACTGCTCTGAGCAGTTGGGTATTCTGCTCTGAGCACACCAGAATTAAGGAGGAACATGTGTGAAATCACTTTGTACCACGGTAAGTACCTTAACAGTAGAATATTGGGAGGTATATCAAGTCAGAAAAAATGGGAGAGACAAGTAAAATAGAATTTTGCTTTAGAACTAGTCCTATCAAAAATAAACCACAGCAAAACTATTTTTGGTCCAAGGTACATATGTACCTAGCGTACATGTATGAACTACTCTATCATATTACTAACCACCACTGGCAAAAAGCAATGCAATATGGGCAGTACTCCTCTATTATACACATGATAGAACTAAACTCAGTGTGACATAGTTTTTTGAACTCTATTTTCCATCTGGCCATTGTTCCACCTTGGAAAAAATTGTCTCGCAGGTAACTGATACTCAACTACTATAAAGTCTACCTGAAGTTCCAACTGGTAGGAAAATTCCTAATATAAATTGCTAAGGAATTACAAATTGTCCCATAAACCAGTATGGACTTTTAAAAAACATCCAGACGTATATGTGTTACCACAGATCTAAAGCAATGGTTAGAAAGCAAATATAAATTTTTATTACACATCCATAGTCAGGGAAAAAAGGTATTTCCTTAGTTCTTTAAAAAAATTTAGATTTATTTTCTGAGAGAGGGGAAGGGAGGGAGAAAGAGAGGGAGAAAAACATGACTGGTTTCCTCTCATACACCCCCAACCAGGGATCTGGACTGAAACCCAGGCATGTGCCCTGACTGGGAATTGAACCAGGAAACCTTTTAGTTCCCAGACCAGCACTCAATCCACTGAACCACACCAGCCAGGGCTTCTTAGTTCTTTATAAATCATTTTTTTGTAAGATGATGATGTTTTTCAAAGCATTTCCAAAAGTGTGTTGGGTATTTATATCCCTATTATCTCTGAATCTTTCACCATTTCATTTATTTAGCAACAACTAATGGGCTGGATCAGTTATTACTGAACACATGCCCAACTTACCTTGGTCTTTTCTCTTGTAATTCCCCCCACGTGCCCCCAGCACTACCTGTAGAAAACTTAGACCTTAAGAGCCAGGTTGTATTCCATCTTTTACAGAATCTTGGATGAGCTCTCCCCTTCCTATGTACTCAACGATGTTTTTCCTTATATTTTTCCTTAAAGTACTTCATCATATTCTGTCTTGCACAATCATTTATGAGCTTGCCTTATCCTTCCTTCTTGTTTTTCCCCCATTTAACTTATTTTTAAAAGCTATTTTATTGATTATGCTGTTACAGTTGTCCCAATTTTCCCCTTCTGTCCCCTACTCCCACACCACTCCCCACTCCCATAGCACCTCCCACTCCCCTCAGACAATCCCGCCTTTGTTCATGTCTGTGGGTCATGCATAAGAGGTTTGTCCAGAAGGTATCCAGCCATGTAATATAAAAAATAGAGACATTAGTTGAAGAAGATACACGATACAAGAAACACTGTACATAGGACAATGACACCTCAGTCCCCTTCAAAGTAGGCACCTTGGGACCTCACACAGTTCTCCCAGTAACCATCAGTTGCCCTGTCATATTTTCCTGAATCTCACTGATGGTGTGAAATCTCTTCCCTTTCAAAGGTGATTTTAGTAGGGTACCAAATATGGGCTGTAGGGGGTGCTGAGTCACCTGGGTGATTTTATGTTTGGACAAGACTCTACACAAGAGGTGATGCATGAGTGGGTGCGTTGTCATGATGAAGCTGCCAATCACCAGTTACCCATAGCTGCAGCATTCTGAATCATCCGAATTGTTTCGGTGGAAGAATGTTCAAGTTTAACCCAAAACTGATGCAGATTTATTGCTCTACTCAGTCATTTTGAATGCAATGGCCACAGTACACATACTCAGTCAACACTGTCTACCATCCTGACTCTTACAGTGAAGTCATCACTTTTCACACATGCGCTGCATTCTCCTTGGCTGCAGGTTATACTGTTACACAAACAGTTCTCGTTATACTAATAATGGCTAGGACTTTTTCCAGACACAACTCATGTAAGTACTTTGGCTATTCCATTTCCATATTGTACTTTATGGCTATTGTGTGACTACCAATGACTACTTCTGAACCCCCTCACCTCTTCCATTCCCCCAAATCCCACAACCCTTCTGGTAATCATCAAACCCTCCCTATATCCATGAGTCTGTCTCTGTTGTTTCTGTTTACTAATTTAGTTTTTTAGATTCAATTGTTGACAGGTATGTGTTTACTGCCATTTTATTAATCATAGTTTTGATCTTTTTCTTAAGTCCCTTTACCATTTCATATAATGATGTCTGGTGATGATGAGCTTCTTTAGTTTTTCTTCTCTAGGAAGCTCTTAATCTGCCCTTCGATCCTAAATATCTTTGCTCGGTAAAGCAACCTTGGCTGTAGGTCCCCATTTTTCATGACTTTGAATATTTTTTGCCAATCTCATCTAGCCTGCAAAGTTTCCTTTGAGAAATCAGCTGATAGTCTTATGGGGACTCCTCTGTAGGTAACTAACTGCTTTTCTCTTGCTGCTTTTAAGATTCTCTGTTTATCTGTAAACTAGGTTACTTTGATCATGATGTGTCTTGGTGTGGAACTGTCTTGTTTGGGGCTCTCTGTGCTTCCTGGGCCTGTATGTCTATTTCCTTCACCAAATTAGGGGAGTTTTCTTTCATTATGTTTTCAAATAAATTCCAATTTCTTGCTCTTTCTCTTCTCCTTTTGGTACCCCTATGTGGGTACCCCACTTTGGTACTCCTTACATTATCCTCATTTTTTTTTGGTTTCTTTTTTCTTCTCGTTCTGCTTCATTGTTTTTTGCTTTTTTATGTTCCAAATCACTGATTTGATTCTTTGCTTTATCCCCTCTACATTGATTCCCTATAAATTGTTCATTTCCATTAGTGTATCCTTGATTTCTGCCTGGCTCTTTATGCTGTTGAAGTACTCACTGAATTCCTTGAGCATCCTTAATACCAGTGTTTTGAACTCTGCAACTGATAGATTGCTTATATCCATTTTGTATAGTTCTTTTTCTGGAGTTTTCATCTGTTCTTTCATTTGGGCCATGCTTCTTTGTCTCCTTATTTTGGTAGTCTCTTGTGTTTGTGTATTAGGTAGAGTCACTATGACTCCCCATCTTGGTAGCGTGTCATGTAGGGTTAAGTGGCACAGCCTCCCCTATCACCCAAACTTGGTACCTGAGGCATGCCATCTGTGTGGGCTGAGTACACCCTCCTCTTATAGTTGAGCTTTGACTACTGTTGGCAGATCCATGGGAGAGATTACCCAGGCCAGTCAGCTATAAGGACTGGCTGTGAACACTGACCACCAACCTTCATCCTCCATGAAGGATCAACTATGCAAAGGCAGGGGGGTGGTGCTCACATGGTCTGTGGCTGTCCACTGGGTTTCCTGGTTGGTGCAAGTCATGGTCAGCCACCACTTGTTTCTGCCCGGGGCCACCCAGTGTGAGCTACAAAGCAATCTGCAGATGGCTGCTGCTTGTACTGGGCTTGGAGGTTCCCAGGAGGAGCAAAATGTGATCCAAAGCTGGTTGCTGCTGGTGCCAACCCTGGGGCCGCTTAGCCAGAGCCAGGGGGGCTGGGGGTGAGCTTGCAAATTGGGTGGGGTGGGGTGGAGCCTCGGGTACACACCAGGGCAGGGCAAACAGTGTAAGCCAGGTTGAAGGAGTCTCAAATATGACTCCTGCCTACCTTTTCTGTGACTGTGGGGGGAGAGCTCAGAAAAGGCACAATGGCCCCTGCGCACCTTTCTGTCTGGAAGAAAGCTGTCCCCCAGCTCCCGCCCTGATGCCAGACCCTTCAGTTCCTCTCGGTAAACCTCCTGGTGCCTTTCAAGCTGCTACCCCAGTGGTGCTGGATCTCAGAGGGAATGTGTCTTAGCCAGTTTAGCATGAACTGTTCAAAAGGAACTGCCAGGGGATCCAGTAGTTTATTAACCTACTCAAATACCACTGGTTTTTATTGCCAGAAGTTATGGGGTCTTATCTTCCTGGCCCTGGAACCCTGGGCTGGGACCCCCACTCCTGAGACATTCCTACTGGATTTTTATCCACCGTAAGTGGGTGTGGGACCCGCCCATTGCATGTCTCCTCCTACCCTTCTGGACTGATGCGGGTTCTTTAGTTCCATTGTTGTTAGATTTCTATTCAACTCGATTTCTGATTGTTCTGGGTGATTCTGGCTGTCTTAAAGGTGTTAATCGTGTTCATTTCCAAACTCTGTACCACAAATCAGGAGCTCAATAAATGTTGAATTAACGTAATTTCCTACTTTGTTGTATCTTTCTCCTGATGTTATCTGCCTCTGGCCTGGTTCCTTTACCACACTTGGCTTAAACTTCACCTCTTACTGGCTGGTTCATATCCCTCCCTCGTCTGCCTTTTTGTCCCCATTAAAAAATGGGCAGAGGACTTGAATTGATATTTTTCCAAAGAGGAAATACAAATAAATGGTCAATAGGTTTATGAAAAGATGTTCAATATACCTATTCATCAGGAAAATGCAAATCAAAACCACAATACCTGTTAGCATAGTACCTCACACCTGTTAGAATGGCTATTATCAAAAAGACAAGAGCTAACAACTATTGGTGAGGATATGGAGAAAAACAAACCCTGTGCACTGCTGGTGGGAATGTAAACTGGTGCAGCCACAATAGAAAACAGTATGGAGATGCTTAAAAAAATTAAAAATAGAACTACCATATGATATAGCAATTCCACTTCTGGGTATCCATTTGAAGGAAATCAAATTGTAATCTCAAGAAGATAGCTGTTACCTCTATCTCCCCACCTCACTGCAGCATTATTCACAATAGCCAAGACATGGAAACAACCTAAATGTCCACTCACAGATGGATACAGAAGATGTGATATACACAACGGAATATTATCTAGCCATTACAGAGAAGGAAATCCTGCCATTTACAACAAAGTAGATGGACAGGAGGGACATTATACTAAGTGAAATAAGCCACACGGAGAAAGACAGGCACCAAAGGATCTCAGGTGTATACAGCATCTGTAAAGCCTAATTCATAGAAACAGAGCAGCATGGTGCTTGCCAGGAGCTGGGGTTTGGGGGAAATGAGGAGATGCTGGTCAAAGGGTACACACTTTTAGTTGTCAGATGAATAGGTCCTGGGGATCTAATGTACAGCAGGGCGACTACAGCTTATATACTGTATTGTGTACTTGAAAGTTGCCAAAAGAGATTTTAAATGTTCTAACCACAGAGGGGAAAATAAAAGGTAATTATGTGAGATGATGGAGGTGTAGCTAACACTATGGTGGTAATCATTTTGTAATATATACACATATCCAATCACCACTCTGTATACCCTGAACTCACACAATGTTTTATGATAATTATATCTCAATAAAGCTGGGGAAAAAAGAGTAATTCTTGGCCATAAAGTTATAAAGGAGAGTCTATTAAAATTTCATTACTGATCTTTTTGTTATTTTCTCTTTCATGTATAGAAAACCTTATACATTTGTGATTTTAGATAGCTTACCTTTATCTTGATTTGGTTTTCAACATTTACACTCAGGTTACTCAGTGCATTTAAAGCCTTCTCTTTAATACTGTAGTTGGGATCATTGATTTTGCTTCCAACAATTGGAATACCACCCAGTTCACGAATAATGACCTAAGATGGAAAAAACAGGACCATAAATTCAATATGCATTCCCTACTCTTTGCATCCACAGACACAAATAAAATTAATGACTCTTTGGAAGTATCTTTCCCATATACCATCTATAATTCCTATTTTAAAAATTTTACCATCAATAATATTACAGGTAAAAAAAAATCAATTGAACATAAATTATGAAATTATTTAATTAAAGTACAGCATGGAGATACAGAGATTTGCACAGCTGCTGTAATGATCTCAAAGCAATTTATTTAAAAATTATTTTACTTTGAAATACATTATATGACTTCTCTACACAGGCAAATTTATAAAAATATTAGGATTTAGAACAGTGGCCTTCAACCTTTTGGGCACCAAGGAGTGGTTTCTCCATGGCCAGTGAGGCAGGCAGCGGACAGACAGGAGGTGGAGCTCAGGCAAGCTTCCCTCTGCAGCCTGGTTCCATCTTGACAGGCCACAGACAGTACTGGTCTGCTGCCTGGGGGTTGGGGACCTGATTTAGAATACTGAAGCGGTGTTTTGCTAAAATGTACTCTTTGGAATACCAACCCCCCAAGATGTTAATGGATGTTACATTAAAAAAAGGGGGAGGGTCAATGGTTAAGTGTGAGAAACTTTGGGTATAACAAGAGTGAACAGTTTCCTTATTGTGATTCATTAATGTCTGTATGCAGGGGGAAGCAACCTGAGGTGAGTACTGAATACAGTACAGATGAATCCTGAGCAACAGGGGTTTAGAATGCACGGGGACACTTATACACAGGTTTTTTTCAATGAATACTATTAACGCATTTTCTCTCCCCTACTATTCTCTTAATGACATTTTTTTTCTCTAGCTTACCTTATTCTAAGAATACAGTATACAATACATATATCACAAAATATGTGTTAATTGACTGTTTATGTTATTGTTATAAGGCTTCTGGCCAACAGTAGGCTATAAGTAGTTAAGTTTTGGGAGTATCGAAAGTTATCTGCAGATTTTCAACTGCATGGAGATTGGTGCTCCTAACCCTGCACTGTTCAAGACTCAACTCTATCTCTGAACTGGACACACACAGAGGGCTCCTCAGTGGGGAGGGCGTGGGAGAAACAACTGGTCACATCCTGCAGAACTGGAGTTTGAAAAAAGGTTCCAAGTGTTCAAAGGAAAAGTAACTTGGGAATTTCTCACAGTCAGTTGTAACACTATTAAAGATACTATGTGTCTTTGGCCCTGACACTGAAAGACAAAATTACTTCAATTGTTTCAGGAAAAAGAGGCTGAAAATGATTACTGTCGTTTTTTCACCAACAGCCCAATGCCCTTACTCTACTGTTACTGAGACATAGCACTGAGTGAGAAACAGACTTTCCCTCTGCAACTTCAGGTCCAGGTTCTTCCCAAAGATTTGTGATTACTAGAAAACTGGCTTCCCCCCATGCCCCCCTTTTCTTTTGTTCCCTCTGTACTGCTAAAGCAGATCAAGGCACTATAATTAATGACAAGGGGCACTAACTCCCATTACCCAAGAAACTGCTTATTCACCAGTGGCTATTGACTCACTCTATAATTTGTTTCAAAAGGATGTAAAAGTACCGTATCAGAAACATCCCAACAGAGGCATGATAATAGATTATTCTGTTTGTTTGTTTGTTTGCCTGGCACTCCTCTTTCCACTGGGGCAGAGATGGCACCTCCTCTACCCGATATAGTCCCTGGTGAGACTGCTGGTCAGCCGTGTTCACATCCATCCCTGCTGTCGGGCCGTAGGAAGCTCATGTGAGCCAGGCCTTGCTGATCATGGTCCACGGTGCTTTGACCCAGAAACTGACCCGAAGAGTGGGCACTTGATCTCAGCATGGCAACTCCACTTTCTGGATCATGAGCTATAGGAATGAAGGCTACAGAGGCCAGTTACTTTGCTTCCATCCCTGTGAAGACAGCTTCTTTGTGGCCACAGAGATAAAGAGCAATGCACAAAAAGAAGCAGGGGTAAAGCAAAGACAGAAGATAAAGAGAGCTCTGACAATACTTCCCATAGCCTTGAATTGTGTTCACTTGTGTCTGAAAGCAGTGCTATTCTTGGATGTCCAAGGTAAATGAGCTCAGTATTTCCCCTTTCTGGCTCAGAATAATTTAAGCCGATTTCTGTCACTTGCAACTGAAAGAATGTGAGCAATATACAAACATTCTTTATATTTCATTATAAATCACTAGAGCTTTATAGTAAAACTTACTATACTGGAGAAAACTGGACTGAAATAAAGTATAAACTCAAATTAATTTTGCATTCATGACCACCTTAACAAAGGGCATTAGCTGAAAATAATAACAAAAAATTTCTACTCTTTCTCCATTGGAGTAGGGAGGGGGCAGAGACAAAAGCATTCTAATTCAGCTCTTTCGTCTTGGCGTCAAGTCTCTACTTGTAGAAGCTGTTTTCATTGGTTAGTGGTTGTCAGAGAGATCAGGGACCACCTGTGCTAGAACCATCTGACTTAAGAGTTATTACACAGTAAAGCATGTACTTAAATGTTCTGCTGAGTTTCAAATAATTAAAAAGGCCATGCAACGCTAAACTTATTATGAATGTGATACCTGTGACCAACTTCATAGGGATCTAGAAACCTATTAAGCGGTGCTTTTCAGAAGAAAACAATCCTACGCCATAGGTGTAAGTAGCCACATTGTGTAGATGCGGAAATTGAGGCTCTGGGAGGTTCCTGCCCAGGGTCCCAACTACTGCTGGGGTGTAAGAATGAGAGGAGCCTGTTGTTGACACGGGGGTACTTACCTGGTTAGTTGAAAAGGCTGCATTGTTACCCAGAGTGACCAAAGCTTTTTCAATAATTATAGGATCCTCAGTTGACTCAAGCAGATAAAGGAGTTTCTGAAGTTGTTCAGCATTTAGGACATCATCATATGAACTGTTGGTTAAGTCTTCTGCATAAGAAGAAAATTATTTAAAGTTCACCTAAAAGCAGCATGAGATATAAAAAATTTTCAAAACAGCATTGAATGCCCTGATGCCAGCCATGGTGTTAAAGTATTTTATCTCATTTAATCCCCGAGAGACCCTGGGAAGAAGATACTACTGTAATTCGCAGTTTACAGGTGGAAAACTGACACAGACATTAAGAAATTAGTCAGTTGGTGTTTTGGTAAGACACTTCATGCAAGTAATACACACCCCTAACGCCAGCTGCATCTTCAGTTTCTTTTAAAAATCAGGCACACACATCCAACGTGACACTCGCCTACACGAGCGGGATTTGCATTGAAACAGACCTTTTCTGATCACAATTTTCAGAGCACCTCCAGCAGAAGAAAAGGTTAGGGGAGTAAACCAATCACGTCTGGGGTGCAGCATTTTTCTTGCTTTATATGAACAAGGAATTGGTGACTGCGATGCTAGTCCTGCCCTGCTAGGGGAGCTACAGGAGACAAAGCTGTCATCCTGAGTGAATGCTGGAATAGTTAAATGCCAGATCTGCTTAGTGACTTTTTAGAATTTGTAGCTCTAATGTGTAAAAAAAATTTCTCTTTGCAGGAATCATCACAAGAAAAACGAAAACCATTTTTTATAACACACAGTATGATTACAGGTCAGAGAACGCATGTGTCCATAACACACTACTGGGAGTGGGGAAGGGGAGAAGGCTACACAAACCAGGTACTATATGATGTCACATCTGCGCTTCTCTTTTAAAAAATATGTATCAAGTTATTATAGACCATTATCTTTGAGTGCTGGGAATAAAAATGACTTTTATTTTCTACCCTGTGCTAGTGAGTACTTTCTGACTTTTTAAAAAATAATTAACAGGGTTTACTGATGTAGACAACATGTATTATTGCTGTATTTAAAATAATTAAGTCTACTGCTTACAGGAGAATCACAAGAACTATGAGGGGAAGGAACAAATATAGATTATGGGAACCAGCAAGTGATATGATGCCCTGAAGATGCGAAATAAGAAAGAAATCAACTGTTAGGAAAATATGAAATCTAAGCCAGCAGATTCTCACTCCTAGATCTTATTATCAGGATCTCTGGGCCCTGCTTTTACTCCTAAATCTGCTCATTTACACCTTATAAAACAGGGTTTATCCCAAAGAATACTTGAAAAGATGAGTGAAAGAATGACAAAAACACAGATTTCTAGAACTGAAAAAATTTAGGGTTCATCCAAACCTGTAATTTTGACACAAAGAAACTAAAAGCCAAGATCATTTCAGGATTTGCCTAAAGTCAACAAAGAATTCTTCGCTGAATTCTTTGTCTTATGCATTAGATGTTCAGTTGTACCCCTGGCCTCTATCCACCAGAAGCCAATAGCAAGAGATAGCCAACATACTCAAAATACCCAAATCAATAATGTTATTGGTGAAAATGAAACTGTGTCTTTTATTTTACGGAAAACTAAACAGATTTTTTGGATAACCTACTAAAAAGTTTTATAGATATAGTAAGTAAATTATGTGTAAATAGTTAAATGAAATTATGTATAAATAGTTAAATAAATTTTTACAGGAAAGTGTTAAATTATAGAATTTCACTTAATGGGAAGAGACACATGTGGTACCTTAAAGTAAGCCAAGGCTAAGGTGCTAGAGTGTCTAGTTTTAATTCCAGCTCAGCTACTTACCAACTGAGAGACTTAACCTCTCTATACCTCAGTTTCTTCATTTGTTAAATGGGAGTTAATGGCACCTGCCTCAAAGCATTTTTGTGCCTCAAATACTGTGAGGCCTGGAGTATTTCAGTTATTATTTTATTAATAGGACACACTGCTGGTTAATAAAAAACTGGCTCTAGAATCAGATCTTTTCACTCCTGGCCCATTACTGCTTCCCCACCCCCCTATGCCACCACCATCCCTCTTAATCTGTTAAAATGATGAGCCCCACTTAGTTTTGTAAATAATCCTATATTCTCTGCTTGAATTCTTAACAAAAAGCATGCATTACTTTTTCAGGAAAGAAATAAATCTAAAACTCTAAACCCTTTAGAGCAGGGGTGTCAAACTCATTTTTACTGGGGGCCATATAAGCCTTGCAGTTGCCTTTGAAAGGCCGAAATAATTTTAGGACTGTATAAATGTAACTACTCCTTAACCGTTAAGGAGTTGAAATTACATTTGGCCCTTTCAAGCAACCGTGAGGCTGATGTGGCCCCCCGTGGAAATGAGTTTGGCACCCCTGCTTCAGAGGACGGTGATCACCAAACACCCAGCTTCTCCACTGGTGAATTTTGAAACGCTGGTTTCAAACTAACAGCGTTGCCACTGGTTATAACACAGGTGAGGCAAACATGTGCGCCAGTTCTCCACTTAGCTTCGTGCCAGTAAGACAGTGAGAGAATTTTGGACTTAGTGGTTCACCATCTCCTTGGGTAAACTGAGGAGAAACTAGAGTTCCCCAAGGAAATGAAAAGTGACTACCAAATAACTTTACAGCAAGATAAATTTTAAGATAACTGTCATGGTACAAACTCATTCCATCCAGTAATAATACGCTTTCCTGTTTGTGTAACCTTATGTCCTTCATTCAAAATTACCTTCGTATAGGCTCCTTGCTAGATGTATTCTTAGTTTTTAAAGTTTTTATTGCCATCATAAATGAAATCCTGTCAATTAAAAATTTAAATTGGTAATTGCTTATATATAAGCTACTGATTTTGGTATATTTATTCTGCATTCAAGTTCCTTTATTAAACTCATTGCTTCTAAAAGTTACTCAGTTGATTATTTTGGATTTTTCCTAAATAAATCATGTCACTTACTAATTATAATTGTCTCCTTTCTAGTATTTAATGCATTTTTTCTTGTCTCATCAAGCTATGATTCCAGGACAGTGTTGAGTAGTAGTTGTGAGAGCAGGCCCTCCTCTTGTTCTTAAATTTAGTGAAGATGCTACTAGTGTTTCAGTATTAAATATGGTGTTTGATTTGGCTGTTGATGAATGCTCTTCATCAATTTAAGAACACTTCCTTGTATTTATTCCTAACTTGTTGCATTTTTTATCAGAAACAATAATTTTCAAATGCTGTATTATTATTTTTTGTAGTGAAGTTTATTATTTTTTAATTATTTTTATTATGAGGTCATCATGTATTTTTGCTTTTACTCTATATTAATGTAATAAATTACAATAAATTTATTTACAATAAATTACATTAATATATTTCCCAATGTAAGTCTTCCTCTCATATCCATTTGGCCTTGGTATATTATGACTTTAATCCCCTGATGGATTTGATTTGGTAATATTTTATTTAACGTTTTTACATTTTTATTCATAATTGAGACAGATTTGTAGTCTTTTTTTTGCAATTTCTGTCAGGTTTTGATAGTAGGTTGTTGAATGAAGTACAACTGTTTTCATTGTTTTCAATCCTCTCAAACAGTCTTGACATCGTGAGAATTACAAATTTCTTAAATTTTAAGACGAAGAAAAGATCACCTGGTTCTGGCTCAAGATGGTATTATAAAACACACTGAGCTCACCTCCTCCCACAAACTGAATCTACAGTCCACAGGGCACAATGCCCTCTGAAAGAAACCCAGAAACTGAGTGATTCCTACACACCAGGCAAATGAGAAAAAAACTACATCAAAACTGGCAGACAAAACCTGGTCACAAAACCCACCCTTGCCACAACTGGAAGTTCATCCTTCTAGATTTCCCCCGAGGAGTGAAGGGATTGGATGCCACATCCTGTGCCTCAATTTTTAAGACTCCCACCTGAGAGATGGCCCCCAAAACATCCAGCTTTGAAAGCCAATGGGGCTTGCATCCACAAGACCCACAGGCTATCGCAAATTAAGAGATAGTTATTTAAGGGACTGTGCAGATTGCTGACCCTAACCTAGGGCCCAGACCAGGCAGCAGATGAAAATTGGGTTATCCCCCAGAAAGAGGCTTATTTGCTCATCTTAATAGGTATGACCTAAGGAGCAGGCTTCAACTGTAACATACAAATGAACTGAACATTAGTAGAAGGAATAAAATAAAGACCAGAGCAGAAATAAATGGACACCAAGAGAAAGGAAACTCTTCCAAACTCATTTTATGAGGTCAGCAGTACCCTGATGTCAAAACCACACAAGGATGCCATAAGAGAAGAAATCCACAGGCCAATATTTCTGATGATCAGATGCAAAAATCTCAACAAAATACAGCCAAAGTGAATTCAACAATACATTTAAAAGTTTATACAACATGATCAACTGAAACTTATTCCGAGTATGCAAGGATGGTTCCACATTGGTAAATCAGTCAATGTGATATAGCACTCCAACAAAATAAAGGGTAAGCATCATATGATCAACAGATGGAGAAACAACTATAGAGGGAATGTCAACATAATAAAGACCACATATGACAAGCCTATAGCTAACATCACATTAAACAGTGAAAAGCTGTAAGGTTTTTCTAAGATCAGCAACAACACAAGGATGTCTACTTTTGCAACTTTTATTTAACAGTATTGGAAGTCCTAGCCAAAGCAATTAGGAGAGGAAAACGAAAGGCATCCAAACTGGAAAAGAAGTAAAACTGTTAACTATTTGCAGACAAATATAAAGAAAAACTTAAAGACTGCAGACATACACTCACACATACATGATCAATTAATTCATGACAAATAAGCCAGAAATGTACAATGGGGAAGGGCTATGTTGGGAAAATTGGACAGCTACATGCAAATAATAAAACTGGTCTATCTTACACCATGCAAAAAAATCAACTCAAAATGGACTAAACACTTGAAAGTAAGATCTGAAACCATAAAATATGGGCAGTAAGCTTCTTAAGATAAATCTTGGCATGATTTTTTTGAATTTGACATCAAGAAACAAAAACAACAGAAGTGAAAATAAGTAAGTGGGACTACATCAAAGTGCAAAGCTTCAGCACAGCAAAGGAAACCACCAACAAAATGAGAGGCAACCTACGGAATGGGAGAATATTCGCAAATCATGTATCTGATAAGGGGTTAATATCCAAAGTACATAAAGAACTCATGCAATTCAATAGCCAAAAAACCAAACCAATCTGATTAAGAAATGGGCGGAAGATCTGAATAGATATTTTTCCAAAGACACAAACATGTCCAGAGTCCACCAGGTAAATGCACATCAAAACCAGTGTGGCCTGGACTGGTGTGGCTCAGTTGGTTGGAGCATCATCCCATGGACCAAAAGGTTGTGGGCTCAATTTCTGGTCAGGGAACATACCTACATTGTAAGTTTGATCCCCTAGTTGGGGCAGGAATGAGAAGGCAGCTGATTGATGTTTCTATCTTACATCAAAGTTTCTCTCTTTCTCACCCTTCTTCTCTCTCTTTCTAATAAGCAAAGGGAAATATGACCTTAGGTGACGATTAAAAAAACCCCACAATGAGCTGTCATGTCACACTTGTTAGAATGTCTATCATCAAAGAGACAAAGTGTTTGTGAGGATCTAGGAGAAAGGGAACCATTGTGCACTGTTGGTGGGAAGGTAAATTGGTGCAGCAACTATGAAAAACTTTATGGAGGATCCTCAAAAAAATAAAAATCAAACTACCATTTAATCCAGTGATTGTCTACTCCTAGGTGTTGTCTAAAGAAAACAAAATCACTATTTTGAAAAGATATCTGCACCCCCATGTTTATTATTTACAATATAGGGAAATCACCTGAGTGCCCATTGACGGATGGTTCAAGAAAAAGTGGTGTGTGTGTGTGTGTGTGTGTGTGTATGAAATATTATTCAGCCATAAAAAGCAATCCTGCCATAAGTGACAACATGGATTGACCTTGAGGAGATTATGCTAAGTGAAATAAGCTAGACAAAGGAGGCCAAACATTTTCTCATTTACCTGTAGAATCTAAAAACAAACTCAGACACAAAGCACAGACTGGTGGTTGCCAGAGGTAGTGTGAGGGGAGGGTGTGGTGGTGGCTCCATCCATAAACTGGGTGAAGGCATAAACCTCCCATTACAAGAGAAATACGTCCTGGGGATGTAGTGTACAGCTTGGTGACTATAGTTAATACATTATATACTTGAAAACTGCTACAAAAAGTAAGCCTTAAAAGTTCTCAGCCCAAGAAAAAAAATTACAACTATGTGTGGTGATCATTTTGCAAGATATACACATGAATATATGACATCATTATGTTGTACACCTAAAACTAAAAGATGTTATATGTTAATTGTACCTCAATCTTAAAAAGACCATCCTCTAAAATCTAAGCATGATGCTGACAAAATGAGTATTTCCCAGTCTTCAAATATAAAGGTATGGCTTCTAGAAGAAGGGACCATGTGCAACTTATTTTATCAGCTGCCTGACCTAAGGTTATGGTGATTTTGGAAACTTGTAAAATTAAGTTTAAAGGTAAGAGTGTCACTCTTTGTCAGTATAAGTGAGAAGGTATGAGTCCAGGCCACCAGACCAATTACTTATACAAAAACATCCCTGACACAAACACTACAAATTAGGTTTTGTAAGTAAGGATAAATGCAGATTTGAAAAAAATGGATTTTTCTCTTGTATAAAAAAAAAAAACACAAAATGGGACGGAGGTGGGGAGCACTAGGGGGGTGGGCTGGGATGGGGGTAAAAGACAGAAAACTGTACTTGAACAACAATTAAATAACTAAAAAACAATAAGTAAGTAAGTAAATAAATAAATAGGAAAAAAAAGAATAGAACTCCCATACACTCCCTTTTCTTAGGGCATTTCCTTGAGCAAACCTGTAATTCTTTTATTTGTCCCTTTGAGCATAAATATACCTAAATTTGAAAAGCTAAGGAAGCTTCTTGCCACTTTCCAATCCAAGAAAGTCTTTCTTCGGGGCTTTAGGATTCTCTGTTTAAAACTTAAACATCAAAGAAGATCAGATGGAGCTGATCTCCTTGTCTCTGAGTTTAGGCTTGGCACGTGGCTCCTTGTTGGCACCTGTTTGTCATAAAGATAATGAGAAATCTTATTTTCCCTCTGGATAAAGGCTAACACAAATAGCCACCCCAACTACCAGTGAAGTTAAGTATAGGGATACATCTGCCTGTGTACATAAAGGGACAAGAATTCTTTGTCTTTGGAATCCTTTTACCAGATTGCCTGTGCTGGGTGTAACAATCTGGTTGAATGTTTATGCTATAATAAAGCTATTTACAATAATTTGTTCTCCATTTGTAGAAGGGAGTTTCTTGGTTGGCGGATTTCTTATTTTCCTAATTGCTTCCATTACCTGAACTATCCCTCCAGAACATTCAGCAAATTGTTAGAATCCTGAATGCACCTACCAACTTCTGGACAGAAACCTAACCCTGTACTTGTCCACCAGGAGGGCGTCCCCCATGCAAGTAACTGTTCAATTTTGAAATAGCTATATCTAATATACATCTATCTCCAGGATTCCCTCTGCAATTTTGCCTATAAAAATTGCAGAGGGATCGGACCACGGTGACTTTAAGGTAACTCCCCTTTCAGAGGCCATCCTGAGTCCCAGCAGAACTGCCTCTGGCGTTTTTTCTTCCAGGGCAACTGCACGCAGAATTTCTACTGCCACAGGCCCCCACAGCACACAGTCCACAGTCGGGAGACTCCCTTTGGTGGCATAAAGGCCGGGAGAGAGCTTTAACGTGAGAGGCAATCAACATGCTTTTGAAAAACCTAATCTTCAGCTGTGAAGCCAGACTAGGCAGAAAGTTTGAGCAATTTTTCATCCCAGGATTTTGAACAAAGAAGTGGAGGCGGGGAAGAGGCTCAGAACCCCACCCCCATCAAGTGGGCGATACGCCCTCAGCACCTGGGCCGGCCTCCCTCCTCCTCCGGCTTCACTTCTTTTCCACCTGGAACACAGGAAAGGCAGGGACACCTGCGGAAACAAACACCCGCCCCCAGGATAACTCCAGTGCCCACCCACCTGCCAGGTTCCCCAGGGCCTCACCTGCGGACCGGGAGGAACGCAGCCGAAGCCTCTGGCCTCCAGGCCGCTGGCCCCGCGCCAGCCTGTAAATGCAATAGCAGGCGCCGGCCCCGAGGACCAGGCCCGCCGCCACCCAGCCCGCGCGCCGGGCGCCGCCCATGCTGCCACTGCAGCCGGAGCGTAGCTCAGGTCCTGACGCGGGAAGCTCTGGGCCGTCCCAAGGCACGGAGCCGGAGTGGAAGGGTCGGAGGAAAAGGAAAATGGGAGTCTGAGCTCCGCCTCCCGGAAACCGCCCTGTGAGAACTGTAAAACCGCCCACTGCTGGCGCGACACATCCCTGCAGCTCCCCTAGGTGAGGAGAGGGGCTGGTAGAAAAGGTCCAAATTTCGTGAAGAACTGCCACACTGCGTGACCCGAAAGCGACAAAAGGGGACTCCCGCCGTCTGGGGGAGAGCTTCCCAGGACTTCTTCCCTGGCCTGTGCCCCGAAACCCAGGCCCCGGCCCGCGGCTCTCCGGGCTGCCCACAGCAAGGGTGCGGGCTGCGGCACGCCCCGCGGTTGCTGGGGCAACGCCGGGACGCGCCAGCAGAGCTCCTTGCTCCGCTTCTGCGCTGGGCGCGAAGAGCCGGCTGAGAGCGCAGGGTGCGGGGCTTCTTGCCATGGCCTCGCTACGTAGGGCCAGCCCCAGGCTGAGAAATTACTTCAAGCAGAACTACATTCCTCAGATCTGCGAGGTACTGCAGTCACTTAGCCGAGTTAGAAGCGGGAGGAATCGAAGGGATTTCCCGGAGGAGGGCCTGAGGTTTGGACGCGAGAGGGAGTGGAAGAGAATGAAGTCAGGGAGGTGGTCTGGACTGAAGGTAGAGATCCAGGAGAACACAGAGGTAATGGTGGCTGAAAGAGAGGGGTGGATGACATCTCCCAGGAAGAAAGAACACAGGGCCCCAGGACAGAAAACCCAAGCTCCAATTTTGCGGGTTTGAGCACAAGATCAGGCGAGAGGAAGAAGTGCCCTAGAGACAGGGATATCAGGAGAGCGTGGCTTTACAAAGACAGAGGAAAATAGTGTGGCTTAAGATAAGGACCTGACAGGATGTAGTGGATTTGGCCTAAGGCGAGCCTTGAGTTTCATTGGAGCGATGAAGGCAGAAAATAGATTGAGGTTAGCTAAGCAGAGAGGGGACACAGACACCTTGAGAGGGAAGGTAGCCAGCCCTTTGTGAAGGGAAGGACCCCACACCCAGGATTTCCTTAAATCGGAGGAAGGACTGTCCCCACCTCCCTACCCACAAAAGGGGAGAGGACAGGATAGGGGTGGGCAGGCTTTGTAGGTTTGGGGGTAGCAAGCCAAGGAAGTTCTCTTCTGGTGACTTCTATTTTTTTCTGCAACTATTTGGTGAGATATTTGCCAAGAATGAGTATGGTTGGGTGAGGATGGAAGGAGCAGAGGTTAAATTATGGGGAGAATGAGACAGAAGTCTAGGGAAGGAAAGAGGAGAGGCAGGGAGTGTTGAGAGCCCAGCTGGAGTAGAAACTTTCTCCTGTGCAGTTAGGAGGACAGTCCCCCTCCTTTTTGGATGGTAATTTAGAAGTATTTATTAAAATGTCAAGTGCATCTACCTTTAGACCAAACATTTGCACTTCTAGGGATCCACTTTGTAGATATGCCTGCATATGTGATCAGAAGGATGTACAGGGATATTCATTATAACATTTTTACATGGTGAAAATAGTAATCTAAGTGTGAATACAGGAACAGGATGTTATATATTTAGAATTAACTATATCTGTAGCTTTTGAGAAGAAAAGCTCTCCAAGACATAGTAAATTAAAAAAAACACACAAGTTGCCCAACAATGTGTCTGCTACAATCTAGCTACCTATGTGATTTCCCAGATGTATGTATAGGTGTATGTATGTATACATGTGTGCTTATATGTATACCTGTATCTGTATTAAAGACAATACATGTATAGAGCATATGCCAAACTATTTACAGCAAATGTTTTGGGGGATAGTTTGAGAGGAAAACTCTAATTTTGCACTCAGTATACAGATGTATTTTAATTTTTCTATTTCATTTATGTTTTACCTTTATATAATTAAAGTGTTTCCCAGATAAGGTAAAGTTGAAGGAGTTCATCCTTACCAAGCCCTTATTATATGAAGTGCTAAGGGGACTTACCTAAGAAATAGATAAAAAACTATGAACAGTAAAATGACAATAAACTCATGACTATCAACAACTGAACCTAAAAACAAAAGCAAAAACTAAGCAAACAACTAGAACAGGAATAGAACCAGAGAAATGATGATCACATGGAGGGTTTTCAGTAGGGAGGGGGAGGGGCAGAATGGGGTGGGGAAGGTCCAGGGAATAAGGAGCATAACCCGTAGGCATAAAACAGACAGGGAGAGGTTAAAAATTATATAGGAAACAGGGAATTCAAAGAACTTATACACATAAAATAAGGGGGGAAAATGCTGGTGGGAGGAGGGATGCAGAGCAGAAGGGGGATGGGACCACTGTAATAGCATAATCAGTAAAATATACTTAGGAAAAGAAAATATGTACAGTGAATGGTACTCATCTTCCCAATTGTGTGATTTTTCTCAAGTAGCACTGAGCCTTATGTAGGTACAGAAATGCAAGTTGACTTCATCCAGGATTGGAGTTTGCCAGGCATATAGAATAGAAGGGCAATGGTGAGGGCTTTACACTTTTGAGAGTGCCTGGAGCGATGGGCCAAGGACTCTAAGGCCTGGGTGAGGAATGAGAATAACACATGATACTGATATATGGGTAGAAAGTGGAGGTTGCTAAGGGGTGAGTGAAGAGGGATAGAGGTGTAATTGAGTAAAGGAGCTGAAAAAGTAGGAGACAGGGGTCTGAAAGTGGAATATTTGTATTTAAGATTCAGGATAGAGCCATTTTGAGTGATGACAGTTCAGGTTGGCCGTGGAGCAGGTAGCAGAAGTGGACTTGAGTTGAGGGTGAGGGTACATCAGGGAAGTGATAGCCTCTCTTGGCCTTGCTCCGCTTGCTATAATACTACAAAGCTGTAAGAGGCATCCTTAGCTCTTCCTCTGAGTGTGAGCACTTCCTCACCAGCCTGCTGTATTGCTCTGCCCCCAGAGAAAGGAGGCCCACAGAAGTGCTCCCCATTGCTTAAGGCTATATTCACTTAAGGAATCCTTCATTCACCTCTGTTACCACATTGCCAGCCAGTGCAAGAAAGCAGTCTTTTGGGGCCCCACATACCCTCCTTAACTTGCTTACCCCTTCCCCCAATTGACTACCAGGATGAATCTCTTTGTGCCTCATGTCTCTGTACATTTGTCCATCTGACCCAAGTTGCCAGACCTCACACTCTACTAAAACTCATCTTCTGCAAGTTTTGGAATACTTAATCTTTCATCACAGATTCCCCTGTACGTTTAACCTCTTCTAAACTTCATATATCTGTCTTAAATAAAACCTGGTGGTTTAATTAGAATATTATTTACCTGCAAACCTCTTGAATGGTGGCTAATTTTAAAAAAATCCTGCTTAATTCGCTGGGCTTACTCAATTTATTGATTACTTTTTCATCAGTTTTAGAAAATTCTTGATCATTGGTCATTTTTAACTGTTTCTTTTACTCAATTTCTTCTTCTGGGACTCCAGTGACAATTATGTTCAGTTCTTTTTATGTTGTCCTACATATCTCTTTTGCTCTGTTCTTTCTTTTTTCCTTCTTTGTCCAAGTATGGATATTTTTTATTGATTATCTTCGAGTTTACTGAATCTATTTTATGCTGTGTCCTGTCTACTGTTAAATACATCAAATGAGTTCTTAATTTCATATGGTATGTTTTTCAGTTTTAGAATATCCATTTGGTTCTTTTTCATACTTTGTACATTCCAACTAAAATTCTGCATCTTTTTATCCATTGTGTCTGTCATTTTCTGTTTTCTCTAATGTGTGAATTCTTGTTCTATTAAGATTATTGTTATTAGTGTAACTCTGAATCAAATTCTGTATTAGAATTTAACTGTTAGAATAGAATAAATGTTCTTTATTTGAATTACTGGTGTGCTTTCTGTCCCCTGACTGGACCTTGACTGAAGGTCAAGGCTGAGCTGGAAAGGGAAACAAGGGGCATCTCTGGGGAGGTGGAAAATGGCTGCAGTGTGGATGTATCCGTTGTCAAAATTATACAGCTAAGATTTCTGCATTTGAATTCATATAAATTCTACCTAAAATGATATAATGAAGAACAAGTAGGTAACTGGATGGATATACAAATAATATAAGAATCTCATCCCGTATTGATGATAATTGTTGAAACTGGGTAATGGGCTCATTGTTTACTTAATATATGTTTGAAGTTTCTTCTAATAAAAAGTTAAAATAAAACATAGTCATGTCTGGGTGTTTTTTCTCATCATGTATATTGCTAGGGATAGGTGGAATGGCAGGTATGATTTGGCTGTATAGTCATTGTCTATGTTTGCTTGCTGTATCAATTACCCATGGCTACATAATGCAACTGCAAATTTTAGTGGCTTAAAACAACAGGAATCATTTCATTTGATCAACAATCTGAAATTCTGGTAAGGTCTTTCAGGGAGAGCTTGTCTCTGCCCCATATGGTACCATTTGGGATGGATCAACATGGGATTAAACATCCACTTTTGAGATGGTTCACTGGCATGCTTGGCAAGTTGGTGCTGGGTTTTGGCCGGGAGTTCAGCTAGGACTGTGAACCAGTAGGCTTGGTTCTTCTCTATGGGCCTGTCCATGGGCTGCTTGAACTTCCTCACAGTATGGTGGCTCAGTTCTAAGAGCAAGTGGCCCCAGAGAGAACTAAGTAGAAGTTATATTACCATTTATAAGCTCAGAAGTCAACATAACATTATTTCCACTTAGATTCAAGAGGAGGGCACATAGACCCTGCTGCTGCTGCTTTTTTTTAAAAGATTATTTATTTATTTATTTTTAGAGAAAGGGGAAGGGATGAAGAAAGGGAGAGAGAGAAACATGCATGTGCAAGAGAAGCATCGACTGGTTGTTTCTTGCATGCCCCCAAACAGGGGCCTGATCTGCAACCCAGGCATGTGCCCTGACCAGGAATCTAACAAGCTACCTTTTGCTCTGTGGGATGATGCTCAACTCACTGAGCAACAGCAGTGAGGACTAGACCCCATCTTGATAGATGTAGTGAAGGGACATTGCAAAAGGAGCCTGTGGAATGAGAGACACTGTCATAAACATTCTGGAAAATACAATCTGACAAACTTGGCTTGTTCCTACAAGGGGAACTGGAATCATTTTGTATCTCAGAGCATTATCTGAACAAATGTGGATTGCAACAGTATCACTCAATAAGTAGGCCTGAACCCTTCTACAAATATCTTTGCTTTTCTTCTTCCTTTTCTATCTTCCTTAGGACCAGATGTATAATGGACATTATCAAATTTGACTATATAATACCTACTTTCCCCTTATCTCTTCCTAATATTTCTTATGTTTTAACTTTATAACCTACCTTTACCCCTGTTAGTCCATATGCTTCAGGGAAGTTGACTATATGTATTTCTGGGGTTGAACTCTGATTAGCTATGACAACCAGTGCATTGAATTTCCCAGGTCACAATGTTTGTGACTGTGGCAGGTGGTGGTGAGGACTGTGGGAGAGGATTAGATGTGATCCAAGTCAATTTAGGTCAGGTTGCTCTCTGTAATGTTGGTATAGAGATTTACCCAGTCTGGATATTCATGGGGAAGTATCTATCGCTGGGAGCCATTGGCAATTATTTTGTGTCCACAAAGAGAGATGTTTTTAGGATGAAGTGGATTCTGAGGAAGGCAGAGTGGGGAAATAGAAAGAAATCAGTTTTCCAGTGACATCAGCAATATTGCCTAGATTTGATTTGTAGCTTATTGATTACTAATTGTGTGACTTTGAGCAAGTTTCTAAATCTCTCTGCCTCAGCTTTCTTGTAGCAAGATTCCAGATGGATGAGAGACAGGCCTTTATTTTCTAGAGTGAGTCAGTAATTATGAAAGGAAAAAATGGGAAAAGAAAATCACAAAATGTGTCTTCAGGCAAATCAGTTTTAGGAAAGAATACATAAGGTGAGAATCTGGAAATAGATCCCTTTACACTATTTACATTCACATATCTGTTGGGAAGCCTTTGTGGGCTCCTAGAGGTTTGCATGCCCAGCTTAAAGACTGCTAGATTGTAGTTTTAATTCAAGTTTGTCAGGTAACTTATTTTTATGTCAAGATTAGGCTCTTGACAAGCACTACTCTTTTCCAGGCCTGGGACTGTGCAACAAGAGTGGACAACTAAGGAGGGTACATTAGACCATTCCCTTAACAAATGTTTGCTGGGCACCTATTGTATGCCAGTAGAAAACACCTCAAGGGCCACACACCACATACGGCTTTGACTCTGAAGCTGTCTCTAGTGAAAACTTCTCTGTTTTCTGTGCATTTGTCCATTGGTATCCTACAAACACATTAAAGAAATAAGAAGAAATAGGTGAAGTTAATGTTGATAATATATTTTGTTCAAACCAATCTGTCCAAATATAATTATTTCAACATGGACTCAATATAAAATTGTAACTCTTCAAAACTGGGTGTATTTTTTATGCTTATAAGCACATCTCATTTAGTACTAGCCACACTTAAAGTGCTCAATAGCCACATGCCGCTAATAGCTGCCATATTGGAGCCCTCATGAATGGGTTTGGTGCCCTTTTACTGGAGATCCCAAAGGGCTCCCTTACCCCTACCATCATGTGAAGGCACTGTGGGAAGACAGCCATCTATAAATCAAAATACACATTTTGATTCTACATTGTTATAGAAATCTATCTTAAGGAAACAGATAAAGATATGTGCCTTTCGTCATTAGTAGTGATAATTAATATGCACACCATATTTTTAATAATAGAAAAAAGTTAGACACAACTTAATGGCCAAACTTCAGAAATTATTAGAGACTTCCAGCCAAGATGGAGGCATAGGTAGATATGCTTTCCCTCCTCACACAACCAAAAGAAGGACAACAACTAATTTAGAAACAAAAAACAACCAGAACTATCAGAAAATTGAACTGTGTGGAAGTCCAAAAACCAAGGAGTTAAAGAAGTCATTCAGACTGGTAGGAGGGGCAGAGACAGACAGCCACGGTGGGGAGGACACGTGGCAAGACAGGGCCTGAAGGACCAGGCAGGAGAGCCAGTGGCTGGTGGTCCCACATTTGTATCATGTGGATAAACCAGGAGGAACAACTGGGAAGAGCAAGACAGACCACACAACCCACAGTTCCACCACAGGGAAAGAAAGCCTCAAAACCTCTGGTTGTACAATCCCATGGGGGATGCAGTGGCATGAGAAACTCTAAACCTCACAGGACAGTTTGTTGGAGAGACCCATGGGATCCTAGAACACACACAAACCCTCTCACCAAGGAATCAGCACCACAAGGGTCCAATTTACTTGTGGGTCATGAGAGAAATTACTAAAAGCAGGGTGAGAGCCAAGCAAGCAGCATTGCTCCCCTCTCTGACCCCTCACCCACATACAGCACCACAATGCAACAATGTGGGTTGCCCCACACTGGCAAATACCTAAGGCTCAGCCCCTCACCACTTAACAGGTGCACCAAGACAAAGAAATATGGCCCAAATGAAAGAACGCATCAAAGCTCTAGAAAAAGAACTAAGCAATGACAAGATAGCCAACCTGTCAGATGCAGAGTTCAAAATACTGGCAATCAGGGTGCTCATAGAAATGGTTGAATACAGACACAGAATAGAGAATGAAGTGAAGGCTAGGCAAAGTGAGATAAAGAAAAACATACAGGGAACCTACAGTGAAAGGAAGAAAACTGGGACTCAAATCAACAATTTGGAACAGAAGGAAGAAATAAACATTCAACCAGAACAGAATCAAGAGACAAGAATTTGAAAAAATGAGGAGAGGCTTATAAATCCCTGGGACAACTTTTAACGCCTCAACATCCAAAGGATAAGGGTGCCAGAAAGAGAAGAGGAACAGCAAGAAATTCAAAACTTATACAAAAAAGTAATGAAGGAGATTTCCCCAACCTGGCAAAGGAAATAGACTTCCAGGAAGTCCAGGAAGCTCAGTCCCAAAGAAATTGGACCTAAGCAGGAACACACCAAGACACATCATAATTAAATTACCCAAGATTAAAGATAAGGAGAGAATCTTAAAAGCAGCAGGAGAAAAGGAGACACTTACCTACACTGGAGTTCCCATAAGACTATCAGCTGGTTTCTGAAAAGAAACCTTGCAGGCAAGAAGGGGCTGGAAAGAAGTATTCCAAGTCATGAAGTGCAAGGACCTACATCCAAGATTACTCTACCCAGCAAAGCTATCATTTAGAATGGAAAGAGCAGATAAAGTGCTTCCCAGATAAGGTCAAGTTAAAGGAGTTCATCATCACCAAGCCATTATTATAGGAATTGTTAAAGGGACTTATCTAAGAAAAAGAAGAAGGTCAAAACTATGAACAGTAAAATGACAAGAAAGTCACAACTATCAACCACCGAAACTAAAACAAAAACAAAAGCAAACTAAGCAAGCAACTAGAAGAGGAACAGAATCACAGAAATGGAGATCACATGGAGGGTTATCAGCAGAGAAGGGGAGAGGGCAGAATGAGGGAAAAGGTACAGGGAGTAAGAACCATAAATAGTAGGCACCAAGTAGATAGGGGGAGGTTAAGAATAGTATAGGAAATGAAGGAGCAACAGAACTTACATGTGTCCAGGTAAGTCTCATGGACACGAACTAAATGGGGGAGAATGCTGGTGGGAGGAGGGGTGCAGGGTGGAGGGGGATAAATGGGAGAAAACAATGGGACAACTGTAATAGCATAATTGATTAAAAAGTGTGCTTTAAAAATAGAAATTATTAAACATTTATGGTACTCTTTTTTTGGCAATAGATTATCAACCAACCTCAATACATGATGTTTTGAAGAATATTTTGTGGATATGGAAAAGTTTTTAAATATAATATTAGCCAGAAAAAAAGAGGTGATATAAAACTATACAGTATCCTATTTTAACTTTGTAAAAAGTATATGCATTACAGAAAGACCGAGTTTAAAATTTTTATTACCTGCTACTTATTGTTGGCAGTATGATGGTTGATTTTTATTTTCTTCTTTGAATTTTTTTCAAATTACATAGAACAAATACTGGTTTTATAATCCAAAAATAAAATGTTCATTTATTAAAACAAAATAATGACATGCTGGCCTAAGTGTAGGAAAAAATACTCAATTTTTTCTTTTTCATACCATAATCTGATGATCTTTATTGATGGAGAATTAGAAAAGAATAAACAAAGACAGCACAGGAAGCATGAAAGCATGGGAAACTGCTGGGAAATTCGAGCTTCTCATCATAGGTAGCCAGCTGGCTGGCTGGGTTGCAGGCCTGTTCTGGTCTCTCTGGGACCAGAGCCCTTTGCCTCTGTTCACAGAACTGAGGTCTCTGGACATCCTGTTTCCTTGATGAGCCAGCCTCTGTCACCTTTGGCCCCCTCTCAGAATCCTCTCCCTCTGGGTCAGCTTCTAGGTAAGCTTGCATATGGCTATCTGCATGCTGGTCGATCTTTCTCTCTCTCTCTCAGCAGAATCTTAAGGTTTTAAGGTAAAGAAAGTGCACTGAGAGGAAGAAAGCTCTGCTTCTTCCATTTATACCCATCTTTCAGCATTCAAGAGCAACTCTGCTTTTATCTGCATTATAATAGGCATTCCCATGAGTCTGGGTTTTTAAAAGTTTTTATTCTGATATAAAAAATTACTTTGAAACCACTGTGATCATCCTGGTTCTGTCAGGAAATAATCTCTTCCTTGATGGTTGATGTTCTCAGTGTTGCTGGAAGCTAGTCTTTTCCCTCATAGATCATCAGTATCTGGCATGGCTTCCATGCAACCTGGATGTACTGTTTATACAAAGTATATAAACACAGAGATATAGGGTGGTCTTTTTATTTTTTTAGAACTTGGAGTTGAGTGTTCTTTCAAATTTTGATTTTAGGCTTCAAATAAGTGAACTAAATGGCTAAATTTGGGAAATAAAATACTTTATATTATTTTTTAACTTTATTTAAGAAAAGATTTTATTTATTTGTTTTTAGAGAGAGGAAAGGGGAAGGAAAAAGAGAGGGAAAGAAACATCAATGTGTGGTTGCCTCTCGTACTCTACCCACTGGGGATCAGGACCGAAACCCAGGCACATGCCCTGACTGGGAATCGAACTGGCGACCCTTTGGTTTCGCAGGCCTGTACTCAATCCACTGAGCTACACCCACACTCAATCCACTGAGCTACAACAGCCAGGGCAGTTCATACTATTTTAAGCTTCAGAAAAAATACATTTTAAAAATTCAAAGTTTTTAAAATGTCTGCATGTAGACACTCAGCACCTGATCCTAGATAGAATTGTGGGAAAACTGAGCATATTCTGATTCCATACTCTCACTGTATTCATCATGTCTCTCTGAGAACTCTGAGATACTCACCCCACCAATACTGGAATCACCTTGCTTGGAGATATTCCTTTCGAGAGATATTGTATTTTTTTAAGTATATTTTATTGATAATGCTATTACACTTTTCCCAATTTTCCTCCTTTTATCCCCTCTCTGCCCTGCAACCCCCAACACTACAGCATACCCCTCCACCTTAGTTCATGTCCATGGTTATACATATAAGTTCTTTGAGTTTTCTGTTTCTTATACCATTTTGACCCTTCCCATCTATTTCATGCCTACCAATTATGCTTCTTCTTCCCTGCACCTTCCCCCCAATTTCTTCCTTTCCCCCCACTGAAATCCCTTCATATGATGTCCATTTCTCTGATTCTGTTCCTGTTTTGGTTGTTTGCTTAGTTTTTGTTTTCATTGCTTTTCTTTTCTTTTTCGTTCATTTGTTGATAGTTGTCAGTTCATTGTCATTTTACTGCTCATAGTTTTGATTTTCTTTCCTTAGATAAGTCCCTTTAACATTTCATATGATAAGGGCTTGGTGATGATGAACTCCTTTAACTTGACCTTATCTGGGAAGCACTTTATCTGGCCTTCCATTTTAAATAGTAGCTTTGCAGGACAGAGTCATCTTGGATGTAGGTCCTTGCACTTCATGACTTGGAATACTTCTTTCTAGCCCCTTCTTGCCTGCAAGGTTTCTTTTCAGAAATCAGCTGATAGCCTTATGGGAACTCCTTTGTAGGTAACTATCTTTTTTTCTCCTGCTGTTTTTAAGATTCTCTCCTGATCTTTAATCTTGGGTAACGTAATGATGATGTGCCCTGGTGTGTTCCTCTTTGGGTTCAACTTCTTTGTGACCCTCTGGGCTTCCTGGACTTTCTGGAATTCTATTTCTTTCACCAGATTGGGGAAGTTTTTCTTTATTATTTATTTAAATAAGTTTTCAATTTCTTGCTGCTGTTGTTCTTCTTCTGGCACCCCTATAATTTAGATATTGGAACATTTCAGGTTGTCCCAGAGAATCCTCAGTATCTCTTCATTTTGGGGGATTCTTGTTTCTTCATTCTGTTCCAGTTGGATGTTTATTTCTTCCTTTTGTTCCAAATCGTTGCTCTGAGTCCTGGTTTGCTTCCTGTCACTGTTGGTTTCCTGAATATTTTGCTTTATTTTATTTTTGGTACCTTTCATTTGTTCTTTAATTTTTCAACCAAGCTCAATCAGTTCTGTAAGCATTTTGATTACCAGGGCTTCTAAGTCTCCATCAGATAGGTTGGCTATCTCTTCATCGCTTAGCTCTCTTTCTGAGGTTTTGCCGTGTTCTTTCATTTGGGCCCTATTTCTTTGTCTTGGCTCATCTGTTAAATTGTAAGGGGGTGGGGCCTTATTCCTCCTTGCTGTGCTGTGGAGCTGCCTGTGGGGGAGGTGCCAGAGAGGGAACCATGCAGCTGGCCTGCTTGGCTCTAGTCCCACTTTCCAACAGACTTTCATGTGAGACTGGGAGTTTCTCCCACTGAGGCAACCGCTGTAGTCCACAGTCAGCTCTGAGTCTCAGTTTCCCATTCAGCCAGCCCCACCCACACAGTTCCTACCTCACCAGTTTCTCTCAGATGGCCCCACCCTTGTATTCTGCTGCCTGGGGGGGTTCTTACTGTTTTGGTTGGTCTGGTTGACTGTTACTTTAATTTCTTGGTTTTCGCAGTTCCATGCAGTTTGATTTTCTGGCACTTCTGAATGTTTATTGATTTTAGATTGGTTGTTATTCTCCTTTTGGTTGTTTGAGGAAGCAAAGGGTTTCTACCTATGCCACGATCTTGGACAGAATTTCGAGACATTGTATTTTAAAAGATATCATTAATACAGGAGCTCAAACAATGAAACCCTGTTGGCAGAATTTCAGAGAGCAGGTTATCAAAAATATTCAGAAATTTCTGTCTTCTTCAATTTTTTTACTAGGTAGAATACTGGCAGCATACTGTCTACAAACAGGGCCTGCCTCACAGGGATGAAAGATGAATGAGATATTATGGTGTAGTGTCTAAAAAATATTAAGCAGCTATTCATGCAATTGTATCTGAGAATGAAAAAGTGCTTATCAAATTGTTTCCTCAGATTTTAGTTTAACTAGGAAATAAAAGAGTTTGCAAAACTGGATCTGTCCAGCAGAGGGCATATTGAAATTACAAATCATGATTTTATGCAAAGTTTTCTATTTTTAGAAATAATATGATTTTTATTTTTATGATTTTTAATGAAGTTTTTATGCCTTGTGTTTCTTTTTATGATTAATTTTCCAAACTTTGTTTTTAAAATGCACTTGTTTTTAAATAACATAGACTCTATTATGGGCTCGTTTGTATGTTTTCTTTAGGAACTTAACTGCTGCAACTATTTGCCAGTATGCAAGAATCAGATTACTGAATATATGAGTAAAGGATCACTAGCTAATGTAAGAGAGAAGGAACTGGTTCACTAACTCATTTTCTGGACCTTGGAGCGAAGAGGTTGTGGCTTCTCCTGAGGGCAGTTATATTTGCTGAGTTTCTCAGCCCAGCCAACTAATTTTTCTAGAGTAAACCCATGGGATTCTTAAACAACTAAACAGCATATGATTTACTATTTCTCCAGTAACAATTCTCTTACCCAGGGATTGGACAGCTGGTAACCACCTCCTCTTTGGGCCAGGCGCAATCCAGCATGTACCAGAGTCCGTTGACTGGTTCTCAACCTGTAGTGACTACATGTCCTCACCTGTCCAGTCTACCTGAAAACCCCTCAAGTCCTGGCCTAGAGGAACAGCTTCCTCCCCCTCAGGTCCCTCCTGAATGGCTGAAGACACGTGGCCCCTTTCAGTAATTTTCAATATATTTTGGTATAGGGTTTCTAAAATAAAAATTTAGTGCCCACTATTTAAATGTTGACAAGAATCCCCTTTATACTCAAATTTTTAACTTACTAATTTCCATAGAAACAAAATAAGCTTACTCCCAGAAAAACAGCATGCCAACTCCATCTCTACCACAGATAGAAATTTCAAGCATTTGTAAAATGTCACTTTGGACTTGGTTTGAGGCTGGGGAGGGTAGGGAGGTAGAAGAGACTTTGAATAGTCGGGCTTTTTGGTATATTTTATTGATTATGCTATTACAGTTGTCCCATTGTTTTCTCCCATTTATCCCCCTCCACCCTGCACCCCTCCTCCCACCAGCATTCTCCCCCATTTAGTTCGTGTCCATGAGACTTACCTGGACACATGTAAGTTCTGTTGCTCCTTCATTTCCTATACTATTCTTAACCTCCCCCTATCTACTTGGTGCCTACTATTTATGGTTCTTACTCCCTGTACCTTTTCCCTCATTCTGCCCTCTCCCCTTCTCTGCTGATAACCCTCCATGTGATCTCCATTTCTGTGATTCTGTTCCTCTTCTAGTTGCTTGCTTAGTTTGCTTTTGTTTTTGTTTTAGTTTCGGTGGTTGATAGTTGTGACTTTCTTGTCATTTTACTGTTCATAGTTTTGACCTTCTTCTTTTTCTTAGATAAGTCCCTTTAACAATTCCTATAATAATGGCTTGGTGATGATGAACTCCTTTAACTTGACCTTATCTGGGAAGCACTTTATCTGCTCTTTCCATTCTAAATGATAGCTTTGCTGGGTAGAGTAATCTTGGATGTAGGTCCTTGCACTTCATGACTTGGAATACTTCTTTCCAGCCCCTTCTTGCCTGCAAGGTTTCTTTTCAGAAACCAGCTGATAGTCTTATGGGAACTCCAGTGTAGGTAAGTGTCTCCTTTTCTCCTGCTGCTTTTAAGATTCTCTCCTTATCTTTAATCTTGGGTAATTTAATTATGATGTGTCTTGGTGTGTTCCTGCTTAGGTCCAATTTCTTTGGGACTGAGCTTCCTGGACTTCCTGGAAGTCTATTTCCTTTGCCAGGTTGGGGAAATCTCCTTCATTACTTTTTTGTATAAGTTTTGAATTTCTTGCTGTTCCTCTTCTCTTTCTGGCACCCTTATCCTTTGGATGTTGAGGCGTTAAAAGTTGTCCCAGGGGTTTCTAAGCCTCTCCTCATTTTTTCAAATTCTTGTCTCTTGATTCTGTTCTGGTTGAATGTTTATTTCTTCCTTCTGTTCCAAATTGTTGATTTGAGTCCCAGTTTTCTTCCTTTCACTGTAGGTTCCCTGTATGTTTTTCTTTATCTCACTTTGCGTAGCCTTCACTTCATTCTCTATTCTGTGTCTGTATTCAACCATTTCTATGAGCACCCTGATTGCCAGTATTTTGAACTCTGCATCTGACAGGTTGGCTATCTTGTCATTGCTTAGTTCTTTTTCTAGAGCTTTGATGCGTTCTTTCATTTGGGCCATATTTCTTTGTCTTGGTGCACCTGTTAAGTGGTGAGGGGCTGAGCCTTAGGTATTTGCCAGTGTGGGGCAACCCACATTGTTGCATTGTGGTGCTGTATGTGGATGAGGGGTCAGAGAGGGGAGCAATGCTGCTTGCTTGGCTCTCACCCTGCTTTTAGTAATTTCTCTCATGACCCACAAGTAAATCGGGCCCTTGTGGTGCTGATTCCTTGGTGAGTGGGTTTGTGTGTGTTCTAGGATCCCATGGGTCTCTCCAACAAACTGTCCTGTGAGGTTGAGAGTTTCTCATGCCACTGCATCCCCCACGGGATTGTACAACCAGAGGTTTTGAGGCTTTCTTTCCCTGTGGTGGAACTGTGGGTTGTGTGGTCTGTCTTGCTCTTCCCAGTTGGTCCTCCTGGTTTATCCACATGATACAAATGTGGGACCACCAGCCACTGGCTCTCCTGCCTGGTCCTTCAGGCCCTGTCTTGCCACGTGTCCTCCCCACCGTGGCTGTCTGTCTCTGCCCCTCCTACCAGTCTGGATGACTTCTTTAACTCCTTGGTTTTTGGACTTCCACACAATTCAATTTTCTGATAGTTCTGGTTGTTTTTTTGTTTCTAAATTAGTTGTTGTCCTTCTTTTGGTTGTGTGAGGAGGGAAAGCATATATATCTATGCCTCCATCTTGGTTAGAAGTCTGAATAGTGTTTAGGAACTTAAATGTGTTCCTAAGTAAGGGGGTTTCTGTAACTGTGTGGTTCTGACATTGCATTTTTATTTTTAATTTTTTATCTTTGTTGTCCTTTTTTTCAATTACCATCTACTCCCCTTCCCCCAGCAAGCATCACACTGCTGTCCATGTCCATGAGCCTCTTCATTTTTTTCAATCTCTCCACTCCCTAACCTCCCCATCCCCACTAGCTGTCGTCCTGCTCTCCCTTTATGAGTCTGTCCTCATTTTCCTTGTTAGTTTAGTTTGTTCAGTTTGTCCCCAAACCTTTAATGTTCCACATGGAAGTTTCCCACTTGCTAAGGGACCACAAGTATTTGGTAATCACTGTTATTTCTACAATCACGAAACAATTCTTTTCTCTATTGCTATTTAGGCCCTTAGCATATTTCACTGTGTTTATCTGAATATCCAAAAAGATGAATGAGACTTGCTCCCCTAAATATCTTGTATCTACCCATAGTTCTAATACAGTTACTATTTCTCTGTTTATATTTAACTATTGTTCTATCAAGTTCTCTCTTACCACCATTTTCTCTCAAATGCATTTGTCCTAATCTCTTCCTTTAGATTTGGTACAAAGACAGTCTCTCTCTCTCATTGCCCTGGCCTTTGAATGAAGCAAGGGAATGTTTTTGAATTTCTTTTCTCTTTTTTCTAGTCTTTCCCTCTAACGGCAGTGATATTTAGCAATGGGATGATTAAAAATAGTGAGGATTGATTGCCAGCATTATTATCTATTGAGTAATTATCTTGTGCTAGACAATGTTCAAAGTACTTTACATGTATTAATTCATTTAATTTTCACTATAGTCATGTGGAATATGTACCTTCATTATCTCATGTATAGTTAAGGAACCAGAGGAACAGAGAAGTAACTTGTCAGAGGTTACACATTAGAAGGTTACAATCCAGGATTTAAACCCAGCGGAGCACACTCGTTCCCCAGTACACACTTGCTGCTGTATCCCTCGCTATGTGATCCCTCAGCCTCTTGCCGCTGCTGTACTGCCAGGATGTGGCTTTCTAACAAGCTTACTTTGGACAAGCTAGATGTGAAGGGGAAGTTGGTCATCATAAGAGTGGACTTCAATGTTCCTATGAAGAACGACCAGATAACAAACAACCAGAGGATCAAGGCTGCCATTCCAGGCATCAAATTCTGCTCAGACAATTGAGCCAAGTCAGTTTTTCTCATGAGTCACCTGGGTCAGCCTGATGGTGTCCCCATGCCTGACAAGTACTCCTTGGAGCCAGTTGCTGTAGAGCTCAAATTTCTGCTGGACAAGGATGTCTTGTTCTTGAAGGACTGCTTTGGCCTGGAAGTGGAGAAAGCTTATACTGACCCAGCTGCCATGTCTATCTTCCTGCTGAAGAATCTTCACCTTCATGTGGATGAATAAAGGAAGAAAAAAGGTGCTTACGGGAACAAAGTTAAATCTGAGCCAGCTAAAATAGAAGCTTTCTGAGCCTCACTTTCCAAGCTAGGGGATGTCTATATCAATGGTGCGTTTGGCACCTCTCACTGAGCCCACATCTCTATGGTGGGAGTCAATCTGCCACAGAAAACTGGAGGTTTTTTGATGAAGATGGAGCTGAACTACTTTGGCAAGGCCTTGGAAAGCCCAGAGCGACCCTTCCTGGCCATCCTGGTGGAGCTAAAGTTGCAGACAAGATCCAGCTGATCAATAACATGTTGGACAAAGTCAATTCGATGATTATTGGTGGTGGAATGGCTTTTACCTTTTTTAAGGTGCTCAACAACATGGAGATTGTCACTTCTCTGTTTGATGAAGAGGGAGACAAGATCATCAAAGATCTGATGTCCAAAGCTGAGAAGAACAGTGTGAAGATTACCTTGCTGGTTGACTTTGTCATTGCTGATAAGTTTGATGAGAATGTGAAGAATGGCCAAGCCACTTGTGGCCTCTGGCATACCTGTAGGCTGAATGGGCTTGCACTGTGGGTCTGAGAACAGCATGAAGTACACGAGGCTGTCACTAGAGCCAAGCAGATTATGTGGAACAGAACTGTGGGCATATCTGAATGGGAAGCTTTCACCCGAGGGACTAAAGCCCTCAGGAGTGAGGTGGTGAAAGTCACTTCCAGAGGCTGAATCACCATCATTGGGGGGTGGAGACACTGCAACTTGCCAAATGAAACATGGAGGACAAAGTCAGCTATGTCAGCACTGGGGGTGGTACCAGTTTGGAGCTCCTGGAAGGTAAAGTACTCCTTGGAGTAGATGCTCTCAGCAATGTTTAACGCTTTTCCTGCCTTTTGGTTCCTGTGCACATCCTCTAACTCTACTTAGTGCTTTCTACATGTCTACTTCCTATTAGCTAAGATCTTCCCCTCATCACCCGGAAAGATTTAGCTAGTGGCCCAGAGAGGCAGCCTAGGAACACTTAGCATAGTTGCACAGCAACAGCTCATCAGCTCACCTTTACTGCACCCTGGAGTTGACTATATTCTTCAGGATTCCATTTGCATTTCCTAGTGGCTTAAACCATTGTGCATTCTAGAGTCCATATGTTTACATTTTGCCTGTTAACCTGTTAGCTTAATTATCTTCTTGGAGCTTACTCTGATTAGCATTGTCATTATTTTGCTACTCAGCATGAAAACTAGATAAAATTCTGGTTGTAGGGAGGGAGGGAGATGAAGTTGGAGATCTAGTAAATAAATAATGAAAGTAGTCATTGAAACTGGGAAAAAAAAAACCCAGTGAAGTTTACCCATTGCATTATCTTGCTCCATGAAGGGTGGGTAGCTGTAGAAAGGTGTAGAAACAACTGCCCTGGATTAACCCACTTCGGTCATCAGTACCCAGACACCTTTCAGAATATTTGGAAAATATTAGGGACTGAGACTAGGGGCCAGAGCCAAAAGAAAGTTGAGGATTGCATAATTCTTTTGTGAATTTACAAGCTTGATGAAGTCAATCTGGATGATTAAATCATGGTCTTTTTCTTGTCCTTGATTGTGTAAGTTTTTACTAAGAAAGTAAGCAATAATAAAGCCCTGATTAATGTTTCTGAGAGCCAGACATTTGTCTTGTGGGAATGTTTGCATATTTCACCTTTGCTTCTGAAGACCAAGGTAATGGTTTTGTCATTTTTATTTTCAATAAGCAGGAAAAAATCTATTAATTCACTAAGTATGCTTTCTTATTGTGTGAACTATGCACGGATCACACAATAGTATATAAAACCTCAGGCCATGTTATTTTGCCTACTGTGGAGGTATGAACAGTGAGATTTCTTATGCAAAAAGTGAGCATTTGAACTATGCTAGCTCCATACGCTTTTATTAGCATTCCTTTCAACCTGAATTGACTTCTGCAAGATAGCTTTTCAGGAAAGGATGTTTTCTGATCTGTGGAGCTTGGGACTATAAAGGAATAAGCAATTTCTCATAATCATTAATCAGATTCCAACTTCCTTAAAAATTCACATTAGAGGTACCATGAAGGTACAAGTTCTTAGACTTTGGAGTACATGTAGGTAGAAATGAACCTGAATCTAATAAAACTATAGTTCCTAGGCCCTACCTCAGAGACCAAATCACTCCCTAGGTTGATTCTGATGCAAATGTCTTTCCTCAAGGTGCCAGCACAGATGCAGGAGTAGGGAGTAGGGAGTACAGGAACTCAGTATGCTGGGGACCCAGGCACACAAGTGTATGAGAGCAGATGGCCTCTTATCAGAGCTATTCAGGGAGCTAGCTGTCTGACATCTGGCCTCCATGCATCAGAAGACTTCAGCCTTTTGGTAACAGAAGACTATGTGAATCCAGTTTGCATGTTTGGTATGAACCTATGATTTCCTGTGCAAGTACATTTTCTAGGTTTGGGGGAGAAGGAAGTCAGTCTGTGGATGGCCACGTGCTCACTGTGAGTGGCGATGGGGCTAGGTCAGGAGGCAGAGTTGGAGAGGGAGAGACTTCTAGGTCTAACCATTTTGTCATAGTCTTAAGGGCTGGGTTTTCAGCCTGCAGGATGCACATTATGGGGAACATGAAGCTATTGCAAAGCAGGAAACGTGTTGTGCAGGGCTTAATCAGGAGAAGTTATCCTATTCTTTTTGAAGGGATACTAACAGAACTGCTGAGAGCCTCAGGATCTACTGACACTTGGCCCATGGAGGTGGGAGGAGCTGTGCACAACTCATGGGGTGGAATTGCTTTGTTGATGAGTGGGAGAGGCTGTACGTGAAAGCTAGAAAGAAGAGGCTGTGTGTGAAAGAAGGCCAAAGAAAGCTCCCACCCCCACCCCACAGGAGATAGTGAGCTGAAAGGGGAAGAGAAATGTCTGAGAGGGATTCCAGGTGGTTTCCATGAGGTGTATGCTGTAAACCTTTTTCTCTGTCTCAAATGGAGAAATATATGAAATAATTCTGTACATCTCACCAAAGTCTCTTCTTTGGGGAGATCCTCAGTAGGAAAACAAAATGGCAGCAGCTTTCTGAGTTTCATAATGTGCTTTAAACATTTTCTTAGGTCCAGTAAGTTGTTTGTTCCCCACCTAGGTGAACCAATGTACAATCTTTCAAATATCTACTCTGTAGATGCTATGAATGGTAAAATACAAATATATTTCAAAAAGACTTCTTGAATCCACAGTAGATTTCTTTAAAAAATTATATTTTAAATTATAGTTGACATACAATATTATATTAGTTTCAGATGTACAACCCTGTGACTAGACATTTATATAATTTATGAAGTGATTATCTCAATAAATCTAATACCCATCTGACACTATGTATAGTTATTACAATATTATTGACTATATTCCCTATGCTGTGCTTTACATATGGGCCCTTTAAGAGGAAAACCTGGGACTCCAGAAGCCATGATGCACTCAGACAAAATCCTGACTGGCTTTCACAGCCAGAAGTTATGAGGACTTCTCTTCCTGGCACTGGAGCCCTGGGCTGGGGGCCCTGGTGTGGAGCTGGGACCCCTCGCTCCTCAGGGGGAACCTCTGCAGTCAAGATGCCCCTTTGATTTTTAACTGCCACACCTTGGTGTAGGACCAGCTGGTTCTGCTCTCTGCCCCTCCTACCAGTCTCCATGTGGCTTCTTCAGCTAGATTTCAGGCAGTTCTGAAGGATGGTTGTTCTGTAGTTTAGTTGTAATTTTGATGTGGTTGTGGGAGGTTTGGAGTACTGCATTTACTTACTCTGCCATCTTGACCAGACCCCCCACTAGATTTTGATGGTGGATTTTCTTAGTCACTTTTTTTTGTTGAGTCCAAAGTATTTTTGACTTTAAAAAGTAGTTCCTCATCATTAAAAGGGGTAGAAACTACTGATTTGAAGAATCACAATGATGTCTTCAATTTGACTGTAAAGTACTCCTCACTTAATGCAAAATGCTGTGCAGGGACTCTTTATTGTGTCATTTGTGACGGGTTTTTTAAAAAAGGAGTAAAGGTAAACTGCATTGGGTTAGACGTTAGCACTACATTACACTGAATGAATATAGAGAGATATCTATAAAGTATGTATATGTGAATCGTCACATTATTTGACTTTGCAACAACGCAAGAGGTCTACTTGTTGCTCAGTGAGAATGTGCAGATCCAGAAACACCGAGTCCACTTCCTTTCCGCAGGTTCTGTTGTGCGGTCTGCTTGTTACATGTCCTCAGGATCCACTGAGGTATTTAGAGGAGATGATCATCACTATAATGAAAAATGGCCTTGAAAGTCTTCTATGGTGAGCATTGTTTTGATTTGGGAGATATTTTGAAGGTAAGATGCTTAGTGTATACAGTATCAAAAAAGGTCTTGCTAATTAATGTGTCAAATCTCTAGATTGTTAAAGAATCCCTCCACATGCTTTTAAGTCTGTAAGACTTTATGGGAAAATTTTTTCCCACTGGTTCTCAACTTGAGAAATTTTTATAGTGTGTTCATCAATACTACGTGCTCTGGAGCAGTTTATTTCAAGTTGGAGATGAGGAAAGGGAAGCATACCTTCTTGAGGAGCATAGCAAAATCTTGAGGGGGTAGTTTGTAAAAGTCCTCCTGGTGATTCTGACATGCTTTTCCCAAGAGAATGTGTGTCTTCCTTCCCCTCCCTTACACTCCACCTAAAGAACTACTGATTTAATTATGGAACTAACTACTATAAAATGAAATTGCTTTTGACTGTTTTATGATTTTGTTAAAGGGACATGTGCATTGATCCAGCAATGAAACCCAAAATTCGGAGATTATCTGAAACTTACTTGGAACAACTTTTTGGATTGGATGACCAGCTGGTAAGGATTAGTGATCAAGCATTCTAAACTATTACTTTAAAGTTTTGATGTAGATTCTCAAATAGAATTCAGATATTATGAGCAGTATGAGATTATACTGACTTTGCAATTGGGGGCACTCCCAAAAGTGATAGGACATCACCAACACACTAAGACACACACATTCATTGTAATCCCCCCAAATTCCCAAGAAGCATTGAGACAGGAAGCTATTCTTCCTCTTTCTGATAAATCTTTATATTACATTTCCCTTTTACCTTTTCCTCCTTCCCCTCCTCTCTTGCATCTTTATAATAATAAAAATATCATGAAGGATATTTTCTTTTCTTTCTAATCTACTTCTTTCTGTATCCCACTCCCCTTCATTCTCTCTGTGATCTGCCTAGGAATTATGCCCATAAAGATATGGCCAAAACATTAATGAGATCTAAGTTAAAAGCAAGCCTGATTGTTAATGAAAGGAACAACCAGCTCCAACAGCTGGTTTTGATCCCATAAAGAGGTCAAGGAAGTAATTCAGGTCATTGATGCTTTTAGAACAAAAACTGTGTGTCTAAGAAAAGCTAACATAGCAAAAGACATGTGGGGAGAGAAATACTGACACAAATCAGATGTATGTGGGACTATGTGTGATACCTCCAGAATCCAGGTGTCTCAGCACAGGCAGGGCTGGGGAGTTGCTGATGAAGTTGGGTACTGATAAGTGAAATCAAAGCCACAGTCAAGATGGGTACCAAGAGCCAGGAACAATCTGAAATGTCCTTTAGAAGGATGGTTGGAAAGTAACACTGGATCCTAATCAGTGGTCTGCAGCAAAGAGACAGAAATAGAGGGATGGGCTATTCTTGCCAAGCCTGGGATGATTCTGAGGCCCTGATATACTAGAAAGAACACACATGTCTGATCCTTGTTGGTCTGCATCATGTTGTGTGGTGTCTTAATGAGTTTTTCAACCACAGACTTTCAATCTACTGTGGAGTGCAGATATCTGTAAACCAAGTTCCTGGAGATGTTTGACCTCAGGAGCTTCGAGGGAGACTGGGGGGTGGGATTCTATGTCTCCCACCCTCACCTCCTGCACACTAGAATAGTTCTGCTTTAAGTATAATATCACTTGAAAAAATTTTTGAAACCATTGCTTATAAGATACTGAAGTTATTAAAAACTACTGATCTAGAGGGGTAAACCTCATTGTCAGTATTTTGAAAGCAATATTATAAAATGCAGTTAGATTGCATCCAGTATCTAGATAAAAGCCTGTAGATAATTTTAAAAATTTTGCAGAATTCCAACAGATGACATACGTATTTCAACATAAAGTTTTGTTAAAGAGGAAATCTCAGAACTTTTCATGATGTGGATAGTGCAAACAATAAAATGTTGGAAACCGATCCTGACTTAGCAAGGAGTATGACAATTCACCAAGGCTTAGGAAACCCACTTCATATCATAAGTTAAAAAAAATAGAAACTGTAATAGATGTGACTTTGCAAAGTATAAATCTCCAGGTGCCTTGGATGCCTAGTTGGAAGACTAGATATGGATTAATTCATTTCTTCTTCACCCTCAGTGAAAATTGAAAAGTTGGGTTTTTTAAACAAAGAAATAAGACATTAATTTGTAATGTTTATAATATTTTAGCTTTTCTTCTTAAATTATTCTCTTTTACATGGTAATAACTGCCAGTAGGAGATGTTTTAATGTTTTAAAAACATTTTAAAAGCCACAATTTTAATTTTTTCTGTTGATTATTAATATTGCTTTGCATGGTTTGAGCATCCAGTCATTTTTATGGTCTCACACTACACCGCCCTGCACACTGTGCGGTACACAGCAAGGGCTGCCTGAATGTGCCTATTTATAAATGTTTATTTGTTTCTACTTATGTAAACAGAGAAGATCTACTACAGGAAACTGTAAGTCAAACAGTTCTAGAAAAAAATAGGAAATGTTCTCATAACAGTAGGTATATGGTTTAAGTGTGTGTTCCCAGATGAAATAATCAACCATTGTAAGTAGAAAACTAACTTCACAGACTTGATTCTCATTTCTTAGGAAATGAAATCTCCAGATGAGTCTATTAATTACGAGGAGAAAAGGCATCTATGACATTAAAAAATCTTTTTATTATGGAAAAATTTAAACAAACAAAAGTAGAGAGAATGCCACAAAGCTTTAACAATAATCAACATTTTGCCAGTCTTGTTAATTATTTTCCCTTTCCCTTTTTTTTTTTTTGCTGGAGCTTTAGAAAGTGAATCGCAGGAGTTGTATTATTTTACCAGTAAATACTTCAGTGTGTATCTCTTACAGGAAGTGAGATTTTCAGAGAATGTACCATAGGGCCATTGTCTACTTAATGAAATTGGCAATAATTTCTGAATATAATCTACTGCTGATTATATTCAGGTATATAAATTCTATATTGATTCCATATTCAGGTTTCCCAAATTGTCTCAAAAATGCCCTTTAACTTATGGCTGTAAGCTGAAATCCGTGCAGGGTCCGCATATTGGCTTGGCTGTTATGTAACTAATGTCTCTTGTGATCTACAATAGTTTTTCTTTCTTATATTTTTCCACGTCACTTATTTATTGAAGAAAACAGATCATTTGTTATGTAAAATATCCCACATTCTCATTGTTTTCGCTGCTGTCATTTCATTTGTTCTGTTTCTTTCATTTCCTACAAGTTGTTTTTTCCCTTTTTTGCTCTTGGTGACAAGGATACTGCACAGGCAGTATTGTGTTCTTTCTAATGCATCACATCAGGAGTCTGACCCACTTTCAGTGAATCTTGATACCTACAGACATTAGCATAATTGCTTATTGAGTTTTACTCTGCAGTGCACAAATGATGATTTCAGAATAACAATACCTTAGGACCATTAACAATCAAACTACAGAATGCAGGTCAAGAAAATCATGCAAATTCTTTTTGCCTTTAAGATTGCAAATTAGTATATTTCCTATTGGATATTTTCGGTAAAAAATATTACATTTTTTGTTACCTAAATGAATTCTTTCTTTTGTATTGATAGCCGCCTTTCCCCCCTTTCAATTGTGAATAATGTTATATGGCAGCAAAATCAAAACAATAAAATGAGGAGTATCCAGAGAATATTGCTTGCATTTTTGCCTCTTTATTCTCCCTAATCCTTCCCTTTCTCTAGATAACCAATTCTAGTAGGTTTTAGTTTATTTCCTTTCATTGCTTCTTTTTGAAAAATACCAGAAAATACACTGCATTCTCCTCCCCATGACTTCCTACACAGAAGTAGCAGACTATATATAGCATCCTGTTTCTTGCTTTTCTCACTCTATGTCCAAAAGATCACTCCCTTATGTGACTTGAAAATAATGTTATCATAGGGAGCATTGTATAACAAAACCCTAAAATCTAAATGAAAGATGCGGACTTAAAAGATCTTCCTCAAGTAACAAATAACATTTAACTGTGAAAAGAAAACTTAGGACTCCAGGAGCAGGTGTTTTCATTATTTGGGAGTCCGACTGGTCCTGTGCCTCACGTGAGAATCAATTGCTTGATAACCATATGCAATACCAGTGCTTGTTTGCAAAATTATTCCTTTTCTTTTGAGATTGGGTAGGTTATTATTTCCTGAGAAGGCATTAAAATAAGTATTACTGGAACCTGGAAGGACTACAAATGATGACGTGTATAAATAATGAAGATATGAACTGGATTCATGCTGTTTACTTTAGGATAAGTTTAAGTGTAAAGTAAGTAATAATAGTTAATGATATGGCATTTATGTATGTTTATATGCTATGTATGACATTTTGAGAGTTCTAAACAACATATTTATAAGTTTTCAATTTACTTTAAATTGTTTCAGGAAATTTATTCAATAAATTTTGTAATAAACATTCAACATGTTTAAGAAAAATTAGTTTTTAAAATTGTACTTATTTAAACCTGTTAATTAAATAGAGCACTAAAATATAAACAGCAGTTAGTATTTCTAATTTTGGCCTTTTTCTTTTCTACCTAAAGAATTCCCTTTAATGTTTCTTGTAATGCTGGTTTAATGGTGATGAAAGATTTATATTTATTTTTCATGAGTCTTACCAGATTTCTAATATTATACTAGATACTTCAAATATTATAGAAGTAAACTTTTTCCTATAGATTTTATTTAAATATATTTATTTTCTCATATATAATAAATACAAAGTTAGACATTAATTAACAAATTACTATTGTTAATTATTATCGCCTTTAAAAACCATAAAGTCAGTATCTATAAGTTAGCATTTATGATTTCTAATTGTATTTCATTATATTTTCATTTACTTCAAAATTTCTCCAGGTTTCACCAGCCTGGGATACAAGTAGGATGGTATTGATAGTAACATTCCAAATTTCACTTCCTCTAGCCCCTATCTTCATGATACAGGAGACTGAGTTCCCCTTTAAATTCCAATCATTTGTTTCTGGGAATCCCAAAGCTGCCCCATGTGAATTCAAGAAATCCTCTTCAGTGTCTCTGTCCCAAACTATGAAGCCATCTGAGGGTGGAGCCTTGGCACTGCTGCTCCAGAATTCCCGAGAGCTTCAGCATCTCACTGAATGGCACTCCAAGCTTCTTCAAACATAAATCCTTAAGAGGCCAAAATACTGCTCCTTTCTTTGGATTCTTTGCTCTCCTCAAACCTTACCCAGTGATCACTGCAGACATCCAAGTCAAACTTGTACTTCAACACTAAAGCCCAATTTGTTCACCAGCCTAAATAGTACCGCTGTGTAGCAAGAACTTAAAACTTTCGCCTGGGCTGATGTGGCTGGCTCAGTGGACTGAATGCTGGCCTGTAAACCAAAGGGTTGCTGGTTTGATTTCCAGTGAGGGCACATGCCTGGGTTGTGGGCCAGATCCCCAGTGGGAGGTGTGTGAGGCAACCACACATTGTTTCTTTTCTTGCCCTTCCTTTCCCCTCTCTCTAAAAATAAATAAATAAAATCTTTTAAAAAATAAGAACTTAAAACTTTTGATTCATTTTTGCCACCAGTTTTGAAAGGAAATGCTTCTTGATAAAATTTTAATTTGAGGGATTGTATTTCAAAATTTGTCATAACGTAAGACTTTTGTAATAGTTTTACCACATTATTTCAAAATTTTTAAATTGAAAGTCACACAAAATTTGATTGTTCCATGCTGTGTGTGTTCTACACAAGTCAGATAATGCCTTTCCTTACTGGTGTTGAACAAATAGTGCCCTGTGCCTCCTGGGAGCAGTCCTTTTGGATTTTGTCTGCATCATCTTATTCCTTAAGACTCAGAGCCCCAACCCACTGGGCTCAGACAGATGCCATGTGCCCTCCTGTCTTCTCCCATTCTAGCATTGTTTCAAATGATAGAGGAAACTCCTTCCTCTCATGAAAACAAATTCAAAACAAAAATATTTGAATAGAACATTTACTTTAAAATGCATTAGAGATGCTCAGATAACGGAATTCATCAAATTTAGGCTGCAACTAATTTTTTCTTGCTCCTAATATTCATTAAATGCTGAAAAATTCAGAAAAGAATAATGAAGAAAAAAGGTGGAAAATTCTCTACATAAACTCAGTTGTTAATGCAAATATGTGACCCTTGCTTAGATCTCATTTGAGCATAACTGTATGAGGCATTTGGGGGAAACCACTCCAGAGATTTGGATATGGTTAGGGTATTAGATGATGTAGATGTTAAACAATTACTATTAATTATCTAAAGTGGGAAAATGAAATTGTAGTTGTGAAGAAAATGTGTGTAGAGATAGGTAGTAAATATCTTTAGTGGTAAAATGTCATGATATATAAATATATGTATTTTATATACTTCAAAATAGAAAAAGCAAGTATGGGAGAATGTTGAAAATGTTAAATGTAGACTATGGGTGTTAAGTATTCATTCTACTTCTCTGTAAGTTTGAAATTTTTTAAAATAAAATACTTTTTAAGCCAAAATCATGTTGTATTTCACTTCTTTTTATCTTTCTTCCAGCTATAAAAAAGGTTTACTTGAAACTAGGACATTAAGTTGAATGTGTTTTCATTGAATAATATTGTATCCTACTGGAACTCAGCTTAATCCAGAGGGCCTTTGCATTTCTCTGTCCCCAGTGTACACGAGGGATAAGACATAGTGTCTTAGTCATAAGGAATTAGTCATAATAGTGATTCATCGTAGTGGTAATCTCTAGAGAGGATGGAAGTGAGAGACCCTTAAGGAAGTTGGGGCAGTGAGCATGGATAGTTTTAAAAAGTTTCATAGGTGATTCTAATCAATCTCTGGAGAGGGGACCACAGGTCTCAAAGAAAAGAGGAATGTCAAAGTCTAAGTAAATGTTGGAAAAATTCTTTTACAACTAATTCATTACTTTGACATCGCCCCTCTTTAACTTCAGAAACTACCTCCCATGGCTGAATTTTCTCTTTAATTTTCAGACTTGAAGCTTGTTTTCCAATATAATTGAACTCTCAGAAGCTGTACAGTGATGAACCTTTCACTCCTTACCCCTCTCTTCAGTTACAACTAGCAGGTGCCTGTGTCCTGCAGCTGTTGCGAGAAATTGGGGTAAATGGTTTGTGAGGGTCTGGAAATAGGGATTTCACTCTGAGGTCCTCTATACCAACACCAAGTTGTTTTTTTTATCCAGCACCTTCCCCACAAAGTTGTCTGAATCCTTTACACTCCATTTGTAGTGGCCACATGGCTGAGAAATGGCCTGCATCTAGGCTGTTGTCTAATTCAATCCACCCATACATATTTGTTGAGCTCCTACTCTGTGCTATGCACTGCCAGCTGGAATAAAAAGGTCAGAGAATATTTTCCAATCACAAGCAGTTAACCAATATACAATGGATGTGAAGAATAGAAAGCATGTTGCGAAGCATGTGAAGAATAGAAAGCATGTTGAGCATCAGTGTGAAAACTTTGAGCATTGGGAATAAAAACATGTTACCCAGTGTACCAGCATGCGACTGGTAGGTAGTCTGGGCAGAGGTGCTGCTGAGCTGCCTTGGGCTGACACATACCCAACCCCAAGCTCCGGACAGGGCATCACTGGCCTGGAGCACTTGTTGCAGGTCACTGGTCCCGGGGAGATGCTCTCTTAAAGCACTTTTTCCAGTGGAGAAAACAAGAGGATGCCAATAATGAGGAAAAATTGTGGTTATTTTAATCCTATTAGTATTTTTTTAAAACTGGGTGAACAATATATGTGAAGTTAAAACAAGAATTTAGGGAAAGAAGTACTAAAAGAAGGGAATATTACAATTACAAACTCAAATAATAGAAATAATAGACTAGAAATAATACTTTTATGCTGATTTAGAGTTGATCATTAGAAAGTCAAGTTCAAGTGGCTGAATTATAATTTTCTTTTCTAAGTCATTATTATCATAATATTTTGAATTACACATTTGATGGTACAATATATTCATATTTTATGAACTGTGCCATTTATTATAGATATTTATGTAGCACTTTTCAGGTTATATCTTCTAAAGAGAAGTTAGGCTTAAGAAATTGAGGGACCAACACCAGAGCAGAAAAATAGAAATATAGATGAAATTGTCTTTGCCTCTGCCACCTCATTGCTTTTTTGTGACAGTCACAATATTTTTACTCTACTTATCTGAATTCTTCTCCCTACCTCACCCCCAAAAGCAGAATTTAGCATCATTTAGTAAAGAATGACTTTAGTGATTTATATTCTCCCTTACCACAAGAATAATTTGCATATAATCCCCATCAAAAGTGAAGATTTCCAAATGTCATTACTGAATTTCATATTCAGGGGGCCCAAAGGCCTTTGTTATGTGCATGAAGTAAATTCTTGATTATTAACTTAACAAAGATTTACAGCAATATGCAAAGGTGAAAAAGGGTTGACTTAGAAAATTAGAATTCAGAATTCAGGGCAGTTGGAATGGATTTGAACCAAACATTTCTATAACAAATAGATGCAACCATATGTTTGTGTATTTATACAGTGAAGAGGGTGGCAATAACGTAAGAGAAAATATATATCATTAGTACTTTACAGCAGCCATGTACATATAATAAATGTGCTAATATATTAAGGAATGGATAGGTGGTAGATGATTTCAGCAATCCTTAGCTGTTCCCACATATTAATGTGTATTATTATAAATAGTTGCAAGTGGTAAATTTGCATCTTTTTCAGCATACTCCTCAGTTTGGATTTTTAATTTATGGTTTTTATTTCTGCTTGATAACACAGGGATTTCTGTATGCTCTATTTTAAAAGAAAAATCTCATTTTATACTCTTGAGAATGCAAAATCGTTCCATTTAATAGTGACACTGCGACCAGCAGGCCCACGACGCTACAATTCCGTCCACACAGCTGCTGAGAGCAATGCCATAGCACTTACCTTAAGATGCTTTAAAGCAAGCGCACTATAATGGAAAAATTCTAAGCTGTGCTTTTAACTTTTAAAATATAGGTAATAGGCATACACAATGAAATTCCAAACTACATAAATAAATGGTGTGTAGTTCTTCCTGTCTGTTCCTGTCTCCTCACTCAGGTTGTGCTCCCCCGACGCAACCATTGGTCTCATTTTCCTGTGCACCTCCCAGAGGTGGCCTGCACACCGCATTTATTTCCGTTTTTTATTTTATTCATTTTAGATGACTCCAGAATTGATGATAAAAGCATGTACTTTTTATACGGGACATTTAGTAAAGACCCACTTCTGGTAAGAATGTGATTTTTACATACTATTTCTTCCTCTTTGTGTTCTTAGTCTTGATAGTCTCCATATGAAGAAAAGCCCAGTTTTGGTCAGTTGTGCTGATTTTATCTATTTAATCATGTCTCCGCCATTTTATTATTTATTTTTATAATTGATTGGCTTTTACTTACTTAAAATATGTTCTTTACTTATTCAAGGTATCACTTTGTCTTTTTTTAAAAATAGAACTCCAAAACTGAAAAATAGGTCCATAATTCTTTTATAAGAGAATTATGGAAAGCTTTGGAGCCAGATATGTTTTGGAATTTAGATTCATTTTTAAAAATAATTTTATGAAGGTCATCTTTGTAAATACTATGTATTTTATATAACATCTTTAGTGGTGTCTGGGCCAGCATATTGGAACCAAACATGTTTGAATGTATTAGTATTTCTACAGTGAGATACATATTCTTATGAAATAAAATAGAGAAAGTCTATGAACAGCCATGTGTCAGAGGCAGAGAGATTTTGATGCAAAATTAGTCTGTTTTGCCTCTACATAAGTTATGAAAAGAAAAAATTTGGATTTAAGAGTTTTTCTGGGCTTCAGAAGTGTAGAAAAGGGTAGTGCAAGCTCACAGGAAATGCAAACACTGGCTAGATAAAGCAATACAAATATTACAATGATTTCCTTCTATGCTATGGTTTTTGAGGAGATAAAGGAGGAGTTACTTTTTCCCTTTCTCAATTTATGTAATAATGTATTGCCATAACATTAAAATATTATTTTCTCTATGTTTTGGCTGTAGCAGTTGGAAAGACCTAAGAATACCTCGCACAGATGAAGATGAAATTCTGCCTGAAAAAAAGGAAAGAGCAATGAACTATAACAATTTCAGACTTCAAAAATATGTATTTCGTCACTGGCACTCTTATGTGAAAGCTCAAAAAGAACAACTTAAAGGTAAATTCTTACACAGTAGGAAGTATTTTCTGTATTCCTAAATTCAAAGAATAAAAGCAAACAAACAAAAAGCTTAACAATTAATCCCTCACTGGTGTGGCTCAGTGGACTGAGTGCCAGCCTGTGAACCAAAGGGTCGCTGGTTCAATTCCCAGTCAGGACACATGCCTGTGTTGTGGGCCAGGTCCCCAGTAGGGGATATGAGAGGCAACCACACATTGATGTTTTTCTCCCTCTCTTTCTCCTTTCTCCCCCCTCTAAAAATATAAATAAATAAAATATTTTAAAAAACTTAATAGTTAAGCATAGTTGATACTAGAGAGTTTATTAGGTTTGTATCTAGAGAATTGTCATGAAATATAAAGCCACTAATTAAAATATTTTAAAAGTGGACTTCTGCCAAGATGGAGGCATAGGTAGAAACACTGTGCCTTCTCCCACAACCAAGTTTGAATACAACAAAGGTTTGGAGAACAAGGACACACACAAAGACCAGAAAATTAAATTATACAGAAGTCCAACAACTACAAACCGTTCAACTGGGACGGTAAGAGAGGCGGAGCCAGCAGCGGAGCTGGGTCGGTAAGGACAGATCCCCCAACCTAGGCTAGGCGCGCAGGCAGCCCGGAACCAGTTGGGGTGCGGGGCAGACTGACCGCGGTTGCACATTCGCGCACAGTGAGACGGACCACACAGGCCCCAGGGGGCAAACCCAGTGGTGGAGGGCTGATGGAGGTGGCACACTTACGTGCAGTGGAACGAAACGCGTGGGCCTGGTGACAGTGGTGGCTGTGGCGCTGGTGGGGGCCATGGAGGCAAGCGGAAGACGGGAAGCCATTGTCCCTTTTTGACCCCGCCCCCATATACAACCGTCACAACCCAGCGACTTAGTTGCCCTGCTCTAGTGAACACTTGAGGGCTCCGATCCTGCTACGGAACAGGCACGAACAGCCCAAAAGATGGTGCAAGAAGAACTCAAAGTCCCAGAGCCAATAACTCTAAGCGACCAACAGATTGCCAGCCTCTCAGAAGCACAATTCAAGACACTATTTATCAGGATGCTCACAGAACTGGTGGATTATAGTCACAAATTAGAGGAACATATGAAGGCTAAACTAATTGAAATGAAGGGAGATGTCCAGGAAACCAATAGTGATGGAAAGGAAACTGGGACTCAAATCAATGGAATGGACCAGAAGGAAGAACAAAACATCCCACCAGAAAGGAATGAAGAAATGAGAATTCAAAAAAATGAGGAGAGGCTTAGGAACCTCCAGGACATCTTTAAACGTTCCAACATCCGGATTATAGGGGTACCAGAAGGGGGAAAGAAACAGCCACGAGTGGAAAACTTATTTGAACAAATAATAAAGGAGAACTTCCCCAGTCTGGCAAAGGAAATAGACTTCCAGGAAATCCAGGAAGCTCAGAGAGTCCCAAAGAAGTTGGACCCAAGAAGGAACACACCAAGGCACATCATAATTACATTAGCCAAGACCAAAATGAAGGAGAGAATCCTAGAAGCAGCAAGGGATAAGGGGACAGTCACCTACAAAGGAGTACCCATCAGACTGTCAGTGGATTTCTCAAAAGAGACCTTACAGGCAAGAAGGGGCTGGAAAGAAGTATTCCAAGTCATGAAATCCAAAGACCTACAGCCAAGATTGCTTTATCCAGCAAAACTTTCATTTAGAATGGAAGGACAGATAAAGTGCTTCTCAGATAAGATCAAGTTCAAGGAGTTCATCATCACCAAGCCCTTATTATATGAAATGCTAAAGGGACTTATATAAGAAAAAGAAGATGAAAAATATGAACAGTGAAAGGACAGCAAACACACAGTTATTAACAACCACACCTAAAACAAAAGCAAACCAAGAGGACAGCTAGATCAGGAGTGGAACAATAGAAATGAAGAACACATGGAGAGTTAGAAACAGGGGGGTGGGAGGGGGAGAAGTGGGGAGAAGGCACAGAAAATAGCATAGATGGTAGGTAGAAAATAGATAGGGGGGAGGGCGAGAATAGTGGGGGAAATATAGAATCTAAAGAACTTGAGACACATGGTTATAAACTAAGGAGGGGAGAATGGTGGGGGAGGGAATGTGGGGGTGGAGAGGAATGAAGGGGGGGAATAGAACAACTGTAATGGTATAATCAATAAAATACATTTAAAAATATTTTAAAAGTATTTTTATTGATTATGCTATTACAGTTTTCCCAATTTCCCCCCTTTCTTCCCCCTCCACCCTGCCCCCCCAACCCTCCAGCATTCCCTCCCACCTTAGTTCATGTCCATGGGTCATACATATAAGTTCTTTAAGTCCTCTGTTTCCTATACCATTTTTATCTTTCCCCATCAGTTTTAATTATGCTTCTTCTTCCCTTAACTTTCCCCCCCTATTCCTCCCTTTCCCTTCCCCACTGATCTCCCCTTGTGTGATGTCCATTTCTCTGGTTCTGTTCCTGTTCTGGTTGTTTGCTTAGTTTTTGTTTTTCACTGTTTTTCTTCTCTTTTGGTTCACTTGTTAATAGTTTTGAGTTTGTTGTCATTTTATTGTTCATATTTTTATCTTCTTTTCCTTAGATAAGTCCCTTTAACATTTCATATAATAAGGGCTTGGTGATGATGAACTCCTTTAACTTGACCTTATCTGGGAAGCTCTTTATCTGCCCTTCCATTCTGAATGAAAGCTTTGCTGGGTAGAGTCATCTTGGATGCAGGTCCTTGCCTTGTATGACTTGGAATACTTCTTTCTAGGCCCTTTTTGCCTGTAAGGTTTCTTTTCAGAAATCAGCTGATATGGGCACTCCTTTGTAGGTAACTATGTCCTTTTTTCTTGCTGCTTTTAGGATTTTCTCTTTGTCTTTAATCTTGGGTAACTTAATGATGATGTGCCTTGGTGTGTTCTTCTTTAGATCCAACTTCTTTGGGACTCTCTGGGCTTCCTGGACTTTCTGGAAGTCTCTTTTCTTCACCAGATTGGGGAAGTTTTCCTTCATTATTTATTCAAATAAGTTTTCAGTTTCTTGCTGTTGTTGTTCTTCGGGCACCCCTATAACTCATATATTGGAACATTTCAGGTTGTCCCAGAGGTTCCCAAGTTTCTCTTCATTTTTTGAATTCTTGTCTCTTCGTTCTGATCCAGTTGGATGTTCATTTCTTCCTTTTGTTCCAAATCATTGCTCTGAATCCTGGTTTCCTTCTTGGTACTATTGGTTCCCTGAATATTTTGCTTTATTTCATTTTGGGTATCTTTCATTTGTTCTTTCATTTTCCAACCAAGCTCAGTCTGTTCTGTGAGCATTTTGATTACCAGAGCTTTAAATTCTCCATTAGTTTTGGGAAAAGCCAGAAGTCAGGAACACCAAATCTGGGCTGTAGTGGGCCTGAGTCACCTGGGTGATTTGATGTTTCACCAAAAAACTCTGCACAAGACACGATGCATCAGTGGGTGCATTGTTGTAAATGAAGTTGCCAATCACCAGTTGCCACAGCTGTGGACTTCTGAGTCATCTGAATGCTTTCTGAAGAGAAATGCTTAAGCTTAACACAAAATCTGTTGCAGATTCCTTGCTCTGCTTGTGCAGTCATTTTGAATGTGACAGCTACACAGTACACATGCTCACTCAACAGCACCTGCTGCCCCCACTGACTAGTACAGTGAAGTCATCATCATTCACACATGCACATTTCAGCCCACTCTCCTTGACTGAAAGGTTACATCCATGTTGCATAAATCATTCTCATTGGACTTTTTGTGGACAGACCTCAGTATATACATGTCTCAGCAATTATTACATCTACTACATCTTAATTTCTAAGGGAAAAGGTGATGTTTACAGGCTAATAAAATCTCAGGAGTACTATTTACTCTTGTAAAAAGTAATTAATTTTGGAAGTAGTTAAATCAAACAAAAACTATTAGACACAACACTGGTTTATATAATAAACATGATAATATATTAAACACTTTTTTGGGAAACAGTTTGAACTTTATACAGTAACCTAATAATTTTTTTCAGATATACTATTGCGGATACAACAGATATTCCACTATAACAAGCTAATAAATATTCTTACTAAATGGAGAGATAAAGCAAGACATCAATATCAAAAGAGAGAACATGAGCTGGTATGGTATATTGGAAAGTTATTTTTTTTGGGAACAAAATTTTGCTGTTATATTGATGTTTCCTTAGATAACAATGCTATGTGTGGAAAATACTAAAATTCTGACTATTATGCGCTTTAGATTGGGTGTGTGTTCTTTTAACTTGATAATTTAAATTACGCTTTAGCTAACCAGAAGATTTCTGTTGTTTCTTTTCAACTATGAACATCAGTGAAAAAATCTTTTAACATTTTGTCTAAATTTCTTATAAAGATACTGAGGATTTTTAATGCAAGTATTTAGATAGTGATAGATATTTAAAATGGAAAAGAAACTATCCAATATGATTATAATAGAAGAATAAATAATAAAGATGGAATAAATTTATTTTTCTAGAGATTAAATTGCTATTTATTCTTTTTAAACAGTCAATTTAATAAATTATAATTTTAATGTTAAATTATTTTTAAAATTATTAAATTGTTAAGCTTAAAGGATAATTCTTAACTGGGATACCCACTAGGAATTACAGCAATTAAAATGGAGGACCCCAAAATGTAGGAGGACCTACATTTTCAATGTTGCCAGTTAAGTAGTTATACTTTGGGTACTAATGTTTTAAGTGTGCTCATTCATTGTTTTCCACCACTGTGTGTATCCTAGAATTTTGACTCCAGCCCTACATGTCTGATCATTGGTTGTCCAATGGGGAAGTAGGTAACACTACCTGACCAGTCTGCCCCTAGCATACCTCCCTTAAACTGAACAGCCCTGTGAGCAGACAGTGTGGTTCTCTTAAACAGCTCCGTATACTGAGCATAATGTTTTGCACACAGTAGATACATATTAGTATATGTATAACATGCATGTTGCATATAAAATAATAGCATTATCCTTAACGTGCATGTATATGATTATTTCATCAATGGGGTATTTAGAAAAACATTTTCTCCTAGCTATGTGATTTTTGGTCACACAAGCATTCTGCAGGCACCTAGGCAGAGTGAGGATGGTGTGCACCAGGAGGACTCTCACGGGAAGTTTCTGCATGCCAGTTTTCCAATGCATGTTCCTCCTTAGGGTCTAATATGTATATGTATATTAAAGTAAAATCATGTGTGTGAATGTTTGTGTGTGAATGAGTGGAACTCTTATTTACCCTTGAGGCTTCTTCCTTTATTATACAGCTTTCAAGACTGTATGAAAAGCTAAAGTTGGGACTTTCTGTAATGATAAATCAGGCAACTCCCCAAATTCTTTCTTTCTGACTCTCCTTTTCATTTCTCTGCTTACTACTTCCCTTTCATAACCCAAATGCTGGTTCTGTTGTTACCAGAATCTTGGCATGGTGGGCTTCAGCTTTCTTGTTTATAAAAGAGGAGGCTGGGCCACGTTTTTAAGGTGGCTGCCTGTGCCGATGTCATATGACAACTAATGATCTGTAATGCTTTGGTGGTTCAGAGAATATTAAACATGCTCTGGATAATGATAATTCATGTACTGATGATAATAATAATGTTTAACACAGACTATCATTGTGTCAAGCATTGTGTTTTATATATCATCTCATTTAAGCCTAATAACAATTCAATGGACTTTGTCAATTATTTTGTTGGCAGTTGTTAAAACATGAACTTCAGTTGAAAAAATGGAGAAACAAGATAAAATACCAAAGAGCTGTTGAAGAACAAGTCATTCCTCCTGAACAAAAACTGTTGGAAGACAGTTTTGTAGGTGAGATTCCTGAATGTGACATTTCACAATTACCAGAAAGAGCAGTATTACAGGTTCGTATGAATTTGTCTTAACTAGTTATTTTCACAATGTTTGTTTAAAGAGTGGTTTTATAAAGCTTACATGAATGATAGAAGCTATATTTTGAGGAAATGTAGTTTTATAATTATCTGTGGGTTCATTTTTTTTGGAGGCTGTCCATTTGGATGGCTATAAGATAAATATAACAATCAAAATGGAAAAATTAAAGATGTAGGAAATAAGATAAAAAGTATGTTCTTTCTTCATCCTTCACACATATATTATCATTAAGGTGCATCAGATTTTAGATACCCAATGCTTACCTTTTAATCTCTAATTTCTAATTCTCTAATCTTAAAATTATGCCTCCACTCTGGAATGTGCATGGGACTTGTTTTATTGCAACTTTCAGTTATTAAAATATTTACACATATAATTTCTCTTCCTTTGTGAATTCATAAAAGCAAGAATCATGTATCTATATCTTCCAACTCATTGAAGTGATCTCTGAAAGATGAAACTTAATTCCAAATACTGGTTATATTCTCTCATATTTTGATGGGTAGATGATTTCCACTGGCTGGGATTACCTGATAAATGGTGGATGAGTTGTGAAGTGGCACCTTACTTATTCTGGTTGATGGCAGCTTTACATGATAAAATCCCATGTAATGAATCCACCCTTCTAAATGTACAGAATTGAGCTTAAGTTATTTTGGGGGACAAGATCTATCTATATCTATACCTATACCTATCTATCTATATCTATATCTATATCTATCTATAGCTATATCTATATAATCTTGTATTTTATATATATCATGAAATTAGGATAAAGGTATTTTTGCCCTGGCTGGTGTGGCTCAGTGGATTGAGCACTGGCCTGTGAACCAGAGGGTCTCTGGTGACATTCACAATCAGGGCACATGCCTGGGTTGTGGGCCAGGTCCTCAGTAGGGGGCCCACGAGAGGTAACCACACATTGATGCTTCTCTGACCCTTTCTTTCTCTCTCCCTTTTCCTCTTTCTAAGAATAAATAAGTAAAATTTCTTTAAAAAGATATTTTTGCCTGTTATTCCATATTTATAAATTACCTGCTCATATCTTATTCTTTTTAAAACTTGAATTTCTATAACTTTCTTACTAGTTTGTAGTAACTCTTAATATATTGGTAATAAGAACCCTTTTTTTCTCGAATATATTTGAGATTCCCCCACCCCTACACTTGATGATTGCTTTCAGTTATGCCTGTGGAGTCTTTTGATGAACAAACTTTTAAAGCCTTATGTAATAAAGTCTATCACTGTTGTCCTAACTATTTCTGTTTTTGTGTCACATTACTATGTCATTCTTAGCTGTTTTTCTAAGCCAGACAGTTATGCTCTCCTTTCTACAGTTACATAGCTGGTTTTTGTCTTTGAACTCCTACACTTTTGACTACTAATGTTTCTTTGTTTATTTTATCAGTGGCTGCTCTAGGCTTTTACAAGATGCATTTTCAATTTATTACAAATTATGCCTTCAAATAGTTTTTGACTACTTCACATGTAATGTAAGAACCCAACAAGAGTATGCTTTCATTTTCTTTCTCCTCCACTTTATGCTACTATCACCATACTTTTTTTCTATGTATTTATAAACTCTATAATATAATTTATTATTTTGCTTTAAACAGTCACTTATATTTTAGCCAGTATATATATTTATATATTCTTTAATTTTTTGCACATACATTCCATTACATACAATAAAGGAATGGGAATGGGGAAATGAATTAATAGATAAAACTATTACATACTATAGTAGCCAGGATGTAGTAGAACCAAACTGCAGTATATCGTTGAGAGTGTCTTCTTGCTCTGGAGGAACAGAGGTTTTTTTGTTTTGTTTTGTTGTTGTTGTTTTTTTTGAGGAACAGAGTTTTTGAGTAAAGTAGCAGAGTCCCTTTTTAGTGGATATCTCCTCTCTGCTGCTTGAGCACATCAATTATAACTTCATCTTCCAGTTCCAAGGTGTTTCTGTTTCATTGATTGGTTATCCATCAAATCAGAATCTGATCTGCCTCACTGACAAACCCTGTTGTTCACAATAGGCTTTCATTAGGTGTGTGCCTCTTAATCTTAAACTGCACCACAGAACTATCCTGCCTCGCCACCTTCTAATTAACATGATTATGTTCTCAGTCTTGACTCTTCCTTGGGCTTTTCATCGGCCATGGTGAGCACTAGAGTTTCCTCAGTAGCCACCTCCCAAAAGAGGTACCAGGTCCATCATGAATGAGCACACAAGCAGCACCAGGAGTGATCCAAGAAGGCTATTTTTATTTTGAATGACCTCAAACTTACAGAAAAGTTGCAAGTACAGTGCAAGGAACTATTTTTCCTGAGTGAGTTAAGAGTAACTTGCTGACGTGATACCCTATCACCCTTAATATTATCAGTGTATTTTCTACAAACAAGGACATTCTCTTATAGTCAGCCATCAAAATCCTCAGACCCAATCAGGTTTCTCTACTCATTCTATAATAGTGCCCCAAAATGAAAAAGGATCCAGTCCAGAATCACACAGAACAATTGATTGTCATGTCTCCTTAGTTTCCTTCAGTCTGCAACTGTTCCTCCATCTTTCTTCAGTTTTTATACCCTTGATGTGAAGATCGGGCCAGTTTTATTGTAGAATATCTCTCAATTTGAACTTGTTTTATGTTGTCTCAGGGATGTATTGAGGTTATGCATTTTTTCTTAGAAATACCACAGATATCATGCTGTGTTCTTCTCACTGCATCATATCAGTGGCACAGGATTTCGACTTGCCCACGATTGGCGATGTTCAGTTTGATGGCTTGATTAAGGTGGTGTCTGCCAAGCTTCTCTACTATTCAGTTTCCCCCTTTGCAACTAGTATGGATTTTGGTGGGTACTTACTTTAAAATACATAAACATTCCCATTCCTCATCAAATTCTTGGTTAGTTTATTTATATCAGCATGGATTCCTGGTTTTCCATTTTATTCACTTGGTTATAATCCTTTACTATTCCTATTTATTTTGATGTTCAATCTCTCCCAGATTGGGACAGTGGGAGCCCTTTCCAGTTGCTTTCAGTGTCCTGTGATCTGTAAGCATCATTCTTTTGAGCAGTTTCTTACTTTTCAGCACAGCACGATCTTAGGTTCTCCTTGTACTTCCCTTGCCCCACATTGATGCAAGATTCCCCAAGTCATTTTAAATTAAAATTGTAGATAAAATTCAAATTTGAGCACTACCTGTGTTCATTGCTAACTAGAGACTATAAGTAGTACACATATATGCACATTTATTTCCACATCTACATACCTCTACATCCTGAAAACCTGAATTGCACATGAATACTTCCAGTTCCAATTTAGCACCACAGGACTCATTTCCAGTTTTTTTCCCTTTCCAACTTGCAATGTCCTTCTCCAACAGTGAGAATCCCAGCTCTCATTATTCTTAAGATACAGTGGAACCTCGGTTCTAGAACTTAATACATTCTGGAAAACTGTTCAAGAAACGATTTACTTGAAAGCTGAATCTCCAGTCTCAAAGACCCCTGGACATGCTTGTGTGGACCCCACCCACCACAGGTTTTTGAAACAATATCTTTCACTCTTCCTGACTGCCTTTTACTTAGGAATAGGTTCAGCTGCTCCAAAACTTGATGGAAGTTTAGATGCACAATGGAACCAGTGGAAGGCAGTGCACATGAAACTATACAGCTTAAATGAAGGATGGAGGACAGCAGTGTGGGAGAAGACTATGAAAATGATTTATGTGCACAACCAGGAATACAACCTAGGGAAACATATCTTTACCTTGGCAATAAATGCCTTTGGAGACATGACCAATGAAGAATTTAGGCAGGTGATGAATGGCTTTCAATATCAGAAGCACAAGGAAAACTATTTTCCAGGAGCCTCTCTTTGCTGAAATCTCCTCAACTGTGGACTGGAGAGAGGAAGGCTACATACTACCTGTGAAGAATCGAGGTCACTGTGCTTCCTGTTGGGCTTTTAGTGCAACTGGTGCTCTTTAAGGACAGATGTTCCAGAAAACTGGAAATCTTATTTCACTGAGTGAGCAGAACCCTGTGAACTGCTCTCAGCCTCAAGGCAATAAAGATTGCAATGTTGGCCTAATGGGTAATGCATTCCAGTGTATTAAGTCCAAGAAAGGCCTGGACTCAGAGGAATCTTATCCATATCATGCAAAGGTTGTATTCTGCAAATATAAGCCCAAAAATTCTGTTGCCAATGATGCTGGCTTTGTGGATATCCATCAGCAGGAGAGGTCCCTTATGAAGGCAGTGGCCATTGTGGCCACTGTGGGGCCCATCTCTGTTGCTATAGATGCAAGCCATTTTAGCTTCTGGTTCTATAAAGAAGGAATTTATTATCATCCACACTGCAGCAGCAGAAACCTAGACCATAGCATTCTGGTAGTTGGCTATGGCTTTGAAGGAGAGAATCAAGTAACGATAAATACTGGATTGTCAACAACAGCAGGGGTAAACGTTGGGGCATGAATGGCTATATACAGATGGCCAAAGACTGGAACTACCACTCTGGAATTGCCACTGCAGCCAGCTATCCTACTGTGTGAGATGATGGTCATAAAGAATGACTTGACTGAGAATAAGATATCCAGAGGAGGAATTTTATCTTAAAACTGACCACACTTTACTGCATGGGATAAAACACTTGAATCTTGAAGGCCCAAGTTGTGAATTGAATTCTGTGATGACTACATTGGTAATGTTACCACTTCTTTACTGCTGTAAAGAGCTTTGTGTGATTGACTCGTCTGGTAATTTTGAAATTTTATGTTTTGTTGAAATTTCATGTTTTAAAATAATATAAAGTTTTACCTTTTAAAAGAAAACAATTTTATATGCAGAAAGAAAAACTGAATCTCCTTTGTTGCCCGAGAGACACCTGCCTGATCATACAGGTATCAGCATGAAAGGGTTGTTGGGTAGAGAATCCAGACTGCCAAGCTTTGTTACACAACTGAGACATTTTTGTCTGTGAACAACTTGGTTGAGAAATGTATTATTTGAGAACCAAGACAGTTGAGAACTGAGATTTGGTTGTATGTACTTATTTACTCACTCCCCCTATGTGTAACCGGTCATACACATTTCTGCCCCTCTCCTCTCCCCTGTGGATACCTTCCTCATCCTGCTTAGTCTTTGACATTTCTTATCAGGTTGCCCTCATACAGAGAGGCCACCTCACACCACGTGGGCTCTGACATCCGCCTACCTTTCCCACTATGCAGTTGCCTACCTAACTTTGAACTGAAAAAAAAAACCCCACAAAAAACCCAAACCTGAGCCAAGTGCCTTCCTACATAGATGCCCCCTTATCCTACTTGGATGCTGACACTCTTGCATAGGTTGCCCTTCTTTGGGGATGCTCTCCTTATACTCTGTAGGTTCTTTACCCAGTGCCATGCCACCCTTCCCTCCCCTTAGCCACTTTCCACATCCCACTTGGCCCCTGGGATCGTACCCTTCCTAGGCTCACCCTCCATGTCCTGATCAAGCTCTGACATCCCACTCTGGCTGCCTCTTCTTAGGGCCAGTATCCTCTTCCCTCTTTGGCCCCAATATCATCCACGGGTTGTCCTTCCATATGGATAGACGTCCTTCTCATCTTGCTTGAGTAAGTGTCCAGGAAATTTTTTCACTACTTTAAAAGTTTTATTTGATTCACTTAAAAGATTTCCACTTTGCTCCTTATGAAGTTCATTTTTCTTTTAAATCTTTGGACATTTTTATAACAGCTGTTTTAAAGACTCCACCTACTAGTTTTATTATCCCTATAGCTTCTGTTTACATTTATAATTTTTTAATTGCATTTGATATACAATATTACATTATGTTAGTTTCAGATGTACAAGATAATGATTAGACATCTACACACCTTACAAAGTGATCTGACACCATACATAGTTATTTCAATATTGTTGACTATATTTCCTATGCTGTACTTTACCTCCCCATGACTGTTTTCATTACTAGCAATTTGAACATTTGCATCCCTTTCTCCTTTTCACCCATTCCCTCAAACCCCCTCCCATCTAGCAACCATAAAAATGTTCTTTGTATCTATGAGTTTGTTTCTGTTTTGTTTGTTCATTTGTTTTGTTTTTTAGATCCCATATATAAGTGAAATAATTTGGTATGGCTTTCTCCCTTTAACATTTCACTTAGCATGATACCCTCTAGGTCTGTCCATGTTGTCTCAAATGGCAAGATTTCATTCTCTTAATGGCTGAATACTGTTTCATTTTATATATTTACCACTTCTTCTTTATCCATTCATCTATTGCTAGAAACTTCAATAGCTTGGCTATTGTAATTAATGCCTACTTCTTTCTGAATTAGTGTTTTGATTTGTTTTTATAAATACCCAGACATGAAATTTCTGGGTCATATGGTACTTCTATTTTCAATTTTTTGAGAATCTTTTATGCTGCATTTCACAGTGGCTACCCCAATCTGCATTCCCACCAATAGTGTGTGAGGGTTTCCTTTTCTCTGCATCCTCACCAACACTTGTTGTTTGTTGAGTTATTGATGATGGCCATTCTGACAGGTATGAGGTAATATCTCATTGTGGCTTTAATTTGCATTTCTGTGATGATTAGTGATGTTGAACATCTTTTCACATGTCTATTAGCATCATCTCTATATTCTCCTTGGAGAAGTATTTATTCAGTTCCTCTGGCCATTTTTTGATCAAGTTGCTTATTTGTTTGTTTGTTTGTGGTATTAAGTTGTATGAGTTTCTTTTATATTATCAATATTATCTCCTTATCAAATGTCATTGGCACATATTTCCATTTGCTGTGCAAAAACTTAGTTTGATGTAGTCTCATTTTTTTCTTTTGTTTCCTTTGCCAAAGGAGACATATCCAGAAAAAATATTACTAGGAATAATGTCAAAGAGTTTATTGCCTATGTTTTGAGAACAGGAATAGAATCATAGATATGGAGATCATTTTTTTAAAGATTTTATTTATTTATCTTTAGAGGGAAAGAGAAGGAGAGAAGGAGAGAAATATCAATGTATGGTTGCCTCTCGTGAGTCCCCTGCCGGGAACTGGCCTGCAGCCCAGGCATGAGTCCTGATTGGGAATCAAACCGCGATTGTGTGGTTCCCAGGCCTGCGCTCAATCCACTGAGCTACACCAGCCAGGGCTGGAGATCATTTTGAGGGTTATCAGCTAGGAGGGGGAAGGAGAAGAATGGGAGAGAAGGTATAGGGATTTAGAAGCATAACTGGGTAGATACAGAATAGATGGGGTGGTGGTGGTGTCAAGAACAGTTTAGGTAATGGAGAAGCCAAATAACTTACGTGCATAACTCATGGATATGAACTAAGGGGGGAATTCCTGGAGGGAGGGGAGACCTGGGTGGGGGTGGGGCAAAAGGGGAAAAATTGGGACATAATCAATTGCATAATCAGTAGCATAATCAATAAAATACACTTTAAAGAAGACTTTCATTGATATATTTTAGGCTAGAACTTTATTACTAGACCGTGTATAGCTACAAGATTGCTAGGCAGGAGGAGACTTTGAGAGGGGGGTTGGTGAGTTAATCAGCCAGCTGGCCTTATTGCACCTGATTGGAACGGCCACTCATCAGTCAGTATTTAAAAGGGCATTTCTCTTTGCCAGAAAAGATGTGTGGGTTGCAATAAATAGCAAAACCAAAATAAACAAACAAGAGCCCCACACAACTGCAACAGATAAGAAGCAAGGAAGAATTTAAGAAGGTAGGACATAAAGAATGCTCTTCTATATTCCAATTCAAAGAGACCAAATATGCCAACTAATAAAGAACCAAAATACTCAGAGCCAGCAAACGATCTCATATTGTGATCTAGGATCTAACAGATTTGAACATGGAAGTTTCAACAGTTATGACAAGCTATGGACTTGCATATTTTCTCATTAAAAGTTTCAATTTGATAATATAATGATTTTTTAAAAAGGTCCAGGCTCAGTTGCTCAGTTGGGTCTATGTCCTGCCTCAGCCATTGATTAGCAATATGACCTTGGGCAATTTCAGCCCTTTTGGTCCTTGCTCTTTAAAACATTGCCCCTCTCATCTCCCTCACTACACTTGAACCTTATGAAGAAAAGTTTATATTGGAATATTTGAAGTTTTAGAGTTAATTTTGGAAAACCCCATTTCAGAATATCAGAAACATGTAGAATTACTGAGGATGTTGTTCAGGACAGTGAAAATCATTGCCAATTTTGACATTTTAAATACTACTTTCGGACATTGTCACTGGAAAGGAAACAGGCCCAAAATGTGTCTTCATGGGCTCATCTATATGGGTGGGTTCTTGAGTACATGCAGGAAAGATTTCATAATATAAGTCCAAATGATTTTGAGAGTAAGTTTACTAAACCTGGGGACAGTGAAACAAAGGAAGGTCTTAGGGTAGAAGAAGCAAGAGGAGAGAGCCTAGGTGGGGCTCTGCTTTGGCTCCATAGAAACATTATAGAAAAGAAGTGAGCTGAGGTTAGCTCACTGGGAAGTCAGGGGGCCTCAGACACAGCTTCAGGAGGCCAGCCATGGATGAGCTGCCTCTGTCCACTACTCCCCTGGTTGCAAATTTCAAGGAGACCTTTAAAGTTTAGGAGAAAGAAAGTAAAGACTTTGTGTCTGAGAACAGACATGGGTGTGCTCCAGAGAGACAGCATGGACTGGTATCCTTTGTTTTGAGGGTTTTTATCTCTCTTCTATGGGCAAAAATTTTAGGGGAGAATTTCAGCAGAATATTCATCAGCTTTCCAGGTGCATTTTTAATGTGCTAGTGGACAGGTGGCAAACACAATGACCAAGAGCTGAATCCAGCCCTTCATCTTGTTTTATACAGCCTGGCACCTTATTTCTACCTGGTGGAAGCACTAAGCTCCTTGCACTTACTTAAGGAGTAGTTACATTTATACAGTCCTAAAATTACATTCAGCCCTTTAAAGGCAACCGCGAAGCTGATGTGGCCCCAGGTGAAAATGAGTTTGACACCTCTGTGCTAATGTATCAAAAATGAGGGTATAGGGGAGTTTGAGATTATTCTCTGGCCAGCTTCACTGCTTTGCTTATATCTTGGGTCTGTCTGGCTTTAATTGCGTTTTCCTTATTTGTTCTCCTAACTTCATCCAGCCTTGAGTTTAGCTGACAAATACAGCAATCATTGAGTCTCTGTCCTCTGTCTTCCTGACCAGGGTGATTGAGGCTATGTGTTCCATGGTCCGGGAGGAGGGATATAAACCATTTGTTCTCAAGTGTCCTTGGTTAGGGAAGATAAGGTCTTGCAATTCACTAACTGGCTGTAAATTGGTCAAAGTGTTTTTTCTTGTTTAATTAACTTGTCTCAGTTTCCCCATTCCACTTCCCCAGGAGTTTTCCTAGCTTCTCACTGTCTTGCCTCAATATCATGTTGTGGGTTTTGATCTGGCTTTTGGTCCCTCTTCCCAGCCAGGTTTCCCTGCTTCACTTCCATGTGAAATGATGTAGAGGCCTTTGGGGGTCCGATTTCGAGAGCTTGCCAGAGTGCTGAAACCATCAAAATTTTTGGCTAAATATTTGCTTTTTTCAGGAAGGACATCTGAGGATCATAGAAGTTAAATGATATTCCCAAAATCAAACAACTATAATACTGAAACTTGAACCTGGCTTCCCTAAATCTTTGGCTAAAATTATAGCCTCTATATCATTTTATTTATTCGTCTTGGGGAAATCTAAAGAAATAAAATGCACATGAATATTTTACTCTTAAGACAAAACAATAATTAAAAACCATTATATATATGTTTAATTGTACTATCATTAAAGAAATATGAGTAACTTTCTTCTAAAAAAGACTAAATTTTGATCTGATACTAAAGCACAATATTATTTGGGGGGATATACTCAAATTTTTATTAATATAATAAATTATCAAAAATGTTTATTAAATATGCATAGGTAATAAAATAATATATTTATACAATAGTATAAAACTAGAAATTAATGATTCTAACACTTATGTGCTGAACAGTTGATTTTGCTACATTTATTTATGCAATAGAGTTCCAAATTAATTTTTTATTAAAAATTATATTTTATTGATTATGCTATTACAGTTGTCCTGATTTTTCCCCCTTTACCCCCTTTACCCAGCAACCCCCACTACCTTAGGCAATACCCCACCATTGTTCATGTCCATGGGTCATTCATGTAAGTTCTTTGGCTACTCCATTTCCCATGCTGCACTTTATATCCCAAGGCTATTCTATAACTACCTATTTGTACTTCTTAATTCCTTCAGCTCTTCACCCATTCCCCCACACCCCCATTCCATCTGGTACTTTCAAAATACTCTGTATTCATGATTCTGTCTTGATTCTTCTTGTTTGTTTAGGTTGTTTTTTTAGATTCAATTGTTAATAGGTACATATTTACTGCCATGTTATTGTCCATAGTTTTGGTCTTCTTTTTCTTAAATAAGTCCCTTTACCATTTCATATGATGGTGTGGTGATGATGAGCTCCTTTAGTTTTTTCTTTTCTAGCAAGCTCTTAATCTGACCTAAGATCCTAAATGATTTCTTTGCTTTGTAAAGCAATCTTGCCTGTAGGTCTCTGCTTTTCATGACTTTGAATATTTCTTGTCAATCTCATCTAGCCTGCAAAGTTTCTTTTGAGAAATCAGCTGACCGTCTTACAGGAGCTCTTCTGTAGGCAACTAACTACTTTTCTCTTGTTGCTTTTAAGATTCTCTCTTTATTTTTAGCCTTTAGCATTTTAACTATGATGTGTCTTGCAGTGGGCCTCTTTGCATTGATCGTGTTTGGGATTCTCTGTGCTTCCTGGACTTGCGTGTCTATTTCCTTCACCAAATTAGGGACATTTTCTTTCATTATTTTTTCAAATAGATTTTCAATGTCTTGTTCTTTCACTTCTCTTTCTGGCACCTCTGTGATGTGAATGTTGGACCCCTTATGTGGTGGAGCCTTGTTCAACAGAGCCCCCTCCTGCCTATCACAGATAAAATAATTCTATCAAGAAATGGTCTGCTTGGGAAGGAAAGGTGGCCAATCTCTCAAAGGAGAAGGATCTTCAGCCTGTTCCCCAATGAGCTTTTATTGGATTTAATTTGCATAGGAATATAGGGCATACACATAAAACTCATCAATCATTGTCAGGCAGTAATGATCAAACAATAGATAACATTCAAAGAACTATGAGGGCTTATTCTGAATCAGGGTCAGGTAGCCAAAGGGCCATGAACTTTAGGAAACAAACTAATTTTATGCTTCCACCCTTATTATTTAAATTGAAGACATTCTTAGCAAAATAGGTTTCATGGAATTTTATGCATTCTTTGTTAGGCCTGATCACCCTGGGGAACTGCCCTTTCCAGCACAGGGCTGCACCCATCTGTGGTATTATTTTAGGCTTAAGTCAGTTTGGGGATGCAGGCAGCCAAGAGATTAGACTTTTTACAGATAAAATGAGGACTCAGGTTATGTCAAAGCCAAGGGGCGAGAGTCCATTAACCTCTTTACCTATAGTCTCCCAAGTCCTTCCCTGAGGGCCCCTTCATGACCATGACTGATTTAGGTCATCCTTCCATTGAGGAATCTTACCCATCATTGGCTAATCAACCACCTGCCTGGGGCCAAGCAGGGCGAAGTGAAGAGGGTGGAGGCAGTGTCCACCTTCCTGGCACTGCCAGGAAGATAAAATTTTTGTCTCCTTACTGGCTTATGGTCCCAAGGTCTTTTTATTCACCCTTAGGCATGGGTTGGGGGTTACAGCTTCTGAAATGAGGCAGGGTGGTTCCCAACACTCTTAAAGTTGTCCCAGAGGCCGCTTATATCATCCCCATTTTTTGGATTCCTTTTCCTTTTTGTTGTTCTAATTGGTTGGTTTTGCTTCCTTATGTTCCAAATTATTGATTTGATTCTCAGCTTTATCTACTCTACTGTTGTTTCCCTGTAAATTGTTCTTAATTTCAATTAGTGTATCTTTCATTCCTGTCTGGAAATTTTTAATGCTGTTGAGGCCCTTGCTAAGTTTCTTGAGCATCCTTATAACCATTGTTTTGAACTCTGCATCTGATAGATTGCTTATCTCCATTTTGTTTAGTGCTTTTTCTGGAGTTTTTATCTGTTTTTTCATTTGGGCCGTGTTTCCTTGTCTCTTTGTATTGGCATTATCCCTGTGTTTGTTTCTACGTATTAGGTTGAGCTGCTACGACTCCCTGTCTTGGTAGTGTGAGCTAATGCAGTAGGTGTCCTGTAGGGTCCAGTGGCAGTCTTCCCTATCAACGTGCACCCTTTGTGTGGGCTGAATATACCCTGCTCTTGTAGTTGAGCCTTGATTACTGTTGGTAGGTCAATGGTAGGGACTTACCCAGGCCAGTCAGCTGCAAGGATTGGCTGTGACCATTTACCACCAATTTCTGCCCCCCATGGAGGATCAGCTGTGCAGGGGCAGGGTGGTGGTGCTCCAATGTGGTCTTGTAGTGGTCTACTGGATGTGCTGGCCCTGGGACACCCAGTGGGGTGCCCAGTGGGGTTCAAGCTAAGGTCAGCCCCCACCTGTGTTTTGCCTGGGGCCACCCCAATTGAGCTGTAAAATAATCTGAGATGGCTGCTACTTGTGTTGGGCTTGGAGATTCCCAGGTGAAGCCAAGCTGAGAATCTAGGGTGGTGGCTGCTAATGCCATGCTAGTGGCTCACTGATGCCAGCTATTGCTTGTTTGAGAGGATTTAGGAAGTTGTGAAGCATGAGCCAAGACCAGCCATTCATATGGAAAAGCAGTTTGGGTGGGCCCTTAAGTTGGGTAGGGAGGAGTCTCTGAGGATCTGCAAGGTGCGTCCAACAGTACTAGCCAGGCTGATGGAATATCAGATGGGGCACCAGCTTGCCAGGTCTGCCAGGGGAATGTTTAGAAAAGGGACAATGGCCTCTGCTCTCCTTGATGCCAGATGCTTCAGTTCCTCCCTCTATACCACTGGTGCCTCTCAATCTGTTAGCCTGGTGCTGGAGCTCAGAGAAAGTGAGTCTGAGTAGGTAAGTCTGTGTGTGGGTTTTTTAAGAGGAACTGTTTTGGGGATCCAGAAGTTTCTTCCACCAACTCAGTCCCTGTTGGTCTTTGCAGCCAGACGTTGTGGGGACTTATCTTCCTGGCACTGGAACCCTGGGCTTGGAGGGGCCTGGTGTGGGGCTGGGACTCCTTGCTCCTGAGATATCCCTCCTGAATTTTTATCCACCACAGGTGGGTGAGAGACCAGCCCATTCTGCATCTGTGCCCCTCCTACCAGTCTGGATGGATGTGGTTTCTTTAATTCTGGAGTTGTCAGACTTCATTCAATCCAATTTCTGATGGTTCTGAGTGATGGTTGTTTTATTTTTTAGCTGCAATTTTGATGTGGTTGTGGGAAGAGGAGAGCCATGTCTGCCCATGCTGCCAACTTGACCAGAAGTCCACAAAGTTATTTTTTAAATCATAGCTTAAAAGTGGCATTTAAATTGGTAACTTCTTTGGTCAACTAATTTTCAGGGACTTGAGAAACTAAGGTGTAAAAACATAAAAATGTAATGTGAGTTACTTAAAGTTTTTGAAAGTATTAGTTTTTAAAATAAATTGGGATTTTTACATTTAGGTTGCCTAATATTTTGAAGGAATAATTAAAAAAAGAAATGTGGAATAGGATACATTTTTAACTTACTTGGAAAACATATTTAAACTGTAGGGTTCATTTTTACTTTCAGTTACATCAACTCATGAAAACAAATCAGGTTCTGTTTTATAATAATTTTTTTTAGTATCACTTACTCATTAAGAAAGGCTGCTTAGTTAGCAGATGGTAGGGCTCACACACTATCAGTCAAACTCAGAGCTAGTGGGAGGGTTGGCAAAGATCAGTTTCTGTGAAAATGCAAAGGTTTTTTTTTTGGTATGTGTGTAGTTTGGCAAGTAATACAGAGAATAGCCTCATGTTGATGAACTTGGAAAGTCTAAATAATATAGTTAAGTAATGCAGTTGTCTTAAAATGTAAAATTTTTTTTATTTGTTTTAAAAATAGAAGTAGTGTTTTAGGGCTGTGTTTTATTTTAAACTACAGTTTTTTGTTTGTTTGTAAAAGATATATAGCATGTAGACTTGCAGAAAGTTATAAAATCACCTTCAGATTTTATAGTGTTGGTGACTCATCATCTTACTTGGAATAAAAAACCAACAAAACCCTGGATAGCTATTAAAACTCAAACCATATTGTAGGAGAAGAACCAGATGGTTCAGGCCTTTTGGATTAAATTACTTAGAATTGCTAAACAAAAGAGTATTCTCAATGACTTTTGAATCCATGTTTTGATAACCTCAGGGGTCAGTCTGACCTCAATTCAACAAAGCAGAGAATAGTTCCAGGTTTCATAAGCATGTGGAAAGTTTCCCAAACCACATTGCCCTATCAAGGAACTATACATGTGTTGGATTGATTTATGGTGTGGGTGAAAAAGCAGATGAAGCAAAATATTTAAAAGTTGGCTTAGGATCAGTTTAATTTTGGGAGAAGATTGCTGTGCCCATAGACCTTGCTTTCATCATGTCAGTAATCAGTAATGCTATCTAAATTAAGTAGTTTATAATTGATCTTACTACAAAGTTTTAATGACTTTCAAATTATACAAGATACACACTAATTGGAACCACTCTTGCAAAATGATACATCCATTTGTAGGATGAAAAACTACAGCACAGAGAGAGACAGCTATATAGATACTGAGAGAGTGTGCTCTGGAGTCTGGGTGGCTGATTCTGTCACCAGCTGTGTGACTTTGGGTTTGTTGCTTAATCTTACTGTTTCTAAATTGTATTATTTGTCGGGGGATAATAATAATACCTCTTGCACTTTCTATTATGAGGGGTAAATAAATTAATATATATGAAGTGCTTAGAACAATGCCCCACCCACAGTAATGTCTCAGTAGAAGTCACTATTATTAACATATTGAATTTAGATGACTGAATGACGGAGACACTGGGTGCCAAGTCATGAAGACTGGCTTTTAAACTTAGCTCTGCTGGCTCACTGACTTCCCACAAAGCATCTAGCCTCTCTCAATCTCAGTTTAAAGACTTTGATAATCCCTAGCAAAGATAATGTACTTGTAGTTTCTTCTATAAAATGAGAGAAGATTGGGTTAGATGGCCTCTAGGATTACTTCTGGCTTTAAACATTTCCAGATCTTGGGTAGAAGCAAACATCCCAGAAGAGGAAAATTTCAGGAGTGAATGCAGAAAATCCCAGAGGGCTTTGCTCATGTTCTTGCCCTGAAACATGAGCAAGTGAAACACATGAAAAAGTGAAACACTTTTTCATCTCACTGTTAACTTGACTAAGTTTTTCTCTTTCTTACCTCTCAGTTTAAATGTCACCCATCAAAGTGCCCAATATAAATTTAATGCCTGCTATATTGCCTTGTTCTTTTTCTTCATAGCAATTTTTCATTTTAACAACATCTTGTTTTTTGTCTACAACCCATAAATTGTATGCTTTTCGGGTTCAGGAATTACACCTGTTTTAACTACTTCTTGATTCTCAGCATCTAAGAAATTGGCACAAGCAGGCACTCAGTCAAGATTGTATTTCATTTATTTAACTACTATATTGCATGCCTATAATGTGCAAGGCTCTGTTTTAGGTATTGAGGAAATAGCAGTAGATTAGAGAAATAGCCTTGCTCTCATGGGGCTTGTATTTTAGTACAAAGAATCAGATAGTAACCAGATAAACAAATATACAAGAGCGTGTCATGTAGAATTAAATACTCTGAAGAAAATAAGTCAGGTTAAAGGATGAATGCCTTTACCAAAAGCAGCAGCAAAGAAAAGGCAAAAATTTTAAAAAGCCAAAATAAACAAGGAGTTCCTTGATCAACAAAGAAATCTTTTGTACTATTTAAATTTCTTGGCTGTCCCATGGAAAATGAGCTTTTTATTTTTCTTTTAATTCTCAGAAGTTAATATACTTAATTAAAGTATTTTGAAAATCAATAACAGAAAAGCAGGACTAGATAAAACTAAAAAGCATGTGTACAGCAAATAAATAAATAAATAAATAAACAAACAAACAAATAAAATGAAAAGACAATATACCAAATGGGAGAAAATATTTTCAAATCATATCTGATAAGAGGTGAGTATTTAAAATATACAAATAACTTATAACTCAATAGTAAAAAATCAAGAACAATGCAATTTAAAAATGGGGAAAGGATCTGAACAGAAAAATTTCCAAAGAAGATAGACAGAGAGCCAACAGACACATAAAAAGTTACTCAACTTCAAGGAAATGCAATCAAAACCACAATGAGATATCACCTCACACCTGTCAGAATGATTATTATAAAAAACACCCAAATAAGTGTTGGTGAGAATGAGGAAGAGGGAAACCCTGTGCATTGTTGGTGAGAATGTAAATTGGTGTAGCCACTATGGAAAACAGCATGGAGGCTCCTCAAAAAATTAAAAATAGAGTTATCATACAGTCCAGCAATTCCACTTCTGGATAGTCATCTGAATGAAATGAAAACACTAAATCAGAAAGATATATGCACCCCAATGTTCACTGCAGCATTATTTACAATACCCAAGATTTGGAAGACTTGGCTATTAATGGACATTCCAATGAAATGCCCATTAATGGATGAATGGATAAAAATTATGTGGTATAGACATACAGTGGAATGTTCTTCACCCATAAAAAGAAGGAAATCTCACCACTGGCAACAGTATAAACAGATCTTTAGAGCATTATGCTAAGTAAAATAAGTCAGAGAAGGACAAATACTGTATGATCTCACTCATACATGGAATCTAAACAAAGACAAAAAACCTATTCACAGGTAAACGGAAAATAGGTTGGTAGTTGCCAGAGGCTGGGGAGGGGTGAGTCGAAGAGTAGGCAAAACTGGTGAAGGGTGTCAAGAGGTATGAACTGCTAGTTATAAAAAAATAAATAAGTCATGGGGATATAATATGTGGCATGATGATGATAGTTAATAATAGTGTATTGTAATTTGGAAAGTTGCTAAGAGTAGAGCATAAGAATTCTCAACAAAAGGAAAAGAATACTTGCAACTATGTTTGGTGATGGATGTTAGCTAGACTTATTGTGGTAATCATTTTGCAATATATATGAAAATTGAATCACTCTGTTGTATACTTGAAACTAATATAATGTTAAACGTTAATTATATCTCAATTTTAAAAAAGTTGCTGGGGTGTGCTAGACAGTGCTATTAGGGAAGCCTTCTCTCTGTGGAATATTTGTTGAAGAACTGAAAGAAAAATAAAACTAGAAAAATGGGAGAAATATTTAAGGGTGGTTGAGTAGGTCAGTTTCACTAGAATGGAGAATTTATGCTGGGAATAGCAAGATATGAAATTGGAATGATGAGATGGGGCTATATTGTTGAGGCCTTCAGTGCACACGCAGGAGTCAGGCTGTTCCCTTTATCCTTCCCCTGTCTTCTCTCTCCTACCCCTACCATGTTTGGTTTGAAGGGGTTAGGTCTGCCTGGAGGCAGAAGAGGTCTTCTCTAAGAATGAACTTCTCTAAGAATGAGCACTAGAATAGCATCAGTGGGAATGTAAAGGAAAAGGCTCATGTGAGAACCAAAGTTGAATTCTGGAACCAGCAGTCTGTAGAGTGACAGGGTGAGTGAAGAGACCTATAGGACAGCATTAAGCCTGGGCAACTAGATGGGTGAGAAGCTCAGAAGTCATAAAGTCAGAAGCAAAGCCAGGTTCTTTATTTATCTTAAGTGCATGACTCACATCACTCACCACTTATTCTTGACTCATGCTTCCTGTCTTGCCACATGTTTTTCTTTCCATACCATATAATGTTCCATTGAAATGGTTGGTTGAGCCTAATTCATTTTAGCAGTTTACCATCTGTTCTAGATGGCTTGGGATCTGCATCAAAGGAATTTACCAATTAACTGAAGAGTTTGTGTTTTATGTTCAGAAGACAACTCTCCTTTTATTGCAATATTACACAAGATAAAATTGATTAGGAAAGAGCTGCTCCCTCTGCTCTTTCCTTCCCTGTGCCTCCTCTGGCCCCATCATCTTTAATTTCTTTCTTTCTGTTGATTTATTTCCTCATGTCTATAAGTGTATTCTACTCCTCCATTACTTTAAGACATTTCTCAACCCTCATAATCTCTTGAGTTCATATTCTATTTTTGCTCCTATGTGTGTTCTCAGACATCCTGATACTATCTCCTACCTGCCAACTGAGACCCTCAGGGGCTGCTTTTAAACAGTTTCTACATGTGTGTTCCAAAGGCACAAGCCAATTCATCATTTCCAAAATAGAACTCATCATTTCCTTTTTCTCACTCTTCCTTCTCTGCCCTGTTTCTAAATGAACACCATTTTCTTCAACTTGACTGACCTAGCTAAGATTTGGAAATAATCTTTGACTTTTTTCCTCTGCCCCCCACAGCATATTCTTTTCTTTTTTAACTTGTAATCTCTCTCATTTTCTCTTCTACATTTTCTCTGGAGCTCATTTCCTATCAGTGACATTGTTATCAAAATTGCTTCATTGTGTCTTTCAGCGCCTACTTTTGACCTTGACCTCCCAACTAATTTTTCATTTTCCTGCCGAGAGCTATCTTCCTAAAGTCACATTTATTCATGTCACTTTCCTGCTTAAAATCTCTCCTTTATCCCCGTTAGCTTTAACATGTCTCATAGGGTCCTTCATGTTGTAATTCCTCTCCCCTTCATTCTCTACCATTACCCCACAGGAATCCTTCAGGCTAGCCATGCAGAGTTACTCTTTATTACTGAAATGCAAGGAACTCTCTCCAAACTCTCTGTATAGGTCCCCTTATTCTCCTTTCTGTTTAGGAAGAGCTCAGATGTTAGCTTTTCCAGAAAGGCTAAGGCTACCTTTGATTTTCTGTCCTATCCCCTGGTTTTGATTAGTGCCACCCTGCATATGTTAGTTATCCCTGAAGCACTTCTTGCTTTCTCTTATAATTGTCTATTCTCTGCTTTTTCTTTGGGCTACAACTTCCTTGAGTACAAGAGCAGTATCTTACATGCTTTGAATTCATAACCCCTAGATGTTCATTAAATGTTGGATGAATGGCAAATTATGTTTTCCTTTCAGCCCTTCCACTACAATCTTGGTCTCAGTAAGATTCTAGGAATTTCTAAATCAACAAATCTAATTACCTATGGTCACCTCTCATTTTCCTTGTTCTTTCTGTAGCGTTTGACAATGTTTCTTTCTTGAAGTGTTCCTTGGGGAATTATTTCTCTGCATTCCTGATACGTTTCTTACTCTCACTCCCAAGCTCTCTGAAGGCACGTCTGGATGCTGACCTTGGCATTCTCCTTCTTCTCTATACTCTCACTAGATCTTGGCAATCACAGTCAGGCTTTCAGCCATCATTCTGTGATGTTGGTATTAATTTGCAGGTACTTATACTAAGGATTTATCATTTACGTAAAACTCAAATTGAACTGGGAATCCTGTATTGTATGTAGCGACCTGGATCCAGGTGAAACTGGAAAATGGTGTGGAGTTAGGTTCCTCCATCTTGAAACTAGGATAATAATGGACAAATAACAGGGTTGTCACGGGATTTAAAATTAAATGCCTAGCACAAAGGAAGTTCACAATAAACATAAATCTCCTTCCTACTGTCACATAACCTTCTTTCCCTTGTTATTGAAAGTGCAGTGTTAAAAATTTTGAGTGTGGAGGAATCCAAGATAGTGGCAGAGTAGGTAGAAGCACACACTTCCTCTCCGGTTCAAACTGGAATTAGAGCTAAATTATAGAACAATCAACCCCAATAACCAACTTTCCTATGCCATCTTTCCTAAGTTGAGCACTCCCCTCCATACTGTATCAGCCTGGAGAAATGCACTAGCCCCATCCACCTGACTCTGTCAGCACACCCTACTGAGCTCACACCATGTGGAGGAGTCAGCTGCCTGGGTCTGTGGTGTAGTTTCTTCAAGGGCTCTTGAGGGCACACTCAAGAGGGTATCAGAGATGAGTTGTGTGGCCCAGGAGCGGGGACCATTTTCCTTCCCCATCATGTGCTAGAGAAGTGCTGCCATCCTGCATGGGAGGTACCCCAACCTACTAAGTTTGTGCTCTGCAAAATTGTCAGGTGGCTCTGGCCAGCCTGGGCTCATGGTGCTGGATCTCTTGGAAGACTCTTGAGGAGGTTTGGGCAGACTTAGGGAGAGACTGTGTTGTGTAGATCTAGGATGGAGGCCATTTTTTACTGAAGGCCTGATCGGCACTACCATTCCTGTAAAAAGCTTTCCCTTCCAACTGCCAAATCTTGGTAGGTTAGGGCCTAATGAATTCTGCTGGCCATGAGACCAGCAGATGACTCCATGAGACCACACCTTATCACAAAGGTCTGCAGGCACCTGGTAGGTGGTAGCTGGCCATGGTGTACCCTGAGACATTTGCTGAGTTGTCTCAGACCCAGCAGTGGCACTGAGTTTGAATATGTATCAATCTAGAGAACACCATTCACCTCTACCTGGTGACTCTGAGAATTTACCTCGTGTAACTCACATACCACCAGAGGCTCATTCAGGGACTAGGCCTAACAGGGAGCTGCCTTGGGCCTTCTGCTGATTCACCCCCATGTTCAGCGCTCATGGAAACAGCCTTGATGTGTAGGTTGCCCCCTCCCATGTACTCTCAGGCCCTGCAGAGGCAGCCACAATCTGTGGGTTGTTTTTTAGCTTCAAACAGGTAGCCCAGTCCAGTCACTGATAGTGCCTGGCATTGACTTGCACTGGAGTCCCACCCAAAAGATCCCCAAACCAACATACCTGTTGGTGGGATTTAGAAAATGACCCAATTAACTCCATGAGTGGCACACTCATGGGAGATATCAGCAGACACCAGACCCTGGTGGTTTGAATTCTGCTTTGTGGCATCAGCCCCCACATAGCAGCTCATTCACTGTGGTCAGGGTCAATGCTCACAGTGAACCAGCAAAAGGGTCAACCCAACCCACATATAGGCCAACAGGAATCAAAACTCAACTCTAACAGGAGGGCTCATATAATGCATGCAAAGGCTATTCCTGGAGTACCAAGCTCAGATGATCAGGGAAACTGCACCACAGAGTCCACAGGATACCTACTATAATAGGCCACCATATCAAGACTGGAAAGCACAACAGTTCTACTTAAACACTTAAACAGAAGCAAATACAAACAGGCAGCCAAAGTAGAGAGAGAAAAAAACATGTCCCAAAAGAAAGAGAAGGAGAAATCCCTAGAAAAAAAAAACTAAATGAAATGGAGGCAAGCAATCTGCTAGAGACAGACTTCAAAAAGTAATTATAAGGATGCTCAAGGAACTTAGGGGAAAGTGGATAAACACAGTGAGAACTTAAACAAAGAGAGAGTAAACACAAAAAAGGACAGAGAAACCATAAAAAAGAACTAGTCACAATACAATATCTGAAATAAAGAATACACTAGAAGGAATCCACAGCTGGCTAGATGAAGCACAGGATAGAATCACCAATTTGAAGCAATTTGGAAGACAGCATAGCAAAAAACACCAAATCAGAAGAGCAAAAAAGAAAAAAACAATTAAAAAAATGAGGATCATTTAAGGGATCTCTGGGACAACATAAAGCATTACAGCATCTGCATCATAGGGGTACCATAAGGAGAAGAGAGAAAGCAAGGAATTGAGAACCTATTTGAAGAAATGGCTGAAACCTTGTGTAACCTGGGGAAAGAAAAAAGCACAAGTCCAGGACATGCAGAGAGTCCCAAACAAGGTGAACCCCAACCAGCTGACACCAAGACTCATCATAATTAACATGGAAAAGGTTAAAGACAAAGAGAGGATCTTAAAAGCAGCATAAGAAAAACAGCTACCCCAAGGTAGCTGATCAAAAGCAAGGACATAGAACCAAGACTACTCTACCCAGCAAGGCTACTATTTAAAACTGAGGGAGAGCACTGACCAGTGTGGCTCAGTTGGTTGAGTGTTGTCCTGCAAAGCAAAAGGTTGCTGGTTCGATTCCTGATCAGAGCACAGGTTTGGGTTGTGGGGTTGGTCCCCAAGTGGGGCACATTCAAGAGGCAATCAATTAATGCTTCTCTCTCACATCAATGTTTCTCTCCCAGTCTTTCTTCCTCCCTTCCCTTCTCACTAAAAATATATAAATAAAATTTGTTTAAAAATTGCAGAAGAAATAAAGAGCTTCCCAGACAAGTAAAAGCTAAAGGAGTTTATTATCACCAAACAAGTATTACAAGAAATGTTAAAGGGATTGTTTTAAGAAGAAAGAAAAAAAAGGAACATGATTATATGAAAAAATGCTCAACATCACTAATCAGAGAAATGCAAATTAAAATCACAATGAGACACCACCTCACACCTGTCAGAATGGCTATCATCAAAAAATCAAACAAGTGTTGGCAAGAATGTGGAGAGAAGTGAACCCTTGTGCACTGTTGGTAGGAATGCAGATGGATGCAGACTCTATGGTAACCTGAGTGGAGTTTCCTAAAGATATAAGAGTGTAGGGAGTAATAGACAGAATACTGTACTTAAAAAATAATTAAATAAATGTAAAAAAATTTTAAAAAAAGATATAAGACTGTGACTCCCTTATGATACAGCAATTCTACCTCTGGGTATATATATGAAGAAAACCAAAATACTAATTCAAAAGAATGTATGCACCCCATACTACTGTCAAGATGAGGTGTAGGAAAACACAGCTTGCCTCCTTGCACAACCACAGCAAAAATTACAACTAAACTACCAAACATCTATCACCCAGAATTGTCAGAAAATTGAGCCGTATGTAAGTCTGTCAACCAGGGAATTAAACAAGTCACATTCATCCAGATGGGTACAAGGGGCAGAGCTGCAGAGATATAGAATAGGTGGTACCACACCAACATGTGGTAGAAAAAAAACTAGGAGGGATACCTTGGGAGCAAGGAATCTCAGCCCCCATAAGACCACCCAGCCCAGGGTTCCAGTGCCAGAAAGATAAGTCTCTGTAACTTCTGGCTATAAAAACCAGTGGGACTTGAGCAGTGAAAGAAACTGTGAATACTGAGGTGTCTCCTCTTTAAGGGCCTGCAGTGGAGTTAGGATTTTAGCAGACTCACTACCTTTGGGCTCTTGCACCAGAGCAGCAGATGGAAGGACACCAGAGTATATGTGGAGAAACTAAAGTGTCTGGTACCAGGGTGAGTGCCAGGGGACAGCTTCCTTCTTGACAAAGCTCCAGAGGCCAGAAAATGGCCATGTCCTTTTTTCTGAGTCCTCCCCCCCACAAAGCCACAGAGCAGGAACACCATATTAGAGACTCCAGCAACCTGATTCACTGAGGTCGCCCCACCCTGGTGATTACCTCAGTTTCCACACCATCCAACTCACAGGTGCACTTTTCTCCAATAGGCCACACTACTAAGACAGGGAATCAAAGTGGCTCTACCTAACACATAGAAACAAACACAGGGAGGCTGCCAAAATGAGGAAACAAAGAAACATGGACCATATGAGAGAACAGATCAAAACTCCAGAAAAAAAAATAAACAACATGGTGATAAGCAATCTATCAGATGCAGAGTTCTAAACACATGTTATTAGGAGACTCAAGGGACTCATTGGGTACTACAATATCAAAGTAGAAGAAGAAAAATGGGGGAAAAGTTGCAAGAATTAAGAAGTACAAAATGGTAGGTACAGGAAAGACAGGGGAATGTTAAGAACAGAATCAGAAATGGAGTAGCCAAAGAACTTATAAAAAAGACCCAGACAGAAATGAAATTTACACTAAGTGAAATATATAAAAATTTACAGGGAGTCAACAGTGGAGTGGATGAAGTTGAGAATCAAATCAATGATTTGGAACATAAGAAAGAAAAAACATTTATTCAGAATAGCAAGAAGAAAAATGAATCTAAAAAAACAAGGATATGCTAAAGAGCCTCTGGGATATCTTCAAAGGTATCAACATTGAAATCATATGGGTGCCAAAATGAGAAGAAAAAGAGCAAGAAATTGAAAACTTATTTGAAAAAATAATGAAAGAAAACTTCCCTAATTTGGTGAATAGACGTACAAGTTCAGGAAGCACAGGTAGTCCCAAACAAGATGGACACAAAGAGGACCACACCAAGACACATCATAATTAAAATGCCAAAGGTTACAGATAAAGAGAGAATCTTAAAAGCAGCAAGAGAAAAGCAGATAGTTACCTACAAAGGAGTTCCCATAAGACTATCAGCTGATTTCTCAAAAGAAACTGCAGGCTTGAAGGGACTGGCAAGAAGTATTCAAAGTGATGAAAAGTAAGGACCTACAACCAAGATTACTCTACCCAGCAAAGCTATCATTTAGAATCAAAGAGCAGATAAAGTGCTTCCCAAGTTAAAGCCAAAGGAGTTCATCATCACCAAGCCCTTATTATATGAAATGTTAAAGGAACTTATTTAGGAAAAAGAAGATCAAAACTATGAACATTAAAATGGCAATAAATTCACAACTATCAACTATTGAATCTAAAAACCAAACTAAGCAAATGGGCAGGACAGAAACAGAATAAAATATATGGAGATCATTCGGAGGATTATTAGTTGGAAGGGAGAGGGAAAAAATGGGGGAAAAGGTGCAAGGATTAAGAAGTACAAAATGGTAAGTACAGAATAGACAGGGGAATATTAAGAACAGAGTCAGAAATGGAGTAGCCAAAGAACCCATATGCATGATCCATTGACGTGAACTAAGTGTGGGGGAGGGGAGGATTGTTGGAGGAAATGGGAGTTACCAGGTGGTGGGGAGCAAGGTGGGAAATTGGAACCATTGTAATAGCATAATCAATAAATATATTAAAATAAGAGATTTCTTTTAAAAAAGAAAGAATATGTGCACTCAAATATTAACTGAATCATTATTTACAATGGCCAAGCTATGGAGCAACCCAAGTGCCTATCAGTTGACAAATGGATTAAAAAAAAAGCAGAGGCACATATATACAATAGAATATTACCTAGCCATTAAAAGGAATGAAATATAACCCCTGATGACAGCATGGGTAGAGGTAGAGGGTATTATGCTAAATGAAATAACCCAGTCAGAGAAAGACAAATACCATGCAATTTCACTTATATGTGAAAAAAAAACTAAACAACATGGCGATAAGCAATCTATCAGATGCAGAGTTCTAAACACATGTTATTAGGAGACTCAAGGGACTCATTGGGTACTTCAGTATCAAAGGAGAAGAAGTAAAATGGGGGAAAAGTTGCAATGGGCATCAGGTGCCCAGATTTATATGTGGAATATGAAGAGCAATACAAAAAAAACACAAAATACAAACAGACTCATAGACACAGAGAATAGACTGATGGTTGCCAGTGAGGAGGAGACGAAAAAGGTAGAGGGATTAAGAAATACAAAGGGAAAGTAGTCAATGATATTGTGATAACTTTGCATGGTGCCAGTGGGTACTAGAAATAAAAAGGGGAGCATTTTGTAAAGTATGTGATTTTGTAACCACTATTCTGTACACTTGAAACTAATACAAAATAATATTGAATGTAAACTGTAATTAAAAATAAAATTGAAAACTTTTTTCAAAAATTTTTTGATTAAGTAGTTGTAACAAATAAAATATTATGTAAACCCTAAGAATGAACAGATTCTTTGAAGGAGAGATATTTCAAAAAAATTGCTGGTGCCAAGGAGTAAGTCTTGGGGAATACCCGTGATTTGAAAAAAGCAGGCAAGCTAACTAGGCACTGCAAAATTAAGTTTATGTTTCAACTTGAATGGGCCATCAGGTGCCCAGATATTTCATTAAGCATTATTTCTGGGTGTGTTTGTGGTGATGTTTCTGGGTGAGATTAACTTTTGAATCAGTAGACTGAGTAAGCAGATGGCTATCCTTGATGGACAGGCATCATCCAGTCCACTAAAAGCCCCCAAAGAACAAAGGGCTGAGTGAGAAAGAATTCTCTCTACCTGACTATCTCTGAGCTGGAACATCTAATGTTCACCTGTCTTCTGACTGGAATTAGCCTGGAATTTATACCATTGCCTTTGCTTGTTCTCAGGCCCTGAGACTCACACTGGAACAACACTATTGGCTCTCTCGGCTCTCCAGCTTGCTGATTGCAGGTCTTGGACTTCTCAGCCTTGATAATTGGGGGAGCGAACTTCTTATAGTAAAAAAACAAACAAACAAATAAATAATATATAGTAAATACCTGTAAATCTATATCTACATACCTCTTTTTGGTTCTTTTGGGGGGGGGAGGGGGACTAATACAAGGACACATGGAGAGAGAAGAGAACAAAGAATAGGTAAGCAGAGAAAAACCAGGATGGGTAATGTGGAATTTTAGAAGCTGGGAGAATGGAGACTTTTCCTTAAAAAACAAAACAAAAGCTAAAACAAAAACAAAAATGAGGTCTCAGTAAATGGTTAACATCACTGTCTTCCTAGGGATAAAATAAAGCCCTAAGGAAAAACTTCTTGACTTTAGTTACGAAAAGGGTAACACTTGTTCAATTTAATTCATAGGTGCTTGTTATTAATTTCTTTCTCTAGATGCTTAAATGTTTTCATGATGTTTTACTTTGTTTTGATCAGGAATTTCCAAACTTATTTGACTATATAATCATTTCCTTTTTTCTTCTATTGCTGTTCAAGTACAGTTGTCTCCATGTTTACCACATCATGCCCCTCATCCACCCCCATCCCCACCTCCTACTTTCAAACCTACCCTCTTTGACTTTGTCTGTGTGTCCTTTATATGTGTTCCTTGATGGCCCTTCTTCTATTATCCCTCTCCCCCCTCCTCTCTGGTTACTGTCAGATTGTTCTTTATTTCAGTGTCTCTGGTTATATTTTGTTTGCATGTTTGTTTTGTTGATTGGGTTCCACTTACAGTAAGATCATATGGTATTTCTCTTTCACTGCCTGGCTTGTTTCACTTAGCATAATGTTTTCCAGTTCCATCTATGCTGTCGCAAAGGAAAAGAGCTCCTTCTTTCTTTGTTTCTTTTTCTGCTGTGTAGTATACCATTGTGTAAATGTACCACAGTTTTTTGATCCATTCATTTACTGATGGGCACTTAGGCTGCTTCCAGCACTTGGCTATTATAGATTGTGCTGCTATGAATATTAGGGTGCATAGGTTCTTTTGACTTGGTGTTTCAGGATTCTTAGGATATAATCCCAACAGTGGTATGGCTGGGTCAAAAGGCAGTTCCATTTTTTAGTTTTTTGAGAAAATTTCATACTGTTTTCCACAGTGGCTGTAGTAGTCCACATTCCCACCAACAGTGCACTAGCATTCCCTTTTCTCCACAACCTTTCCAACACTTGTTGTTTGTTGATTTATTTATGATGGTCATTCTGACTGATGTGAAGTGGTATCTCACTGTGGTTTTAATTTACATCTCTCTGATGGCTAGTGATGCTGAGCATCTTTTCATATGTCTCTGAGCCTTCTGTATGTCCTCCTTGGAAAAGTGTCTGTTTAGGTCCTTTGCCCATTTTTTAAATTGGATTGTTTGTCTTCCTGGAGTGGAGTCATGTGAGTTCTTTATATATATTTTGGAGATCAAACCTTTGCCCAAGGTATCTTTTACAAATATGTTTTCCCATATGATTGGTTCTCTTTTCATTTTATTGCGATTTTCTTTAACCATGCTGAAGCTTTTTATTTTGATGAAGTCCCATTTGTTTATTTTTTTCTTTATGTCCCTTGCTCTAAGGGACATATCAGTGAAAATATTGCTATGTAGATATCTGATTTTCCTGACTATGTTCCTCTCTAGGACTTTTATGGCATCATGACTTATATTTAAGTCTTTTATCCATCTTGAATTTATTTTTGTGTATGGTGTAAGTTTGTGATCTAGTTTCATTTTCTTGCATGTAGCTGTCCAGATCTCCTAACACCATTATTTTAAAATATACTAAATAATACTTATGGAAATATTAGTCTATATGTTTCTAGGGTCTAATGCTTAAATGCTGGACTATACACCACAAATCAGATGCATAAGCAACTTTATATCTAAAACAATATTTGACTTTTAATGCCATTGGGAAACACTGTATAACTTTTTAAAAAAATATTATATTCTAGGTGACATGCTTTCTTTGAGAATAAATTTAAATTAGGTAGAAATAGAAGAAAATACAGAGTAAAACAGTTGGACAGCAATTATTTTTTTCTTAAGATTCTATATACATGAGAAGAAGCTCACATTAGGTGAATTTTTTTAATATCTACCATTCTATGCATCAGAAATACCACATTACAATAAAATTATTGTCTATAGAACATCTTACATTGGATAGGCAGAACAAGATAATTAATTGCTAATAGTCCATGTGTTGTATCAATATTTAAAACTTGTGGAGATTGTTTAAGTGGAACATGCAATTTAGACATGGACACAGACTGTTCAATTATTTTTACTAAGCATTTTACTCTTGGGAATTCTATTTAAATGGAATGTGGTTAAATTTTTCTCCAAGTGTTTGGAAATGAAAGTGTTGTTATATTTTTCAAATTAGATGTTATATAAAAAGGAATGATTTATTTAAACAAAGAACAGAACTTTTCACTGGTTGAGGTCTTGTTTTGATCTTAGGTGAAGGGAATGACTTCATTAAACAACTGAGGTTTACTTTTGAACATATTTTGCCTTGGCAAGTAAATGGGTGTTTGCAGGATTTTGACATGAATATTTCTTAGGAGAATTTGTCTGCAAAAGTGAAGGAAATCATCATTACTTGTCAAGTAGTTTTTTATTGGAAAATGCCTAAAAAATATGAGTATTTGGGTAAAATGTCCAAAATGGAGTTCATATGCTGAGAACTGAATTTTATACTGAAAGGTTTTTCATAAATAAATAAATTCATTCTATTCTAGGTAGGATGTGAGTCAAGCAGGAGCAATGTATCCTTCTACAGTGGAGTAAAGTTTCTGTGGAAATTGTGGAGGAAAACAAATTCTAAATGTAGAAAACTAGAGTGTGAATCCCAGCTCTGCATAACTATGTGTTATGGAATGAATGTTTGTGCCCCCACCAAAATTCATGTGTTGAAGCCATCTCATTGAAAAACCAATGAGATGGTGTGAGGCAGTAGGGTCTTCAGGGTGAAGCCCCATATGGGATTAGTGACCTCAGAAGAAGAATAGATAGATACAAAAGCTTTCTATCTGTGTCATGTGAGGACACAGTAAAAAGACAGTTCTCTGCAAGCCAGGAAGAGAACACTCACTAAGAACTAAATCTGCCAGTACATTGATATTAAATTTTTCAGCCTCCAGAACTGTGAGCAACAAATATATGATGTTTAAGAAACCTAGTCTATGGTATTTTATTGGAGGAGCCTGGGCTTATGAATACACTGTGTGATTTGTAGAGTATAATTTAATCTTTCTGATATTCAGTTTTCTGATTTGTATAGTGTAGATAGAGTTGATGTTAGCAATAATATTTGTGATGAATATACCAATGCTAAACATGACTAAACCAATACTAAACCAACATTAAACACTCCCACTGTGGACAGTCAATTGTGGAATGGCCCTGAGAGGTTTACTCTGACATTTAAAAATACTTATGTCCAAGCTGCCTAACAGTGACTTAAATTATTAATGAATATTTATTTTTTTATATTTTTATTGTTGTTCATGTACAGTTGTCTCCATTTTCCTCCACCACACCCTCCCACTCCACCCATCCCTCCCTCAAACCCTTGAACCAACCCTACTCCCTTTGGCTTTGTCCATGTGTCCTTTAATACATGTTTCTTGAAGGCCCTTCTTTTTTCCCCCATTATTGCTCTCCCTGCCCCCCTTTGGTTACTGTCAGTTTGTTCTTTATTTCAATGTCTGTAGTTATATTTTGCTTGCTTATTTGTTTTGTTGATTACATGCCACTTATAGGTGAGATCATGTGGTATCTGTCTTTCACCACTTGGCTTATTTCACTTAGTATATTGCTCTCCAGTTCCATCCATGCTGTCACAAAGGATAGAAGCTCCTTCCTTCTTTTTGCTGCATAGTATTCCATCATGTCAGTGTACCATAGTTTTCTTATCCACTCATTTAATGATGGGCACTTAGGTTGCTTCCAGCGAAAGTTTAAATACATTCAAATTCTAACAAAACTCTATTTTTAATCTCTGGGAGTTGTGAAAATTAGTTCTTTTGGTGCAAATGCAGTATTGCCAAAAGGATCTTTGGGGAATTTCCATTTCTTGTTTCTGAATTTGGCTCTATTGGTTTTGATGCAATGAGCATTTCAGAGAATGGGTGGCCCTCAGGACAGAAATAACAAGAAATAAGTATGTTACCCATTTGGCTTGCCTCAAGGGATCTTGCAGACGCCATTGATCTAGAAGGTTAAGTGTCATAAGAGCCACCATGCTGTCATGGGTGTGCTGGGGATCGGGGTGGTCTATAGCAGGATGGCAGACTATGACCTGTGGGACAAATAGGCCCCCTCCTGTTTTTGTATGGACCTTAAACTAAGAATAGTTCTTACATTTTCAAATGTAAAAAAATGTTACAAATAATAATTTTAAAATGTTAAAAATAATAATGAATAATTATTCACTGTTTTGTGAACCATTTGCTCAAAGAGTTGAGGACTTTGCCTCTTTGTACACAAAGTATAAAATATTTACTATCTGGCCATTTTCAGAAGTTTGTTGACCACTGGTCTAGAGTTAGTAATCTAGAAATAATACGGCTTAGTGAGTTTAACTCATGAAATCAGAGTTGGTGAAAGCAAGATATTAAGCAAATATCAATGTGAGTTCTGTCCTGGACCCCAGGGCATTTGCTCCCTACTTTGATAATCTATTGGGCAGTGGGAAGATGTTCATTACTTCCCTCCAAGAAAGAGAGAAGTTAATCCCTTCTCTCTTTCTTGCTAGCAAAACCTTGATGTGGTTCAGGAATCCACTTTCCATGAACTTCAAGGGCAGAGGGGTTCCCACCCTTAGCCTTACCTATTTATCTAGTTAAATAATGTGAAACTATGGTTTCCCACCAATACCCCAATTCCAATCTAATACACAAGGTTCATTTCAGTTTTTTCCTTTCCTTACCTGTAACTACCTTCTCCTAAAATGAGAAATCACGTTCCCAATTTCCTAATATTTTAAATCAGTTCTGTTCTATCCATCACCTCCCATATGTACAAATTTCCCATTGTCATGGTTCCCTTTTCTGTAAAGATGCTCACCTTAAGCAGAATGACAATGCAATCAGGAGTCTGATTTTAACTGACCATGGGTCACAATAGTAATTACAAACTTTTAGTTATGAAAGAGGCCTTGAGAAATTATCTCATCAAAGAGCACCATTCTGCTGATGAAACAAACTCAGAGGAGTTTGGTAGCTATTTTGGGTTGAATAGTATCTTCCCCAAATTCATGTCCAACCAGGACTGCAGAATGTGACCTCATTTGGAAAAAGAATTTTTGCAGCTGCAATTAGCTAAAATGGGGTCACCCTGGATTAGGGTGGGTCCTAAATCCAATAACTGATGTTTTTATAAGAGAGGGATATTCAGGCACACACAGGAGGAATGAAGGCCACATGATAACAGAGACAGAGATTGGAATGAAGTAGCTACAAGCAAAGGAATGCTGGCAACCACCAAAAGCTAGGAAGAGACCAGGATACTGTCCTAGAGCCTTTAGAAGGAGGATGGCGCAGCCAACACTGTGATCTCACACTTCAAGACTTAAGAACTGTGAGAGAACCTATTCTGTTGTTTTAAGCCAGCCATTTTGTGGTAATTTGTTACAGCAGCTTTAGGAAACTAAGCTAGTAACATTCTAAGGAGTAGTGGTGATTCTGGAATAAAGGCCCAGGAAAAAAGCCTCAGTCCACCCAGAACAGCTGTGCTTTTAGTTTTCCTCCTGTCTACTTCCTCTGTGTTGGAGATACTTAGAGATACTCTCATAATCATTCACATTAGTCTTAATTAGTTCTATTAGTTTGAAGCCCTTAGGGCTGCTTCCTGCCTCCCTCTTTCTCTAAATTGTTCTTAGGCAACTCTTATACAAGTCATTTTTTCTTGTATCTCTTACACCCTCATAAATTTGACCCTGTGCTTCTACTGTGGTTCTGTGCTGGAACTTTTCTTCTAGGTGGCTCTTATACCTCTCTGGGGGTAGGTTTTGTCATAGCACTTCCTCTCTCTTAAAAATACTAGACAAAGACTGTGCAAGTACAGTTTTCAGACCATCTGACTTACTCTCAAACCTTTCCAATATTTCTTAGCCATTTCAATGACTGACTTAATTAGTGACATATTTCCCCCTTTGTAGTACATATCAACAAAAGGTGAAGTTTTTACTTGTTTTGATAAAAATCTTTGATGCACAAAAGTTTTAAATTTTGATGAAATCTAATTAATTTGTTCATTTGTTGCTCATGCTTTTTGTGTCATATCTAAGAATCTGTTGCCAAACCCAAGGTCATGAAAACTTACCCTAAGTTTTCTTCTAAGAGTTTTATGGTTTTTAGCTTTTAAATTTAGGCTGTTGATCCATTTTGAATTAACTTTGCATGTGGTGTGAGGTAGGGGTCCAAATCCATTCTTTTGAATTAGAATACATAGTTGTTCCAGTACCCTTTGTCGAAGAGACTGTTCTTGCCTCATTGAACAGTCTTGGCATACTTGTCAAAAAACAGTTGACCATAGATGTACAGATTTATTTATGGATTCTCAATGCTGCCACATTTGTCTATTTATTTATCCCTTGAAAACATCATACTGTAGCTTTGTAGTAAGTTTTTAAGAATGGAAAGTGTGAGTCCTCTAACTTTGTTTTCCTTTTTCAAATTGTTTTTGCTATTTGAGCCACCTACTAATTCCATGTGAATTTGAGGATTGACTTCTCAATTCCTGGAAAAAAATGCATTGAAATTTTAATAGGGATTGTATTGAATCTGTAGATCATTTTGGGTGGTATTGACATCTTAATATTTTTCTTGTTAGTATAATCTATTCTTTGGAAAATTGGCATAGTACTCTTGTAAAACTCTCTGGTCTCGTGTTTGTTTGGTGTGTATTTATTTATTCATAGATATATTTCAAATTCTGATTCAATTCTCCTTTTTTAATTGTTTTTATATCTTCCAATGCATGGACATGGTATATCTGTTTATAGGTCTTCTTTAATTTCTGTCAGTAATGCTTTTTAGTTTTCAGTGTACCAATCTTTCAATATAATTAAATTTATTCTTAGTTTATTCAAAAGTGAGGTTACTAAAATAAAGTATTTAAGGCCTGCAAAGAAACATATAATGAACATGTGTAATCACCACCTATTTAAGAACTAAATCCTAATTAACACAGTTAAAGTCTCCCGATGGCAGTCTCTTCCCTCCTTCAGGTGTAATCGCTCTTTAAATTTAGTGTTTATTATTTCCTTACAGAGTGTGGTAGCTTGAATAATAGTCACTTGCCCACCCCACCCTCCACCTGGCCGCCGCCAAAGATATCCATGCCCTGATCCTCAGAACCTGCATGTTACTTTAGGTGGCAAAAAAAAAGTCTTTGTGGGCATGATTAAGTTAAAGGTGTTGAGATGGTGAGACTATTTTTAGTAATCTGGGTGGGTCTTCAATCGCATGGCTCCTTAAATGTGAAAGAGGGAGGCAGGACCCCCCAGCAGGGCCCAGATTAACCTCCAGTGTCTCTTCCAGTTTTTTTTAAGTATATTTTATTGATTATGCTATTACAGTTTTCCCAATTTTTCCCCCTTTATTGCCCCTCCACCCTGTACCCCCCAACCCTCCAGCATTCCCCCCACTTAGTTCATGTCCATGGGTTGTACATATAAGTTCTTTGAGTTCTCTCTTTTCTATGCCATTTTTGACCTCTCCCCATTTATTTTATGCCTACCAATTATGCTTTTTATTCCCTGTGACTTCTCCCCTAGTCTCCCCTCCCCATTGAAAACCCTCCATGTGATGTCCATTTCTCTGATTCTGCTCCTGTTCTAGTTGTTTGCTTAGTTTTTGTTTTCATTGTTTTTCTTTTTTTTAGATTCATTTGTTGATAGTTGTGAGTTTGTTGTCATTATACTGTTGTTGTCATTTTACTGTCACTGTTGGTTCCCTGATTATTTTGCTTTATTTCACTTTGGGTATTCTTCATTTGTTCTTTCATTTTTTGACCAAGCTCAATCAGTTCTGTGAGCATTTTGATTATCAGAGCTTTAAATTCTCCAGCAGATAGGTTGGCTATTTCCTTATCTCTTAGCTCTCTTTCTGCAGTTTTGCTCTGTTCTTTCATTTGGACCCTATTTCTGTCTTGGTGCACCTGATAAGTTGTAAGGTGGCTGGGTCTTATGTATTCACCCAGGCAGTGCAACCTTCCTTGCTGCACTGGGGGGCTGCCTGTGGGGAGGGGCCAGAGAGGGAACAATCAACTCACCTACTCTGCTCTAGCCCCACTTTCCAATGAACTCTTGTGTGAAACTGGGAGTTTCTCCCACTGTGGCAACCCCACCATAGTCCACAGTCAGCTCTGAGTCTCAGTTTCCCATTCAGCCAGCTCTGCCCGCATGGTCCGCTGCCTTGCCATGGGTTCTCTCCGTCTGCCTGTCTTACCCGTCTGGTTGGTCTGTTTGACTGTTCCTTTAATTCCTTGGTTGTCAGAGTTCCATGCACTTTGATTTTCTGGCACTTCCGGTTGTTCACTGATTTTATATTGGTTGTCATTCTCTTTTTGGTTGTGCGAGAAAGGGAAGAGTTTCTACCTATGCCTGCTTCTTGGCCAGAACCCCTCAACGAATTATCTCTCCTCCAGTTTTTATGACCTACAGATATCTCCAAAGTCTTGGAAGACATTTCTCTTTGAAAAGTAAATTTTGGGGGACTTTCTGATACCTTGGGAACTTGACCCAGGTATAGTCCACACTATAACCATTTGATCTTCTTGGGGTGACCTGAGAAATTTTATTATCCTTTTGGATCAGAGACATTAATTATGCAATGGCTACAGGTCTAATCCCCATAATATGTGGGAAGTAAAATGTTTGTAGAGGAAATAAGGACAAAGCGTATATCATAATAGATTTCCGTGTCTCCAGAAGCTAGAGCTTTTTATAGTACTGAGAAATCCAGGGGAGATTTATTTCCTCACATTAATTTATCAACTTTGATATAAGCTTTCATCATGACTGTGAATTTTTAAATTTCTCCTTGTATCTTCATGGCTATGTTATTAGATGCTTACACATTTATAATTATTATATACATGCAGTGACTTGTTCGAATTGTTTTCTTTAACTATTATGTACAAGGGCATCTACCAGTATCACTGGTGAGAGGGGAGGGGTGGCCTGCCTGGCCATGGGAGATGCTGCTTCCCAGGTAAAGGTTAAATAAACCAGAGAGGCAGCATTACATTGCCCCGGCAACTGAGCTAGCAAAACGCAGTGGGACAGCACTTCCACACTACCAGGTGAGACGCCGCAAGCTGGCGACTGTGGTTGATGAGGGAAAAACCTTCTTAGCACACCTTCCAGTTCCCAATTGAAGGACATGTGTACCTAGCGGTTAACATGGCAGCAACGGGAAGGTACCAACATGCCTGTCTAACCTTACAGGATTGTCTGGAGTGCTGACCACTTCCGGAGTGCATGGAATTTTAGGAGGGGAAATTTAAACAGAGGGTAGAGAGGGTCTGGTCCCTTTACCTCTCCCTCTCATGCCCTGTCGGAGGCCAGATTGTTCCTGGGTGGGTGGGCTCTGGAGACTGCACAGTCTGGCAGTGAACTTGGGCCCTGGGAACCGGGAGCAGTGGAGGTGGCAATGAGGTGGTCGTGTGGTGGTGCAGGCTGTCCACCACCAAACTCCAGAAAGGTGCCTGAAGCTGGACTGCTAAGTTGCCTGGATGGTCGTTCTGCAGCCACCCACGTTTCCCCCAAGGACAGTGTCGTGAAATGGAAGAAGGAACTCTGGGCACAGCCTTGAACTAATCTGGCAAAGTGTGGTGGGGTTTTTCTCTGGGTGTGCTAGAGGGAGTGCACTCCGGGACAGAAGCCTGCCATTCCTTTTTCACTAAACTTCTACCTCTAGAATTTATGGGCAACAGGCAGCAGGACCCTATCTCTGTTCTGTAACAGTGATTCTCTTCACCAAATAAACTATAAAAACCCACCTAAAATACTATACTGAACAAGAAAACACACATGAGACATAACAGCTATAATAATATTAGAGGGAAAAGCAGTAAAGCAAAAGCATTATTAAGGATAATCTTTGCCTTCTAAGCAGTGAATTTTGCTAAATTTACTGTTACTGTATATACTTGAATTTCTTTTTCTCATTTCATTTTATACTATTTATCCCCCTTTTTATATGCTTGTTTTTCTTCTTTCTTACCTTTATTTATTGAATTTTAAAATCTACCTCCTTATCCTCATGTTTTAGAAGGTATACATTCTATTTCTATTATTTCTGTGATTTCTGTTAAATATTTTTAGCATGAGCATTTACCTTACTAAAGCTTAAAGTAAGTGAATTATTCTTCTGGAATAATTACCAGAATTAAGAAAACTCTTTCTAGTTTTAGAATGTTAGTGTTTGTTCCACCTTGTTTTGTACCCCACCTTGGTTGTCATCACTAAACTTTTGTATAAGGTTAATGGCTTAATCCTTATACTTATTAGTTCCTTTGTCCATCATTACTATTTCCATCTGACTCCTTTCTTCTGATTCCAATGTCCTGAGAAGCTCTTTTGTGAGGAGTCTGTGGAGGCTAACTCTCTCAATCATTGTCTTAAAGTGTCTTTACTTAATGTTGATCCTTGAGTTATAATTTCCTTGCATGTGGTATCTGAGATTGATAAGGATTCTGCATTCTGTCTTCTGTGGTTGCTAAGTGACATTCTTTAGTAAACAAGCTATGTCTGGTTGCATTTAAGATTTTCCTTTGATTTTGCCCTTTTGCAATTCCACTAAATTCCACTATAATGCCATGGTGTCTTTTGAGCTTCCCATTTGGGATTTTTTGTACTACTTCTTTTTTTATTTCTATTTTATTTATTTACTTAGAGAGAGGGGGGAAGGCAAGAAAAAGAGAGGGAGAGAAACATTAATGTGTGGTTGCCTCTCACAAACCCCCCAGCTGGGGACCTGGCCCACAACCCAGGCATGTGCCCTGACTGGGAACCGAACCAGCAACACTTTGGTTTTCAGGCCCACGCTCAATCCATTGAACTACACCAGCCAGGGCTTTTTGTACTTCTTGAAACTGAGAATTATTGCTTTTCATCAGTCCTGGAACATTTTTACCTGTGGTGTTTTTGAATTTTGCTCTGATTTTATTTCCTTCGTTCTCTACTTCTGGACATTCTATGAAGATATATAGAATGTTGGACCTTTTCATGTTATAAAATGTGTCTCTTAACCTCCTCTGCACATTCCATCTCTTTCTCTGTCTATGCCTTATCATCTGTAATTTCTTTCAATATGTATTTCAGTTTGCTAATTCTCTTATCAGCTAGCTTTCAACTACTATATAATGTAAACATTGAGTTTTTTAACTTTAATAATTATATTTTTAATTCTCACAAATTTTATTTGGTTCCTTTATAAATCTGCCCAGTCCTTCTTCAACAACAGCTTTTCTCAAGAATTTAATTTTCTTTTTATTCCTTTATCACCTTAATTCTATTTAATTACTACCTGACAATTTTATTAATAAAGTTATTATTTTTTCTGTTGTTGAATATAGTTGCATTTTTTCCTTCATGTGTTTTATAACTTTTATTGAGTCCTTATTTTGTTGGGGCTTAATCTGTGGAAATCCTACAAGGGTTGGTTTGAGGATATGTCTCTTTAGAGAGAGTGGTATTCATTTCTGCCAAATGTCCCATAGTTCCTACCAACTTGGAAATTCTTTGCATGTTAATGTAGCAAATCCATTTATAATGGTAATAAATTCAAAGTGAATCTTCTAAATAATTAAAAATTCAAGTCCCTTAAAAATTCAGGATAGCTGGTTTGATTATAAATTCTTTGGGAAATTTTTTTAGATTGAAGACAAGATATTTATTTGTTGCCAATAAGTACGTGTTATTTTTTTAATGTCTCTCATAATCCTGGATCTATCTCCCTCTTCCTCCCTCTGCCCCCTGCCCAAACTCAGTTATGACTTCCAGCTTTGTACAAGCCTGGGGGCTTTTTCTGCCCCTGCATGGCCCATAAAACCTGAACTTATTTGTTATGGAAAGCAGCAATCATCCCTACTGCTTCCCTATCCCAGCAACTGCAGCCTGTATATGCTATTCTGAGTCTGGGTTTACAAAGATTGGGGCCCTGGATGTTTTCCTTACTTTCTTGAAAAATGTGTTATTTTTTTAAAAATACGTCTTATAGGTGAGATCACATGGTATTCATCTTTCACTGACTAGCTTGTTGGGTGAAGGAGGGCAAAGGGGGAAAAATTGGGACAATTGTAATAGAATAACAATAAAAATGATTTAACAAAAATATGTTTGTTTTAGAGAGCAAACATACTCTCTAAGTATGGGGTTTGGGGGTGGAGGAATAGAGAGAGGTTGCTAAGAAGATACAAACCTTCAGCTATAAGATGAATATGATCTGAGCATCTGGTGTAAAACATGGCAACTGTAGTTGATAGCACTGTGTAATATTGAAATTTGCTAAGAGACTAGAACTTAAATGTTATCTTTCTCATACACATACAAAGATAAATATGTGAAGTGACGAATGAGTTAATTGGGGGGGATCCTTTTGCAATATATGTGTATATCAAATCATGATGTATACTTTAAATATCTTAAAATTTTGTATGCCAACTATACCTCAATAAAGCTGAATTTTAAAAATGTAAAGAAATATTTTTAAATATTTAATACATAATGATATTTTATATCAAGAGGATTTCCAGATTTTTCTAGTTTATTTTTTTCCAAAAATAGAAGCCAAGGGGGGTTTATTGATCTTTTCCAGGGATCCTATAATTTTAGGAAAAAATCCAGTTCAGTTCAGCAAACTATTATTGAGTGCCTTCTGTATACCAGTTACTATTTAGAAATCACTAATTTTCTAGGATTCTACTTTCATTTAGAAAATAAATCTGTCTGTCTTTCTCACCATCCTCTGCAATGGGTCTATTAAAAAGATCACATTATTCCAACAGATAAGTTATGGCACTTTAGTTAAAATGCTTATCTTCAGATAAATTCCCAGCACTAAATTCCTGCTTCTAAAATATATGAATTACATTATCATTAATAGCAAAAGGTAAATGGAAGAGTTATATCAAAATTCATATTTTCAAAATTTTATCTATTTCTCTTTGTGTTTAGATTTTCTTCTACCTCAATTTAAGGGATGTGGTCATATGTGGTCAAGTTTGTCACTCCTGGATGTCAATGACACAAACAGGCTCATTGTGGAACCATGTGAGTAGTCACCACCTGGAGCTGCATCTTTACTGCATGCACTGCTTTGCAATGGGGATGTGCTGGGAGAAATGCACCGTTAGGGGACTTTGTCATTGTGTGAATATCACAGAGTGCACTCACACAAACCTAGATGGTATGGCCTACTACACACCTAGGCTACACAGTATGGTCTGTTGCTCCTTGGCTACAAGCCTGTACAGTGTGTTACTGTAAAGAACAACATGAGAGTAGTCAAGCACAACAGAAAATGATGCGGTTAAGATATGGTAAACAAGAGATGTATGAGACTGTTGTTGGCGTAACATGGTGTACTGTTTTACAGTTGTTTTTTTATAAATAGAAAGAGTACACACTAAAATAATGGTATTATAGTAAGTACCTAAACCAGTAACACAGTAATTTATTATCAAATATTATGTGCATAATTGTATGTGCTATACTTAAAACTGGCAGTACAGTGGTTTGTTTACACCACAATCATTGCAAACAAGTGAGTAATATGTTGCGCTACAATGTTACAATGGCTACAACTTAACTAGGTGACAGGAAATTTTTAGCTCCATTATAGTCTTATTTAACAATCTTCATTATTATGAGGTTCATTGTTGACTGAAAGGTCTTTATGCAATGCATGACTTAATTTTAGTTCATAAAGGAGAGTGAACTACTTCAAGGCAAACGTAATAGTGAAGACCTTTCCTGCTCCTGGCTATGTGGCCATCAAGAGTAGGTACACTTGTGCAGGCACAAGCCTGAAGGATAAGATAATAATGTAATGTTATTTTAAGAGATACATTATTACTAGTCTTTAATTTAAATGGAAGAAATAAATTGAATATTATTTTTAGAATGAAACAAAGTTCCTTTTTATCTATTAGACTTACCAGTGCCTAACGCAGGATGCTAGAGAGAAATTGAGACAATGCAAGTAAAGTTCTGAATGTAGAGCCTGTGTGTAAACAGCATGAAGTAAATATTAGCTACTACTATTAGTTCAAAAACCATAACTGACCAGCCCAAAATATAGAGAAAAGGATGAAACAGCAGCATGAAATTTGGCTAAAATATACAACATGTAAACAAGGCTTGTTTGCTACTAGGGCATTTGCATGCACACAGACATGCATACACTCAGGCATTTTCTAAAATGAATATCTAAGCTGGTACCTCGGTACTTTTCTTGTCATTGCACTATTTTTGTATTTTTCTAGAACAATGTCTGTGCTTCTCATTCCAAAAAGACACTGGGGAGAGGTCTTGGCCAACAACAGAAAATCCCTGATGACTTCTCTATTCTGTTTTATGGATGATACTTTAATCTCAACAACTATGATCATTTATGCCAACAACCAATGTTTCAGTGGAAACATTTTCTCTGTTGCCTAAAGGCCAGTTAAGAACTGACGTTCCCACTGCATTTTAATTGCTAATAATTGGAAGACTAAAGATATCATGTGCTCACACTCATTTATGAATAGATGGCCAGGGCCCTTCTGCAGAGACTCTAAAATTTACACAGAGAGACTAAGAGGAGTTGACAAGATGATGGGGTCTCTAGTTTGATAAGTCATCTCAACATTTTTATATCCCAGCAGAACACATTCCCTTACTTGGCTGTAGTGTTCTACTCTTATCTTGTCAACAATGGCAAGAAGAAAATGTGCTTCTGTTTTAGCTAACCCATAATAGCTAACACATTAAGTATTCCTGTTTTACATTTATTTTTAGTTTAAGACTGTTACTCTCAAAGTTTAGCATGTATCAGAATCATCTGAAGGGATTGTTAAAACAAATTGCTGGCTTCCACCCACTGAGATTCTGTCTCAGAAGGTCTGAGGTGGGGCTTGACAATTTGCATTTCCAACAGGTCCCTGGGTGATGCTGATGCTGCTGGTCCCAGGACCAACTATTTAAAGTAACAAATTTCTTAGTTTGTGACAGATTGGGGGTGTTGCTTTTTTTCCTTTGGACAACCTGTAAAGAAGGAAAAAAAATGAACCCAAATGGTCTGGAAGAGAAAGAATATGTACTATATTAAGATTAGGACAAATCCTGCAGAATCCTAGCAGAAAAAGCCAGAATTAAAAAGCCATTTCTACTTTGAGACTTCACTGGGTAAAGATGGAGGATATATGAGTGCATGGCAGCGAAGAAGAAAGCCAGGATAAGAAGTTAAGCACATTTCTCTTTCCACATTATGTTCAGCACATTTCTCTTTCCATGATGCTAAGTTGCCCTTCATCTTTACTTACTTTTGCCTTTATTTGTGAGTGCTCAAAAGTGGCACAACTATAACAAACACTTTAGCAGTAAGAATTGCTTTGTTCAGAAGGAAAAAATTGGATGTTCATAAACTTACCCTTTCAACTGAAAAATACTGTTAATACAATGATGTCAATATTGTTGTTTATCAACCAGCCCTGACCATTCAGAACTCACATAAACCTCTGTGCTCTTCAGATTTACATGCAATCATCAGTAAGGTTCACTCATGTCATCTTTCTTTGACTCTAGAATGACCTCCAAATTATATCTTACAAAAAGGTCTTTATAAACCACACATTGTAAATTGTCTTTCCCTCAGCCAAGGAGTCAACATATAGTCTGTGTTCATGAAACATGAGGCAGAAATATTAACCCAGATTGCATTGACATTGAAGTAAGGGGGGCATCCTTGGGGCTTACCTGGGATGATAGGGGACATCCAGGCCACTCCAAGACAATTGACTCAGTTTAGGGTGAATGTGAAATCCCATTCTCATGGCTATTGACCTGTACTAGACATTTTGAATCTGTTTGTAATTAAGGTTGGGAAGGACCATGAAAAAAACAAAAGCTCCCCAAATGAGTGATGTGATAAAGAAATTTTAGTCCTGGATGATTTTTAAATATTTTTAAAATTTATGTTCAAAAGATATTTTTATTTTTAATGTCTTTTATTTATCCCTTTTAGATTGATTTTTCCACAGTAAAAAATATGATCACAGATAAATATATTGTGTCTACTCTGCAAAGGTGGCGTCTAAATGTGCTGAGATTGAATTTTCGTGGTTGTCTTCTGCGATTGAAAACTATGAGATCTGTCAGTAAGTGAGTTAATTACAACTATTTTGCTTTTTTATATTTTAATTAAACAAATATAAAAAAAGTAAAAATAAAATGGAGACTTTAGTTACACTCTTGGGCCATAGAATACTAATTACAAGAATCTATAAAGCTTATAATATAGTCAACTCTTACTGGATTGAATACATTGGGAGTTAATTCTTTGTCCATTTGACTTGACCACTCCCTTTTGTCTAGCATTTGCCTATCTCCATATCATCAATTCATCTTCTAAAAATATGGTAGAAGAACATATTCTCATTTAAAAAATTCTAACAATATATAATCAAAGAAAAAATTTCTCTTAAAATAATTTGCTTAAAGGTATTCAACATTATGCTTTCTGCTTTTCTAAAATATATTGACATACATGTGATTAAAAATACAAATTAAAAGTGTTAACTTGAAAAAGACCATATTGTATATTTTCTTTTATATCTTAGAAATCTTTCCATGTCAATACTTATATCTATTAAATAAGATAGATATATAGATATTATATATCTATTACATAGATAGATATATAGATATTATATAATATTATATAGATATATTATATATCTATTATCTATTATATCTATTTTAAATACTTCAAATAATTTTCCATGTTATGGATGTATCATGATTATTTAACTTTCTTCCTACTGAGGGACACTGATGTTATCTCCAATTTTTTCCAAGCTGTTTTGTACTTTCATTGTGCATTTCTTTTTAATTGTCTATCTCAGGCTGCTAAAATAAAGTTTCATAGATTTGGTGGCTTATGAACAGTGGAAACTTATTTTTCACAGTTCTGGAGGATGGAGGTTTAAGATCAGGATGCCAACATGGTTGAGTTCTAGTGAAGGTCCTTTCCCATTAGCAGAATGCCATCTTATTATTATATCCTCACACGGCAGAGGGAGAGGGAGAGAACTTTCTGGGTTTTCTTGTATGAGGGCACTAACTAGGTCATGAGGGTCAACCACCCTCATGACCTAATTACTTATTGAAGGCCCTACTTCAATAAGTAATTGAAATAAAAATATTATTTACTTGTAAAAGTAAATAAGTAAAATATTTTTAAATAAGTAAAAATATTTTATGCCCTGGCTGGTGTGGCTCAGTGGATTGAGTGCTGGCCTGAGAACCAAAGAGTCACTGGTTCAATTCCCTGACATGGCACATGCCTGGGTTGCTGGCAAGGTCCCCAGTGGGGGCATAGGTGTGAAAGGCAATCACACATTGATATTTTCCTCCCTTTCTCTTTCCTTTCCCCTCTCTCTATAAATAAATAAAATCATTTAAAAAATAAAATAAAAATATTTTATTACCTATAAAAATATAATTGAAATAAAAAAATAAAAAATAAGTTTCCTAGGTAAACTATTATATCTTCTAGTACTATTAACAGTTTTATTTTTATTCATTCCTATTCTTGTATCTTTTTTTCCAGTAGCAGGAATATACAGCCATCTTGTCTTGTTCTTGACTCTTTTTTTCTTATTTTTAATGAGAGTAATATTAATATTATTAGACCTCTTAATTTCTGGTATACACTATATCTATAGGGATATACTATACTGCTGTTTCTACTTTTACAGCAGCCGTGTGCTGCATATTCCTCATTTACTCTGGTTATGTCTGCCTCAGACTTTTAGAAGTTATTAATTTCTGATCCATCAAGATCATTCCTACTTTTTTCTCCAGAGATATTACAGATTTTTTAAATTTTATTTAATTATTTTTCAAGTACAGTTTTCTGTCTATTACTCCCATTCCATCCCCCCTGCCCCATGATCCTCCCTCTCTCCCATTTCCACCCTTCTTAGTTGTTGTCCATGTATCCTTTATATATGTCCCTCTAAATCCCTCCCCTATTTCCCCTGAAATTCCCTCCCCTCTGCCCTCTGGTCACTGTCCCCCTGTTCTCTATTTCAGTGTCTTTGGTTATATTTTGCTTGCTTATTTTTTCTGTTGTTTAGCTTACAGATTTTGGAAAAAACACAGTTTTTGGAGTTTGGGCAGGAGAAGAATGCTGAAACATAGGCTTAGCCTGCCATCTTGAAAAAATTATTACTTTTTTAGTAATAAAAGTTAACAAAGTAATTGTAAACCTTAATGTGTTAGCCACCAAAACACTGCCTCTCCCTCTCTATATATACATGCACATGTGTATGTATATATATAGAAAATATACATAAAATATGCTATTAAATAAAATCTGTGTTTTCAGAAGAAAGAAACAGAAACAAGATACAATATTCAAGGTTTTGGTTTGACCTTAGATTTTTACGATAGCAATTATGGTTTAACAGTGTAATGAGTTTCTGAGGAATGGCAAGGCTTGTATCTCTGGAAATTTTAATTTAATTTATTTATTGTGATAAAATTCACATAGCATAAAATTTTAACTTTTGAAGAATACAATTTGGCAGTTTTTATATATTCACAATGCTGTACAACCATCATCACTATCTAATTCCAAAACATTTTATCACCCCTTCATCCCCCCAAAATCTCCCTATCTATTTTGACTTTCTTTTTCTTGTTTAATTGCTCAGGCTGGCAGTTCCAATATAATCTTAAGTGGTGAGAGCAGACATCTTTGTCTTGCTACTGCTCTCAAATGGAAAGTTTCTAGCCTTTCACAATTAAGTAAGATATTAGTTACAGGTTTTTCATAGATGCCCTTTTATTGGTTTGATGAAGTTTCTTCAAATTCCTAGTTCGTTAAGTGGTTTTCTTTTTTGTTATAAAAGGGTGTTACATTCTGTCAAATGCTTTTTCTGCATCCACTGACAAACTTTTTTCTTTATTCTATTAAATATAGTTTATTATATTGATTGATTTTTTATGTTGACCTGGCCTTGCTTTCTTGGGATCAATCTCATTTGTTCATGGAATATAATTCTTTTAATATGCTGCTGTATTCTGTTTCTTAATATTTTGTTGAGGATTTTGCATCTATATTTAAAAGAAATATTGGTTTGTAGTTTTCTTCTTGTTTGGTGATGTGTTTAGCATTGTTATCAGGGTAATACTAGCTTTATAGAATGAATTAGGAAGTATTTGGAAACAATCAATGTTAATTATTATTTAAATGCTTGACAGCATTTGCCAGTGAAACCAAATAGTTCTAGGCTTTTCTGTGTTGAAGATTTTTAACTGCTGATTTAATATCTTTATTTGTTATATACCTATTCAGATTTTTTGTTTTTTCTTGAATAAGTTTGGTGCTTTATGTGTTCTTAGGAATTTGTTAACTCCATGTCAGTAATCTAATTTCAATAATCAATTGTTAGGGTAGAATTTTTCATAGTATTCTTTTATAATCTTTTTTTTTATTTCTGTGAAGCAAATGGTAAGGTATGCACTTTCATTTTTTATTTTAGAAAATGAGTCTCCCCTCTTATTTTTCTTGGATAGTGTGGCTAAAGTTGGTTATTTTTTTCAGTTGGTTATTCATTTCAGACAATAAACTTTTTTTACTGTAGTAAAATATACATAACATAAAAAATATGACTTAACCATTTTAAGCACATAATTCCATAGTATCAAGTACATTCACATTGTTGTGCAACTGTCATAACCATCCATCTCCAGAACTTTTTCATCTTGCAATGTTAAAACTAAACACTAATTTTGTATATCCCATTTCTGTAGCCCTTGGCAACTCTGTTTTACTTTCTATCTCTTTGAATTTGACTACTCTGGGCACTTCATATAAGTGGAATCATACAAATTTGCCTGTTTTGACTGGCTTATTTCAATTAACATAGTGTCTCTAAGGTTCGCCCCAGTTGTAGCACTTGTCAGAATTTCTTTGCTTTTAGAAATGGATAAAATCTTAAAAATATTCAACATTCCAGGATTGAATTAAGAAGAAATATAAAATATGAACAGACTGATAACTACTAACAGAATCAAATCAGTAATCAAAAGTTTCCCAACAAAGTCCTTGGCCAGGTGACTTAACACTCAATGAAAAATTAATATCTCCTTCTCAAACTCTTCCTAAAAATGAAGATGAGGGAAGTTCCCCAAATTTATTTTATGAGGCCCACACTACCCTGATACCAAAGCCAGAAAAAGACACTACGAAAAAAATTATGGTTGATATTCTTGATTAGTATAGATGCAAAAATACCTCAACAAAATATTAGCAAACTGAATTCAGCAATACATTAAAAAGATCACACATCATGATCAAATGGAAATTATTCCTGTGATGCAAAGTTGGTTAAAAATCCACAATCAATTAACATGATATACCACATAAACAAAATGAAGGATAAAAATGACACGATCGTAACAATAGCTGAAAAAAAGCATTTGACAAAAATCCAACATCATTTTATGATAAAAACTTACAGAAAAGGGGCTGAAAAGGGAGATATCTCACCATAATAAAGGCTACCTATGACAAACCCGCAGCTAACATATACTCTTTTGATTACTATTGTCTTGTTGTACAGTTTGATATCAGGTAGTATAATACTTCCAAATTATTCTTTTTCATAATTGCTTTGGCTATGATTGTTTTTGTGGCTCCATATAAATTTTAGGATTAATAGTTCTAGTTCTGTGAAAATTGCCTTTGATATTTTGGCAGTAGTTGTATTGAATATTAAAAGCTGAAATCTTTTCCCTTAAGATCAGGAGCAAGGCAAGGTTATCACCTTTCACCATTTTTATTCAACATGGTGTTGGAAGTTCTAGCCATACCAATCAGATAAGAAAAAATAGAAGATATCCAAACTGGAAAGGAAGAAGTATAACTCATTATTTGTAGATAATAATTATTCATGATACTATATAGAGTGAATCCTAAAGAATCTAAAACAAAACAAAACAAACTTCTGTTAAAACTAATAAATTCAGCCATAGCTTGTGTGGTTCAGTGGATTGAGTGCCAGACTGAGAAGCAAAGGGTCACTGGTTCGATTCCTAGTTAGGGTACATGCCTAGGTTGCAGTCCAGGTCCGTAGTAAAAGGTGTGCGAGGGGCAACCACACATTGATGTTTTTCCCCCTCTCTTTCTCCTTCCCTCTCCCTCTCTCTAAAAATAAATATATAAAATCTTTTTAAAAACGAATAAATACATTCAGCAAAGTTAGAGGGATACAAGATTAATATTCAGAAATCAGTTGCATTTTGTATACCAATAATAAATCAGAAAGAGAAATTTAAAAAACTATTTCATTTATAATTGCATAAAAAATGAAATACCTAGGAATAAATGTCTAAACAAGGAGGTTAATGGTCTGTACTTGGGAAACTATAAGACATGGAAGAAGATACAGATAAATGGAATCGTTTATTGTGCTGATAGATAGAAATAATTAACGTCATTAAAATGTTCATACTACCCAAATCAGTCTACAGATTCATTACAATTCCTGCCAAAGTACTGATGGCAATTTTCATAGAACTAGAAGGAGTAATCCTAAAATTTATATGAAGCCACAAAAGTGCCTAAATAGCCAAAACAGTCATGAGAAGGAAGAACAAACTGAAGGTGTTACGCTATCTGACATCAAACTGCACTACAAGCAGCATGGTACTGGTGTAAAAACAGACACGGAGATTCATAGTACAGAATGGAGCCCACAAATAAACCCATTAGTCCACAGCAAATGAGCCAGTATACACAATGAGGTAAAAAAACAGTCTCTTCAATGAATGGCGCTGGGAAAACAGGATAGTTAATCATTAATCTACACCACAGGAGGCAAGAATATACAATGAGGTAAAGATAGTTTCATCAATTAATGGTGCTGGGAAAACTGGACAGATACATGTATATACACATGAAAAAGAAACTAGGCCATTTTTGTAAACCGTATAGATATAAACTCAAAATGGAGTAAAAACGTAAATTTAAGACTCAAAACTGTAACACTTCCAGAAGAAAGCATAGGAATTAAACTCTTTCACATCATTTTTACCAATTTTTTTTGGATATGTCTCATTGTGCATGGGAAAGAAAGGAAAAAATAAACAAATGGAACTACATCAAACTAAAAAGCTTTTGCACAGTGGAAAGAATCAACAAAATTAAAATACAACCTACTGAATGGGGGAAGATGTTCACCAATGCTATATCTGATAAAGGGTTAATGTCCAAAATATGAAAGGAGCTTATACAACTTAACACACATTCACAAAACCAAACAAGCTAATTTTAAAAATTGGGTAGAGAACCTGAATAGGCATTTCTCCAAAGAGAATATACAGATGGCCAATAGACATATGAAAAGATACTCAGCATTGCTAATCATCAAATAAATGTAAGTTAAAATTGCAATGAGCTATTACCTCACACCTGTCAGAATGGCTGTTAAAAAGAAACCAATGAACAATTGTTGTGAAGATGCAGAGAGAAAAAGAACACTTGCACACTGTTGGCAGGACTGTAAACTGGTGCAGTCACTAAGGAAAACAGTATGGAGAATCATCAAAAAATTTAAAATAGAACTACCACATGATCCAAAAGTTCCACTTTTGGATATTTACCCAAAGAAATCCAGAACACTAATTTGAAAACCTACATTCACCCCCATGTTCATTGCAGTGTTATTTACAATAGCCAAGATATGAAAGTGACCTACGCATTCATTAATAGATGAATGGACAAAAAAGTGGTACACATATAAATGGAATGTTGTGCAGCCATTAAAAAGAATAAAGCATTGTCATTTATGACAACACGGATGAACCTAGTGGGTATTATGCCAAGTGGAGTCAGACAGAGAAAGACAAATACCATATAATTTTACCTATATATGAATTCTAAAAAACAAAATAAGCCAACAAACCAAACAAAAAATCTCATAGATACAGAGAACAAATTGCTTGTCATAGGATAGGTGGGGTTGGGGAGATAGATGAAAAAGGTGAAAGGGATTAAGATGCATAAATCGGCAGTTATAAAAATTAGGCACAAAGATGTAATGTACAACATAGAGAATACAACCAATAATATTGTAATAACTCTGCATGGTGTTAGGTGGGACTGGATTTATCAGGGTGATCACTTCTTAAGGTAAAGGTAAATAAATGTCTAACCACTATGCTGTACACCTGAAACTAATGTAATATGGTATGTCAATTCTAACTGAAAATTAAATTAATTTTTTAAAATGAGGATTTTTCTTAGGCTGAAAAAAAAGAGCAAATGAACAAAAAAGTAAAAAAATATTTATTTTTTCCTGTCTTATTAAAAGTGAATAGTACTCTACTAGATTTATGTACCACAGTTTATCTACTCATCCATATGTGGCCACTTAGATGTTTCCAGTTTTTGACTATTATGAATAATTGCTGCTATGAACATAGATGTTTAAACAACAACTTTTATTTCATTGATTCTATTGTTTTTCTATCTTCTAGTTAAGCTTCACTGTAATCATTATTACCTGCTTGCTTTGGGGTTTGCCTTCTCTTCTGTTTTTAGTTCCTTAAGGTATGGAAGATTAAGTTATTGATTTGTGTTTAGGCATTCGCAGCTATAAAGTTCCCTAGATTTTTTTTACCTGCTTCCACATAAAGACCTTTCTTAATGCCTAAGCATAAAGTCCACTGGGAAGTTTGGGATAGAGAGGAAATGGGCAACATGAAGTTGTAGTTTGTGTAGAGAATATATAGATGGTCAAATAATGAAAATGCATAAGTCAAATTATGTACTATATAGAGGGCATGTTGACTATTTGTTCCTTATATTAGATAATGATATATTTTAATAATGTCATATATTTGTATTTGTATCTGAGATGCAAGATAGCCTAAAATATTGTTTTGCTTTAATTTTTTGATACTATATTATTATTTTAAAATATTTTATTTAATATTTACCTAGGAGTTTAATTCTTAGTATAAATGTCTCTATTATAGAAACAATTAAGCAGGCCAGCCTGAGTAGATCTTGATTTATCAAGTAAATCTGATAACTATTTCATCTTTGTAATACTTTTTATTTGTCAGATTGTTTAATAAAATCAGTTTCAATTCTACCAACTTTGAGTGTATCAAAGATAAAAAAAAGTCAGTCTCAGAATTGTTTCAACTTGTTAATATCCTCAGTCTCCAGGTAAGGGCAGATTATCTATTGGGTGTGTTTTCTTGTAAAAAGTTTGACACTCTGATTGTTAGACTGAAGATAAATATTGGCTGATCTTTTGGGCTGTTTGGCTGAATGGCCACAAGAATTGTAATTTTTATGTTTACCAAAATTTAGAAGAAAAATACCTGTATGTTACTTATTGTATTTTTAATTTTTAATTTTTTTATTTTCCAGTGACATACAATATTAGTTTCAAGTGTACAACCCAATGATGAGATATTTATATAACATACACAATGATCACCCTGGTAAACCTAGTACACAGCTGGCATCATACATAGTTATTACAAAATTATTAACTATATTCCTTATGCTGTACTTTACATGCTCATGAGTATTTGGTAACTATCAATTTATTTTCCTCAATCCCTTTATCTTTTTTACCCAGTCCCTCAACCCCCACCTCCTCTCTGGCAACCACCAGTCTATTCTCTGTATTTATGAATCTGTTTCTGTTCTGCTTTGTTTATTCTGTTTTGGGGCCCCACATATAAATGAAATCATATGGCATTTGTCTTTATTCTTCTGATTTATTTAACCCAGCACAATAACTTCTAGGGCCATTCATGTTGTCACAAATGGCAAGATTTCATTTTTTTTAAGGCTGAGTCTTATCTATCGGTTTGTGTGTCTGTTTTTCTGCCAGTACCATGCTGTTTTGATTATTATTGCTCTGTAGTATAATTTGAAGTCAGGTAAAGTGATATCACTAACTTCATTCTTTTTTTTTTTCAGGATTGTTTTAGCAATTTGGCGTCTCCTATGGTTCCATAAAAACCTGACGGTTTTTGTTCTATTTCTTTAAAAATGACATTAGGGTTTTCATAAGGATTGCATTAAATTTGTGTATTGCCTTGGATAATATGGCCATTTTAACTATGCTGATTCTTCCAATCCATAAATATGGAATACTTTTCTAAATGTCTTTTTCAATCTCTGTCAATATGCTTTGTATTTTTCAGTATATAGGTCCTTCACATCCTTTGTTAAGTTTATTACTAGATATTTTACTCTCTTTGTTGTAATTGCAAAAAGGATTGTTATCTTCTTTTGATTTCTTTTTCTGAAGTTTCATTGTTAGTGTATGAGAATGCAGTGAATTTTAGTACATTGATTTTGTATCCTGCAGCCTTACTGTATTTGTTTATTGTTTCTAATAGGTTTTTTTTTTGGTGAAGACTTCAGGGTTTTCTGCATGCAGAATTGTGTCTTCTGCAAAAGTAACACTTTTACTTCTTCCTTCCCAATTTGGATGCCTTTTATTTCTTTCTTTTGCCTGATTGCTCTAAGTGGAACTTCCAGAACTATATCGAATAAGAGTGATGAGAGTGGACATCTTTATCTTGTTCCTGATTTTAGAGGAAAAGCTTTTAGTTTTTCACCATTGAATATGATATTAGCTGAGTTTGTAGTGTATGAGCTTAATTAGTTTGAGGCACTTTACTTCTGTACCCAATTTATTAGATATTTTAATCACAAATAGCTATATGTTATCAAATGCTTTTTCTGTATATATTGATAAGACTATATGATTCTTTTATCCTTTTTTTGTTAATATGGTGTGTTACATAGATGAAATTGTGTTTGTTGAACCATTCTTGTGCCCCTGGAGTGAATCTTTATTTGTCTTTCATATCTAAAGGATAACTTTGCTGGATATATTCTTTTTGGCTGATAATTTCCCTCAGTAGTTTGGATATTTGGTTCTACTCTCTTCTAGCTTGTAGAGTTTCTGCTAAGAAGTCTGACAATATTAGTTTCAAGTGTACAACCCAATGATGAGACATTTATATAACATACACAATGATCACCCTGGTAAACCTAGTACACACCTGGCATCATACATAGTTATTACAAAATTATTAACTATATTCTTTATGCTGTACTTTACATGCTCATGACTAAATGGTATCTATCAATTTATTTTCCTCAATTTATTTTGGAAATAAATAAATTTATCAATTTCCTTTATATGCTATTTTTTTCTGACTTCCTAGAAAATTCTCTCTTTGTCATTAATATTTGATAGTTTTAATACAATGTGCATTGAAGAAGGCCTTTTTGGACTGAGGTAATTAGGTATTTTGTTTGCTTCTTGGATTCTAGGATCTAGCTCTTTCTATAGGTTTGGGAATTCTTGTCAACTATCTGAATAGACTCTGTTACCTTCTTTCTCTCTTCTTCTTTTGGTATGCCTGTTATTCTTATATTGCTCTTTATGATAGAGTCAGATAGTTCTTGTAGATTTCTTTCATTTTTAGAAAAAGAGTTTAATTATTTATTTTCAGAGAGAGGTGAAGGAGGGAGAAAGAGAGGGAGAGAGTCATTTCTTTTTTAATGCTAAGGTCTCTCTCTTATTTTCTCCTCATCATTTCTAGACTTCCATCTTTGATATCACTAATCCTTCCCTCCATTTGGCCCACTCTATTTCCTGTGCTCATAGTTCATTCTTGATCTTTTATTGAGTTCTTTATCTCCAGAATTTGTTTGGTTCTTTTTTAAAGTTTCAATTTCTCTGGTAAAGTACTTGTGATTTTTATTATATAAGAGTCAGAGAGTTCAAGATTGCAGTTCTGAAAAAACAGTGAAATACAAGAAAATACAGAGATGCTGTTTAATGAGCTAAGAAAACAAATCAATAAACAAAATGAGTACCTCCCCTTTTTAGAAGTAAGAGATGAAACTTCTATGTAAATAATACCTTCCCTTGTCAAAATAATTCTTATCTTCCTCCTTCCTCTTGATTATCTAGGCTACAGAAAGTGATACATGTGTGAGAGTGCCCCCTTCATGGCTTTTCAACTCCACTTTATGTGAAGTTTCCTTTGTTCATTTTCACAAGTATATGCTAAAACACTTTAGCAAATATTTGGCAAGGGTACAAAGAGTGATTTTTAAGTTCAGCAGTTTTGTTGTTGGGCCTGAGTAAACAGATGTATTGGAGATATGAAGCCCCACTTGACTTTTGTCAGTTTTTTTCCACCTACTCAAAAATTGGCTGGATGAGAACAGTTCCAAAGAAGGCTTGACTTGTGAATAACCCTAGTTACATTTTTGTGTTTTTAGAATTCGTAGGATACAATATTCAAGTTTTTGACATCATATTTATTAACTAATTTTCCAGTTTGCCCACCACTCTATGAGTTATTATCAATTTTTCTTTGATAGTGACTTGTTGGTCACATATTACATCCCCCTCCACTCACCAACATCTTGCTTCCTGCAGAAAGGAGTCTTAATGACTTGCAAAATTTAAGCAAGTAGAGACCCATCATTGAATTGCTTTTACTTGCCAGAGGAGGAGACTTTTTCAGATTTCTCAGAGCAGGCATTAATTGATCCAGTGCATAAGCTCCAGAGGAGGGAATAGTTAGTAAATTTAAAAAAATCTGAACTGTTTAATATTAATGTCTCTCCAAAATCAAAACCGGGCATTAGGTCAGAACTGACTCAAGTTTAGGACTTAGGAAAACTCAGCTTGCAGTAAATTTTATTTACTTTGGGAAAATTGGAGAATCTTAGAACTAGCGGGAAAGTTAAATTAAAAACTTGAGTATTTATCCCCAAACACACATATTTAAGTATGAAGATTTCATTATTATTATTTTTTGACCACTATAAGATAACTTACATATTAATCTCCTGAACTTCATCATCTATTAAACATAGGCAAGGTCCCAAAGCAAGTTATTAAACTATCAAATAAGAAATTGGTAGAAAAGTGTAACTGGAAAAGACACCAGCATTCGGGCTGCCTGTCACTACCAAATCCAATAAGCAATGGAAGCAATTGAATCTTTTATGGGCACTTTATTCATGTGGCCAGTGATCTGAGAAGATGGCAGGTTCACATCCTAACAAACCACCTTCCCTTCTCTTTCCTGGCCAGATCTTTTGTAAGGGGGGTGGGGGAGGATAAACAAGGTGCGGTGAGGGCTTTGAGATTCAGAAGCCACAACATTCCTGTCCTCGGCAGTTAGCTGTTCCCAAGTGGGATGGTCATCTGCTCCCCTGGAACACAAAAGGCCTGGATGCCTCCAACTTGTCCCCAGGTGGTAATCTCTAGCCAGTGCCCCAGGAAGTCAGCTATTTTCTCAGGAGCCAAGATAGGCCTTATCTGTAGTTTCTGAAACAAAAACTCTAAGATACTGATTACTTGCTAGACTTATAACTTTTTACCTCAAGCTATAATTTTCCAAGTCTTGAGTCCCCTATCAAAAGGAAGTACTTAATTGTTCATTCCATTATTGATCAACTATGCTTCCCTGAAAAAGTAAAAACTCTGTACAAAGAGGGAGAAAATCTTAAGCTTTCAACAATGTACTACAAGTTAATCCCTAGGAGATATTAGCAACTTCAATTGACTTGCTCTTTGATGGTCTGGACAAATTTATATTACTATGTTTTCCAGAGCTTTATTGTTAGTGGATCCCAGGGCATAATACTGAATATAAAAATCAAGTAATAAAATCCCCAACTAGCCTTTGAAATTAAACTAGACAGTAACTTAGGCCCTTTATCTGTCTCAGATTTAATCTCTTCATTTGTTTTAAGATTCCTCACGTTTCCACTGCATGCCTTTATTTCCTTCAGAAGTCCTCTTCAGGCATTTTCCTCTATCACATCTTAGCTTTTTAAGGTCTTGTATTCTTAATAGAATTGCACTTACATTCTTAAGTGCATTTACTACATCACTCTGGTAACAGTGTTACAGAACAGACACACCAGGGCCCGGACTCCGGAGGATGGTATACTAATACTGTCTGGACCACCTACTGGGCTCAATTGTCTGCTGCCAATTGGAAAGACATTCCCTCAATGCCAGAGATTTGTGAAAAGGAAAGGAAAGGTTTATTTAAAGCTATACAGACTTAAAGTAGTGACCCAATGTCTCTATTAAAATATCAAAGTCCTTTTGGATGCCCATAGATGCCCACAGTGCTTCCTTCTCCTCCTGCCCTAATTCAGGGTACTGTAATTCAGGAAAAGAGCACACATCCATGTTTCAGGCCACTGGCACCGTCAGCTGTGTTGCCATCCAGGCAGGATCTCCAATTAATCCAAAGCCATGTGGCACCCTCTCATGGTCTACTGGCAAAGAGTTCTTTCACCCTTCTTCCAGGCAAAGTCTCTCCTGCTTCCTAGGCCATGCGGCCAAAGGGAGCATCCCAAAGCTGCATGGGCCTCTTCTACCAGAGCTACAGGGGTCTGCACTCTGGACAAAAACTGCATGTGGAGGGGAAGGGTTGCCACTCTGCCAAAGCCAAGTGGTGATTCTCTGCTAAAGCCAGATGGTGGATTCCCCTACTAGAGCCACAGGGGTTCCCACCCTGCCGGAAGCCTCATGGCTTTCTCTCCTCAATGGCTGCCGAGTCTGGGTTTAAATACCCTGCACCAATCTTCCTCTGCAGCCCCATTTCCGACTCCTCCCACAATCAGCTACACTTGCCAGCATTCCCATATCCTTCCAGTTTTACTGGGCTGCCATTCTGAGTCTGGGCAAGTGTGGCTCCATGGCATGGAGCCAATCATCTCCAAGTTCTCACACAGGCGCTGTAACTTGGGGGATCTGCCCCCAGTTACATCTTGGGAGGAAGTCACTTCCATCCCCCTGGCTCAGAGCATGGCCACAGCTATTTAACACATCTATGAAACCAGTTAAAGGTTATAGATATGTTAAATGACCATGCCAGAGGTTAGCTGCAAAGCTGTTGCTGTACAAAACAGCTCTGAATGGCCCTGCTCCATTTGTCTCTTCCCCAACTCACACCTGTGAGGGGAAGGGGTGAGGACATCTTAATATTTCCTGGACATCTTGAGTTCTGCACCTCATTCCAAATCCCTTTTTGGGGTCCCCCTCTTGGCTGCACCCTGTTACATTAGAACTGGAAGTTTGTACATTTTGCCCACCTTCACCCATTTCTCCTACCTCCCAGCTCTGGCCACCTCCAACCAGTCTTCTGTATTTATGAGCCTGGCTTTTGTGGTTGATTTTTTTTTTTAGATTCCGCATAAAAATGAAATGTAAGGTATTTTTTCTCTGTCTGACTTATTGCACTTAGCATAATACTCTCAAGTTCCATTCTAGTTGTTTCAAATAGCAAGATTTCCTTCTTTTTTATGGCCAAGTAATATTTTATTGTGTGTGTATACTTGTATATATATCACATACTTTTTATCCACTCATCAATTGATGGACACTTAAATTGTTTCCATATCATGGTTATTGTAAATAATGAGACAATGAACATGGGGCTGAATATATCTTGTCAAGTTAGTGCTTTTGTTTCTTTGGATGTATACACAGAAATAGATTCCTAGACCATATAGTAGTTCTGTTTTTAATTTTTCAAGGAACCCCCATACTGTTTTCCATAGTGGATGCACCAATTTACATTCCCACCAACAGTGCACGATGTTCTCTTTTATTCACATCCTTAACAACACTTGCTATTTCTTTAAATAAAAACTAATAACCAATCTATCAGGTGGGAGGTTATACCTCATTTTGATTTGAATCTTCTTGATGATTAGCGATACTTAACATCTCTTCATGTATATGTTAGCCATCTGTATGTTTTCTTTGGAAAATATATTCAGATCTTTTGCTCCCGTTTTAATTGTTCTGCTATTGAATTGTATGAGTTCTTTATATATTTTGCATTTTAGCCCCTTATCAGAGATAATGATTTTCAAAAGATTTTCTCCATTCAATAGGTTGCCTTGTCATTTTGTTAATGGTTTCCTTTGCTGTGCAGAAATTTTTACTTGATATAGTCCCACTTGTTTATTTTTGCTTTTGTTTCTTTTTACTTTTGGTGGCCAATTTAAAAAATGATCATCCAGTCCTGTGTCAAGAAGCTTACTACCTATGTTTTCTTCCAATAGTTTTATGATTTCAGGTCTTACATTCAAGTCTTTAATCCATATCTGAAGTAATTATTGTGTATGGTATAAGACAGTGGTCCAGTGTAATTCTTTTGCATGTGGCTGTCTAGGTTTCCCAACACCATTTATTGGAGAGACTCTCCTTTTCCCCACTGACTATTCTTGGCTTCTTTGTCATAAAGTAATTGACCATGTGTGCATGGTTTATTTCTGGTCTCTCTATTATGTTTCATTAATCTCTGTTTGTTTTTATGCCAATATCATGTGGTTTTGATTACTACAGCTTTGTAATATATTTTTAATTAGGGAGCTTGATATTTCCAGCTTTGTTCTTTCTCAAGATTGCTTTGGCTTTCAGAGTCCCTTGTGGTTCTATACAAATTTTCATATTGTTTGTTTTACTTCTGTGAAAAATGCCATTGGAATTTAAACAAGGACTGCATTGAACCTATATATTTCTTTGGGTAGTATGGACATTTTAACAATATTGATTCTTACAATCCATGAGCATATAATATCTTTTCATTTATTTTTGTCTTCTTCAAGTTGTTTCATCAAGGTTTGTTGTCTTTATGTACAAGTGTTCACTTTGTTGGTAATATTTATTCCTAGATATTTTAGTATTTTTGATACAATTGTAAATAAGAGCAGTTTCTTAATTTATTTTTTTGGTAATTTGCTATTAGTGTGTAGAAATGTGATAGACTTTTGCATATTGATTTTGTATTCTGCAACTTGACTGAATTCATTTATTAGTTCCAACAGTTTTCTGGTTGAATCTTTAGGGGTTTCTATATGTAATATCTTCTCATCTACAAACAATAACAGTTTTACTATTTCTTTTCCAATTTGTATGCCTTTTATTTCTTCTACTTGCTTAATTGCTCTGACTAGGACTTTCAATACTATGGTTGAATAAAAGGGTGAAAGTGGACATCTGTGTCATGTTCTTGGTCTTTGAGAAAAAGCTTTCAGCTTTTCAACATCATATATGAGGTTTGCTGTGGGTTTGCCATATATGGCCTTTATTATGTTGATGTATGTTCTCTCTGTACCCACTTTGTTGAGAGCAGTGGAAGAGAAATGCCATATGATGTCAGCTGTAAGTGGATCCTAATCAACAAAACAAACAAGCAAGCAAAATACAACTAGAGACAACTGTGAAAATGGAAACAACTGTACTTGAACAATAATACAAATATTAAAACCATTATAAAATCATAAGTTGATGTTGGATTTTGCCAAATGCTTTTTTCCTGCATCTACTGAGTTTGATCATGTAATTTTTTACTTTTTATTTTACTAATATGGCATTTCATATTGACTGATTTGTGGGTGTTGAACTATCTTTGCCTCCCAGGAATAGGTCTCACTTATCATGGTATATGGTCCTTTTAATGTATAGTTGAATTCTGTTTGCTAATATTTTGTTGAGGATTTCTGCCTTTATGTTCATCAGAGGTATTGGCCAATAATTTTCTTCTCTTGTGGTATCCTTGTCTGGCTTTGGTATCAGAGTAATTCTGGCCTCCTGAAATGAGTTTAGAATTTTTCCCTCCTCTTCAATTAGTTTTGGAACAGTTTGAGGAGAGGTACTAAATCTTCCTTGAATGCTTGTTAGCATTCACCAGTGAAGGTGTCTGGTCCTGGACTTTGTTTATGGGGATATTTTGATTACTCATTCAGTTTTGTTCTATTAATAGGTCTGTCCATATTTTTCTGTTTCTTCCTGATTCAGTCTTGAAAGATTATGTTTCTAGAAATTTATCCATTTCTTCTAGGTTGTCTAATTTGGTGTATAATTGTGGAAAGTATTCTCTTACAATCATTTGTAATTTTGTGGTGTTTGTTGTCACTTTTTCTCTTTCAATTCTAATTATATTTATTTGTGCCCTCTCTTTTATTCTTGATGAGTCTGGCTAAATGAGCTTTTGTTTATCTTTTCAAAGAACCAGTTCTTGGTTCATTGATTTATTGTTCTTTAGTCTCTGATTCATTTATTTTTATTCTGATCTTTATTATTTTCTTCCCTTTTTTCACTTTGGGCTTTATTGTCCTTTTTGTAGTTCTTTTAGTTATATAAGTTTAATATAATAAAATCTTATATTGATTAAGATTTTTCTTGTTTCTGGGGGTAAGCCTGTAATACTGTGATTTCTTGTTTTTGCTGTACCCCAAAGATTTTACATCATTGTGTTTTCATTTTCAATTTGTCTCAAGATACTTTTTGATTTCTTCCTTGATTTCTGTATTAAGTCCTTTCTGTTAAGTGACATGCTGTTTAGTATCCATGTGTTTATGTTTTTCTACTTTTGATTTTGGAATTTATTTCTAGTTTCATACCCTTGTGATCCGAGAAGGTACCTGACATAATTTTAATCTTCTTTAATTTACTGAGACTTGTTTTGTGGCCTAACATGGTCTATCCTGGAAAAATATTTTACATGTACTGGAAAAGAATGTGTATTCTGCTGTTTGGGAAGTGTTCTGTAAATACCTATTAAGTCCACCTGATATAATGTGTCATTTAATGCCACTGTTTTCTTGTTCGTTTTTTCTGGATAATCTATCCATTTATGTAAGTGTGGTGTTAAAGTTTCCTCATATTATTATATTTATCCCTCCCTTTATGTATGTTAATGTTTGTTTTATGTATTCAGGTACTCCTACATTGGATGAGTAAATGTTTATGAGTATATCATCTTATTGGATTTATCCTTTTATCATTATAAATTGCCCTTTTTTGTCTTTTGTCAAAGCCTTTGCTTTAAAGTCCATTTTGTCTCATATAAGCAGTGCTACCCTAGCCTTCTTTTCATTTCCATTTCCATGAAATGTATTTTCCAACTTTTTGCTTTCAGTCTGTGTATGTCTTTCAATCTGCAGTCAGTGTCTTGTAGGCAGCATATGCCTGGGCCTTGCATTTTTTATCCATTCACCCATCCTGTGTCTTTTTTTATTGTATTCTTCCCATTACCATTTATCCCCCTTAAACCCCTTTTTCATCCTGTGTATTTTGATTGGAGCATTTAAAGTTATAATAAATAAGTATGTTATTGTCATTTTATTATTTTCTGGTTGTTTTTGTAGTTCTTTGTTCCTTTCTTCTTCTCTTGCTCTCTAATCTTCTACATTTATGACTTTTTAAGTGATCTGTTTGGATTCTTTTTTCTTTATGTATCTATTATAGGTTTTTGCTTTGTGGTTACTATGAGATTATACACGGTCCAGCAGGAGTAATGCCTGCTTGAGTGTGGTTGGTAGGGCAATAATATGGGTGTAATAATTTATACTTTTAATTTGAACATTTCACCTAAAATGTCATATGGTGTGCTTGAGTGTGATATTGTTTTACAGAATTACATGCTTATGGTTTTGTAATAAAAAGGGGTATTATTTGTGCCAGGCCCTATATAAGAAGCTATCTTTATTGCAATTTTTTAATTTATAGTCATTTATGTTTGGACACATTGTACAACACTACACTTCTTACTTACAAGCCTATGTTTATACATTTTACACGTTGTGCCATATAAGTTTAACCCTTAATTTATTACTGTAGTTACACACGTTCTTACAACATTTGTGTTTTAACCTTCATAACAGCTTTATAATTGTTTGATCTACTATTTTTACTGTTTGCCTTTATTAGCACTATTTTTTCTTTCCTACATATTTCTTTCTATATTTCCTATATATTGTCTTTTCTTTTCTGCTTTCACCCTTTCATTACTGAGAATATATTATACCACTCCTTTCTGTGCTGCAAAGTTTCTGCTGAAAAACCAGCTGATAAGTTTTATGGAGGATCTCTGGTGTGTAATTAGCTGCTTTTCTCCTGCTGTTTTTAACAGTCTGTCTTTGTTTTTAAACTTTGGCATTTTAACTAAGGTTTGGTGTGGACATCTTTGGATTTTTCTTGCTTGGGTCTCCCTATACTTCCTGGACTTGTGTGTCTATTTCCTTACCAAGTTAGGGAAGTTTTCAGCTATTACTTTTCAAATAGGTTTTCTTTCTCTTTATTTTCTTTCTGTGAGTGTTGGTATGCTTGATGTTATCCCAGAGGTCCCTTAATCTAAACTCAGTATTAATTTTCTTTGCTGTTCCAATTGGATGAGTTCCACTACCTTGTCTTCCAACTCACTGACATGTTCTTCTGCATCATTTGTTGATTTCATCTGTATTATTTTCATTTTAGTTATTGTATTTTTCAGTTATGGATTTTTTAATATTTTCTATGTCTTTGTTGAAGTTCTAAGTTCATCTATTTTCCCCATATTCCCTGAGTGCCTTTAAACCATTGCTTGAAATCTTTGGCATGTAATTACTTACCTCTATTTCATTTAGTTCTCGTCTGGAGTTCTGTCCTATTCTTTAATTTGGAGCTTATTCTTTTATCTGGAACCTGTCTACCTCCTTATTTTGGCTGTTTTTCTTTCTATGAATCTGGCAGGACAGCAACCATTCCAAATCTTAAAGGAGTGGCCTTGCGTAGGAGCTTCTCCTTTATAGGCTCCATGTGCCAGGGGTCTTTTACAGGCCACCTGGTGCTGGAGGTGGACAGAGGTTGGGCTGCAAGAAGAGCCAAGGGCAAGCGGAACTGGGTCCATCTTGGCAGGCTGTAGGAGTGTGTGCAGGCCACGGAGAGTTCTAGGAGCAAAATGCTCTGGAGCCACCTTGATAGGCCAGCTGGAGCTGTAGGTGGAGCATACTTGGGCCATGAGAAGTCCTGGAAGCACGCTTCACTGGGGTGTAGAGCTTTAGCTGAAATGAGTGTGAACCACAGGGAGTCCTGGGGGCAGGCCACAGTAAGGCTCAGAGTTACAATTGAAGGGGGCATGGTCTATGTCAGGGGTGCCAAACTCATTTTCACAAGGGGCCATATCAGCCTTGTGGTTGCCTTCAAAGGGCCGAATGTAATTGTAGGACTGTATAAATGTAACTACTCCTTAACTAGGGGCAAGGAGGTCAGCATTGCTGCCAGGTAGAAACAAGGTCGAGGGCCATGGGCCTTGTGTTTGCCTTGTGGTCTATGGGAAGGCCTGGATGTAAGCTGGGTTGTAGCGAGAGCTGTAGCTAGAACAGGTGCAAGCCAAGGGGAGTCCTGGGGACAAACCATGTAGCTGGTGTGGGCTTGGGTCTTGAGGTGCACTGGGGCAGGCTTGGCTGGCTGGCTAGAGTGCCTGGATTGTGCTCCTGCTTGACTGATCAAGACGTGGGTAAGTGTAACAAATGGCAGCACTGGAGAGAGTTCTTGCAGTGCCCCTCCCATTTAGCAGGTGTCCTAGGGTTAGTAAATGGATTTCCTTCCCTTGTCTTCTAGATGCCTTTAACCCAGTTTTTTTTCTCTATGCCCCAGGATGAGCAAGTTGGCATAGGCCCCTCAGTGATTCCTCCTTACTATATGTAGGTCTGTGTGTTGGAGGTGGGATTCCCACATTACTGTGTCTCCAACTCCATCTCTCCTACCTGTTTCTATGTGGTCTCTCTCTTATTTTGTGTGTGGTACACACAGAAGTCTTCAGCCGGTTCTCAGTAATTCTTCAGGGGCAATCACTCTATCTGTAGGTATAGATTTGATGTGTTTATGGGAGAAGGTGTGTTCAAAGCCTTCCTATGCCACCATCTTGAAACCCTCCCCTTGTTACTATTTAGTGCCTTTTTTTTTTTCAAAAAGGGAAGCCCCTTTAATGTTTTGGGTAAGGCTGGTTTTGTGATGATAAACTCCTTTAGCTTTTACTTTACCTTTAGATTTTACTCCTTTAGTCTGGAAAACTATCTCTTCCTCAATTTTGAATGATAACTTGGCTGGGTAGCAAATTCTTGGATGAAGTTTCTTTCACCATTTTGAATATACTGTGTTACTCCCTGTGGCCTGCAAAGTTTCTACTTAAATATCTGCTGATTATTTTATGGGAGTTCCTTCATACTTAACAAATTGTTTTTCTCTTGCTCCTTTTAAGATTTTCTTTTTATCTTTAACATTTGACATTTTAATCATAATATATCAGGGTATCCCTCTTTGCTTTCATTTTCTTTGGAACTCTCTGAGTTTCCTGGATCTGGATGTCGATGTCATCCTTTTCTAGGTTGGGAAATTTTTCAGTCATTATTTCTTCAAATAGATTTTTTTGCCCCTTTCCTCCTCTTCTCTTTCTGGAAATCTTATAATGTGAATTATCAGTGTGTATGATATTGTCCCATAAGTCACTTAGCTATCTTTACTTATTTCCATTCTTTTTAATTGTTGCTGCTCTTATTGGGTAAGCACCACTGCCTTGCTTTAAGAGTTCAGTAATGCTTTCTTTTGCTGCATCTAGTCTGCTTTGAAACTCTTTAGTGTATTTTTCGGTTTAGTTTGGTATTCTTCAGCTGTGTGACTTAAGTTTGGTACTCTCTTACATTCTTTATCTCTTTGTTAAAGTTTGCAGTGTGTTTGCCACTTTTCCCTGAGTTCAGCAAGCATGTTTATGACTATCACTTTGAATTCTTTCTGAGGTAAATTACTTATCTCCATTTCACTGAGGTTTTATCCCTGAGGTTTTATATTGTTGTCCCCCCCCCCCATTTGGAACATATTCCTTTATTNCAAGCATGTTTATGACTATCACTTTGAATTCTTTCTGAGGTAAATTACTTATCTCCATTTCACTGAGGTTTTATCCCTGAGGTTTTATATTGTTGTCCCCCCCCCCATTTGGAACATATTCCTTTATTTCTTTATTTTGTTTGACTCTCTCTGTTTGTCTCTATGTATTAAATGCAACAACCATCTCTCCCAGTCTTGAAGGAGTGGTTTTTCGTAGGAAATGAATCTTGTTGTTTAACCCTTTCTTATCTCTTTGTTGTCTCTCAAACCTCTGTGATTGTCCAAGCAGCCTATTATATTTTTAATACCTCCCAGTAGTTGAGGGTGTGCCGGGACTTGTCAGTGTCCCAAAGGGAGGATCTCAGTCAGAACCTAGATTCAGGCTGATTGGGAGTTAGACACTCCGGCTGTATCTTTCAAGTATTCGAATATATACAGCTGTGGGACCAGAAATATAAGTCCCACTGGCCACCAGAGTCAGGCAATATGGAAGTGTCCACTGGACAGCTGGTGCAAAAATAGGGTTTCAGAGAAGTGTAGGAGCTTTTTTCTGAGAGACACCAGTAAGCTGTAGCAAGGCCAAGGGGAAGTGCAAAGATGGCACGTACCAAGCTACTTTCCCTGAGAGCAGCTTTGTGGGCCCTAAGTGTGTGCCAAATCTGAACACTGCTTCTGAGGCCAAGCTCTAAAACAAGCAAATGGACCTCTTAATACAGATTGAAATGATTCGCGGCAAAAACTCTCTTGCCAAGTGACTTCATTGGTGTTTTTAGGTACCTATTCCTCTCTCTTGGGATCTGGTTCTCAAAATCGGATGCAAAACAGCATAGTCAAGAGTGCTCTGCATGATATATTTTCTTGATATACCTCCTCAGACAAAACAAACAAACAAACAAAAAATAACAGGACTATGTCAAACTAAAATTTTGTTTACAACAACAAAACCAAAAGACAACTTACGGAATAAAGACATCCACCAATGATACATCTAATACGTGGTTAATATCAACTATTTATAAAGAACTCATACAATTCAACACCAAAAATACCAAACAATCCTATTTAAAAATGGGCACAGGACCTGAATAGACACTTCTCCAAAGAGGACATATAGATGGCCCATAGACATGAAAAGATGCTGAACTGTCTCAATCATTAGGGAAATGCAAATTAAAAACACAATGAGATATCACCACATACCTGACAGAATGGCCATCATAAACAAATCAACAAACAACAAGTGCTGGCAAGGATGTGGAGGAAAGAGAAGCCTTGTGCACTGTTGGATTATAGATTGGGGCAGCCACTATAGGAAATGGTAAGGAGGGGACTCAAAAAATTAAATATGGAACTGCCCTATAACCCAGCGATTCCACTTCTGAGTATGTATCTGAAGAAACCCAAAACACTAATTTGAAAAGATATGTGCACCCCTATGTTAACTGCAGCATTATTTATAATTGCCAAGTTACGGAAGCAGCCCCAGTGTCCATCAATAGGCAAGTGGACTAAAAATACATAGTGGTACATATATACAATGGAGAATTCCTTGGCCACAAAATAGAATGAAATCTTGCCATTTGTGACAGTATGGATGGACATAACCTAGAGGGTAGTATGCTAAGTGAAATAAATCAGTGAAAGACAAATACCACATGATTTTACTTACATGTGGAGCCTAAAGAACAAGGTAAACGAACAAACAGAACAGAAACAGACTCAGGTACAAAGAACAGACTGATGCTTGCCAGTGGGGAGGGAGGTTGAGGAACTCAGTGCAAAAGGTGATGGGATTAAGAAGTACGAATTGGTAGTTACAAAACAGTTACAGGGATGTGAACTACAGCACAGGGAATATGGTATACTATTGTAATAACTATGCATGGTGCCAGGTAGGTGCTGACAATATCAGGGGGAGCACTTTGTGAGGTTTATAAATATCTAACCACTGTACTGGACAGCTGAAACAAATACAAAGTCATATTAAATGTAAACTATGATAAGAAAAGAATGAAGAACACTTGGTAGCCCTGAAGAGCAGAAAGGGCTTAACTGAATCTGAATGTGCTCTGCCACCTGTCAGCACTGTAACTTTGCTCATGTTACCTAAACTGTAAGCCTGGGGTTCATCATTAGAAAAGGCAGGTAATACTACCTACTTCAGACAAATCTTTTATGCATAGAATGTGTGAAGCTCTTAAGACAGTGTCTTACATCTAGTAGGTGCTGAAGAAATGTTCATTACCATTTGTCCTATACCATTTTTTATGCTTTGGGAATTCATGAAAGTATCAAATAAAACCAGTTGATAAACATTTTAGGAATACCTTGATATATGAAATAAAAATGTATTTAACTTTGTGTAAGAAATCTGTATAAAAAGGAAAAAGTGGGACTTTTAGGGATATGTATATATGTCCTTCATTTTATTTTTCTTTCTAATAGTACATCTGACTATCAAAATGCAAACTGATGGGGTCAGTTTCCAGGTATTCTTCTCTTCTTGGTGATCTGTTTCTCTAGGTGAGGTAATTTAACCTGCTAACCCAAATGATAGGGCTTCTCTTAGGTACCAGTCCCTCCCTCATTTCCTTTGGCATGACCTCCTTTTTCTGTTTCGGCTTCATCCCAAATAATGTCCCTGAATCCTAATTTCATCCTCTATTTTATACTCCTTAAAATATTAGTTTAGCAGAAAGGGCTCAGGCCCTTTCCTAACGAGTGGCTTCCTAGTCTGAATGCTGTTGCACAACCAGTTCTGTTTTCATGTTCACTAGTACTCAGACCTCTTCAGGGCTCATGATTCACACCATCACAACTCCTTCTCAAAGTCCCATTTTCCAACCAGACTTCAATATTCTGAGTCTCTACTTACTGCTTGTGACAATTATCCTTGAGGTCTAGCTTGACCATTTTGCAAGAATCAGTGAAGAATAGTTGAGAACTTGGGTTTACCACGACCATATTATGGAATGCACAAGATTCAGACATGGAAATTTATTCAATGCATAAGCTGACTTGCTGAAAAAAGTGGGGGTGTAGACTCAGGGGAGAGAATGACATTTTATTATTATTAAACATTTGTATCTTTTCATTTTGATCATGTTTAGGTATGTCCATGCAGCTATCAAAAGGCATGTAAAAATGAACATTTCAAAAATAATTTTCAAAAGCAGTAAAAACAGTTACACAGGACATTATGAAATTTGAATGCCATCATTAGGACCCAACTTCTGCAGGCTACTACTACTATGGGTTCATCACCAAGGCTGTTCTGCAGACAGTCAGGCAAACAGGATGAGAATATTCCCATAATTACTGTAATAATAAAAATAATTAAGGAAACCTTCATTGAGTTGGATAACCCTACATAAATAGGCAACACAGTAAATCAAAATGTAAACATACGGTTTTCTGACACCAGTGTAGTAAATACAATGAGTTGCAACTATAAGAATTTCTAAATTATCCCACTATCCCACGAGAGTGATTCTTACACTTTGCTTCTTTGTTGTGTAATCCCTATGTATTTTTTCCCATTCGTCATCATCTGTATCCTGGTCAAATGTTTCGGGGTATGTTGGTAATTTGTCTTTGGGGCATTCTTCATAGTAACTCCTAACATATTTTCCTACAGACCACCCTTTGTATTCTTCAGGCGTTTTGCATTCCAGGCCATTATAGTGGACGTTGTAATGGTGCTTTAACCAGTAGTAGAGGTAGTGGATGTTGTAGTCACATCTCCAAGGGTTATCTCTGAGCCACAGGAGTTTCAAAAAATACAAGTCTTCAAATACTCCATAGTCAAAGTTTTGCAGACTGTTGTTGGATAAATCTAACTCTTCTAGATTTGTGAGTCCTAAAAAAGCAGCTAGAAACAGAAAATATTTAATAAACCAAATGAGTAATTGGGTTAAATGTAACTCTATGGTGTTTATAAGGACAAATATAAATTTAAAGTAAGAGATTCAGTTTACTATGTTGAAGAGAAAAGATTTTCCTCCCCTCCTTTTTCTCAGAGCACTTACTTTAGAAAACTCGTATGTACTTTGTCCTCTTTGAAATGTATACATATCCTTTAGAAGACTAAGGCCTTTTGTGAGCTCTATGAGCCAGAAATGTCTTTCTCAAGGACCTGGGAGCCCTCTCATTGAAATATAATCAAGAAAGAGTACTCCTACCTCCCACTTTCTGTAGGAGGGTAGGAACCTTGATCCAAGCTGCAGAACTACTTCTTGTCATAAAGATAAAGTTTGTTTTCCTGTTGACAAAGCCAGTTCACTAACACAGTTGGTCACTTCAATTACCAAGTAAAGTTAGAATGAACTGTGTGTGACAAATGGTGCGTTCAAATCCTCTTACTTAAGGGCTAGTTATCATTTACCCTGAAAACATGTGTGCATTGGGTTGTATCTGCCTGGCTACATAAATGTGAGATCTTTCTCTGTCTTTGCAATCTTTTAGCAGATTGCTTGTGCTGTGCATCACATTCTGGTGTAATGCTCATCCAATAATAAGTGTATTTTCTTTCTCTGTTATCCTGTGGAGAGGATTTCTGTTTTGGGAAAAGATTTTGGCTTTAATTATATTTCTCTAACGGTACATGCATCTAAATGAGAAGTTCTAAAATATGTTTTTACTCAAACAAAACTTTCCCCTTGATTATTAAATTGACTAGAACACAATATTTTATATGCAAAATCAGCTTTAAGTTAGCTTTCTAAAACATGTATTTTGGGCTCTTGTGCATTCTTTTATACTTACTGGACAGATGCCATAAAAAAGGCATGAATTAGGAAAATATTTCAAATACAAGGACATAATAATGAAAATGTATCTGGGGATGATTTGACACATCCCTGGGATATCAGTATACTCTGAAAATATATAAAAAATAGCCTTTTCCAGGGGGAATTATATTCCTGTACAGTCCAAAACCAAAACAATTTTATCAACATTTTGAAAACATCTGGTTATGTTTGGCAAACTATGGTAGATATCAGCTTTGAATCCATATGTATTTAATTCTACTAGGGTGGATAATTTTAAAACAAATATCAAATACATAACACAAAGTAAGACAACAAAAACTTTCTTAAAAAGTAAAGAAATCTGAACCTAGATTATCCCTATTTTAGTTGATGTGGAGTGCCTAGATACCCTAGAATTTATAGGTCAATCCTAATTTCAAATATTTTGTTTCTATTTCAAATATTTTCTGATTGCTCTTTTAACATACTGTTGCTAGAGCATAAAGCTTTTTTATTTTGAATGTGGAAAACATGTTCTCATACCAATACCATCAAGCATTTTTGTATCATTTGTTCTCAGACACAACCCATAATTCCCCATAAAAAGCATTCTGTTCTGGTGCAAGGCAAATAACTGGGGATGTGGGGTAGGGTGGGGCAGAGCAGGCTGTGGAGAGGAGCAAAAGGCCAGCTCTTGTAAGGCAGTCCTGAAGATCCTGCACCCCCATTTGCTAACATCTGTGAGTCAGTGATCTCAACAATTTACTTTTCTTTAAACAAGTCAGCTTTTCAGATCCAAAGCACGTGTAAACATTGTTAGATTTTATTTTGAAAGCACTGTATGTAGCTAGGCACTTTGAAAGTCTAGTTTTCATGTTTTTTAAAGGAAGTAAAACCCTTAGTATGGTGTCATCCTTCCCTTTTTTTGCAGTGATATCTGGAATTTTATGAGATTGTTATTCACACCTTTTAAAGACTGGCAGATCTTACTGCATTTGTGTATCTACCAGCATGAGTTGCAAGTGGGCCCACTTTGGCAGTGTTTCATCTCAAAGCTCCAAAATAGAATGGGTCTTTTATTTTAAAACTTCTCTGAGTCATTTTTACTAAAGTGCCAAGATACTTCTTTATTCCAGAAGATAAACCAAGAAAAGTGGTCGGCATTTGGAAGGCATTCAATATACATATGTTAATGTAGAAAATATTTTCCTGGGACTGAACTGAACACTGGAGAAAAAGAATACTATTGCTGTTAACAGTCTATATCGTGTGTCCGCTAGGAAAACACCTTGGGTCAGCAACACCAAAAGGCCCTCAGGAGTTCCCAAGGGTGGAAAAGGAGTCTTCACAACTATGGGAATTTCATCACTGATGAGGGGAGAGCATCACTAGAAGTAAAACAAACCCATTTTATACTATTATCTGTCTCTCTGCATTGTCTTCTCTTCTTTTTCTCTAGTTTTCTTTACATAATGTCGTTTTATTTTCATTAAACATTGTTTTTACTATTATTCACTACTTAAATAAATTTAACTTAGGCCACTAACATTACTGTCTCTTTTAGAGACACCCCTAAAGCTTGTTTGCATGGACCCTTTGGACGATTAGCTAAGGTCGAAGGAAATCAAACACTTGCTGAGGAGCCTATGACACAGCATGCTTGTCTGAGAGTCTTTGGTTTTCATGGAGCAAAAAAGGGGCCCCACTTCCAGATTCCCCCTGTGGCCTGGCTGACCTGCACACTAGTGTGATGACTATTCTATGTGGGAGAGGAGTGTCTCTGCAGTATTCTTATTTGCTGTGAAATGAAAATTGCTTCTGACCTCAAAATTTAAAGATACTGTCAAGTTTACACTATCTGTACAGACTAAGGTATGAGTGCAACATATCGCTGGTCCCTCAGAACATTTTTAAAATTATGATTTCTTAATATTTTAAAACAATGCTATTAATACTAAATATTCCTATGTAGCTCTAGAACATTTATTTTCAAATTTTACCTCCACAATGTTAAAATCTTAATGCTCTAGTAATGATATAGTTACCATTAAGAAAAGCAGAAAAAACAATTGTACTCAAAATGTTTATGACATTAACATTGCATTATTAATAGTATTAATAATCATTTTTATAGATAAGACTTTTCAAATTGAAGTAGCACTGTGAAGGCACACATTATATATACTATAAATCTGATTAATATTACAATAATCCTCAGTTCTTCTAAATCCCATATATAATTTACCACTCTTCTTTTTGCAAGAAACTTTGCTTAGAAAATGGAGAAGAGATTTGAAGGATAGAAAAATAACTGATCTTGATCTAAGATTAGATAAAATGTGATTGGCTCCAGTTTGAGTACATTTTATCTTAATTTATAAACTTGGTGCTTAACAGATTATTTCAAATTTACTTTAAGTAAGTTGTTGAAATCATACTTTAAAAAAATTGGAACTTAATGAATAGCAAAGAAAATGCCAAATCTGAATTTTCCTTTAAAAATCACTACATGTTTAGAATTTTATTGACCACTAGCCAGACATTCACATTTTTATATTGTATTCTATAAAACATTTTTACTAGGGCCAATTAAAGAACTCTTGCTTAGTAACATAGTATTATATGCTTCATAAAACAACAACTTGGCAAATATTTTTGAGTGCTAAACAAGTTCTAATTTAATCTAAACAAGTGCTAATTAACAAGATCTAAATTCATAACATTTCATTTAAATTTAAACATTTTACTATTTAGTTATTTTTACTTAATTGCATTTACTATAAATGTTGCCATAAGGGGAAAAGATAGAGAACGTCTGCCACCAGTTTAAAGGGCTATTCTGTGGAACTTACCAGGATCGATGAATTCAATGCCATTGCTACTAAGGTTTAATTTCTTTAGCTTATGAACATCCTCAAACTCCTTGGGTCGAAGCTGGTTGATTTTATTGTATGACAAGTCAAGTTTAACAATATCTGGAGGGATGTTGTTAGGAACTTTCTTCAACTCTGGAAAAATTAACAATATTCAGATTATCAGCTCCTCTTGGCCTCTTTTGCTCTTAGAACTCTTCCTACACCTGTGTGATTGAAGCGTTAGCTTTTAAAGGGGAAAAGGATATCAAAAGCCAAAGAACACTGGTATAAACAAGCCTTAGCATGTGCTAAATTCCACCAAAGCCTGGTTGCACTTCGAGGAGCAACTCATTGCTGAGCTTCCATTAGGCAGCTTTGAGGCATCAAGGAGAGCAGCAGGCATCACAGCTCAGTTGGCTCAGTCAGCAGGTGAGATGGTGGGCTCACTCCTGCCTGTCCATTAGAATGACCTAGGAGGCTTTAGAAAAAGAAAGCCGAAGTGAAATAAAACAAATCGAACCTTCTATTTGTGTCCCCTCCCATTCCCTTCATACTCCCTTGGAGTTTTCACTACTAATTTTTGCCTCTTTGATGCATCTTTGTTTTGTCCCTCTCCTGAGGCCAAGAAAGAAGCTCAGGTCTCTCCCCATAAAAAAAAGAAAAACAAACCAACCAAAAGCTCTTGACCTTGGTGACCCTCAAGCTGTTATCTTATTTTTCCTTTCCTTGGATGCTAAAATTCAAGAAAGAGTCATCCCAGTTTGTTGCCTCTGCTTCCCATCACACACTTATTCCCTGAATCCCTGTGATTTAGTTCATATTCCATCACTCCTCGACTCTTTCCAGGGGACAAGAGGAACCTGACTCCTCAAAAACAACAGTACAACCACAGCATCAGGGCTGCCACCACTGCTGCTGCTGCTGCTGAAAACACCTCTGAACAGGGGTCCAGGGGACTTTTCACAACAGAAATCGAGGCTCACCTCATTTATCTCCTACTATTTATGTTTGTCTTTAAACTATGCTTTTAAAAATGTGAAGTGTGTTTGTTTTATATTTTGGCATAATACTTGCCCTTTCTCTTAATCCTTAGTGAAATATTCTGAAAAGATTTTATTCCATTATAAATAAAGCAAGCGAAGCCTGTGAAGAGAAACAAACATCCCGCAAAAGGAAATTAGAAGAAACAAGTAAAATGTCTGGACTCATTGAGGCCTAGGAATAGCATGACCCAAATGCTTTCTGAATTAGTAGAAATGCTTTCAACTGGGTCGAGTAAAATAAATTTATGGAAAATGATATCCATTAACCCATAATACCCCTTTTGGTACAGAATTACTGAATTGTTGATCAAGTCTCCCAAATATTAAAAAGCCCCCTGTTATTTATGATTTCTTAATTCATAGTATATTTACTTTCGAAGAGACTCAGGCTTATTTTTTTCTAACTTTTAATATCTCAGAATCCACAGTCTTTAATGAGATGGTATTAGCAGTCCCTTGTTTTGTATCCATTTTCCTGTTCAGTTTGCTATCTTTCCTTGATGGGATCTTACCTATCTCTGTATCGACAGGCAGGAACTGTTCTACGTGCTCTAACAAGTATGAACTGATGAGAACCCTATAGCTAAGTTCCATTATTATCCTTGTTTTACAGATGAAGAAACTGAGGCAGAACTCGCCTACAGTCACACTCCTAGGAATGAAACATAAACATGCTTGCCCTGAACATATGCTTCTAACTGCTGTGTCCCCCTCTCACGGTACCCTTCCATTTCCTTTATGCTGTGCCGCCTGATTAGAATCCTGGAGTAGGGGGAAAGGGGGGTAGTGGAGCATCTGGGGTGGAATCAATATTTTGGGATGACCATGAAACCTTTCTGGCTCTGTATTTAAGATAACATCTCGTTGCTTCCAAGCGGGTAACCATAATAATCATACCACAATTCCCTGCTTTGTCTCAATGGTAGTTGTCAACAACAGGCATAGTGTACATTTTACTGACTCATAAAAATGCTTGCCCCTCCTCACCATGGAAACTTCATGAAGGAGGCTTAAAACAATGTATGACATATCATAAATAAATAAGTGGTATGTGGAAGACACCTTTTAAAATGGCATCTAATGATCCCCTCTACTGATATCCACGTCCTTGTGCAAACCCTTCCCCTTGAATATTTGCTTCTAACAATAGAATGAAGCAAATGTAATGGATGTCCCCTCCATTATTAGTTTACAAGAAATTGTGACTTTCCTTTTGCTAGCAGACTCTCTTGCTGGCTTTGATGATGTAAATTGCTATGTTGGAGAGGCTTGAGTGACAAGGATTAAAGGTGGCTTCTGGCCAATAGCTGGCAAGAAACTCAGGCCCCAAGTCCAATGGCTCTTAAGGAATCAAATTCTGCCAACAGCCATATCAGCTTGGAAGGGAATCCTTTTCCAGTTCAGCCTTCAGATGAGACCAGAGCCCTGAGCCCTGGTCAACACCTTGACTGCAGCCTCATTAGAGATCCTGGAGCAGAGGTCCCAGCTGAACCACATCTGATCTTCTGACCCACACAAACTGTGAGATAATACAATGTGTTGTGTTTAAGCCATTCAGTTGTAGGATAGTTAGACAGCAATAGAAAACTAACTCATGGTAATAGGAGCTCATTAAATGTTTCTTAAGTTTAATGATTCAGGAATATTGAAGCCTCTTGTAATAAAAGTGCTTTTGTAACAGGATGCAGCCAAGAGGGGGCGGCTCAAAAAGGGATTTGGAATGGGGTCCAGAACTCAAGGTGTCCAGGAAATATTAGGATGTTCTCACCCTTCCCCCTCAACAGGTGTGAGTTGGGGGAAGAGACAAATGGAGCAGGACCATTGAGAGCTGTTTTGCATAGCAACAGCTTTGCAGCTAACCTCTGGCATGGTCATTAACATATCTATAAACTTTAACTGGTTTCATAGATATGTTAAATAGCTGTGGCCATGCTCTGAGCCAGGGGGATGGAAGTGACTTCCACCCAAGAGGTAACTGGGGGGCAGGTCTCCCTGTTACAGCACCTGCGTGAGAGCTTGGAGATGATTGGCTCCATGCCATTGGGCCACACCTGCCCAGACTCATGATGGCAGCCCAGTAAAGTTGGGAGGATGTGGGAGTGCTGGCAAGTGTAGCGGATGGGGGGAGGAGTCAGAAATGGGGCCGCAGAGGAAGATTGGTGCAGAGTATTTAAACCCAGACTCCGCAGCCATTGAGGAGAGAAAGCCATGAGGCTTCTGGCAGAGTGGGGATCCCCGCAGCCATGTAAGAAGGGAGAGTACCATGCAGCTTCACCAGAGAGAGAGCCTCGTGCAGCTTTGCAGAGAGAACCATGCAGGTTTGCAGAAAGGTCCATGTAGCTTCTGGCAGAGTGGGGATCCCCACAGCTTTGGTAGAAGAGGATCACATGACTTCAGGGTGATCCTCATGACTTTGGCCACATGGCCTGGGAAGCAGGAGAGACTTTGCCTGGAAGAAGGGCGAGAGAACTCTTTGCCAGTAGGCAATGAGAAGGTGCCACATGGCTTTGGATTAATTGGAGATCCTGCCTGGATGGTGACACAGCTGACGGTGCCAGTGGCCTGAAACATGGATGTGTGCTTCTTTTCCTGAATTACAGTACCCTGAATTAGGGCAGGAGGAGAAGGAAGCACTGTGGGCATCTATGGGCATCCAAAAGGACTTTGATATTTTAATGGGGACATTAGGTCACTACTTTAAGTCTGTATAGCTTTAAATAAACCTTTCCTTTCCTTTTCACAAACCTCTGGCATTGAGAGACGTCTTTCCTCTGGCAGTGGACATAATGAACGTGTGTGTGTGTGTGTGTGTGTGTGTGTGTGTGTGTGTGTTTGGTAATAGTTTTTTGAATCCCTGGATAGGCCAAATATTGCCCCCTCGCCTTGGACCTCTATTCTGTAACATTTTGAAAATTTGAAGTGATCTTATTTCTGTCCTCTGATAAGACATTGTTCCATTTGACCTAGACTTGTGTCTTCCACCATACTGAAAAGTGAAAGAGTTTAAGAAAAACTTATTATTATGTTGCAACACGGAGGTAATCCTCCCCTTAGGATCAGCAACACTCTGTTTGGAGAGCTGTATTCTCTCCTGGGGACTGCACGTAAACAAGGAGATTGAGATGTGGTGATGATTGAAAACCACAGAGACAACTGAGAACAGACAGTAGAAATGATTTCTTGGCACTTAGCATTTGATAGCTATTGAGAATGGCTGTGTCATCATCTTAGAAGGCTTATCAAAGAAGAATAGAGCCTTATTTTAAAACCCAGAATCCCACCTCTTCTCACTTCTTCCCCTGCTCGCACCTTGGTCCGAGCCACGGTCACCTCTTGTTTGAGTTATCCCAATAGTGTCCTAAACCCATGCCATCCTGTTAAAACATAAGTCAGATCATGTCATTTTTCCAGAAGTCCTCCCACCCTGCAGATGGCAGAATCCTTCAATTGTTTTCCATCTATGAATAAAGCCCAAGTCCTCAGGAAGGCACTATAATGCCATTGAAGGATGTAGGTCTCGTCACCAGAGTTAGCCTCTTTCTCTGAGGTTCTGGAAAGCAGCCTTTTTATCAGGACTTGCTTACTGAACCCACATCTGCTGGGCAGGATATGTGACCACTATAGGACAAGCTAAAGTGGGTTAACCACAAATAAGTGGGTAGAAAAAAGGGCCAATGAGAACACCCTGAAACCCAGCATAAATGACGTGGCAGACCTGTGGACGCTGGAAAGGCACAAGAATTGTGGAACTGACTTTGGCATTGTTAGCAGCGTCCCTGGGTAAAAATAGGATCCACAAGTAATACCAGGACTTGCAAACCAAAGCCTTTACTAGCATAGCTTAGAAAAATCCGGGAAAATGTTATTGTATTGATGGGTAAAAACAATTCTTTAGTTCTTTAACTTTAAGCTTGCATGATACTTGAAACTATTGATGTAAAGTATGTTTGCTTTGATAAAGATTGCACAGATACTCATTTCTCCAGGCCAGGAACAAATTTGATCACTGTGACATTTCTAAACCAAGTACCACATTGTTATTTGCTGCTACCTGAAACTCTTGGTAAACACTCAACAAATACCATATTTAATTTACTTGATTATCACCCCTGACAAGCCTTACTGATTGTGTGGAGGAAACTGGCAAATTTTCTCCACATAATTTCCCATTTAGTAGGCTTTCTTGGCTGTCAGCAATGTCAGAACTACTCTGAATGTTTGGAAGTAGTAGGTAAAGAAACATACATGGGCCTATTGGTTGGAAAAAATTTTTTTCAAAATTATTTTCAAGCCAGCACAGAAATTGACTTCAGAGGCTGCTGGGAGCAATTTATTGGCATAATTCTCCCCAGTCCTAATCTTAGAGGTAAAACTGAATCCTTATAAATGGTAAACTATTCTGGTAAATGTGAAGCTACAAAGGAGTTTTAAAACTTCTTTCATGAATTTTTGGCAAATCCATTTACCTCAATATGGCATAAACATGCCTTTCAACTAATTTCACATTTATTTCCTTTGAAAGACTAACTTTTGTTGGCAAAGTGCCTGACTCCCAGTGAATAAAGCTATTATTTCTTTTTCTTACTGTCATATGTTTAAGACAAAAATAGTGATCTTTGAGGTCTGTGTGGTCAAATTGGCACCTATTAGATACCCTGCACACAGCATCTGACTCATCGTCTGTCAGGAAAGCCACAGCTCCTGAGGGAGTGGAATCTGTGTTCAGGTTCCCTGTGTGGGATCACATGCATGGTATGCTATACAGAGCCTGATAAGGGTTCAGATTCTTTAAAATTCTTCTTTTTAAATCCTAACCTGAGGATATGTTTTCTGATTTTTGAGAGAGGAAGGGAGAGAGAGAGAAGAAGGGACAGAGAGAGAGAAAGAGAGAGCGAGAGAGAGAGAGACCAACGATGTAAAAGAGAACCATTGATTGGTTGCCTCCCTTACGAGCCCCGACCCGGGATCCACACCACAACCTAGGTATGTGCCCTGACTGAGCATTGAACCACAATCTTTTGGTAAATGGGACAACACTCCAACTAACTGGGCCACCTGGCCAGGGCACAATTCTCCTTGATTAATAGATGTATCCAGAATCTTGAAGGAAGAGATAATGTTTCATGGCGGTCAGTTGCTTAGAAACTGCTTGTGGACAGCCTGTGTGAGCTCAAAAGGGAAACTTAACTTCTCTACACCTCAGTTTCCTCGTTTATAAAATGAAGATAATAATAATACTTCTTTTAAAGTTGTGAGGAGTAAATGAAATAATGCATGAACCTGCTGTCTTAGGCACACCAAGCATTTAGATGACAACTCTTATTCATTAATATCACTGCTAGTTTCACTCTTGACGGCATGTTTTAGGCATTCTTTGATCCTACATAGTGTCTAACATGATGCACAATCAAAAGCATTACTACAGTCTGGCAGGGAGCCAGAGCCGAATATTGCAGAACAATTATTCTTAGCATTTGACATTTATTACCTCTTTATAGAATGGGATATGGAAAATTACAATGAAATATATTCCGATTGTCATACTTGAATTCTAGACATGATTTGTAACCTCGATGTAATTTTATTTTTAAAGGTTGTTTAAGATGATTGCTTTGCAAGAGCAAAGGAAGCAGCACAATTGTTATCATCAATCTGAACATGGCTCTGTGCCAGGCAGCACCAAAGGGCATTTAATAGATAAAGTCTTTGCCTTAAAACTTATAGGGATGAGCAATATGCCAAAATGTTAAAAGTAGTCAATGGATTTATATCAACCATAGTGAAAGTGGTTTATATTAATTATATTAAAAGACAAAAGTACGCTTCATTTTATCTACATTTTTAAATCTAAAAACTGTAGCCTCTGCCTTATATGGTCATTAACATGTGGAGGAACTTGGATTGTCTATTAGTGCATGAGCCTATGTTACATGTGCTGTGTAAGTCATTAAATTTCACTTATATTGTTTTCCAGTTAAAGATTAGGTATTTTTTAAGCAAAGGGAATATATTTATGAGGCATAGCAAGAAGGTTTTGTTTGGACAATAAATGAAGAAAATAAAGCATTACAACTGTTTGTATTTTTGCCAAGAGAGAAACAAAAATATCATGAAAAAAAAAGACAAAGGTAGAAATAGGTGCAGAGGGAGAGAACAGCCGAAGAAAAGAAAAGCAGTAAGAAAGAAATTTCCTAATAAGCTATCTCTTCTTAAGTGGCAGTGTAGTCTAGCTATAGAAGTCTTTAATTTTATGTTGATGTCAATTTCTTCACACATTCTCCAGAATGAAGTGCTACTCATGGTAAAAATATCAGGGAAATTCCACCCAATCTATTACAGAGAAACTGCACATACTGACTTTTCTGGAATTCACTAATGCTTCTATTGTTAAGACAGAATATAATCCGATTAATACTAAAAGACAGCAGGCTCGGGTAGACCAAGGTCCAAATCTTTGCTTTGCTATTTACCTGTGAGACCTCAGCCAAGTGACTGAGTTTCTCTAAGAGTTATTTTCCTCAATGTAAATGGAGTTAGATTACCTTCCTAGAAGTCAACTGTGGACTCCATGTATAGGGACTACCTAGAACATAGCAGGTTCTCAGTTAATGAAAACTCTCTTAATTCAGAGAGCCCCAGAACAGCACCCACCCCCTAGGTTATGATGCTGTGATTGCTCTCAAATCACAGGGCATCAAATTATACACAGTTCACAGGGTGACACAGTAAGCAAACCTCCCATGCCACATGGCAGTGATGTGACCTAACCAGGTGCCACCTTCCAGAGCTGGATAGCAGGTCAAGGCTTGAGCATGACTTTGCCAGTAAATTAACAAATTTACTGCTGGCTCAGGTTGCCTGCTTCTGCCATGCAAATGAATTCCTGCCTATGGTTCCCCTGAGAGGATCCAGAGTCTCCATGTTCGTAGCCTTCCCTTTCTGTTCTTAAAGAAACAAAACCAGCAAAATCTCACAAAGTAAGTGGAAAGCATGATACCATGCCCCATAAGACCCTAATTTGATGACATCTGGCTTTAATATATTATTACAAATAAGTTATTAATCCATGCCAGAAATGGAAGTCAGACCCTGTCATGGCTTGTTATCCTAGTGCAGATTAGCAGTTCTGAGACCATACTCTGAGAATGTCCTCACTAATATGTCAAGAGCATTATTAAAAATCTCCCTTCTGTTTTATTTCATGAATTTATCTGGTGTGCAAATCCTACACAGTACTAACACAAGAATGTGTATGATATAAAACCCAGTAATGATTTTCAGGAAGTAGGTAATATTCTGGAAAGATTCCCTTAGTCTCACAGTTTGGGGATTAAATATTTTCGACTTAATTTTTTTCAATATTTTTGTGTTCTGTTTTGGGTGACCTGGGACAAATAAGATACAGAAAGTTAGCAAGTACTTATTGAAGCCTTAAGACTGAATTACAAGATACACTATCACTACAGAGTGCTTGGCCTCCCTCTGACAGTGCTCTCACCTGTCCAGTCCTGCACATAGTTTTCCTTGAGATAGTCATTTCCTCACAGATGCACAACATGTTTTGACTTTACCTGGGGTAAGTTGGGTTAGGTAGACAGCAATTTGCACTTGTTTTCATACCCACCGGCTTACCTACATAGATTAAATTACGTTAGTTTTAAGATTAAAGATATTCCTTATAGGCACAGATTGCAGAGCAGATATGAGCAGAACCCAGATTCTATAAGATGGCAATGAAGCAGGTGGAAGCTACACTAACCTCCTCCCAGGATCAAACTGGAATGACAACTAAATTATAGAAAAATAATCCTGAAAAACCAACTGAACACAAGCTGGAGAGAAGTCTTATAACAATGACTTATAGAGGAAATCAGATCACCACAACGAGACTGGTAGAGAGTGTGGAGGCACGAGAGGGTTGGCTGGGCTCTGGCAGGTGGCAGCTGAAGTGCTAGAGGGACATTTCATAAGCCTGGGGGGTACCCCTGAGAAGTGTGGGGTCTAAACTCCAAGCTGGGCTTCCCAGCCTAGAGCACCAGACCTTGAAAGGGCCCCCAATAACATTTGACTGTGAAAAGCAGCAGGACTTCTGTGTGACAGGGAGAGACAGCTAGAGATGCAGAGGGCCTGTTAAAGGGACCACATACAAAATTTCATGTGAAGTCACTTACCCTGGGCTCCAGGAGAAGAAGGGAAGAGTGTACTAGAAACACATGAAGAAAGACTGAGGTTTGAGGCTCTGGGGAAAAAGCTAAAGGGTCAGCCACCAGGATCACTGCCCTGAGTCATCCCCCATACCGCAGAAGCCATCTTTCTTGGGCAGAGCACAGCCCTGCAAGCATCAGCAGCCTAGGAGGAAGCAATAGCACCACCTGCAGGAATCCATCTCACCCCACCAATGGAGCTTAAGCCAGGCTGCTGAGCACAACTGGAAGCTATTTTATTGATTAAGCCTAACAGCAAAGGCAAACCTCTGGGAGCTTGAGACTTCAGCTGACCTTCCCCCAGGCCTGGCACTGGTAGAAGCCAGCCTTTGAGTGTAGCTTGGCTTTTTCTGCAACACCAAGGCCAGCAAAGGGAGCCAGAAGATGTGGATTACTGATAGCTCCAACAGGTAGACCAGAGCCAGTCACACGTAGTGCCTGACGCAGGGCTGAATCAGACTCTTTGTGGATCAACCTAACACTTAGAAACAAATATGAAAAGGCAGATAAAATGCGAAAAGAAACAGACCCCAACTGAAAGAACAATAGAACCTGCCAGGAAAAGAACTAAATGAAATGGAGGCAACTAATTTATCAGACATAGAGTTTAGAGTAATGATTATAAGGATACTCAACAGTATTAAAAAAGACAGAAACCATAAAAAAGGACCAGGTAGAAGTAAAGAATGTGGATCAAGATGGCAGCATAGGCAGACATGGCTTATATCTTGGCACAACCACTTCAAAATGATGACTGAAATATAGAACAACCATGGTTCAGAACTGCCATAAACTGAGTTGAAGGGAAGTCTGACAACTATGGAATTAAAGAAACCACATCCATCCAGACTGTGGGGCAAGGTGGATAAAAATTTGGGAAGGATATCTTGGGAGCAAGGAGTCTGTCCCCAACTAGGCCTTCCAACCCAGGGTTCCAGTGCCAGGAAGGTAAATCCCCACAACTTCTGACTGCAAACACCAGTGAAGATTGAGTTGGTGGAAGAAATTTCTGGAGCTCAAGCAGTTCTTCTTAAAGAACCCAACATGAAATCATCTACTCAGACACAATCCTTCAGAGCTCTAGCACTTGAGTAGAAGCTTGAAAGGCACCAATGGCATTCCAGAAGGAACTGCAGTGTCTGGCATCAAAGCAAGCAGAGGCCATTGTACTTTTTCTAAACCCTCCCCCAACAGAGCCACAGAGCCAGCCGGCCAGCTGGTGCCGTATCTGTTATTCCATCACCCTACCTAATACTGTGTGACCCACCTTGGAGATCCCCAGAGACTCTGCCCCAACCAACTTACAGGCCTACCCAAGCTGCTTTTCCACATAAATAGCTGGTCTTGGCTCATGCTTCACAACTTCCTAAATCCTCTCAAATAAGCAACAGCTTCCCTCAATGCACCCCAGGCCCAGCACTAGCAGCAGCCAGACTATATTCACAGCTTGGAATCTCTAAGCCCAACACAAGTAGCAGCCATCTCAGATTGCTTTATAGCTCAGGCAGAGTGGCCCTGAGCAAAACACAGGTCGGGGCTGACTTTGGCCCATACCCCTGGGAAACCCAAGGGCCAATGCACCCAGCGGACAGCTACAGACCACGTCAGAGTACGGCAACCATGCCCCAGCACAGCTGATTCTCCATGCAGGGCAGAGGTTGGTGGTAAATGGTCACAGACAATCTTTGCAGCTGACTGGCCTGGGTAATCCCTACCATTGATCTGCCAACAGCAACCAAGACTCAACTAAAAGAGAAGGGTGTACTCAGTCCACACAAAGGGTTCACCTCAAGTACCCAGCCTGGGTGGTAGAGGAGGCTGTACTAGTGGACCCTATAGGACACCTCCTATATTAGGCCACACTACCAATAAATTGGATCAAAGCAACTCTACCTAATACATAGAAAGAAACACAGGGATGATATCAATACAAAGGGTCAAAGAAACACAACTCAAATGAAAGAACAGATGAAAACTCCAGAAAAAGAACTAGAAAATGATGATAAGCAATCTATCAGATACAGAGTTCAAAACACTGAAGATAAGGATGCTCAAGGAACTTAGTGAGGACATAAACAGTATAAAAAATATTCCAATCAGAAACAAAGGATTTACTAATTGAAATAAAGAGGAATTTATAGGGGACAACAGTAGAGTGGATAAAGCTGAAAATCAAATCAATGATTTGGAACATAAGGAGGCAAAAAACAACCAATCAAAACAACAAGAAGAAAAAAGAATCTAAAAAAAATGAGGATCATATAATCAGCCTCTGGGAGAACTTCCAGAGGTCCAACGTTTGCATCTTAAGGGTGCCAGAAAGAGAAGAGAAAGAGCAAGATATTGGAAATCTATTTGAAAACAATAATGAAAGAAAACTTCCCTAATTTGGTGAAGGAAATAGACATGCAAGTCCAGGAAGCACAGAGAGGCCCAAACAAGATGGACGCAAACAGGCCCACTCCAAGATACATCATAATTAAAATACCAGAGGTTACAGATAGAGACTCTTAAAAGTAGCAAAAAACAAGAAGTTTGTTATCTACAGGGGAGTTCCCATAAGACTGTCGGCTGATTTCTCATAAGACACTTTGCAGGCTAAGGGATTGGCAAGAAATATTCAGAGTCCTGAAAAGCAGGGACCTAAAGTCAAGATTACTCTATCCAGCAAAACTATCATTTAGAATGGAAGGGCAGATAAGGAGGTTTTCAGACAAGAGAAAACTAAAGGAGTTCATCTTCACCTAACCATTATTATATGAAATGTTAATGGACTGATTTAAGAAAAAGATCAAAACCATGAACAATAAAATGGCAAAAATACATATTCATTGACAATTGAATCCACAAAGCAAACTAGGCAAACAAGAAGAACAGAGACAGACTCATGGATACAGAGAGTGTTTTGATGGTTACCTGATGAAAGGTGTTGTAGGGGAATGGGCAAAAAGGTGAGGGGATTAAGAAGTACAAATAGGTAGTTACAGAATAGTGATGGGGATGTACAATACAGTATAGTAAACAGTGGCCAAAGAACTTATACATATGAACCATGGACATTAACAATGGTTTGGGGATTGCCTGAGGGAGTGGAGCATGCAGGGTGGAAAGGGAAAAGGGGGGGAAAATCAGGACAACTGTAATAGCATAATCAATAAAATATGATTCAAAATAAATATAAAATACTGAAATCTTAAAAGAAGAAACAAAAATGCAATACCTGAAATAAGCAATTTGTATAAGGAATAAACAGTAGGTTAGATAAAGCAAAGGATCAAATCAGCTATTTGGAAGACTAGTTAGAAAAAATACCCAAGCAGAGCAGCAAAAGAAAGAAGAATTTTAAAAAATGAGGAGAGTCAACATCCACATCATGGGAGACCAGAAGTAGAAGAGAATGAGCCAGGGATGGAGAACCTATTTGAAGAAATAATGATCCAACAATTCTCCAACCTAGTGATGGAAAAACACACATTAATACAGGAAGTGCACAGAGTCCCAAACAAGATAGCCCTAATGAGGTCCACACCAAGACACATCATAATTTAAGTGCAAGGCTTAAAGAAAAGGAGAGAATCTTAAAAGCCACAAGAGTAAAGCTGCTAGTTTCTGACAAGAAAGTTCCCATTAGACTCAGCTGATTTCTCAACAGAAATTTTCAGGCCAGAAGAGTTCGGCATGAAATATTCAAAGTGATAAAAAGCAAGGACTTACCATGAAGGCTACTTTACCCAGCAAAGCTATCATTTAAAATTGAAGTAGCAGTAAAAGAGCTACCCAGACAAGAAAAAGATAAAGGAGTTTATTAAAACAAACTCAGTACTGCAACAAATGTTAAAGGGCTTGCTTTAAGAAGAAGAAGAAAAAAGGAAAATAGTTTTAAAATGGCAACAAATATGTGTCTATCAATAATCACTTTTAATGTAAATGGCTTAAAGTCTCAAATTAAAAGACATAGAGTAGCTGAGTGGATAAGAAAATAAAACCCATATATAAGCTGTCTCTAAGAGATCACCTCAGAATGAAAGATCACACAGAGTAAAACTAAAGGGACAGAAAAAGAGATTTCATGCAAATGGAAATAAAAAAAGCTGAGGTAGCAATATTTATATGTGATAAAATACACTTTGAAACCAAGGCTATAGTAACAGACAAAAAAGAACACTATATAATGATAAAAGCAACAATACAACAAGTGGATGTAATCCTAGCAAACATTCAAACACCCAACTAGGGGCACTAAATATGTAGAGCAAATCTTGATGGACATAAAAGGAGAGATTGACAGAAATACAGTCATAGAAGAGGATTTTGACTTCAATGGATAGATTTTCCAGACAAAATCAAAAGGAGACTGTGGCCTTAAATGACACATTAGATCAAATGTATTTAATATATTCAGGTCATTTCACCCCAGAGGAGCAGAATATACATTCTTTTCAAGTGCACATGGAACATTTTCTAGGATAGACCACATATTAAGACACAATATAAGTCACAATAAATTTCAAAAGATGGAAATCCTATCAGGCATTTTCTTTGACTACAATGTTATGAAACTAGAAATCAATCACAAGAAAAAAGCTGATAAATACCCAAAAACATGGAAGCTAAATAACATGTTATTAAACAATGAATGAGTCAACAATGAGATCAAGGAAGAAATAAAAAAAATACCTTAAAGCAAATGAAAATGAGAATGCAACAATCCAAAGTCTGTGCCACAAGAAAAGCAGTTCTGAGAGGGAAATTCATAGCACTACAGGCCTGTCTCAAGAAACAAGAAAAAGCTCCAATAAACTATCTAACTTTACACTTAAGGAACTTGAAAAAGAACAACAAACAAAGATCAAAGTATGTAGCAGGACGGAAATAATAAAGATCAGAGCAGAAATAAACAAAATGGAGTCAAAAAATTATACAAAAGATCAATGAATCCAAGAGCTGGTTCTTTGAAAAGATAAAGAAGATTGACAAACCTCTAACTAGACTTATCAGTAAATGCCAGAGAGGATCCAAATAAATAAAATCAGAAGTGAGAGAGGAGAAATAACAACTGACACCAAAGAAATACAAAGGATTGTAAGAAAATATTATGAACAACTATATGCCAACAAACTGGGCAACCTGGACAAAATGGATAAATTCCTAGAAACATACAATCTCCCAAAACTCAATGAGGAAGAATCAGAGAATCTGAATAGACAGATTACACCTAGCGAAATTGAAGCAGTAATAAAACCTCCCCCCCAAAAAGACCTTGGACCAGATAGCTTCACAGGTGAATTTTACCAAACATTCTCAGAAGAAATAATACCTATCCTCCTCAAACTACTCCAAAAAATTCAAGATGAGGGAGCATTTCCAAGATCACTTTTTGAGGCCATCATTATCCTAATTCCAAAACCAGATAAAGACACTAAAATGAAAGAAAATTATACATCAGTATCCCTAACGAACATACATGCTAAAATCCTCAACAAAATGTTAGCAAACCAAATACAGCAATACATCAAAAAGATCGTATATCATGATCAAGTGGGATTTATCCCAGGAATTCAAGATTGGTACAACATTTGCAAATCCATAAATATGAATCACCACATAAACAAAATAAAGGACAAAAACCACATAATCATATCAATAGATGCAGAAACAGCTTTTGATTAAATCCAGCACCCATTCATGATTTAAAAAATACCTCTTAGCAAAGTGGAAATTGAGGAAACAAACCTAAACATAACAAAGGCCATATATGACAAACTCATTGCCAGCATCATACTCAATGGGGAAAAATTACAAGCATTGCCCTTAAGCTGAGGAGCAAGACAGAGATGTCAACTTTCATCTCTCAGGTTCAACATAGTACTGGTAGTGCTAGCCACAGCAATAAGAGAAGGAGAAATGAAAGGAATCCAAATTGGAAAGGAAGAAGCAAAACTGTCTTTACTGCAGATGACATGATAGTGTACATAAAGAACCCCAAAGAGTCCACCAAGAAACTATGAGAACTGATAAATGAATTCAGTGAAGTAGCAGGATACAAAATTGATATCCAGAAATCAGTTGCATTTTTATATGCCAATAATAAACTAACAGAAAGCAAAATTAGGGAAAAAATTCCATTCACAATTGCCTCAAAAAAGAATAAAATACCTAGGAATAAATCTAACCAAGGATGTAAAAGACCTGTCCTCAGAGAAATTAAAGAAGATACAGATAAGTAGAAACATACTGTGTTCATAGATTGGAAGAACTAACATCCAAGCTACCCAAAGCAATCTATAGATTCAATGTAATTTCTATCAAGATTGCAACGTTATATTTCACAAAACTGGAACAAATATTTCAAATATTTATAATGAATCATGAAAGGTCCTGCATAGCAATAGCGATCCATGAAAGAAGAAAAAAATTGGACAAATCATACTACCAAATATTAAATTAAACTCTAAAGCCATAGTAGTGAAAACAGCATGGTACTGGTACCAAAATAAACATATCAATGAGATAGAATATCAACCCCAAAACAAACTCACACCTTTATAGCCAATTCATATTTGACAGAGGAAGTAAGCACAGAAAATGAATGGGCTAATGGTAGTTTATTCAGTAAATGGGTTGGGAGAATTGAACAGATATGTTCAGAAAAACAAAACTAGACCATCTTCTTACACCACACACAAGAAGAATTCAAAATGGATTAAAGACTTAAATGTTAGACTCAAAGCCATTAAAATCCTAGAAGAAAACATAGACAGTAAAATCTCAGGCATTGTTCATAGCTATACTTTATCTGATATATCTCCCCAGGCAAGGAAAACAAAGGAAAAATAAAACAGATGGGACTACATTAAACTAAAAAGTTTTTGCATAGCAAAGGAGAGCATCAACAAAATAAAAAGACAACCCATGGGAGGAGAACAATTTCTCCAATACATCTGATAGGGGGTTAGTATCCAAAATTTATAAAGAACTTACAAAGCAACACCACAAAACAAACAATCCAATTAAAAAATTGTCAAAGGACCTGAACAGACATTTCTCCAAACAAGACATACACATGGCCAATATACATATGAAAAGATTCTCAATGTCACTAATCATGAGGAAAATGCTAATTAAAACCACAATGAGATACCATCTTACACTTGTCAGAATGGCTATCATAATATATCAACAAACTACAAGTGCTGGTGATGATGTGTAAAAAGGGGAACCCTTTTGCACTGTTTCTGGAAATGCAGACTAGTGCAGCCACTGTGGAAGGCAGTATGGAGATACCTCAAAAAATTAAAAATGGATCTGCCTTTTGACCAAGAGATTCCACTGCTGAGAATACACCTGAAGAAACCCAAAACACTAATTCAAAAGAACATAAGCACCCCTGTGTTCATTTCAGTGTGATTTATAACCAGCAAATTATGGAAACAGCCCAAGTATCCCATCAGTACATTAGTGCATAAAACAACTATAGGGCATTTACACAATGGAATACTACTCTGCTGTAGAAAAGAAAATTTTAGCATTTGCGTCAGCATGAATGAACCTGGAGAACATTATGCTAAGTGAAATAAGCCAGTCAGAGACACAAATACCATGTGATTTCAGTTATATGTGGAATCTAATGCACAAACTGAACTTAGTAGCAAAATAGTGACAGACACATACAGTAGGTAGAGAGCAGAATGGCAGGTATTCAGTGGGGAGGGGCAGGGGTGGAGGGATTGAGCAAAAAGGAAAAAGCACTCACGGACAAGGGCAGCAGTGTGGGGACTGTGGGGGAGAGTGGGGTATGAAGGGGATACATGGTAATGGAAAAAATACCAACCAAAATATATAATAAATGAATGAATAAATAAATACAGTTTTTTAACTTAAAAAAATTAGGATCCTTATTTGCTGTTCCTCCTACCCTCCTCTAATATTCCCTAAATCACCAACCTTCTTGAGTTTGAACTCCAGAAAAGCTTGGAGTAGGGTGCATTGACATTGGAGAAAGATTTGGGGGGAAGTTACACCAGAAACTCCAAGGCATGGTTAGGTGTAAGAAGAGTTACAAGATTCAAAGAACCTTTAAAATCATCTGTGAAAATGGAAAAGCAAGAAACTTACGAACCTTTCCTTTTGCAGTCCAGTGTTTGTACGGGAAACACATAAATGTGGCAAAGAGAAGAGTCCGCCTCAGGTTTCCTGGCAGGGGGTCTCCTTGACGCTTGGGGTTTGGGGTCCAGTTGTTTCTTTTCTTCTTCATTACATAACTCTTCAGATTTTACCTGCCGCAGTTTCTTATTTTTTAGTTCCTGTGGGCTATTGCACTTGGCGTAGTTCCCCAAATTTCGATTCTTTGGAACCTGCAACATTGAAATAAGTGTTTCCATGTCACAAGTGCAGTGCCAGGGGTTGTCATAAAGGCGCAGGTAGCTCAGGAGAGGCATATAAATGAACACTTCTTCTGTCAACACTTTGATCCGGTTATGCTGCAGTAAGAGAGTGGTAAGTTTGTTTAAACCAAAGAACGCCTCACTCTCAATTTTGGAGATCTCATTCTGCTGTAGATCCAAGCTTTTAAGCTTTCCGAACTTGGAAAACATGTTGCTCTTCAATACATGGATCTTGTTTCTTGCTAACAACATGTGCACCAAATCGTGAGGCCAGCCAGGCAGCACATAAAGTAGTTTTCTTTCTTGACAATCTAAGTATTTCTCATGAAGATATGTGTACACTTCACAGGGGAGGTCTGGTGTGGAGCGTTTGACCGGGCTGGAGCCTCTCCGGCCTCCACCCACCAGGCCATGATTCGTTTGGTTTTTCACACCCCCAGGGTCTGCCCTGCGGAGCTCAGCAGCTTTACAAAAGAAAAGCAGGGTTATGATGGTAACCACTCGCATCCTGACATCCAGCTGGCCCCAATTACTTAGTGTGACAGATGGAACAATGAAATTATTCCTTTGAAATCCAAGTTTGGGTAATTTTAACTAATGCACATCAGGAACAATGAGATCCAGCTGAGGTATGGTAGAGCCCCTAGGTTGCAGGAGAAAAAAAAACATTTAATTAAGGACCATTCTGAGCAATGTTACTGACAGATAATAGCTTGTTTTAAAGCAAAGGCATTCCAGATTATAAAGGCATGTTTAAAATGGTGGTGTATAAGGCTCACACCCTCCTATGTACCTTGTTTAGTGGCTAAATGTTTGAGCCCAAAGTTCAAATCCAAACTCTCCTGATTGCTTAACTGTGCAAACTTGGGCTGATTATTTAACCTCATCTTCTGCATCTGTAAAATGGGGCTGAAGATAGCTCTAGTATTGTAGAGAGGATGAACCAGGCACTTCACAGTGCCTGGTCCAAGAGAAGTATTCATCAAGGTTAGGACTTAGCATTAGAAAAACTGAAACCTGTAGTTCATCATCACATTGGATTCAAGAAATTAAGAGGTTTCTCCTTACAGCCTTGAGGTGTGCAAATAGGAGGACTCCAATGACTATCTTCCCGAGCTTGTTTTTCTCTTCCCTTTATTGTCTTCCAGTCACCAATCACATTTAAAGTGGGCTCCAGAAGTGCTCAGTGTAAACTGCAACTGTCCTTATCTCCTGCACAGCTTCGCTCAAAGGGCACTTTCCCAGCGAAGAAGTCTCTGACTGCTGCATTCGAAGTCACACCCCTTTCCCTTCACTGACTGCCCTCCACACTTTTTCTGGTTTCATTTTTCTCCAGAGTACTTCTCACCACCTGTCAAAGCACCTATTTAACTTCTTTTGTTTACTCTCAGTCCCCCTCCAAACCCAAACTAGGATGTACACTCCATAAGGGCAGAGACTTTTTGTCTATTTTGTTCACTGTTGTATTTCTGGTCCCTGTAGAATTTTTAGCACAAAGCACATTCCTGATAAAAACTTGCTGAATGCATGAATGATTCTCAAGTAACCATTCTATGAAAATATTAATCTCATAAGCTTAGTTATTATATTTTGGGGGCAATCTATTTTTTCCTTTGCAAGTATCTTTGATGACTTCCAAGATCTGCACATCTTAAAGAATTGTTTCCATTGTTCAATCCTGAAAGTGGTTTTGGTTTGCATTTATTACTTAGGACATAGTCCATTCTTGGCAGAGGAAGAAATGTTCAAAATGGATTTATAATTAATAACATTTCTGTTGTTATTACCGTGGGGCTGTGTGGTTATGAATGGCAAATGTGTTTTCTATTCTTCGCAGCAGTGTGAATGCCAGGATCACTCCCTAGCCTGGAGTTTTCCTCCGGGATGTGGTCTCCTCCACCTAGAGTGCCTCCCCACTTCTTTGCCTCAAGCATACCTCTATCCACATTTTGTGTTCCTGCTCCTAAATGCTCCTCTCTTGTCTCAGATTTGGAGTTTTACTTCCTGTCAGCCTACACCCAGAGTGCTAATTGTGTATCACTTTGCCATCTGGCTCTTTGCATAGGTGTCGTCTGAGCAATCTGTACAGGCAGCCCTGGCCCCAGAGCTAATCAGGCACTTGGTCTTTCTAACCTTCCACCTCCCTAACTGTAATTCATTGTAAATTGTATGGAAACCTAACCTAAAATAATCATATTTTGTTAATTATTATTTTTGCTGAATTAATTACTATATGTACACTGAAGTATTTGGGGGGAGTATGGTGATGTCTGCAGCTTATTTTAGAATGCATGAAAAATAAGATGAATTGAGGAATAGAGAGATGGATATACAAGTGGATAATGTAATAAAGCTAATACAATAGGATACAAATTATAGAATGTAGGTGGTATGTATATTCATTGTATAATGCTTCAATTATCTCAAATTTTTGTATGTTTGAAAATCTCCATCATAAAATATTCAAAGGAAACAGAAAACAAACAAAAATGAGCAAGAAGTCATGCCACAAAAAAAGCAGGTTGGTTTTAAATGCTTTGAAGCTTAAAACTCTAAATATACACTGCTTTTCCCAAAGTAGTACTTTTCTCTTTCTGCTCCCTTCTGTAGTCCTCAAACAATAATAAACATGTGTGTATATTGAATTTTAAAGCCAAAAGAAATCGTTTTTCTGGGAAAAGAAACCAATACTTAGAATAAGTTACTTGCCAAGGTTTTTGTTTGTTTTCTAATGAATACATTGCATTGACTGTAGGATGGAAAAACTTTAAGTTAAACATTTGTAATATGTTGTTCAGTGATGTGTCACTTGTTTGATTTAGGCCTCTGTAAAAATTTGCAAGAGCTGAATGTCTCTGACTGTCCAACCCTCACGGTGAGTATAAGAAGCTTATTTTACTGCTGTGTACACAGATTTGGACTTGCTACATTGGAGGGCTAATACACAGAGGTTTTGCCAAAATACATGCCTGTGTGCTCATTTAAAATTAAAAATGGAAAAAAACAAACTATGTTAAACATTGGCAAGAAATCTTATCCCATTTATGTAATGCTATTATTAATCCTGTAGATGTATGTCCAAGGTTGGAGTCTTCGGAAAGTGGAAACTATTCAACAATTACACACACATGAACTATATTTATATGTAAGGCCATGCGTGTGTGAGACAGAAACATTGAGACCCAGCAGAAACAATAGGCTCATTATCACTGTCTTCAAGGGGGCAGTGCCAAAGAAGATGAAAATGAACAGCCAACCCCAGCCAACTCCTCCTGGTCTCTGTCTCCAGGCTTCCTTCTACCTCCTATCTGTCCTCCACCCTGTGAGCACATTGATACTCTTTCTAAAAGGCAGATCTGACCATTTCACCCCCATTCTCCATCATTTACACACACTCATCATCTACACTGTTGGGTAAAGTTAAAGCTCTTGAAGATCCTCTGTGGTCTGCCTCTGCCTGTCTTTCCAGCCTCACACACGAAGCTTCAGCGACCAGAAACTGCTATGCTTTCTTTGCTGGTTCGCTCAGCTGCTTCTTGCTGTTTTACATTTGCTCAGGCTGAGCTCTTCATTTGGAATACTCTTCCCCCCCCCCCAATTTTTTTATTTAATTATTTTTCAAGTACAGTTTTCTGTCTATTATTCCCATCCCATCCCACCCCCCATGCTCCCCCCTCCCTCCCATTTCCACCCTTCTCAGTTGTTGTCCATGTATCCTTTATATATGTTCCTCTAAATCCTCCCCTATTTCCCCTGAAATTCCCTCCACTCTCCCCTCTGGTCACTGTCAGCTTGTTCTCTATTTCAGTGTCTTTGGTTATATTTTGCTTGCTTCATTGTTTTGTTGTTTAGCTTTCTGTTAAAGGTGAGATCATATGGTATTTGTCCTTCAACACCTGGCTTATTTCACTTAGCATAATGCTTTCCAGTTCCATCCATGATGCTGCAAAAGGTAGGACCTCCATCTTTCTTTCTGCAGCATAAAATTCCATTGTGTCTATATACCATAGTTTTTTGACCCATTCATTTACTGACGGGCACCTAGGTTGCTTCCAACTCTTGGCTATTGTAAATTGTGCTGCTATGAACATTGGGGTGCATAGGTTCTTTGGGATTGGTGTTTTAGGGTTCGTAGGATACAATCCTAGCAGTGGAATTGCTGGGTCAAAAGGCAGGTCCAATTTTAGTTTTCTGAGAAAATTCCATACTGTTTCCATAATGGTTGTACCAGTCTGCAATCCCACCAACAGTGGACCAGAGTTCCCTTTTCCCCACACCCTCTCCAACATTTGTTGTTTATTGCTTTGTTTATGATAGCCATTCTCACCGGTGTAAAGTGGTATCTCATTGTAGTTTTAATTTGCATCTCTCTGATAGCTAGTGATATTGAGCATCTTTTCATGTGTCTCTGGATCCTCTGTATGTCCTCCTTGCAGAAGTGTCTGTTCAAGTCCTTTCCCCATTTTTTAATTGGGTTAGTTGTCTTCTTAGAGTGAAGTCGTGTGAGTTCTTTGTATATTTTGGAGATTAAACCTTTGTCTGAGGTATCATTGGCAAATATGTTTTCCCATACAGTTGGTTGTCTTCTTATTGTCCTCAGGGGCCGCTTTCCTCTCTGGTAGGCTTTAAGGCTTACTGGAGACCTCACCTCCTTTCTCAAGCTACCACTGACGCCCAGGAAAGGGTTTGCTGCTGCCCCTCTGGGTTCCTGTCATCAGTAGCTTTAATCACAGTGGTTCTGGCCCAAGAGGCCCAAAGGGTAGATGTGTGTCAGAGCACACAGGGCACAGTAGATACTCTACAATACAGAGTAGGGCAGAAGTAGATTTATGGTTGTGAGCACATGAAACACAGTTTACTCATATTATTTGTTAATTTTTGTATTATTTTCCATATGAACAACTGTAAACCTACTTTTGCCCCATCCTATATATGTTTAATGAATAAAACTATATGGAGATATCTAGTAAGTAATGGACACCACTGGCTAGAACTTGAGATTCTGTCTTGGGCTAACATCTATATATGTCATAAATAACATTTCAAATAAATAACATCAACTGAGGGAGAGAGAAGGTATGGGAAGAGAAGAGGACTGAGAATTGAACCTTGGGGAATGCTTACTCTTAGGACAAAAGAGAGAAGACACAGCAAAGGATCTTAAGAGGGAGCAGTAAGAGAAGTAGGTTGAAAACAGACAGGTATCACAAAAGACAAAAGAGTGAAGGGTCTTGGAAGGAAGCTACCAAAGTGAGCAGGTGAGAAAAGGACTAAGCAGGGCCTCCTGGAATTGAGAATTAGAAGGTGACTTATGGCTTTTGCTAAAACAGTTTTGTGGAATACTGGGGCAGAAATCTAATTGTAGTGAATTTCAAAGTGGAGAAGAGGTGAGAAAATGAGGCATTACATATAAACTTACCATTTCAGAAAAATGGCTAAGATGGTGGCAGAGGAAAGAAGAGGCAGGGAAACCTGTTTCGGGGTTTATGAAGCTGGTAGAAACTCACTTGAAGCAACTGATGGAGAAAGTCCCTGAAGAGAGTATGGACTGGAATGAAGGGCCTGGCAGTGTCAGGCCCTCATTAAGCACCAGGACCAGGATGAATGAAGTTCACACCCCTTGGCACAGGAGAAGAGACTTCATGAACTGAATCTTCCTCACTGCCTCCCAGTCTCATCATTTTCATTCTTTCTTTCAAATTTCTACTACGCTTTGTTCTTTCTATGGGTATTCTTAGTGTCTTTTACATTAGTGATACATTTACCTTTATGTATGAATGCATACAGGGAATTTATGTTACTGAATATGGGTGTTACAGGGATTTAAAAATGAATCAAGTTTCAGTTCTTGCCTTCAGGGAGATTCAGTTCTGCACTTGAATTAAAGTTTATATTCTTGAAATTTGGCTTTCTAAAAGGACAGTCAAAACAGGGCCATCTGCATTGAATTTGTAAACATCAAAATCTGTCCCAACTTTGGAGTCTAGTCATATAAAGGGAGAATAATTTTATCCAGTTATATCTTACTATTGTTTTTCCCTTATCTTCCCTTGGGAGACAAGCTTACATTTAAGGAGTTGGGTAACATTCATTCAAAAAGCTTTGATTTCTAAGGAGCTTTCCTTATGACTATATTTTCTTCAGAAATATGTGAGTGCATTATGGACAAATTTATAAGCCATTCTGCAATGTAGACACTCAAACAGTTTCTGCATTTATGTGTTCTAACATTTGGAGATTGAGCCTTGACTTATTTTAAATATTGACTATAGGATGCATTTGAATTTTTTCCAAACAAGAAAATACAGCAAATGGTTTGCCTCCTTGTATCAAAGAGAAAATCATATTCCTCTGATACATAAAGCATACTCCTTCTTCCTTTTCCTGGTCCTCAAATTTTCACCTTCTCTGCAGCTACCACTGTAACAGTGCATAAGCCAGCTTTCTATGCGTTTCTTGCCCCCTCTCAGTTGCATTTTTGCTGGAGTCTTCCAAAGGGTCCATCATCACTTTAACATTTGACTGGTATCATATTTTTGAAGGTAGATTTTGTTTGTATTAAACTCCAGTGCCACACATTATCATTGTTCTCTCCATGCCTTCTGGGAAAATTATACTGTAATTTCCAGATAACTCCCAATCCTACATTTTGGTGGCAGGGTATTTAGAAAAGTTGCTGGCAGCTTGAAAGTAGTGAGAGGAGTCCAGTGTACTTGTATGGAAAGCCCTGCACTTGTGCTCACGTGGCATTGGCACATAGAACCTTTGCTACAGCAGAACTACTTTTACAACATAAAACACAACTTTGGGTGCTTTCTCAGGTGTGGTTCGCTGCCCCTATAAATCAGCCAGTTCCTATCCCATATGATAGAAGCTCAACCTGCAGGATTTTGTTATCTTAATATCTGTGACTCCAGGAAATAACTGGGAATAGAATGTTGATCATTGATGATACTGCTGGGAACAAACCTTTGCCATCCTTAGTGGTGTCTGGGCTGACCATAGAGGCCATGCAGAATTCTTTCCCAAACCACGTCTCCTAGCCAAGTGATACTTCACCTCTTCCTGCAATGGCCTATTCTTTCTAAAACCTTTGCACCATAAATAATTAAAACAAGCTGACCGCTTCAGTGTTCCTGGGAAGACTCATGAACCATCATTAAATAAATAAAAACCTGCTGCTACTCCTTCTAGAGAGTTTTGTAAGTAGTTACCCACATGAGAAGCAGGTCTATTGCAATCGGAGCTTGCAATCCATCTGGTCTTGTAAATGTCAACTTAGGGCTCATGCTTGAAGTCACTGTTTGTTTTCTCTCCCTCTCAGGTCACAGTCACACCATTCTCTTGTGTCTCAGTTTCAGCTCTCTGGGGGAGGGCTGCTTGAATCTTTGAGATTCTCTCCTACCGTACTGCCAACACTGAATTTCATGTCCAGTATGTATGTAGCCTGTATTTTACTTCAGGCCATCCAAACTTGCCATAAATTTGGTGGAAAACTGTTTAGCTGTTTCAATACATCCAGTAACAGAACCATAGAAACTAATTAAATACACATTCAATGCACATCTATATATACACATATATAAATATATAAAAATATATACATATAGATAAATAAATATATATGTTTATATACATATATAAATATAGATATATAAACATGTACTTACTTTTAATGAAGTCCAGTTGAGAGCATTTACTATTCTTGCATAATAATTTCAGTAAATTAAAAAATTAACCCATTTTTAATCACCTTCTTGCATCTGATGAGTCAGGAGTATTTGAGACTTTAACATGTGAGGTCAAATTACCTGTCACAGAGTTGAACTCGTAAGGATTTACATTTGAATGTGTTGTATCATTGCAATGAAATGGGATTTATTTCCAAAAAAGGAGAAATGGGGGTAGTAATGGAGCTTTAAGCAAAACTATCACCTATTTAATTTGATTTACCACTAATATCAAAGAATATGAAGAGACTAAGTCACGTACACACTTTTTTGGACCAGGGAGAGAGATGACAGCAAAGCCTGTGAGGCTTTGGTAAGATGCTTCCCTCTGTGTTCGTGCAGGATGAATCAATGAGATACATTTCTGAGGGCTGTTCTGGAGTCCTGTATCTTAATCTATCTAACACGACCATCACCAACAGGACGATGCGACTCCTACCAAGGTAATGCTTGCTTCGCTTTTAGTGCCCTAAAAATGATTATGCTCCTCTAGGCACTGCCTGACCTAGCATTCCCCAAAGGCAGTGCTCCTTTCACCAACACCCCGATTCCTGTGCCATTGCCATTTGGATGACAGGACTGCTGCTTTCGAGTCCCCATGCCGGTGCCTACCCACTCCTTGTTTGGTGGGGCCATCCCCTCTGCCTTAACCTGCATTTCTGTGTCACTCTTTTAGCAATGTGCCTAGTAGTTTGAGTTTGTCTCTATTGTTTCTTCTTGGTCCCCCTTCCTAGGCATTAGTGCCAGGCCCCTTAATTAGAGTCCGGTGTCTGGGACTTCTCTGTCCACAATGGAATACCTTGTGTTTTGAGCTCTGTGTTCCAGATTCCCTGTTGCCATGCTCTGGTTACCTGTTGGGACCCCCACCACCTCCAGGAAACCTGATGCTGGTTGCTTTCTGATATATGGATTGTTGACAACCCTAGACACAAACGTTGCCTCTAAGCCAGCACTTTGGAGGAGAAGGAAAAGAAGAACATGAGACATCATCTCTAGATTTGACAGAATATTCAAATTTATCACAAATTTATGTCATCCAATTATTCTTTATTTTCACCAAAGAAAGATTAATTAGGCAGAGTATATAATCATATTGGGAGAGATTCAAAGAACACTTTCAAACTATCATGAAAGAATAAGCTATTTTTGAGAATACAACTTTTTGAGATTCTTTGAAAAATAACAGCAAGACATTTGGAAAAGCTTAGATAGAAAATTCTAGGAGAAGATAATTCTCCTTATCTTCTGTCTCTAACCATTTTCTGGAAATGTGCAAGCCTAACAATAGTGGTAAACCTTTCATTGGAAGCTTGGATCAGCCAAAATGGAAGGATACTACACAGTGGAATATGCCAAATGATCCAAATTTATATTTTGTTGATTGTTTAAACTTGAGAAAATGATGGGGAAAACAATTAATTAAGCAGATTAAATTTAAAAGTATGTCATGTCCATATCTGCAACATTGTTAAGAGCACAAAAATTTGAGAAATTTTGTTATTTAATTTTTTTGGACCCTCACAGCAGCCTAAGCTGCTGCCAGGAGTTCCCCAACAGGCAGACGTGTGCTCAGGAACATGTCCTCAGCTTGAAGCTTATTAGTTTAATAATACACCAATTCCTCAACCTACTGCATGGTTTTTAAACTCTGACTTGAGCTCTGGCTAGTGTTGCTTGGTGGGTTGGGCACCAGCCTGCAAACTGGAAGGTCACTGGTTCGATTTCCAATCAGGGCAAATGCCTGGGTTATGGGCCAGGTCCCTGGTTGCGGGTGTGTGGGAGACAACCAATCAATGTTTCCCTCATACATTGATGTTTTTCTCCCTTCCCTTCGCTTCTTTATAAAAATGAATAAATAAAATCTTAAAAACAGACAAAAATGCCAAGAGGATAAAGTCAATCTAAGATCTGTGTCTTTAAAAAACGAGAAACAAAAAACTCTAACTGGAAGGATATGACCACTCCTAAGGTTTTTTTAGTAAAGAAATTTCATTTTTTACTGTATCATGTAATTCTCGAAAGACCATAAGAAATCGTTTTTTTAATATTTGAAAACTACTGTCTGATTTAGTAAAGAAGTCCCATCATTAGTGATGAATGAAGTCTGGATATACATCTTTGTTGATTCATGTTTGTCTTACTCATTAATGTAAATGAAAAGATTCATGTTGAACCATACCTATTTCTCAATTTATCAAACTTTATTTTTATTTTGGGGTGAAAATTAGAAATATAACAGAGTGGCGGATTTTATTTTTCCTTTGGGCTAATAGGAGAAGACAAAATATGGTTTATGTTAATGAGTTTGGCCTTGTGGGAGAATTGATTGATAACATGAAATTTACAATAGAAAATACTGTGTATCTTATTATTTGTAAGTTGCATGCTACACATCTTTTATAGCTGCAATATAGTAAATGTAAAAGAGTAAGATGTACAAATTTATAGTAAATGTATGTATACTTATATACATAATTTTTGAAGTTCCAGTTGTTAGAAAATTACCTATATGCCAATAATTGAAGATAAAATAAAATAGAAACTAATTTATATGTTTACAACAACTAGTCTTCCTATCAGGAAAGTACTACCAAATTTATCGGACCATAAGATACACTTAGGTTTTAGAGGAAAAAAATACAAAAAAAATTTTTGAAGCAAAAATGTGGTAAAATATTTAATAACATAAATAACATAATATTTCACTAATGTAAATGTAAAGCTACATTCAGACTACAAGATGCATTCCCACTCCCCACCCCCAAATTTGGGACAGAAAGTGTGTCTTATAGTCCAAACATACAGTATATTTCTATTTTTTTCAAATGTTCTTAAATGTCTGAATAAAATTTTGTTTTACTCACATGGATAATTTTATGAAAGTTATTCCTAGGTATCTCTTTAGTTGCCATTGTGAAGGATGTCCTTTCTTATTGTATTTTCTCATTTTATTTTCTGAATAGTATTTTTGGAATTGGGTAGAGGTGCATATATCTTTTAAAACTTTTCATTTGTATGATTGAATTGATTTCTCTCCTTTTATAATAAAAAATTGGGCTATGGAATTTGCCCAATTCTTACCTCTAAATAAGAACTTAGGAAAAGCTTATACACTTTGATAAGAATTATTTCCATTTTCTAAACAAACTTATATATTAGATCTTCTCTGCAACTAAATAATTATCTAGAAGAGAAATTTTGGTTTCAAGTGGCTGAAGTTTCTTTTATTAAGCTGCTGTTTTTAATTTCTAGCTTTGTACTCTGTGGTCAAGAAATATAGATTGAACTGTTTCTACTTTTTAGAATTTATTGAGATTTCTTGGTGTAGTAGTTTATATAATCAACTTCAGTAAATCATCCACAAATATTTAACACATGAAAGTTTCTTTCAGAGAACATTTTTCTGTATATGTGTATGTGTGTATAACCTAAGTCCTTGATATGTATAGTACAATACTGATGTACTAGTCTTTGAGTATAATCAAGCTTTCCTTAATTTATTTTGATGTTATTGTTTTATACATAAAGATAAAACAAGTAGTATATTGTGTTATCAGTTGTGGCATATATTCACACAAAGTTATCTTCTTATCCTGGTCAATGTTTCTTTGCCTTAAATAGTTTATCTGCTAGTAATCTAGTCACTTTTGTTTTCTTTTGCTTGTGCTTTGTGGGATAACTTTATGTATACTGGTATTTTTTTTTAAATAGCTGGGTTTTTTAAAAGATTTTATTTCTTTATCTTTAGAGGGGAAGAAAAGGAGACAGGGAGAGAAACATCAATGTATGGTTGCCTCTTGTGCATCCCCTTCTGGGAACTGGCCTGCAACCCAGGCATGTGCCCTGACTGGGAATCAAACCACAGTTATACTGGTATTTCTAACCGTTGTGGCACTGGATTTGGGGTCTTTATATGCAGCACATAGCTAATTTCTATTTCTAAAACCTTCAGCTTCTTTGCCTCTGTTGAGGGTGATTTAAAAGATTACTATTTCTTGTCGAAATTGAGTGTATGGTCTTGTTCTTATCATCTTGCTTTGTGTTTTGGATTTTTTAATTTTTATGTTACTGTGCTCATTATTTCCACATTTTGCATATAAACTGTTGCTTACTTTCATAATCTAAAGGTATTTCAAAAGCAGGTACATGCTTTGTTTGTATTTTAACTAGCAACTATCTGTGTGTTTTTAAGAACATGTTTTAACATGTTCTCTGATAATTTTTTCTAATTATCAAAGTTATGACAAAACAATGACCTTGACTCTTCCTTGTTAGACAACAGATCTGATTTGCTTTACCTCTCTCTTGTGCTCCATGCCCTTCCACTTCCACTCCTCTGTGTGTAAACACATATTAATCAAAATTTGTGTTGATCACTTAATTTCCTCTTAATACTGATTTTTGGTGTTTGCACTCAGAAATGTAATCATATTTGTAATGATTCTATGGTCCCAACTGCAGTTTTATTATTCATTGATGGTCCATTCGTTCCACAATTTCCTTATTCTTTAATTTTGATTTTGATTCATCCTATAATAACTGGAAATATAGTGTTAAAAACTCTTTATCTGGAAAGATGTGTAAGTGATTTGCAGCCATTGTTTTCTGAAAATGACTTTCCATTGTCTGGGAGGATGGGCAACAACTTCTCTTGGTGTGCAGTTCTTGAATCATATCTCTTTTATCCTTAGAACCTTACAAATATTGCTCCATAATCTTGGAGTCTTAGTTAAAGAGAATTCTAAAGCCAGCTTGATTTATTTTTTGTTCCTTTGTTGGTGACCTGTTATTTTTCTGCCAAGACTCTTCCAAGGAATTTCTTTTTTCTGAGAAACTAAAGAACATGTTCCAAGTTTAATTGTGTTCTTTTAATTAATTTTCCTAAAACATAGCAAAGCTTTTGAGCATTAAAACTTAGCTCTTTTCTCAGCCAAGGAAGGTATATTTTTTTCCTGCTTGTATTCCATTTGTTCCTGTTTCATCTTAAGAATCTCCTTTTATATTTAAATCAAATTTTTATTCCTGTCCTTCAAAGCTGTAATCTTCTCTCTAATTCCTATCTCTGCATACATTTCCTCAGCACACTGTGTTCTCTATATCAATAAGTCTCAAAGTGTGTTCCAAGAATAGCAGTGTTTCAGTATATGTTTAATAACTGGCTAGGTACAGGGAAAGGGGATGTTCTGATCTGTAGAATTTACTGACGTCTGTGGTGTAAGTTAATACTTCCACCACGGTCAATAGCAAGCTACCAACGTGAATTTGAGTTGGGAAGAGATGCTCAGTTAACTCTCATTAGCTGAACTTTTTTGAGGTTCTCTAATCTCATAAAACATCACTCACTACTTTTCTTTAGATATTCCATATTAAGCTACAAAATTGTATAAATATATATATGTGTTTATGAGTAGGTATGCATGTGGGGGCAACAGATAGAACAATAGGACCAAAATGAGAATTTTGTCATATAAAAATGTACACTAACTTTCTTATCATGAGAAATATGTATCATGAGAAACATTTCTCATGTGTGTAATACATGTATGAGAAACATTTCTCATATGTAATATGAGAAAATGTATCATGAAAATACATTTCATAATGATTGTCTATTTTTGCTTTGTTTTCCATTGTTTCAAACATGCTTGGGTATGCAAAAGTGTTCTTTAAACTATGAATAACCAGAGAGATGTGTGTTGCTGCTGTCATTCTCTCTCCAGTGCTTTTAGTATTTCTTTCCAAAAAAAATCACTTGCCAGAAGAAAGATGTAATTTGTTTGCCCTTCTTGGCAGCACTGATTTGCCAGTTTTTTATCTGAATATTTTTCCTCACTTTTTGGGGGCTTGCTCAGTTTTTCTAAGTCCAAAATGAGGGCTGTCCATAGCACATGCCCATTCCAGGACTTTTTTGTTTCTATATATTTCCTGAATGAAATCCTTTCCATATATTCCCATTGCCACCACCCAGGTGGCACCCAGCACCTCATCCGGCTCAGTATCCTGATGCTTCAGCTTCTGGTCTCTTTCCCCTTCTGTCTGTTCTGCCTTATGCTGCAAGAAGTATCCTCCAGGAACAATTGTCTTACCATGTCTTTGACATGTTTGAAGTCTAGACTCTTCCCTTACTTCCCCTTAACATTATCTGATCAAACTTTTCTGCCCAGGTTTCCCAAGGGAAGTGCTTAGCTCTGGTCATCTGATTGCTACTTGCTTCTCTTTCTCTACACACCTCAGGTCACACCATCTACCAGAAGTCTATGGTGGTTTCTCTCTCTTTCCCTAAATTCTAATAGCAACACTCATTCACTTATTCATCATGTATTGATGAGCTATGATGTACAAGGCATTCTAGGTGAACAGTGCTGTTTAAAGTTATTATGATCTTTGCTTCTCCAATGGAGCATTATATGCCATAGTGGCACGGTGCCTCATTATTTTTCATATAGATGAATTGATCTTTCAATAGTTGGCTTGGAAATTTCTTACTGGCAGGTGTTCTCATGTCTCACTAATGCCTGTCAGAGTGGGGCAGAGGGCAGATGCTGTTGCCTGGACCAGACATCCTCAAGGTCTACCCTGTAAATAGGTCAAATCATTGCATTTGGATTTTCTGTAGGAATTCTATTGTGCAAAATTGCCTCTGTGACACTAAACAACCTAACACTCAACTCTAAAGAATTCACGTGTAAATCCTCTCTTTTATTGACTGGGCCTTGTCTTAGTGACTTTTCAGAAAAGTTTTTTGTAAAATACATAGTAATTTTACATTCCCTACAGTAGTAACTGCCTCAGGCATCTGAGATCTAACACAAAAGTCCTCAGTTCTTTAATGAAAACAGCCAGGATGAAGAAAAATTGTCTCTGTAGTTACTATAAGAATTGTGATTACTTAAAGATTATCATAACAGTAGAAAAATAAATAACAAAAAACCCTGCCCCTTACATAAGGAAGTTTTAGTTATTAAATAATTAGGAAAAGATAAACACTGACCACAAACACTGCCTCAAAGTAGAATTATTATAAAGTTGTTTCTGGGTTGGGAAAATTATGAACCAGATTTTACTCAAGTAAGGGACACATTTCTTTGCCAAAATTCAAAATAAAAAGCAGCAGAATTACATAAAATTTGCCAAATTTGCCATTTCACTGTCAACTGCAACTTTTCCCTTCCTCAGCAGTTTAAAGTCTGCAGCCCTGTAAATCCCCAGAAAGGCCAACAGGGCCGCTCCAGATTCCTGTATTTCGATTTCAAACCGATGTTTCCCATGAGGTTCCATTTTGAGGAGAGCCACCTAGAGAATTTCAATCTGGGATCACTGTCTCTAACGAACACTTCTTTTGCCAAAGCCTAAGTTCTTAGCCTGGGGCCAATGTATCCCCCAAGGGGACCAGGGATAAAATTCAGAGGTTCCATGAATTTTGATGAAGAAAAAAAAAATTCACATTTTCTCTAAGCTCTAATTGAAATGTAGGTAAAAATTGAGAGTAGTGAATAGCAGTCCCTGGGACTCTTTCAACCACATAAATGACAAATATTTTCTTATAATAAATATTTCTTCTTATACTTATTAAAAATATTTCAAAATGTCTTTGGCATTCGCCACTACTTCAAAATCATGGTAGATGTTAGAAATGTATTAGATCATACATTATTTCATTCATTTGGTTTTAAAAATATTTTGATAATGACTTTCAATATGATTGGCTGCTTTTGTAATCTTAAGTATTGCTGACAAAGGGCCTCTAGAGATCTATACAGCGTCTGACACACAAAAAGTTAGGAACTCCTAGCTCAATTCCCATTTTTTGGTGTTTGATAACTGATCACATAGACTTTAAGAAGTCAAGCAATAGGCATGGACCAGATTGCAGTAGATTTGAATATGCATGATTTTGTAAAAAATAGTTTCATCACTACAGTTAAAGAAAGATTATTCAATTACAAGCTGAAAAATGGGATGAGAAGAACAGTCTGCAAATGAGTGGGCAACACAGGAGAGGAATGAAAACTCCATCAAAGACTGTCTGTCTCACTGGAGTTGAAACTGCCTAAATATGGCATTACCACCATGACCAAAATGAGGGTGTAGATGTGATGTGAAGTTCCTCAAACTCTTAGAATCAGCTTTATGCACCACTCTCACCAGATGAGTATCTATTCCATTAAGTGAAAGAAGACAGTACAAGCTTCATAAGAACAATGAATATGTTACATGAAGTAGGAGCAATAATAATAATATGTATTTTTAAAGCCTCCACCATATCCCTGTTGTTTTTAATCATTAAAAATCAGTCTTAGTATAATACTCTTACATCTATGTTCTCAGGTAATTGTCACATCTCTAAGCAGAAAGAGCAGACAGGATTACATCCACGTTACAGATGAGAAAAACTGAGCTTCAGTACAGCTGGAGGCTCACAGTTGGTCAGGGTTAAAAAAAACAAAGACAACATTATAGTCTCCACATCACAAATGCAGAAACAATCTCTGAGAGGTTCGGGAAGTTGCAGTACGTGTCAAGGCTGGGATTTGAATTCAATTTGGTCAGATTCCAAAACCTTGTGTATTTTCCATTGTGACCAGCTGCCTGCCTCACTCACTACTTCTTTCTCCAAATTCGAAATCTAAAGGGTTGTTAGAAATGATATCCATCACCCCTGCCCCCATCCTCAGAAACTGCACTTTACTAGGTTGAATCATGAGTATACTCCAGGGAGAGGAAAGTAAAGCATTTCCAAAACTTTGGCACAGCTCTTAGTTAACTAAAGGGATCCAGGAGAGGTGGGACGTGTCTTTGGGATGTTAGGGCTGCTTTTTCCTTCACAGCCCTGCTCACCCAGCCACTGGGGAATCCAGAAGGCATCCCTGTGTGATCTGTTGAATCTCATAGACACAGCAGTTATCGGAGAGCATCTGTGTTCTGACCTAAACGATTCTTGATGGACTGGAAACCACTGTGACAGGGGAACTCAAGAGTTGGAAAATTTTTAGTTTTAAGTACAGTTAGTACAGGGAGAGATACATCCTTACCTGGACTGCAGCTTCTATCTGACAAACCGTTTCCCTGTGTTCCAAACCCTTCACCTACACTTTTCTTCTTATTAAAAAAAAAGTGAAATGTAAGAAGTTGTTTTAGGGTACATAACCTGCCATCTTCTCAGATCACCAGCCATGTGAATAAAGACCCCATACAGAGTCAATCCGGGTCTCTACTTACTGTGCTGGTGGTTCAGGCAGCACAAACCCTGAAGCCCTGACTTCCCTGGTTTCAGTTATATCATGTACATGTGTTTATCAAGTTTAAGTAATAAGGCCAACTAATGGTCAATGCTTGCATATTTTATTTCCCATTTATGTGAAGGTAAGCTTTATTATTCATTTGTGGGCTTTAGCTGGACAGAGAGGCATCTCCTTTTACTTTTGTTCTTCCTGCTTTCTCATTTGATGTTAAACTGTTGCAGATCACAGACCAAGAGCATGCTGTTAATTTCATTACAAGAGCAGGCAGTAGTGGATGTTCTTGTACTTTTAAAAAATGCCCGGCTTCAGAGGGTTTGGAAAACTCTCCACAGACAGTCCTCAAACTGTGAGCCCTTGCGTAGTAGTAGAGGCTTATTCTAATTACCTTTCTTTTTTCTGGAATCTCTCATTTTGGCCATGGTGGCAATGCCATATTTAATTGGTTTCAGCTCCAGTGAGACTCATAGTCCCTGGAGTAGTTTTTATGCCTCTCATTTGTTACCCACTCATTTGCAGACTGTTCTTAACCCACTAAAAGTTTTTTGTTGTTGTTGACACTATTATAAATGTCCCCAGTTTCCTGCCTTTACCCACTTCCACCCAGCCCCCCTTCACCACACTGTTGTCTATGTCATGGGCTATGCATATATGCAAATACATTCTTCTTAACCCATTTTTTAAGCTCTATGGGTTAGTCATCTTTAACCGTAGTTATGAAACTGTTATAAAATCACATTCACATCTATTTTTTCAAACAATTTGCTGATCACATGCATTTTAAGAGTCTGTTGTGTTCAGACTTTGCCTCTTTTCTCCACAAATCCTCACTCTCATGTAACAGTTAATCACCATTTAAATGTTTACAAAGGGTTTGTCTTTCTAGATAATTTGCACATTATTTTGGTGTTCCAGAGAGAAAACCTAAGTGCAACAATAATGCAAACTCTGTAACTTTGCTTTCAAACACAATCTGACTCACAAACAATATGAATGCACAAATCTCCCTCCTCCCAAAGCTGTATCTCAATCAGCTTTCTTAAAAATCTAGGCATATCTTTATTTTCATTTAAAATGTCAATAGGCATTATTTAATATGATACTCAATCTCCTTTACTTAACAGGAAGAGAATTAACAAGGTTCAACTATTAAATATTTGCAAGGAGAAAAATTAATTTACAGTTTTACTGCTCTTTGTCATAGTGGCTAAAGAAAGATGTGAGAAAACAACTATATTCACTTTTCTCCCTCTCCTCTCACGCTGTCTTTTCAGGCACTTCCACAATTTACAGAATCTTAGTTTGGCTTACTGCAGAAAGTTCACAGACAAAGGTTTACAGTACCTGAACTTAGGGAATGGATGCCACAAGCTCATCTATTTGGACCTTTCTGGCTGCACCCAGGTTTGTCTTTTCAGTCTTCTCTTTCCTGCAGCAGGCGAGGCAGTCCTCCGGAGATACTAACGCTGTGCACAGGCTACAGCACACTTCTCAGAGGTTTTAAATTACACAACCACAGCTGCTTAAATTTCCCCCAGGATCGCTACTATAGGCTCTTGGCTTCCTTCCACTGGAGTGTCACACCCACAAAAAGGCAGAGCTGATTGGATGATGAAACGGGCCACTTCTATGTAGATACTCTGAACAGTTACAATACCAGAGTCCAAATCTTGAAACTTTGGAATTGCTACCAAGACACACAAAAAAGAAAAGCCTTTTTGAGGGAGAATTTGCATGGAACTTTCAGAAATGTGCATTAACTCCCACAGGGCTTTCAAAGAATAAACAGTAGTAGGTAAAATGCCTCAAGAGTAAAAAAGAAAGCACAATAAAGATTATAATTTTAAAAATTGCATTATATCCCTAGGCTAAATAAAATGGAGATCTGAGGCCTATATGGAGAAATATTTGTTTGAAAAGCCAGATTAAGGAAATTTGGGCAGAAAATAGGGTGGAGTTTTAGGGGGTAGGACATGGAACTCTGGAAATAAGTGCTGCCTCATTGATAGTGTCCTCTGCTCCATTCTGGTAGATATGAGTCGTAATTCTTTTGACCTCTCTTCTTCCACCTCTCTGTGTGTTTTACTGATATTAGTATCATAGTATGCCCATCACTCTCTGAGGACAATACAATGGCACAGATGAAACTGGCTAGAATATTGATAATTACCATTTATTGAGTTGGTACTATTACTGAACAGGAGCCTGTCTCTGAGCAGGTCTGCCTACGGCCAATTGTAGTATGTGGGTCTTTGACTTCAAGTAGGAAAGATTTCACAACACAAATCCAGGTGACTATGAGGATACCTTTATCAAAGCTGGGGACAGTAAAGCAAGGAAGGGCTTAGCATAGAAGAAGCAACAGGAGAGTCTAGGTGGGAAGTCACTTTCCAATCACTGGGAAGTCAGATAAAAGGGGGACCTCAGGGTTGTGATCTCCTCTGACGGGTCAGTGGCAGGGCAGGGGGTCTTTAGTAATTGAATTAGTTCTGGCCGTGGCCCACCTGTTTTCACTACTTTTTGGAGCCAAGAGCTGGGGCCTAGATGTTACCTTGAGGGAGGACAGGCCAGGGGAGGAAAGGTTACCCTGGGTACAAGGGCCTCATTTTCCCTGTTTTGCCGTCTGCCTCATGGACCATCTGCATTTGGCCTTAAATTGCTTGGCCAGTTTGTTCAACTATCTCTGTTTTTCTATTCCACTTGCTAAGGGATTTCCCTACCTCCCTATTATCCTTTCTCATTACTATATGCCAGGCAGCATATTGAGTGCTCACACAGATCAGATTTACTCCTCACACAAAAGTTTTGGAGTATGTATTTAGGATTCTCATTTAAATATGAAGTGACCGATGCTCCCAAGGTTGCACAGCTGATAAAGCACATAGGACGTGTTCAGTTATAAGCACCTATTGGTGGATATCTTGTTTTATGGTTACCAGGCAGTGAGAAGAGCAAAGAGGAAAGGAGGGGAGGATTCTAAGCTAGGTCTGAAACAGGTAGAGTTTACATATTTTTGATGATCTAATAGTGTGTAAACTTGCTGAGCAACATCTATAATCACTCTCATCACTTACCATTTGTTCCAGCTCAACTAAACTTTGGACAGGCTTTTTTCTGAGTTTTGGCCCTTACCCTCTTTTTATGAGACTGACATGCTACCTACTGCACTAACAAGGCACCTTCTTACCCTCTTTTTAAATAGATTTTTAAAAAATCATCACTTGAAGATATGTCTGTATTAATTTTGGAGAGAAAGGAAGGGAAAGAAAGAGAGAAAAACCATCAACTTGCCACCTCCTGTGCACTGCGAGCAGGAATCAAACCCACGACCCAGGCATGTGCCCTGTTCTGGGACTGACTGACTGGCAACTTCTTGGTGTACAGGACAATGCTCCAACCAGCAGAGCCACCTGGCCAGGGCCTAACCTTCCTTTTCTTGGAGTATTTACTTACTTTTTAAAATTTGCAGTTGTACGTTCTTTCTCTGTTGCTTTAAGATGTAAACCTCTTTAAAAGCTTTTTTGCCAGTTTCACAACCCAGAACTTTCTCTAGTATCTGGGAGCCAGGCTTTGAAATGTAATCATCAAGGGAGATAACAGCTATTATCGCCCAGTCTCTGAGGGAAGATGGAAGCCTAACTTTGGTATTGGTGTGGATTATAAACACAGATGGCCTAATCATGGAGAAAGTATTTACAAATTTAGGAGTAGCTCTATGTGCTTGACATATCCCATTGGTCACTATTCCTCCTAAATATACGTCCTATGGTACTTTCCACGAGCTCACCCTATGCTTAAAAACACTCCCCATAAGTGTGGCTTACCTTCTTGTTATTCTCAGTTTTTATGAGGTAATTATTGTAGCAACAACACAAATACAGACATGTGTAAGGATAAACATTCTTAAGTATAGAAAAGTGGATACTTAGATATAGAATTGCAATGCTATATTTAGAATCAAAGGACAGATCAAGAACTTCCCAGACAAGAAAAAGCTAAAGAAATTTATTACCACCAAACCAGTTTTACAAGAAATGTTAAGGGTCCTCTTTTTTTTTTAATTTTTATTTAATTCTTGTTCAAGCACAGTTTTCTTTCTTGTATTCCCAGCCCTGCCCCGCCAGTGCTCCCCACCTCCCTCCCATCTCCGCCTCCCACCTTAATTATTGTCCATGTGTCCTTTATACTTGTTCATGTGAGTCCTTCCCCTTTTCCCCTGTGATTCTCTCCCCTCTCCCCTCTGGACCCTGTCAGCATGTTCTGTATTTCAGTGTCTTTGGTTACATTTTGCTTGCTTGTTTGTTTTGTTGTTTAGATTCCTGTTAAAGGTGATATCATATGATATTTGTCTTTCACCACCTGGCTTATTTCACTCAGCATAATGCTTTCCAGTTCCATCCATGATGTTGCAAAGGGTAGGAGCTCCTTCTTCCTTTCTGCAGCATAGAATTCTATTGTGTAAATGTACCATAGTTTTTTGATCCAGTCATCGACCAATGGGCATTTAGGTTGCTTCCAACTCTTGGCTATTGTAAATTGTGCTGCTATGAACATCGGGGTGCATAGGTTCTTTTGGATTGATGCTTCAGGGTTCTTAGGATATACTCCTAACAGTGGAATTGCTGGGTCAAAAGGCACATCCATTTTAGTTTTCTTAGAAAATTCCATACTGTTTTCCATAGTGGTTGTACCAGTCTCCAATCCCACCAACAGTGAACTAGAGTCCCCTTTTCCCCACAACCTCTCCAACATTTGTTGTTTATTTCTTTGTTTATGGTAGCCATTCTGACTGGTGTTAAGTAGTATCTCATTGTGGTTTTGATTTGCATCTCTCTGATAGCTAGTGATATCAAGCATCTTTTCATGTGTCTCTGGATCCTCTGTATGTCCTCCTTGGCGAAGTGTCTGTTCAAGTGTTAAGGGTCCTCTTTAAGAAAAAAAAAGGATCCAAATGTAAATAATAAATTGACAATAAATACATATCTATCAACAATTACTTTAAATGCAAATGGATTAAATACTCCAATCAAAAGACTTATGGAGGCTGAATGGATAGTAAAAACGAGACCCTTACACATGCTGTCTGCAAGAGACCCACTTCAGATAGAAAGACACACACAGAGTGAAAGTAAAGGAATGGAAACATGTATTTCATGAAAATGGAAACAAACAAACAAAAAGCTAGCATAGCAATACTTATATCAGACAAAACAAACTTTAAAACAAAGGCTGTATAACAAGAGACAAAGAAGTAATTCCATTTGTGGGCATTTATCCAAAGAAACCCAAAACACTAATTTGAAAAGACATACGTCCACTGCAGCATTATTTATAATAGCCAAGGTATGGAAGCAACCTAAATGTCCCTCAACAGATTTATGGATAAAGAAGAAGTGGGGCATACTTACAATGGAATCTGACTCAGCCACAAAAAAGAGTGAAATCACGTCATCTGCAATGACATGGATGGGCCTAGAGAGTATTGTGCTGAGTGAAATAAGTCACACAGAGAAAGACAAATGCCAGATGATTTCCCTTGTATGTGGAATCTAAAAAACAAAACAAACAAATAGGCAGAACAGAAAAAGTCCAAATAAATAGAATAAATTGTCTCCATAACCGTAGATAGTGGCATATAATGAAATTATATCCATATCACTGCACAAGCTAATTTGAAAAGTCCTGAAGTTTTAGAGTTCACATATAGGAAACTTTATAGAGGCATTTCCAAATTTAACATTATAAAACTTCACATGACATTATGATAATAAAGAGTTAAGCCGAAAGAAGATTTTCTGTAGTATCAATTTAAAAGTTTTGATTAATCTTTCTAGAGAAGGAAGACAATTATCTTTTTAAATCAGACCTAGAAAATATTATAGAATATAAAAATTTTATATAAAGAGGCCATCAAATGGTATGTAGCTAAAAATGCAGGTAGAAGTATTGCAAAGATATATTAGCAAGTTAATTAATAAATAACAATATACTTTTTTAGAAAGTTGAAATGAGAGGTTTCAAATCAATGACACTCTAGCTAAACATATATGCAAAACACACAGATATGGTCTGGCTTTAAATTTTGAACCAACATTTAAAATATTGGAGTTTTCACATAAAAATGTAGACTTCAAGTTTCTATTAAAAAACTAGAAGAACTAGCAAAATTGGGCCTGCATTCCCTCATGGCATCAACGGGCTGGAACTGAGTCAGCTTCGCTTCCCTGAGATGGAGCCTGCTCCCCCGTGTGACACCCCCTCCTACACTCAGGACATCTACACATGCACTTACATGAGACTGCCACCACGTAATTGCACCACCTACCTGTCCTCGGCAGCTTTGGGGCTTTGTCTGTTTATGTAGAAAATACACTTGTTTTCCTGATGGTCCTTTAATTTGTTGAGTCTCAAGCCACAGAAAAGGTAGTATTTCACATCATTATGCAAAAGCAGTGTTGGTTTATTTTGTCTATTTCTCTTCCATTTCCATTTGTTCAACTGATGATTCAACAGGGATTTAACTGTAAGTGTCAGAGTTAACACTGTTTCAGGCACTGGAAATCATGCCATTTAAGACTAAGCCCCTTTGAACCAATTGGGAGTAAAAATATGGGCTCATTAATTTAACCACACATATCTTTGAAATGATTGCTGTTATGGCTGTAGAAAGAGTAGGTAAAAATAGATGTTACTGCTTCTGAGGGACAAGTCCTTTGAGGATACTCTCAGCTCTGGGTGTGAGAACAGTTTCACTTTTTCAGGCCCAGCTGCCTTGATCTGACAGCACAAAAATGGTTTCAGAGAAGGAAAACTCATAATTCACTTTTTCAGGTTCTCCCCTTGGAAACTGAAATCTATTTTTTCTGTTTTATCCTCATCCAAGGCCTTTTTTTTTTTCATTGCTTTTAGAGAGAGAGGAATGGAGAGAGAAAAGCAGTGATGTGGGAGAGAAACATTGATTGGTTGCCTCTTGCATACATTCAGGCCTGGTATCATTCACGTGTTGACTGGGAATTGAACCTGAAACCTGGGTGTGTGCCCTGATCTGGAATTGAACCCGCAAACTTTTGGTTATGGGACTTTGCTCCAACCAACTGAGTTACGCCAGCCATGGCTGTATTTTCTTTTTTCATTGTTGTTTTTGATATTATTTATTTATTTACTTATTTTTAGAGAGAGAGGAAGGAAGAAGAAAGAGGGGGAGAGAAACATGAATTTGTTGTCGCCTCTTGAGCATTCCCAACTGGGGATCTGGCCTGCAACCCAGGCATGTGCCCTGACTGGGAATCAGATTGGTGAACTTTGGGTCACAGGCCATCACTCAGCCACTGAGCCATACCAGTCAGGGCTGTATTTTCTTTTTATGCTAGCAATTTTGCACTATAAAGTCAGGTATTAATATATTTGACCAAGAAAAAAGGTCTAATGAAACAAAAAGACTTCAGAGGAGAAGCTAATAACTAAGTGCTTTTCACTGGTACCTAAGTGCCTGCTGCATGCTGGGCACTGTGTCCAGCATCCCTTTCTTCCAGTAACTCTGGGTTAACATAAATGAGACATGTCAAGGGCCAAGTTTTAATGTAGGCATGGCTGCTCTTGAAAGGAAAGATACAATATTGTGAAAGAATTGTAACCATATCTGTTAGAAAAAAATAAATGGATGATGGAGCATTGCAAAGAAGAGTGAACATCAATTATACATATTTTAGAAATATTCTATATTCTTTTGGGACTGGACAAACACCATTGGTGTAATGTGACTGGTTTGCTGAGAAATAGCAGCACTTGCACGTGCACCTGCATGTCATCATCTTTGATGTGGTTCAGAAAACACCCCTGCTCAGTTTCTCCTCCTCAAAGAAGCCTCTGCTCCCACTCAGCGCTGAGTCAGGATAAGGCCACTCTGGAGCGCTCTTCCAGTCTCCATTGCAGACCTCTAACCATATACTTATCACGTTGAATTTTCTAGTTTTCTTTTTTTACTTAAAAATAATCTTAGCTTTCCCCCCTTGATCCATGTTGAACACACACACACACAAAGAAAATAGAAAATCTTTTGAATTACCTAAAAATTCACCACCCAGAAATAATAAATGCTAATAGTAAAAAAACTTTTTGGTCTTTTTTCTATGCAGGTTTATATTCTTTTCAACTAAAACGGATGATATAGAACATGTATCTGTCATTCAATATTCTATAAAGTGAACATCTATTTCATTAAATATTGTTCTATAACTTTTTAAATAGCTTCATAGTATTCCATTGAAATACTATGGAATAATTTTTATTCCATTTATTAAAAAATTATAAAATATTTTTTAAAAAAACACCAGTATGTATTTCACTACTCATTATTGGCTTGCCATATCTTGCTATCATCAATAACCTGTGAGGAAAATTTTTGTAACCATATCTTTGCATACATTTATGCAATTTGGGGGTATAAATATTAGAAGTGAAAACAGAGGACGCAGTTATTTATAAGACCATCCATATTTTACAAAGTTTGCCAACTTTTATTCACCATATATGTAAAATAATGTTTGGTATCTTTATAAATTTATTTTAAAAACTTTTGCCGATTTGACATTGAACATAATATTTTTAATTTGTATTTTTTTGGTCACATAAGTGTAAACCATACCCAGCTACTTAATAAATATTTATTGAATGATAGCATTCATATTCCAACAGGTTGCTATTGTTAAGATATTTTTGAAATTAATTAAAATTTTCTCTTAGAATCTGAATGCAATATTTTTTAACAGTGTTTTCAGAGGAAAAAAATCTATGTTCACTAAAAAAGATTCTGGTTGAGTCAGTTGAACAACTTTAATTTATTTACTTTTATATTTACCATTTACTCAAAGTTATCAAATCTAAACTTAAGCCATAAAATAATTTTTTAAAAAAACCATGCCTAAACACAATTTGGGAAGACTTTTTGGAGACAAAATTGTTCCATCATGTGAAGAAAGCACCCTTTCTTGACCTCCTTCCTTATCTATACTCTGGGAGATTTGTGGCAACAGTGAGTAGGTCCATCTTGTTCTCTGCTTGAAGAAATGCTGTGTGACCTCATGGTAGACATTTACCAGATGTATACTAAATATTTGGAATAACGGGTAGTTAAGTAAGTGTAACTAATGAACTATTGCATGAGATGTTGGAAGTTTTCCTTTGCACCTCATACTTTTTTCCAGGGAACCCTCCTCTCCACTGTGGTTTTGAGGAGCTGTCGCTCATAGAGCAATATACCACAGTACTGGGAGCATGGGTCCTGAGGTACTTGCATTTTAATCCTGAGTTTGACATTTACTAGGGCAAATTACCCAAACTTTCTCTATACCTTAGTTTCCTTATCTATGAAATGGGAAAACACTGGTCTCTACCTCATAAATGTGCTGTGTGAGTGAAATGATTTAATACATATAAGAAGGTTATGAGTGTCTACACATAATAAGTGCTTAGGACCATTAGCTATTATTATTCAGTGTTGATAGTATTTTCTTGGTCACTGGTCATTTGGCTGAGGGTCTAGACAATCCTAAATTTCACATATAGTGGCTATGATTTTTCTAGGAAGAATATGAGCCTAGTAGTACAATTCAGAATCCTTCTAGGTACTCAACATCAGGAAATATAAGTTATGTTTTCCCTGAGGTTGCAGTATCTGGAGTGTATAAGTCCAGGCTGATTTGTGGTTCTCTTTCTCCCCAAAGTGGAAGAAATTTATCTGCAGTAGGACAGAATGAAATGCTCACAAAAACCAACTTTTGAGATGAAGAGATGATATATTTGAGGAGAGATAATACATTGTTTAGCTGAACTTTTTATTAAACACACCGTTAATTCCCTTTCTCCCTAAGCTACTTTGTGTTGGGTTTCCATCATTGCAACTGAAAGAAACTGTCAACTGGTGAGGGTATGATTCCTATTTAGCCTTTAGTTGGAGAAGCAAAGAATCCTTCTGACTGGGCTTGATGGAGGGCCTCACTCAAGAAAAGACTGACACCCACAGAGAAAGCTGTGGAAGTTTCTTATGGCTTTTCATATACTTGATTTCTACCACATATCTGAATTTTTCCTTTGAACATGCTTTGTGACTGACCACAAAGCAATCCTCAACACCCATGAAGCCAGAATAAAACTGCTTCCTGTTTTGCTGCACTAAGAGTTGGAACTTAATGAGTAAAATCATTCTTTAATGACTTTTTGGGGGGTAGTGACTTTTGGTCAAAGTGTAATATACATATAGAAAATGCACAATGCTATGAACATTCACGGACATCTACTCTCATGAACACAGCACATATTCTGTTGTGTATACACATAGAAGTCAGATGGATGACTCATAAAGTATGTGTATGTTTGGCATTCATCGATATTGTTAATTTCCTGAATTGGCTGTGCCAATCTTAGTAACATTTTTATAATTTAGAAAACTCATGTAGATGTGATTTCTGTGAGAAAGCTAATACTGTGGCTCTCCAACCTCTTAATCATAGAGGGACCCAATGTTCAGTTCCTGGTTCACTTTCTTTTTTGCCTACACCTACTCCCTTGGTGATATCATCTAAAACATGACTTTAGACTTCTGGTCAAGAGAGAGGCATAGGTAGATACACTCTGCCTCCTCAAACAGCTGTAAGAAGGTCAACAACAAATTTAAAAACAGAAAATAACCAGACCTGCGAGAAAATCAAATGGTATGGAAGTCCGATGACCAAGGAGTTAAAAAAGAATCACTCATCCAGACTGGTAGGAAGGAGTGGAGATGGGCAGCCAGGGCAGGGAAGACTTACGGCAAGGCGATGTGGCTGGTAGACCCCGCAGTTCTATATTTGCTTGTGGATAAACTAGGAGGAAAAACTGGTGAACAAGACAGACTGTGCAACCTAAGTTTCCAGCATGGGGAAATAAAGCCTCAAAACCTCTGGCTGTAAATTCCTGTGGGGGTTGCAGCAGCAGGAGCAACCCAGCTTCAAAGGAGAGTTTGTTGCAGAGACCCACAAGTCCTAGAATGTACACAAAACCACCCACCCAGAAATCAGCCCCAGGAGGGCCCAATTTGCTTGTGGGTAGTAAGGGAAGTGACTGAAAGCCAGCCAAGAGCCAAGCAAGTAGCCTTGCTCCCTCTCAGACCCATCCCCCACATACAGCACCACAATCCAAAGACATGGGTTGCCCTGTTCTGGTGAATACCTAAGGCTCTACCCTTTACTATGTAACAAGCAAGCCAAGACAAAAAAAATATGCCCAAAATGAAAAAACAGATCAAAGCTCCAAAAATAGATATAAGTGATGAAGAGTTAGCCCATCTATCAGATGCAGAGTTCAAAACACTTGTAGTCAGGATGCTCACAAAAATGGTTGGGTATGGTCACAAAAGAGGAAAAAGTGAAGGCTATGCTAACTGAAATAAAGGAAAATGTACAGGAAACCAACAGTGATGGGAAAGAAACAGGGGCTTAAATCAGCACTTTGGAGCAGAAGGAAAAAATAAACATTTGACCAGAACAGAATGAAGAAACAAGAATTCAAAACAACGAGAGGCTTAGGAACATCCAGCACAACTTTAAACATTCCGACATCTGAATCACAGGCGTGCCAGAAGGAGAAGAGGAAAAGCAAGAAATTGAAAGCTTATTTGAACAAATAACGAAGGAGAACTTTCCCAATCTGGCAAAGGAAATTGATTTCCAGGAAGTCCAGGAAGCTCAGAGAGTCCAAAAAAAATTGGACCCAAGGAAGCACACACCAAAGTACTTCATAATTACATTAGCCAAGATTAAAATGAAGGAGAGAATCTTAAAAGCAGCAAGACAAAAGGAGGCACTTACCTACAAAGGGGTTCCGATCAGACTATCAGCTGATTTCTCAAAAGAAACCTCTCAGGCAAGAAGGTGCTGGAAAGAAGTATTCAAAGTCATGAAAGGCAAGGACCTACATCCAAGATTACTCTGTCCAGCAAAGCTTTCATTCAGAATGGGAGGGCAGATAAAGTGCTTCCCAGATAAGGTCAAGATAAAGGAGTTCATCATCACCAAGCCCTTATTATATGCAATGTTGAAGAAACTTATCTAAGAAAACAATGATTAACAAAAATATGAACAGTAAAATGACAACAAACTCACAACTATCAACAACTGAACCTAAGAAAACAAAGCAAAAATGAAAAAAGTAAATAACTAAACAGGAACAGAATCATAGAAATGGAGTTTACATGGAGGGTTATCAACAGGGAGGGAAAGTGGGGAGAATGGGAGAAAAGGTACAGGGAATAAGAAGCATAAATGGTAGGTACAAAATAGACAGGGGGAACAACAAATATTGGAGAGGGTGTGGGGAAAAGGGGACTCTGGTCCACTGTTGGTGGGATTGCAGACTGGTACAACCACTATGGAAAACAGTATGGAATTTTCTCAGAAAACTAAAATTGGACCTGCCTTTTGACCCAGCAACTCCACTGCTAGGATTGTATCCTAAGAACCCTAAAACACCAATCCCAAAGAACATATGCACCCCAATGTTCATAGCAGCACAATTTACAATAGCCAAGAGTTGGAAGCAACCTAGGTGCTCGTCAGTAAATGACTGGATCAAAAAACTATGGTACATATACACAATGGAATTCTATGCAGCAGAAAGAAAGAAGGAGCTTCTACCTTTTGCAACATCATGGATGGAACTGGAAAGCATTATGCTGAGTGAAATAAGCCAGGTGTTGAAGGACAAATACCATATGACCTCACCTTTAACAGGAATCTAAACAACAAAACAAACAAGCAAGCAAAATATAACCAAAGACACTGAAATAGAGAATAGGCTGACAGTGACCAGAGGGGAGAGGGGAGGGAATTTCAGGGGAAATAGGGGAGGGATTTAGAGGGACATATATAAAGGATACATGGACAACAACTGAGAAGGGTGCAAATGGGAAGGAGGGGGGTGCATGGGGGTGGGATGGGAGTAATAGACAGAAAACTGTACTTGAAAAATAATTAAATATAAATAAATAAATAAAATAGACAGGGAGAGGTTAAGAATGGTATGGGAAATAGAGAAGCCAAAGAACTTATATGTATGACCCATGGACATGAACTAAGTAGGGGGAATGCAGGTGGGAGGGGGTATGCAGGGTTGAAGGGAATAAAGGGGGGAAATGGGACAAGTGTAATAGGATAACCAATAAAGTATATTTTAAAAAATAAAACATGCCTTTAAATATCACTTACAATAATGAGCATATATATACACATATAAAATCATTACATATATGGGCACACACATATGCACACATATGTGGAACATATATAGGAGTCTGTATATGTATGCATGTACATATGTTTAAAGAAGCAGATAGTACATTATTATATGTCTATAGGAATAATATATATATATATAATATATATAATATATTATCATGAACCCAGACTTCCCTCTTAAATTTCCCACTCTTATATCTAACTAAAAAAACCCTGCTCTACAAAATAACTCCTTGCTCCACCTTTTGCCTTACCCAACTCCATATTTATAGTTGCTTAGACCAAAAAAAATCTTGGAGTCATCTGTTTTGCATTAAATTATATCCCCCACCAAAATTCATATGGTGAAGTTTTAACCCCTAGTACCTCATAATGTGACTTTATTTGGAAATAGGGTTGTGGCAAATGTAATTAGTTAAAATGACATCATTAGTTTAGGCCCTAATCCAAAATGACTGATGTCCTTATAAACAGGGGAAATTTGGCTACAGGCACATACATATGGGAGAGTGCCATGTGAGCGTAAAGATAGCCATCTAGAAGTCAAGGAGAGAGGCCTGGACCATGTCCTTCCACACACTGAAGGGATCAATCTCAGAAGGAACTAACCCTGCTGACACCTTGATTTGGGACTTTTATTTTATCTTTTGAAATATACTTTATTGATTTTGCTGTTACATTTGTCTGATTTCCCCCCTCCCTTTATTCCCCTCCACCATGCACATCCCCTCCCACACGCATTCCCCCTACTTGCCATGAATCATCTCTGCCCCAGCTGCCTGTCTCTGCCCCTTTACTAGTGTGGATGACTGTTTCTTCTTAAACGCCTTGGTTGTCAGACTTCCATACAGTTCCATTTTCTGGCAGTTCTGGTTGTTCTTCGTTTTTAAATTTGTTGTTGTCCTTCTTTTGCTTGTGCAAGGAGGCACAGTGTATCTACCTACAGCTCCATCTTGGCCAGATGTTCTTTGATCTTGGATTTTTAGCCTCCAGAACTCTTGGACAACAAATTTCTGTTGTTTAAGCCACTCAGTTTGTGGTACTTTGTTACAGAAGACTTAGCAAACTACTACAATATCCTTGAGTGTTTTCTTTCTCTCACTCTCCGCATCCACTCCATCAGGATGTACAGTTGACTATTCAAAATTCATCCAGGATCTGAGCACTTCTCACAACATCCTCAGCTACCGCCCCACTCAAAGACACCATCACGTCTTTCTGGATTATTGAGGGTAGCATCCTAATTAGTCTCTCTCTGCTTTCACTTCTGTCTCCTACAAGTCTACTCTCAACATAGCATCTAGAGTGATTGTTTAAAAACCCACAAAATGTTTTTCTTCTGCTCAAATACCTGGCAGGGCTTCCTATTCACTCAATAAAATGAAAAACTCAAAGGACCTTCAAGACTCCATGTAATCTGCCTCCCCCGACAATTGTCTCTCTGACATCACTTCCCCCTACTCTCCTTACCAACTCTGCTCCAGAGGCACTGGCTTCCTTGCTGTTCCTCAAACACACAAGGTCTTTCCTTACAGTTTTGGGGGGTTTTGTTTTGCATTGATTATTTTCTTTGCCTGGGATATTCTTTCTGAAGTTATCTGTAAGGTTAATTTCCTTACCTCCTTGAAGTCTTTCCTCACATATCCCCATAATGAATGAATAAATGGATACAAAGGCATCAACTAAAATGCTCCAAAGTGATCCATGTCAATTCCCTGTTCATTTCAGAGCTCTCTAAAATATGTTAAATTTATTTCAAAATATAAAAATGGAAAATATGGATATCATTAAGAACTTTCATGGAGAGGACAAAGATATCCTATCTGTGCGTGATAAAGTGCCAATTAGGAGGGCAGTGATTCTTGACGGTACTTTTCCTTTATCCTCTGCTCCATGTGTAACTCTAAGGATTCTCCTATTAATATTGTCTTTGGGTAGCTACTTTCCCTACAGATCCATGTATCTCTAAGTGTGTGTAGCAGTCAGTGGGTTATAGCACTGTATAGGAATTCAGGCATGGAATGACATGCTGGGAAGGAAAATGGGAACAGCCAAGCTCAGGCTGAAACCAACAATTCTGACCACCAGGGACAAAAGGAACCAGAAGAAGAGTGAGGAGTTTGGACCAAGCTGCAGACTTACATGTCTAGATTCAAGATAATTAAACCAGGAAGTAAGAGAGCTTGCAGCAGGAGTTTCTGCTTCTGTGCCTTCCTTGTTCTTCATTTCCAGCCCCTGTTGTTTCACTAGGCTCAGCTTTAGCCCTCTGCCTAAGTCCCCTCACACTGTCCCTTTCTCCCACTCACCAGGTTAATTTTCACATATCCTTAGGCTCTGCTCAATCACAACCTTCTCTAGGAAGCCCTCACTGACCCCTCCAACCCCCCAACCCAAGTTGGGTTGATTCCTCCTGTGTGTACTTCTACGAATGCACTTTCACTAAGCATTCTCTATGTCTGCAGTGGTCCTTTTGTCTGCTCTCCTCCCCATTGTGACCTCTTTGATGGCCAGAATGCTGCTTTATTTATTAGTATATCTGTATCCTTAGTACATAATATAGTACCTGGCACATAGTTGGACTTTGATCATTGTTTGATGAGTGAATGAATAAATAATGAATAAAATGCAGCCAATTTTAGGGCATGGCTAGCCAGATGCTTTGGGTGAAGGCTCAGGAGGCCTGTCATGTGGTTAGCAACTTGCTAGTGCTAGGTCTGATGACCTTTTCTTGGTAAGGGTTGAGTCTCACATTAGAAAGAGCAAGGAACCAAGGAACCTGAGATAACTAAAGTGAAAGCATTTTCATCAATTATTTTTTAGTTACTACAAGTCAAGAAAAATGAAAAGAGATAGCATTCCAAAAATGTTCAAATGATTGGAATACTCAATGCAATAATACTGGTTTGTCAGTAGTTCTTATATTGTCAAATCTCTCTAGGACCCATGAATCATAAAGGTAGCCTGAAATATTCCACGGTCATTTAACTTCTCTCTAGGCTATATAAATTCCAAATTCCTCTTTCAGAGAGGCAAAGATCATGGAAGGTCTTACTTGATCTCTGGAGTTTGTTGTGTAAGTGGGAGAAAGCCACAGAGGCACATTAAGGGATAAATGTACTAGCTAAATGGAATGAGATTGCAGAAGCAAAGCAAGAATGAAAGGGGACTCTCCCTCTCTCTCTCTCTCTCTCTCTCAATCTCTCCCTCCCATTTCTCTCTCTCACACACACATGAGTACACACAGCAGAAGGCAGTGGAATGTGAAAGGAGCCAGAAATGGGAGTTAGGGGACCTGGGCTTCAATCTTTGCATGCCACCAACCAATTGTGCAACACTGGACACTAGGCTTCTAATCACTATTACCCTTTGTAGGCCTGTAAAGTCCCATATACTGTATATGGTAAAAAAGAAAAAATTGTTGTGTTTTCTATTTGAATAAATATCTGCTCTTAAGTGGCATCAATAAGGAGGAGTTCTAGTGGGAAAGCGGTCATGAGACAGAAAAAACCACAGTGCATTTTTTGTTTCTCTGGGTCAGTTCTTTTGCCTCAGTTTCCCAGTTTTATTTAAAAGAATGTTTTGTGCCCACCTGAGTTGGAAAAAAATAAAATTATTCATGAAAATCTTTTATTTTAACATTTTTATTATTGTTCAAGTACAGTTTTCTGCTTCCCCCCCAAACCCTCCCCACGATCCCACCTCCCCAACTCCCTCCCCTGTTTCCACCGCCCCCTTGTTATTGTCCATGTGTCCTTTATAATTGTTCCTACAAACCCTTCACCCTTTCCCCCTATAATTCCCTCCCCTCTCCCCTCTGGTCACTGTCAGCCTGTTCTCTATTTCAGTGTCTTTGGTTGTATTTTGCTTGCTTGTTTGTTTTGTTGATTAGGTTCCTGTTAAAGGTGAGATCATATGGCATTTGTCTTTCACTACCTGGTTTATTTCACTGAGCATAATACTCTTCAGTTCCATCCATACTGTTGCAAAGGATAGGAGCTCCTTTTTTCTTCTGCATAGAATTCCATTGTCTAAATGTACCACAGTTTTTTGATTCATTCATTTACTGATGGGCACTTAGGTTGCTTCCAGCACTTGGCTATTGTAAATTATGCTGCTTTGAACATTGTGGGGCTTAAATTCTTTTTGGATTGGTGTTTCAGGGTTCCTAGTATATAATCCTGGCAGTGGAATTGCTTGGTCAAAAGAGTTCCATTTTTAGTTTTTTGAAGAAATTCCATACTGTTTTCCACAGAGGCTGTGCTAGTCTGCATTCCCACCAATAGGACACTAGGGTTCCCTTTTCTCCTCAACCTCTCCAACGCTTGTTGTTTATTGCTTTGTTTATGATAGCCATTCTCAATGGTGTGAGGTGGTATCTCATTGTGGTTTTAATTTGCATTTCTTTGATAGTTAGATACTAAGTATCTAATCAGCATTCTTTTGATACTAAACATCTTCTCATATGTCTCTGCAATCTCTGTATGTCCTCCTTGGAGAAGTGTCTGTTCAAGTCTTTTGCCCATTTTTTAAATTGAGTTGCTTGTCTTCTTAGAGTGGACTCATGTGAGTTCTTTATGTATTTTGGAGATCAAACACTTGTCTGAGGTATCATTGGCAAATATGTTTTCCCATACAGCTGGTTCTCTTTTCATTGTAATGCTGTTTTCTTTAGCCACACAGGAGCCTTTTATTTTCATGAGATCCCATTTGTTTATTCTTTCCTTTATGTCCCTTGCTCTAGGGGATATACCAGTAAAAATGTTGCTGCATAAAATATCTGAGATTTTCTGCTGCTTTTCTCCTCTAGGACTTTAATGGTGTCATTATATTTATATTTAAATCTTTTATCCCCTTGAATTTATTTTTGTGTATGGTGTAAGTTGGTGATCTACTTTCATTTTTTTGCATGTAGCTGTCTAGTTCTCCCAACCATTTGTTGAAGAGGCTTTCCTTGCTCCATTTTATGCTGCTGCCCCCTTTGTTGAAAATTAGTTGACCATAGAGATTTGGGTTTATTTCTGGGCTCTCTATTCTCTTCCCTTGGCCTATGTCTGTTCTTATGCCAGTACCAGGCTGTTTTGATTAGTGGCCTTGTAATACAGTTTGATATCAGGCATTGTGATCCCTCCTACTTTGCCCTTCTTTCTCAAAATTGCTGCATTCAGGGTCATTTATGATTCCATATAAATCTTTGAAGTGTTTGTCCTACATCTGTGAAATATGCCATTAGTATTTTAATAGGTAATGTGTTGAATCTATAAATTGCTTTGGGTAGTTTGGACGTTTTGATGATGTTAACTCTTCCAATCCATGAACACGGTATATGTTTCCATTTGTTTGTGTCTTCCTTGATTTCTTTCTTCAGTGTTGTGTGGTTTTCTGAATATAGGTCTTTTACCTCCTTGGTTAGGTTTATTCCTAGGTATTTTATTTTTCTTCTTGCTATGTTAAATGAGATTTTTTCCTGATTTTTGCTTCTGCTGTTTCATTATTGGATACAAAAATGCCTTTGATTTCTGGATATTTACTTTGTATCTCACTGTTTTGCCAAATTCATTTATTAGATCAAGCAGTTTTCTGGTGGAGTCTATAGGATTTTCTATGTACACTATCATGTCATCTGCAAACAATGACAGTTTTGTTTCCTGTTTTCCAATTTGGATGCCTTTTCTTTTCTTTTCTTGCCTGATTGCTGTGTCTAGGACTTCCAGTACTATGTTGAATAGAATTGGTGAAAGGGGACAACCTTGTCTTGTTCCTAATCTTAGTGGGAAAGATTTTAGTTTTTGCCCATGAAGTATGATGTTGGCTGTAGGTCTCTCATATATGGGCTTTATTATGTTGAGGAATTCTCCCTCTATACCCAGTTTGCTGAGTGTTTTTATCAAAAATGGGTGCTGTACCTTATCAAATGCTTTTTCCACATCTATTGATATGGTCATGTGATTTTTGTCTTTGCTTTTGTTTATGTGACATATTACATTTATTGATTTGTGAATGTTGTATCATCCTTGTATCCCTGGGATGAATCTCACTTGATCATGGTGTAGGATCTTTTTAATGTACTGTTGGATGCAGTTTGTCAATATTTTGTTGAGGATTTTAGTGTCTATGTTCATTAGTGATATTGGCCTGAAGCTTCCTTGCTTTGTTGTGTCTTTATCTGGTTTTGGGATTTAATGATGCTAGCTTCATAAAAAGAGTTTGGGAGTTTCCCATCATTTCGGATTTTTTGGAATAGTCTGTGAAGAATAGGGGTTAGCTCTTCCTTAAATGCTTTGTAGAATTCTTCTGTTAAAACTCCTGGTCCAGGGCTTTCATGTGTTGGGAGTTTTTTTTATTACTGCTTCAATTTCATCTGTTGTTATATGTCTGTTCAGGCTTGCTGCTTCTTCTTCACTGAGTTTTGGAAGACTATATTTTTCTAGAAATTTGTCCATTTCACCTAGGTTTTCAAATTTCTTGGCATACAGTTCCACATAGTAATTTCTTACAATCCTTTGTATTTCTGTGGTATCAGTTGTAATCTCTTCTCTTTAGTTTCTCATTGTGTTTATTTGGGTCTTCTCTCTTTTTTTCCTGATGAGTCTGCTTAAAGGCTTGTTGATTTTGTTCATCTTTGCAAAGAACCAGCTCCTGGGTTTATTGATCCTTAGAATTGTGCTTTTAACTTCTATGCCATTTAATTCTGCTCTGATTTTGGTATTTTCTTCCTTCTACTTGCTCTGGGCTGTCTTTGTGGTTGTTTTTCAAGTTCTTATAGGTGTAGGGTTAGGTTGTTTATTTGAAATATTTCTATTTTTTTTAAGTAGGGCTGTACTGCTATGAACTTCCCTCTTGAGACTGCCTTTGTTGTCCCATAAATTTTGGATTGTTGTGAGTTCATTTTCATTTGCTTTCAGAAACTTTTTGATTTCTTCCTTGATCTCATTCTTCATCCATTCATTGTTTAATAGCATGCTATTTAATCTCCATGAGTTGGAGTGTTTTTGAGTTTTTTCCTTGAGATTGGTTTCTAGTTTCAGTTGTTTGTGGTCAGAGAAAATACTTGATATAACTTCAATTCTCTTGAATTTGTTGAAATTGTTTTGTGTCCTATCATGTGGTCTATCTTTGAAAATGTTCCATGTCCATTTGAAATGAATGTGTATTTTGTTTCTTTGGAATGAAAGGTTCTCTCTATATATATCAGTTAAGTTCATTTGATTTAGGACATTGTTCAATGCCACAATGTCATTGTTGATATTTTGCTTGGAAGATCTATCCATTTTTGACAGTGGAGTGTCAAAATTCTCTACTATAATTGTGTTGATGTCAATATATTTCTCGAAGTCCTCAAAAATTTTCTGTATGTATTTGGGTGATCCTGTGTTGGGTGCATATATATTTACAATGTTTATGTCTTCTTCGTGGATTCTTCCCTTGAGTATTATGAAGTGACCTCTGGGGTTTCTTTTTATGGTCCTTTTCTTGAAGTCTATCTCTTGTGGAGTTGTGTTGGTTGAGGCCTATTCTTTTAAACTACTTTTGACTGGGTAGCTCCTTATTTGGCCTTCCATCTTAATTGAGAGCCTTTCTGGGTAAAGCAGCCCTGGTTGCAGGCCTCTGCTTTTCATTAGTTGGTATATTTCTTGCCATTCTCTTCTGGCTTGGAGTGTTTCCATTGAGAAGTCAGCTGCTAGCCTTATTGGGGCTCCCTTGTATGTTACTTCCTGTTTCTCATGTGCTGCCTCTAAGATTCTCTCTTTGTCTTGGAATTCTAATTTAATTATAAATTAGAATTTTAATTATGATGTATCTTGAAGTGAGCCTCTTTGGGCTCCTCTTGATTGAGGCTCTGTGTTTCCTGGATTTGTGTGACCTTTTCTCTCATCAAATTAGGGAAGTTCTCATCATTATGTTTTCAAACAGGTTTTCTATCCCTTGCTCTTCCTCTTCTCCTTCTGGCATCCCTATTATATGGATATTATTATGGTTCATGTTATCCTGCATTTCCCTTAACCTGTCTTTATTCTTTCTGAGCCTCATTTCCTTCTCTTGCTCTATCTGGGTGGTTTTTTTTCTACCTTGTCCTCTAGCTTGATCCAATCCTCTGCTTCATCTGGCCTGCTTTTGATTTCTTTTACTATGTTCTTCAGTTCAGAAATTATATTTTTATTTCCTCTTGGCCCTTCTAATTCCTTTTTCATGTTGATATAGTTTGCAGTGAGTTTATTATAGTTTCCCTGTAGTTTGTGGAAGTTTTCTGGACCTCACTGAGCTTCCTGATATCCATTGCTTTGAACACAGTCATAGTTTATTTGCCACTATTTCATTTAGCATTCTTTCTGAGGCTTTCTCCTTTCCTTTCATTTGGGGATTGTTTCTTTGTCTTTTCATTGTTTGTAAGACTCTTCTTGTTAGCCTCTGCTTCTTAAATTGATTTGTTCTGACTCCCTGGGTTTATGGTGTGAACTTCTATGGTAGAAGATGTGTGAGATTCAGTGATGCAGTCTCCTTGATCTCCTGAGCTCACTGGTCTTGGGCTGTCATTTATGTTGGCTTTCTGTATGTCTTTGGGTTTTGATTGTTGTTGGGTCTTTCTTTGGTTGGTCCTTCCCTCCAGCTGATTAACTGAGGGTCAGTCCATCTACCATGTCTTGTATTCTATTGTGCAGGTATGGACAAGTTGTATTGAACCTGGTTCTTCTGTCTGTATGAGGTTTTGAGGCTTCTCTCTCACTGGTGTTTATTTGTGTGTTCTGGGTAATTTCTCTACCATTTAGTTGTATTTCCAAATCAGTCCTGGATTGAGGTTAGTGTGGATTCCACTCCCTCCTTCACCTTCTTCGGTTATCTGTTGGTGGTTCCTTTGTTTGTGGGTTTCCTCTTCCATGAAGTATACTGGTGTTCACAGCACCCACCATCTGATTTTTCAAAGTCCTCTACAATTTTTGGTCTCCAATCGCCATATAAGCTGAGATACTGTTGGCTGTTCATTCTGTTCCTCAGAAGATTGGCTAGGTGTTTCACCTGTGCACAGGGGGAAGTGGACTCCACTCCTACCTATCTCATCATCATTTTCCCCCACCCCCATGAAAATCTTTTTATGTTGTTTGTAGACAGGATTCATCAATTTAAAAAGTTTTTTTAATAATTATTAGTTTAAATATAAATTTATGATAGCCATACTAAAAAGGAAAAAATAAAGGAATATAAACACCTATTGTTTGGCATCCATAGCTTAATGCAATCTCCTGTTGGCAAAATATATAAGGATGTTTACTGCATTAGGTAGTAAAAATATGAATCATCTGGCAACAATTTTTAGATCTTGAAGAGTCAGATGACAAAATGATGAGTCTCAGGGGATTAAGATTATGTTCCCACTCCTGAAAAATGATTTGAAATTTTTAAAAATGTTTTCTCAAAAACCATACTTATTTTAGTTTCTCCTCTGCTCCCTATTTTAGGAAGTAACTTACACACAGAATTTCATGAACTGTGCACCAAAATCTACTTAGCTTTCTGGGACTGGATTAAGGCTGTGGTTAGGATTGCAGCCACAAAGCCACCATTTAGCTCAATAAAACTAGACAAGTCAAGTAGCTCTCTGGATCTTGTGTTATAAGATGAAAGTATTATAGTTGTGATTCTCTCATTTAAAAAAGGAGGTAAGGCTCCATTATAATACAGGGAAAGCTGTGAATAATTTGTCACTGAGTGAGGAAAAGAACAAGATAGCATACTCTAGACAAGAGCAATGAAGTTTGGGAAGGGTCAGCTTCCTTCTGCAGATCGCAGCTGTGAGTCATTGGGCACAAAGTTGACAACCTGCTCGCCTTCTGGGCATCTGCAGCCTTCATGAATCTTGTGTTCTAGTTCCTCACTCACATTGGAAAATGAAATGTTTTTTCATGTTTGGCTCTCTAATGTTTTTAGTTAAACATGGTAATCGTTAACAAATGACCATATTGACTACCTCCTCTCTTTTTGAAACTACCAATTCTACTTTACAGTCTACAAATAATTTATTCAACAACTACTTGGCCTATTAAACACAACTTATTTGCCTCATACTCTGTGCCAGGCATCATATTGTAAAGGACATGATGGATAAGATGCTTTCTGGGTTCCTCAGCAGGGATACTAGACATGGGCACAGTTAGTTCTTACACAAGGCAGAAGATACACACTGCAAAGTGAGGGCTGTGGTCTTTGGTGCCCTGAGGTGTAAGAGGAAGAAACAACTCTGCCTAAACTGATCTTGGAGAGCTACCTGGAAGATGTACATTAGTGAACCAAGAGAAGAGGCTGGTCGTGAAGAACATACAGACCAAAGAATACAGGATCATCCAAAGAAAGAGAATGACAGGACCCCAAAAGGGATTAATAACTGGGCCTCTCTTCCTGTTGCCACAGAGGACACAATATTTAAAAGCTTTTTAAGTCCTCTTAGCACAAACCCTGGGAGAGCTGCTATTGAAGATGTTGTGGAATATTTGAATGCAATAAAACAGAATGTTCCATAATGTTTTGGGAGAAATTTTTGTTTTTCCCCAACAATTCATTCTCCTTGCTAAGCCAGCCTTCTTTGGGGTCACTAGGAGGCCTTGAAGGGTATATAGAAATGACTAAAGTCATCACATGACCCATTAGTCATTGGTTACAGCACTGCAAATTGAGAAGCAGCTGGAAATGGTACAGGAATACTACTTGGACTGTGTTTACCTAAGGTGGATATTTCTAGCTGTCATAGAGGGTCTTACCATATATATAATCTTTTCCATGTTGCTGGGCTAATCAATTCAGTGACAATGTTCCACAGGAGTAGAAAGTGAAAGCTTGGGAAGACATTATCCTCACTGAAATAAGCTGGTCCTTCCTTCCTTCCTTCCTTCCTTCCTCCCTTCCTCCCTTCCTTCCTCCTTTTTTTACCACCTTCAAACATCAGGGAGAAATCTGAGGTAGTCCTTCATGCTCAGCACTTTAGTCTTCATTTTGTAGCGCTTACTCCCAAATTATTTCCTTCAGACAGCTTTGTCCTGTCATACTTGATGGGTTGAGACCCACCCAGAGGCAGATGGAGAGAATTTGCGTCCATCAGGAGGCAAAGCTTCTCTTCCCCCATCAGGAGCCATAGCTGTCTGCTGGGACTTGACATGGGAACACCACTGATATGGCCAGTCTGCCCAACTTCCTAACCAATGTGAGCTTAACCAGCAAAAAACAGAGTGGCAGGATTCCAGCTGGTGTCAAGATTGAATCCAAAAATCACCTCACAACTCAACAAAGAGAGATCGGATCCAAGTTTTGTAAGAATTCTACACAGAAAGTGCACAGATGTCAGCTGTGGCAAGACCTGGTACATAGTTAAATATTTTACTTTTCCCTTTAGAGAGGAATTTTTAATTTCAGGCTTATATCCTATTATTTCAGTGAAGAGTAAGGACAACTAATAGTTGGTTGGCTAGAAGATTCTGGCAAGGAATATTGGAGTCATAAAACATAAGCCAAGCATCTTTTTGGATATCCTAAAATAAACTGTGTAGAGAACTAAGCATTTTATGCCAGGACAAAACTAAAAAGCTCTTTCCCAGAGGTCTCCCTGACCCCCTTTTCTGGATACAATCTTATTGGTTGATAGCGCCAAGTTTTTGGCTGCAGTGCAAGGAATTGCTCAGCTGTGGCTGATTACTGCTATCATTCTTTTTCTCTTGTTCAGGAAATCTTGTCAGGAACATGTTTCTAAGACAGCAAGGAAGAAAAGGTTGTTTATTTGTTTAGGGGAATCCATCATCAGAAATACTAGTGCTAGGGTAATGGACTAGGGTCTAAACTAAAGGGGAGGAACTTAGAAGTTTTGTATGAAAACTACTGGAATTGTATGCCTTAACAGGGAGAAGTGGCCTCTGGCCATGGCTCTGCTGCTGACAGTTTGACTCAAGACCATTCACTGATCCACTTAGCACTTATGGAGCACTTAGCACTCTGTGTTTGACCCCATGTCCAACACTGGGGACACAGGGTGATAAATGGGTAAGGAACACGTTCTCAAACCACCCAACATCTCTGAATACCATTTCTTTATGATTGCAATGTGAGGGAGGTGTTAGAATGATCTCTCAAGGCCTTCTCCCCTAGTTCTTGAATCTGCCTTTGTCTGTGGGAACACAATTCACCCAGAACAGTATCAGGAAAACTGGTATCCAACATTTACACCAGGTACTGTGTTAACTACCCATTTTGTTTTCTCAAGAATCTCCTAAAATAGGTATTATTAAATCTATTTTACAGATGAGAAAACTAAGCATTAAAGCAGTTGAGTTGCCTTTTGTGGTGAGAATGAGGCAAAGCCAGTCTCAAACCCAACTCTGCTGACTGACTCCAAGCCTAGGATTCTTCCCTAGATCTCTGCTCTCCAGATTTGTAATGTTTATTCATCTCCCCTGGACTCTTTTCTGGAAGTACTTATGTACAATTTATTCAAGAATCCATGGCAGTATAATATAAAATATCTCATTCTTGCCTATGTGTCTTTCATTAGCTTTCTCTTCCTGCTGGCCAACTAAACTTTTCTTATTTATTCCCAGGATGATCTTGCCACTTCATTCAAGCCCAGTGCTCCCACTGTTTTGCCTTTGCTTGTATTTTACCTTTGACCTGGAATCATTTTCAATCTTGCCTGTGGTCCAATTCTGTACTCTTTCCCAGACTTTATTTGTCTTACTTCTAAATTTAATTTATTTGGTTCTTACTAGTTGTCCAACAGGGTGAAAAGTTAAAAGAAAAAAAGTGTATGAGATCATCACTTTGGGGAAAATAATACATGCATAGATTATGGGAAAGAGATAAGAGGTATAGGCCCTTTTTAATAAAGAGTTATGGGTTTGTAAGGGGAGGAAAGTAGCAGGATAGGGGTGGAGTCATTGGAACTTGAGGAATAATTGAGACTTGATTAGATGAATAGAGAAGCAGGAAGAGGTACAAGATCAGAAAAAGAGCAGCGAGATCAATCGAATACTGAATGTGACAGTACAGTTATTAAAGAATTAATTAGGAGTACTGGATCAAGAGTTTGAACATCTGTATTCTTGCCTTACCCATTTGTAATCTGGGGAAAATAGATAACAGGATTTGAGTTTATGTTTCCTCATCTCGTGGAAGCTACCTCAACCCATAGGAAAAGTCTGAGCTTTTTTGAATAGGCTGCCTCTTCTTCAGCTGTTCTCACCTCCAACCATTATGTAGTATATCATTATGGAGTCGGTCCCAAATGAGCTGAGACTTTTTATAACATGGTAAATCACATTCATTTTGTGAGACCTCTAACATTGTTATAAAACATGATTTCTTACAAAGCCACATGAGTTGAGTAATAAAATTTAAGATACACAAGTTAAATAATACTCACATGTATTTATTTAAAAATGGAATACTTCCCCCATCAATTTAGTAATTTATCTTTAAGAAAGTGAAATACTCTAATTAAATATTTGGGATAGAAACTACAAGGGTTCGAAGGTTTCTTTTTTTAACTTTACAATGTAAGGCAAGAATAAGATCTTAAGGCCTTCTTTTTAGTTATGCTTTGTTCAGGGCAGTTTGTCATGCCTGATGAGGTAGGTGGTTTAAAACATGCTGATCTGGATAAAAATGTGGCCAAGCAAGCTCAGGCAAGCCAGGCAAGCCAGGCAAACCAGGGAAGAGCAGACAGAATCAACCATGAGTCTTAGGAAACATCAATATCCAAAGCGAAGTCTCCCAAGTTTCTGTGATGGTTAATTGTATGTGTCAACTTGGATGGCCCACAGGGTGCCTGGTTATTTGTTAAACATTCTAGGTTTGTCTGTGAGGGTGTTTTTGGATGACATTAATATTTAAATTGGTAGACTGAGTTAAGCAGGTTGCCCTCCCCTTTATGAGTGGGCCTCACTCAATCTGTTGAAGGCCTTGATAGAATAAAAGGCTGGGTGGAAAGAATTTACTCTCTGCTTGACTGTCTTCAAACTAGGATATCCATCTTCTCCTGCCTTCAGACTTATATTCAGACAGATACAATACCATTAGCTCTCCTGGGTCCTAAGCTTATCAACTGCAGATCTTGAGACTTTACTTAGCTTTTATAATTGTGTAAGCTAATTCCTTATTATCTATGTATCTATCTATCATCTATCTCTCTATCCCTCTCTCTCCTATTGGTTCTGCTTCTCTGAAGAACACTGATAATACAGTAGCAATATGATCTGGATCAAAGAGTGAAGGACCAAGGTAGCAGGTAGCTCTGGAGTCTAGTGGTGAAAGGTCTTTTGCTTCCACTATTCTCATTTTTTTTAATCCTTTTTTCTTCTTGTTCTGATTGCTTGTTTTTTGCTTCCTTATGTTTCAAATCATTCATTTGATTCTTTTTTGTATAATGTATCTTATTGACTATGCCATTATAGTTGTCCCCTTGCTTCTCCCCTTCTCTGAAGGCAGGAGAAGATGGATATCCTTCATTCCCCTCCACCCTGCACACCCCCTCCCACCCACATTTCCCCCCTGTTTAGTTCATGTCTATCATAAGTTCTTTAGCTTCTACCTTTCCCACATTACTCTTGCCCTCCCCCTGTCTATTTTCTCCCCACCATCTATGCTACTTATTCTCTGTACCTTCTTCCCCCTTCTCCTCCCACTCCCCCATTGCTAATCCTCCATATGATCTCCATTTCTGTGTCTCTGCTCCTGTTTTAACTGTCTGCTTAGTTTGCATTTGTTTTAGGTGTGGTTAAAAACTGAGTTTGCTGTCCTTTCACTGTTCATATTTTTATCTTCTTTTTCTTAGATAATTCCCTTTAACATTTCATATAATAAAGGCTTGGTGATGATGAATTCCTTGAACTTGACCTTATCTGAGAAGCACTTTATTTGCCCTTCCATTCTAAATTAAAGCTTTGCTAGATAGAGCAATGTTGGATGTAGGTCCTTGCCTTTCATGAATTGGAATACTTCTTTCCAGCCCCTTCTTGACTGTAAGGTGTGTTTTGAGAAATCAGCTGACAGTCTCATGGGAAGTCCTTTGTAGATGACTGTCCCCTTATCTCTTGCTGCTTCTAGGATTCTCTCCTTCATTTTCATGTTGGCTAATGTAATTATGATGTGCCTTGGTGTGTTCCTCCTTGGGTCCAACTTTTTTGGGACTCTTTGAGCTTCCTGGACTTCCTGGAAGTCTGTTTCCTTTGCCAGATTGGGGAAGTTCTCCTTTACTATTTGTTCAAATAAGCTTTCACCTTCTTGTTCTTCCTCTTCTCCTTCTGGCACCCCTATGATTTGGATACTGGAACATTTAAATTTGTCCCAGAGGTTCCTGAGCCTCTCTTCATTGTTTTGAATTCTTTTTTCTTCACTGTGTTCTGGTAGAATGTTTCTTTCTTCCTTCCTTCTGCTCCAAAGTGTTGATTTGAGTTCCTTTTTCCTTCCCTTTACTGTTGGTTCCTTACATTTTTCTTTATTGTACTTTGTGTAGCATTCACTTATTCCTCTGTTTTGTGACCATACTCAACCATTTCTGTGAGCATCTTGATTACAAGTGTTTTGAACTCTGCATCTGATAGGTGGACTATCTCTTTATCATTTACTTCTGTTTTTTGGTATTTTGAACTGTTCTTTTATTTGGGCCAAATTTCTTTGTCTTGGCGCTCTTGTTATGTTGTAAAGGGCAGAGCCTTAGGTATTGCCATGGCAATACCCACGTCATTGTGTTGCGGTGCTGTATGTGGGGGAAGGGTCTGAGAGGGAACAATGCTGCTTGCTCGACTCTTGGCTAGATTTCAATCACTTTCCCTGCTACCCACAAGCAAATTGGGCCCTTCTGGTGCTGATTCCTGGGTGGGAGGGTTTGTGTAAGTTCGAGGAGCCTGTGAGCCTTCAATAAACTCTCCTGTGAGGCTGGGGTTTTCTCCCACTGCCTCAACCCCACAGTTTTTTACAATCATAGAGTAAGGCTTTATTTCCCCACATTGGAACCCTGGGTTGCATGGTCTGTCTCACTCTCCATTTCTTCTTGGTTTATCTGCACTCAAATGCAGGAACATTCGGTCCTCCAGCTGCCGCCTCACCCACCCCAATCCTTTAGCCTTGGCCTTGCCATGAGTCCTCTCCACCCTGGCTGCCTGTCTCCACTCCTCCTTCCAGTCTGGATGAATGTTTCTTCTTTACTCTTTGGTTGTCAGACTTCCATACAGCTGGATTTTCTGGCAGTTCTGGTTATTTTTTGTTTTTAAATTTGTTGTTGTCCTTCTTTTGGTTGTGTAAGGAGGCAAAGTGTATCTATGTATGCCTTCCTCTTGACCGGAAGTCCGAGTGTAAACATTTTTATAAGCATTTGATGCCTATTGGCTTGCCAGAGAGGATGACACAGTTTCCACTCTCAGCTGTTAGTGTGTAAGAGGGCCTTCCTCCCACACACTGACTTGGCTGTTTTTCTCAGTCCAGTTCTGTAACCTTTTCAGGTAAAGAATACCATTCCCACATTCTGGCATTGGGTTAACTGTCAGTTTCCGTGTCCGATAATGTGGTGAGAGTTTGTGTTTTTCTACATTTCTGTAGCTGCCCTAATGGGAGGTGAGGAGACTCACTAAAGTTCTGAAATGGACATTGGGCCAAGGCCTCTGAGTCGTAGATTTTCATTATACTTCTGGGAAACTAGTACAGGCACATCTGATTTTGTTGTGCTTCACTTAAATTGCACTTTGCACATATTGGGTGGGGTTGTTTTTTTTTTTTTTTACAAATTAAAGTTTTACAGAAGCCCTGGTGTCAAGCAAGTATGTCAGCTCTGTTACTCTAACAGCATTTGCTCACTTCATTTCTCTGTGTCATATTCAGGTAATTTGCACAATATTTCAAAATTTTCAGTATTATTGTATTTGTTTTGGTGATCTACAATAAGTGATCTTTGATGTTCCTATTGCAATTACTAGGATACCATGAATCACACCCATCCAGGATGGTGAACTTAACAAATGTATGTGTGCTGACTGCTCCACTGACTGGTCATTCCCCTGTCTCTCTCCCTCTCCTTGGCTCTCCCTGTGTCTTGAAACACAGCAATATTTAAATTAGGCCAATTAACAACCCTCCAATGGCATCTAAGTTTTCAAGCGAAAGGAAGAGTCATGTGCCTGTCACTTTTTATCAAAAGCTAGAAATGATTAAACTTGGTGAGGAAAGCACATCAAAAGATGAGACAGGCTGAAAGCTAGGCTTCTTGGGCCAAGAAGCCAAGTTGTGAATGCAAAGGAAAAATTCTTTTTTTAAAAAAGATTTTATTTATTTATCTTAGAGGGGAAGGGAAGGAGAGAGAGAGAAATATCAATGTATGGTTGCCTCTCATGCGTCCCCTGCCGGGAACCAGGAACTGGCCTGCAACCCAGGCATGTGCCCTGACTGGGAATCGAACTGCAATTGTGTGGTTTGCAGGCCCGTGCTCAATCCACTGAGCTACACCAGCCAGGGCGGAAAAATTCTTAAAGTAAATTGAAAGTGCTACTACAGTGAATACAGGAACAATAAAAAGCAAAATGGACTTATTGCTGATATGGAGAAAGTTTTGGCGATGTGGATAGATCAAACCAACCACAACAATTCCTTAAACCAAAGTCTGTTCCAGAGCAAGGCCCTAACTCTTTTCAACTCTATGAAGGCTGAGAGAAGTGAGGAAGCTGTGAAAGAAAAGTTCGAAGCTACCTGTGGTTGGTTCATGAGCTTTTATGAAAGAAGCTGCTTCTGTAACATAAAAGTGCAAGCTAAAGCAGTAAGCACTGATGTAGAAGCTGCAGCAGGTTATCCAGAAGATATAGCTAAGATAATGAAGGTGGCTACACTAAAGAAAAGATTTTCATTATGGACAGACAGCCATACATTGGAATATACCATTTAAGACTTCCACAGCTTGAGAAGAGAAGACAATGCCTGGCTTCAAAGCTTTAAAAGACAAGGTGACCCTGTTGTTAGGGGCTAATGCAGCTTGCGATTTTAAGTTGAAGCCAGGGCTCATTTATTATTCCCAAAATCTTGGATTCCTTAAGAATTATGCAAAATATGTTCTGCCTGTGCTCTATAAATGAAACAACAAAGCCTAGGTGACAGCACATTTGTTTACGACAAGGTTTACTGAATATTTTAGGCCCATTGTTGAGACTTACTACACAGAAAAAAATTTTTTAAAAATATTACCACTTATCCACAATGCACCTGATCACCAAAGAGCTCTAATAGAGATAAACAAGATTAACGTTGTTTTCACACCTGTTAACACAGCATCCATTCTGCAGCTCAGGGATTAAGGAGTAATTTTAACTTTTAAGTTTTATTATTTAATAAATACACTTTTTAAGACTATAGCTGTCATAGGCGGTGGTGATTCCTCTGTTGTATCTGGGCAAAGTAAATTTAAAACTTTCCGAAAAGGATTCACCATTCTAGATGCCATTGAGAACATTCATGATTCATGGGAAGAGGTCAGAATATCAACTGGAGTTTGGGAGAAGTTGACTCCAACCCTGATGGGTGATTCTGATGGGTGAAGACTTCAGTGGAAAAAGCAACAGCAGCTGTGGTGGAAATAGAAGTGGAGCCTCAAGATGAGACTGAATTGCTGCAGTCTCGTGATAAAATAATAAGAGATGAGGAGTTGCTTCTTCTAGGTAAGCAAAGAAAGTGGTTTCTTGAGGTGGAATAGACTCCTGGTGAAGGTTCTGTGGAGATTGTTGAAATGACAACCAAGGATTTAGACTATTGCATAGACCTAGTTGATAACCCAGTGGCCGTGTTTGAGAGGACTGACTCCAATTTTGAAAGAAGTTCTATTATGGGTAAATTGCTATCAAACAGCATTACATGCTACAGAGAAGCCATTAATAAAAGGAAGAGGCAATCAATGAAGCAAACTTTATTGTTGTCTTGTTTTAGGAAATTGCCAGAGCCACCCCAAACTTTGGCAACTACCACCCCGACTAGTCAATAGCCATCAACATTGAGGCAAGACCCTTCACCGGCAAAAAGATTACACCTTGCTGAATATTCAGATGATGTTTAAAATTTTTTAACAGTGAATTATTTTTAAATTAAGATGTGGCACACTTGCGTGCAGTGGGACAAAACGCATGGGCCCGGTGACGGCAGCAAATGCGGCACCAGTGAGGGCCGTGGCAGCAGGCGGCAGACAGGATGCCATAGTCCCTCTTTGACCCCGCCCCCACATACAGCATCACAACCCAGCGACTTAGTTGCCCTGTTCTGGTGAACACTTTAGGGCTCTGATCCTGCTATGGAACAAGCACAAACAGCCCAAAAGATGGTGCAAGAAGAGCTCAAAGTCCCAGAACCAATAACTCTAAGTGACTGAGAAATTGCCAGCCTCTCAGAAGCACAATTCAAGACACTATTTATCAGGATGCTCACAGAACTGGTAGATTATAGTCACAAATTAGAGGAACATAGTCACAAATTAGAGGAACATATGAAGGCTAAACTACCTGAAATGAAGGGAGATGCACAGGAAACCAATAGTGAGAGAAAGGAAACTGGGACTCAAATCAATGGAATGGACCAGAAGGAAGAACAAAACATCCCACCAGAAAGGAATGAAGAAATGAGAATTCAAAAAATGAGGAGAGGCTTAGGAACCTCCGGGACATCTTTAAACGTTCCAACATCCGGATTATAGGGGTACCAGAAGGGGGAAAGAAACAGCCACAAGTGGAAAACATATTTGAACAAATAATAAAGGAGAACTTCCCCAGTCTGGCAAAGGAAATAGACTTCCAGGAAATCCAGGAAGCTCAGAGAGTCCCAAAGAAGTTGGACCCAAGAAGGAACACACCAAGGCACATCATAATTACATTAGCCAAGACCAAAATGAAGGAGAGAATCCTAGAAGCATCAAGGGATAAGGGGACAGTCACCTACAAAGGAGTACCCATCAGACTGTCAGCGGATTTCTCAAAAGAGACCTTACAGGCAAGAAGGGGCTGGAGAGAAGTATTCCAAGTCATGAAATCCAAAGACCTACAGCCAAGATTGCTTTATCCAGCAAAACTTTCATTTAGAATGGAAGGATAGATAAAGTGCTTCTCAGATAAGGTCAAGTTCAAGGAGTTCATCATCATCAAGCCCTTATTACATGAAATGCTAAAGGGACTTATATAAGAAAAAGAAGATGAAAAATATGAACAGTGAAAGGACAGCAAACACACAGTTATTAACAACCACACCTAAAACAAAAGCAAACCAAGAGGACAGCTAGATCAGGACCAGAACTATAGAAATGAAGAACACATGGAGGGTTAGAAACAGGAGGGTGGGAGGGGGAGAAGAGGGGAGAAGGCACAGAAAATAGCATAGATGGTAGATAGAAAATAGGTAGGGGGGAGGGCAAGAATAGTGGGGGAAATATAGAATCCAAAGAACTTGAGACACGTGGTTATAAACTAAAGGGGGGAGAATGGTGGGGGAGGGAGTGTGCGGGTGGAGGGGAATGAAGGGGGGAAATAGAACAACTGTAATGGTATAATCAATAAAATATATTTTTAAAAAATAAAATAAAATAAAAGCTCTAGGTTGCCAGTGTCCGACCATGCAGGGCTCAATACCAAGGGCCAGTAAAGAGCTCGGTGAACCAGCCTCATTTGTCAAAGGTCTTAAAACAAATGTTAAGAGATGCTGTTATAAGTAGGAAGTCCAACAGGTCTACAGTGAAGAATCAGGGACAGTAGTAAAAAGGCTAAATGCAGAGCTCCCCCAAACCCACACTTAATATTTTCCTGCAAGAAGTCTATATAGCAAATGATACAACACAGCCTAAGACCTTCCTTTTACTGTCTTTTCCCCAAAGACATTCTTTTCTTTTTCTTTTCTATTACATGGTTTTTGTAGAATGTTTGAAAAACACAGAAACTATCCACGCTTTAGAAAGGATCAATGTTAACATGTTGGTGCATTTCCTACTATGATGGTTAATTTTATGTGTCAACTTGGCTAAGCTATGATGCCCGCTTGTTCAAACATCTGTGCAGATGTCATCATGAAGGGGTTTTTTTAGTTGTGATAAGCATTTAAGTCAGTGGACTTTGAGTAAAACAGACTACCCTCCATAACGTGGATGGGCCTCATCTAATAAGTTGAAGGTGTTAAGAGCAAAGACTAAGATTTCCTGAAGAAGAAGCAATTCTCCTTCCAGAATAATGCAGAAACCCTGCCTGAGTTCCAGCCTGTAGATTTCTGACTCAAAACTGCAACATCAACTTTTCCCTGAATTTCCAGCCTTTCATCTGCTGTCCAGTTTATGGACTTTCAGGCCTCCACAGTCACATAAACTGATTCCTTAAAATGTATCTAATTGGTTCTGTATTTTTCTGTAGAACCCTAACTAATTCACTAATACACTTACCATCATTCTTTTGCTCACTCATTTCCTCTAGATTAATACTTCTCAAACTGTAACCTGCATGTAAATTACCTGGGAACCTCAAGTGCAGCCTCTGTGTCTGTGCATGGTGGCTTAAGATTCTGCATTTCTTTTATTTTTTTAAGATTGTCATTCAGTTGTCCCCATTTTCTCCTCACCACTCTCCCCTGTCCTATCCACCTGCACCTCCCACACTCAGTCTTTCCCCCTCCGTTGGCTTTGTCCATGGATCCTTTATACTTGTTCCCTGACGACCCTTCACCTTCTTTCCTCCATTATCCATTAACCTTCCAAGGTCCATTAACCTTTAGTGAGCAATGGTACACGTGAAGTCTCCGAGGTCTCCCAGGAGGCTCTTTGTGGCTGCTGTTCCTCTTCTCCCTTCATGCTATTGTGAAGGTGACTCTACAGGGCTGTTTCCTCTGCTGCCTGTTCCTGGGTGGAGTCTCAGTTTCCTGTTGCTAAATCTGAGCATCACCACATTTCCCATCCATGCTCATTTTTTATAGGAAATGGAGCCTAAATAACAACTTATTTTAAGGTAATTCATCATAGGCAAATACATTTGATCTTTTGAGCAGTCATTATTTTGAACACTCTCCACCATTGCTGCTTCCATTAAAATGGGTAATGATGGTTGAAAGAAGGAAGTCAATACTATAAATCTACAGCAATCAAAAGAGTGTGGCACTGAAATGAGAATAGACATATACATCAATGAAATAGAACCGAGAGTCCAGAAATAAACCTATACTTTTATGGCCAATTGGTTTTTGACAAGGTCCCAGGACCATTCAATGGGGGAAAGAATCTCTTCAACAAATGGTGCTGGGTAACTGGATATCTGCATATAACATAATAATAATAATAAGAAGAATAGTAATGATGTTGGACCCTTATCTTACACCATATGCAAAAATTAACTCAAAATGGACCAATGACCTAAATGTAAGAGCTAAAAAGATAAAACTTAGGAGAAAACACTGGGGGGTAAATCTTCATGACCTTGGATTTGGCAATGTGTTTGTAGCTAGAATACTAAAAGCATGAGAAATATCAACAACAAAAATAGGTAAATTGGACTTCATCAAAATTTAAAATTTGCATATCAAAGGATGTTATTTAAAAAGTCAAGCTAAACAATGAGGAAAATTTTTGCAAGTTGTATGTCTAAAGGTCTAGTATCTAGAATCTATAAAGAATTATTACAACTCAACTAAAATGCAAATAATCCAATTTCAAGTAGGCAAATGACTTGAATAGACATTCTCCCAGAGAAGATATACAAATGACTAACAAGCAAATGAAAAGATGCTCAATATCATCAGTAATTAGGGAGATGCAAATCAAAGTCACCACAAAATACTACTTCAACCCACCAGGAAGTTTTAAAAAGAAAGAAAAATATGGACAAATGGAAAGTAAGTGTTGTCAAAGATGTAGAGAAATTGAAACCTCCATAGATGCAAATGGGTGTGTAAAATGGTGCAGCTGCTGTAGAAAACATTTTAGTGATTCTTTAAAAAGTTAAACAGAATTACCATAGGACCCAGTGATTCCACTCCTAGATTTGTATCTGAAAAAATTCAGAAGTGGTACTCAAAGAGGTGTGCATGCATAATAATAAGAGTACTATTTAAAATGTCCAAAAGATGGAAACAACCCACATATTCATCAGCAGATGAATGGATAAATAAAAAACGGTGTATCCATACAATAGAATATATTATTCCACCGTAAAAACAAATAAGGTGCTGATTGATACTTGCTACATAATGAAGGAACCTCAGAAACATTATGCGAAGTAAAAGAAACTAGACACAAAAGGCCCCATATTATATCATTTTACTTATCGAAAATATTTAGAATAAGTAAATCTATAGAGACAGAACACAGGTTAATGAGTAACCTGTGGGACTGGGAGAAGGCAAGAATGGGAAGCAACTGCTTAATTGGTATAGGATTTCCTTTTAGGGTGGTAGTTCTCAACTGGTGTGCCGCAAGAATTTTTAAAACATACAATATCTGACTATTTAGTTAGTGGCACTGACCACTTTCTTCTTAGATTGTCAAATAAAAAAATGACCACAGCCAACACAACAATAGCTTTCCACTGTGAATGAATCAAAATTATACCTATTTTTATCAGATCAACATAAATGTAATATGTTTTGGTGTGCCAAAGAAATTTAGTACTTACTTTATGTGTGCCACAAGATGAAAAATGCTGAAACTTGTTGTTTTAGGGAGATAACATGTTTTGGAACTAGATAGAGGTTGTGGTTGCACAAAATTATCAATGGTTAAATAGCTTATCTAAGTGATTAATTTTACATCACATGAATTTTACCTCAAATAATGAATATGTTAACTAGACTTATTGTGGTGATCATTTAACAACATAGACATATAAAATATTAAATTAAAAAAGAAAGAAATCAAGACTAGATTCTTTACCTTTATGTCTGCTATATTTTATGGTTTTGATTTTATAACTTAGTAGTAAAATCATGACATTCCTTTGGTTATTACTACTAGAGGGTTCTATTAGATTTCATGCTAATGGGTTCTTCCATTATTTTCACCTGCTCTGCACAATTCAGATTTCAGTCCAAGGCTTCAGGAACATTGCAGACAGCTGCTCTGGGATTATGCATCTGACCATCAATGACATGCCAACTCTGACGGATAACTGTGTAAAAGTAAGTAGTTGGAAAGTACAGTTTTTTCTCAGTTCCATTAGATGGGCATGTTTTTGAGTGGCTTGGATTACTAAAAAATACAGGTGGGCTTTTCATATCAGTTGTTTTTTTATATTGAGAAAATCATTAAAAATTTATGTATATACACAAATTTGAACATTTGAATTCTTAAATACTCTAAAAAATTTTGTTTCACAAAATTTAGTTAGGATATTTTTGTTTCAGTGATATTTTAACCTAAGCATAATTTTTAAGTTTAGTTCTACATATGAAGCTTCTAAATATAGTGATATTTTCAGCATTCTATTTTCTCATATTTTTCCATACTTTCATAACATGATTTAATTCTGATTCCTCTGCATTATTTTAATATAAGTATACTAAAATATAATGGAAAAAGTTGTTTTCTTTGAAAAAGGAAAATTTGATAGTTAATGTATCTGTTTCTGAAACTACTGAGAGAAAAAAATGGCCTTATTACTTTGCTAAGCTTGTACTTCGGTTAATTTATTCATCTTTTTTCTTCTAAAGGCTTTAGTTGAGAAATGTCCTCATATTACATCAGTGGTTTTCATTGGTGCACCACATGTCTCCGATTGTGCTTTCAAAGCTCTTTCTACTTGTAACCTCAAAAAGATCCAATTTGAAGGTCTGTGATATTAAAAATGTGGTTCAGCATTAACTTTTAATCTTGTGGCAATTTAAATACAGTACTTGTCCTTTCTTCTGTTTTTTTTGAACAGGAAATAAAAGAATTACTGATGCATGCTTCAAATCTATAGGCAAGCATTATCCAAACATTAGTCACATTTACATGGTGGATTGCAAGAGAATAACAGATGGTAGCCTCAAGTCACTTTCACCTTTGAAACGACTCAGGGTGTTGAATTTGGCAAATTGTGTAAGGTAATGAGTCATTCAATCAAATACTCAAGAAACACTGAAAATCTGGAGTGTGCCAGGCCTCCTTAAGGAGCCCATTGGTGGTAGTAGGGTAAATACGCAAGTCAGGAGTCCTAGTGGAGGTAAGTGTAGAGTGCTGGGAGGTAAGTGTGATAGGAAGGAGGGGCACCCAAGCCAGACGGCTTGTGTGAGGGTGCAGGCAGATTCTCAGGGAAAGTTCAGGGTATGTGGAATCACAGGCTCTTCTAAGATCAAATGAATTTACAGAAACACTTATGGGCTGTCTTTCCTAATGAGTGTTCTTGCAGCTAATTCAGTTAAGAGGTCTTTCCCCAAACGGACTTTCAGACTTGCTTATGGGGAACCAGTCTTGGGTACTGGTTAGATTTCTCCTCTGTATTAGTTTGCCGACAGATACACAGATGGTGAGTTCGTACTAAAACTCTCTTCAGCTGGGCTACTATTGGGCTTCTATCCTGGTATTCTTAGCAGGGCAAGAATCAAATTCTTGTTAAAACCTCTTACCCAGTAAGTATCTCAGCCTCTTGCCTATGTAAATTTCTTTTAATAGTATAGGGCCAGATGATAACAAAAAAGCATTTGACGCTTGATGAAGTTGGCTAATATTTGAGAAAACATAAGATAAGTCAGAGTGATAAGCTAAGCTACACAAAATCTTAACCCATGTTCCCTATTATTAAGGTGGGGAAGCACCACGTGTCTGGGAGGGGCAAACATAGGATTTAAAGTAGAAAAAACATGAATTAGGAAATGAGGCACCCAGTCAAAGGGCTACAAAGAACTTGGGCCTCCTACCAACAGCTATTGAGTGAGCTTGGATGCAGACCCTCAGTCTCAGTCAGGCCTCCACATGACTTGAGTCCTGGCTGGCATTTTGGCTGCAAGCTTATGAGGAGCCTGGCATCATGATACAAGTACAGTGTGTGTGTGTGTGTGTGTGTTTGTGTAACAGCTACTCTTATTAATATGCGAAACCAAATTGAATTTCATTCTTCTATTTCACTGAGGCTTCTGTGGGCTAACTAGTTTTAAAATAAATGAAGGTTTTCTACTACAGGCAGTGTAGTTTAAAAACCTCTTCAAAGGGCCCTGCCACAAATAATTTAGATCCTTGATGGAACATATTTTCAATACACTGCAAAGCTGCAAAGAGTAAGAAAAATGCCTAACGTTCAATATCTGGAGTCTGCACCGCTCTCTCAAAGAAGAGACTTTCTGAGATGAAAAGTGAATAGCAAGGAAACATAAAAGGTAGAGCTGTTCTGAATGTAAATGTTCATTTCAATACTGCAGTTTAGAGAATCAGTTCTGAGCAAGACTCAAGACAGGGAAGTGGAACCTGAGACCTCTGCATGGGGTCTGGGCCTTTTCAAAGTGGACAAAGTGGTCTCAGGTATCATTCCGACTTCTGGAAAAAGTTAGCTCAAAACTTTTTGGAGGAAAGAACTTCTATTTAGGCACTCAGGATTTCCCCAGACTAAGATTAAATAAATAGGTGTTCACAATTAGAGATCATCAAGTGTACAAAGACATGAATCAACATGAAAGGAGTTACCAAGATCAGCAAAATGTAGCTGACCTTCAAATAATTCATGTTAGAATTACCACATGTAGAATATTAAGTAACTATGTATGATATGTTTGAAGAAATAAATAAGAATCAGAAATAAATAAGAATCAGAAATGAAACAGGCAATAAAATATAAAAATAACTATCGATAGATTTATTTTTTAAAAACTAACTTTTAGAAATAAAAATATAATATAGTTATTGAAATGAAGAACTCATGGGTGGCTAATCAGCAGATTAGAACTCACTGAGGAGAGAAATACAGAACTGGAAGGTAACCACTTCCATGACAGCAGAGTAAAAAAAAAAGATGAAAAATATGAAAGAGTATAACATAGGGTGAAAAGACAGATGATTTAGTACTAGAGTTTTAGATTTTAAAAATTCATCTGTAAAAGACACACAAAACAATCAGCTTGAAAGTCAAAGAATATAGATTTCTCAACCACACATTAATCCTTTAAAAATTGACCTTTTAAAAACAAGTTCCTACAACTTTTAAACTATTGGTATCAACAAATTATATCTCTTATTACAATTCAATTAAATCAAGAATTAGTAACAAGAAGATAAAATACATACATGATCTAAACATAAAAATTCTAGGGCATCATAATCACCTGAGGAGCTGAATAACAACACTACATCCAGAGCCCCCCGCCCCCAGAGTTATAGAGTCTGACTATTTAGGGATAGAATCCCAACTCATGTGATTTTTCTAAAAAAACATAGATGCTTTTGATGCACAGCCAGATTTAAAACTACTAAATTAACCAATTAACTTGGACCATGACCTGAATAACACTTTTCTTTGGACTTTTGTTGCCTTCTGGATTATAATATAGGTTTATACATCCATCCATACATAAATATACATACAGGTACTTAATCATATATACATACATGCATATATATGTGAGTATACATACTATGCAATATATAGAGACATTTATTGAAGAGGAGACAAGATACAAGAAACATTGTACATAAGAAATGCCTCAGTGTCCTTCAAATTAGGCACCTTGGGACCTCAAACAGTTCTCCCAATTGCCGTCAACTGCCCTGTTGTATCTTCCTGAATCTCATCGACAGTCTGAAATCTCCTTCCTTTCAAAAGTGATTTTAATTTTGGGAAAAGCCAGAAGTCGCAGGGCACCAAATCTGTGCTGTAGGGTGGCTGAATAACCTGAGTGATCTGATGTTTTGCCAAAAATCTCTGCACAAGACGTGAAGCTGCCGATCACTGGTTGCACATAGCTGCAGACCTCTGAATCATTCAAATAGTTTCCACAAAGGAATGTTTAAGTGTAATGCAAAATTTATACAGACTTGTTCTATTCACTCAGTCATCTTGAATGTGATAGCCACACAGTACACATGCTCACTCAATTACATCTACCGCCCCCACCGACTAGTACTGTGAAGTTGTCATTGTTCATACATGCACATACCAGTCCACTCTCCTTGGCTGCCAGGTTATGTCAATGTCTCACAAACTTCTTTTTATGTTAACAATGGCTTGCCTTTTTTCCAGACAGACCTCGTGTGTGTGTGTGGTTTTTTTTTTAAGGCTGTCTTTTCTGTTCAATTCACTTATCTGTCTTCTATCTAATCTTGCACAATATTTTCCCTGTGAAATGGTGATAATCCAAGTATATACTTAGGATTGTTGTAAGGATCACATAGTTAGATAATGCCTGGCACACAATAAATACTCAAGAAATGTTTATTATTGCTCTATAATGTTTTAATATCTAATTAATAGGATGAGACTATCCTTAACAGTAGTCTTTTATAAGATATTTATGTATTCATTTTTAGACAGAGGGGAAGGGAAGGAGGAAGAAAGGGAGAGAAACATCAATGTGTGGTTGCCTCTTTCATGACCCCTACTCAGGGTCTGGCCTGCAACCCAGGCATGTGCCCTGACTTGGAATTGAACCAGCAACCCTTTGGTTCACAGGCCAGTGCTCAATCCACTGAGCCACACCAGCTAGGGCATCAGTAGTCTTAAGTAAGATATTTCTGCCAGTTTATTCTTCTAAATAAAATTTAGAATAATGTCATCAATTTTCAGAAAAAATTCTATTGATATATTAATGGAAATTGTGTTAAATATATAAACAAATTTTGGAAAATATAGTTTTGTAATACATGATTTTCTCTTTATCCAAGAATTAATTATTAAGGATGTATTCAAGTTTCCAAGTACTTTATATCTAATTGTCATTTTATTATTGGTTTTTTAGAAATATTTTATTTTTAGAGAGAGGAAAGGGGAGAAAAAGAGAGGGGAAAAACACTGATGTGTGAGAGGAACATCAATTGGCTGCCTCTTGCAAGGCCGAAGCTGGGAACCTGGCCCACAATCCAGGCATATGTGGTGATAGGGAACTAAACTAGTCACTTTTTGTTTCACAGGCTGGTGCTGAACCAACTCAGCCAAGCCATACCAGCCAGGGCCATTTTGTCATTAATTTTTAGTTTTATGACATCATAATACAAAATTATGGTCTGCACAATTTCAGCCTTTGGGAATTGAGACTTTTTAACTTAGGGGTAAGGATAGTGGGGAAGATGATGGTTGTGTTGTTTAGCAAGTTAATATTGTATTCCATGGAATTTAAGTTATGTTAATTATATTACTAAAATTTTTATGTCCCTTTCTGTTCGTCAAAAGCAGAGTCTATCGCAAAATTGTATCTTAATTACATTTCTTTTGAATTTCTAATTACTTTTGCTTTATTTTATATTTATGCTATATTATATATTGCATAAAAATTCATAACTAAAATTACTAAAGCAAATCAGGCTCACCTTGGATTTCTCCTCTGTAACAGAAGATATATTTATAATGGATATTTATGTTATTTTTGCTTATACTTTTATATAATACATATGTTTGCTCATCCTGTTGCAGAAGAGAAGTCCAAGACCAGTTTGATTTTTATTTGATAACACATGCACATATGCACACACATTTTCATATTGCTGCATATTTACACCATTTCACTCTGCACAATTTCAAGGGGGAATGATCCCAAGATTCTGTACTCAATCATATTAACTTCATTGGGAGTGGTACCTTTAATCAATATAAAGTTATCCTGATTATTTTATTTAATACTTTTCTATCATAGTATTTCAATTCAATGTAAAATTGCCACACCATATTAATTTTATGTACATTTGCCTAATACAACTTTGCAATTTCTTTTGATTTTGTTGTCATTTTATTTTAAATGTGTTTCTTATAGACTACTTATAACTTAGATTTCATTTGTCCAACCAGTTTGAGAATCTTTGTCTTTTAATAGGAAATATTTTCAACTTATTTATAGTTATTATTATATATATTTGGTTTTCTTTTGCATCTATGTGTTCTATTTGTAATTATTTAAAACATTTTTGTTTTTATTTGTTTTCCCCTTTCTAGTATGTGGATTATATTTTATTATTTTATTTTTCAATTACAGTTTACATTGTTATTTTAATATTTTATATTACTTTCAGGTATACAGTATAGTGGTTAGACAATCATACTTTACAAAGTGTTGCCACTGGTATTTCCAGTGTTGCCACTGGTATTTCTGGTGTTATCAAACAAAACTGGGGTATGGCTGCCCACCATCACCCATAGGCAAATTTTATTTTATTTTATTTTATTTTATTTTTATTTTTATTTTATTTATTTCTTGTTCAAGTACAGTTTTCTGTCTTATATTCCCAGCCCTGCCCACCCCCAGTGCTCCCCACCTCCCTCCCATTTCCGCCCCCCGCCTTATGTGAGTCCATCCCCTTTTCCCCTGTGATTCTCTCCCCTCTCCCCTCTGGACCCTGTCAGCCTGACCAGGGTCAAACTCCAGATTTGAGTATCATTGGTCATATTTTGCTTGCTTGTTTGCTTTGTTGTTTAGATTCCTGTTAACGATGAGATCATATGGTATTTGTCTTTCACTGCCTGGCTTATTTCGCTCAGCATAATGCTTTCCAGTTCCATACATGATGTTGCAAAGGGTAGGAGTTCCTTCTTCCTTTCTGCAGCATAGAATTCCATTGTGTAAATGTACCATAGCTTTTTGATCCAGTCATTTACCAATGGGCACCTAGGTTGCTTCCAACTCTTGGCTATTGTAAATTGTGCTGCTATGAACATCGGGGTGCATAGTTCTGCCGCTGCCCGCAGCAGCAAGGGTGGTCTCAAGGTGAGGCGAGGGACTTAAAAGAATGGAGAGGACCATAAGCTCTGCTGGCAAATGGCAACTTTATTCAAGGAACTGCTGGCTTATATGCAGAACTGCAGTGGCCTGAAGCAAGACCGCAAGGAACTGGAGACAATGTTGCTTTTCAAAGTTTGTACGCACCCTAGAGTTATCAAAAGGGCAAGATGTTCTCATATCCTGAGAACATTAGACTGAAGATAATAGTGTCCGCATTACTATCATTTCCTTGGAACATGACGCATATGCCAAGAGCTTGTTCTTTCCTTCAAGGCTGAGAATGAGAAGGTCCGGAAAATGTTAAGATACCCGCCGGCTCCAGGGACCAGAAACTAAGTTCCTCCACCATTTTCACAGTGGAGGACTCTGTCCTTGGTCCCCTGCGGCCTGGCGGGCTCCCACATAGTTCTTTTGGATTGGTGTTTCAGGGTTCTTAGGATATACTCCTAATAGTGGAATTGCTGCATCAAAAGGCATATTCATTTTTAGTTTTCTTAGAAAATTCCATACTATTTTCCGTAGTGGTTGTACCAGTCTGCAATCCCACCAACAGTGAACTAGGGTCCCCTTTTCCCCACAACCTCTCCAACACTTGTTGTTTGTTTCTTTGTTTATGATAGCCATTCTGACTGGTGTAAAGTGGTATCTCATTGTGGTTTTAACTTGCATCTCTCTGATAGCTAGCAATATCGAGCATCTTTTCATGTGTCTCTGCATCCTCTGTATGTCCTCCTTGGAGAAATGTCTGTTCAAGTCCTCTGCCCATTTTTAATTGGGTTGCTCATCTTCTTTGAGTGGAGTCCAGTGAGTTCTTTGTATATTTTGGAGATTAAACCTTTGTCTGAGGTATCATTGGCAAATATGTTTTCCCAAGCTGTTGCTTCTCTTTTTATCTTGATACTGTTTTCCTTAGCCATGTAGAAGCTTTTAATTTTGATGAGATCTCATTTTTTTATTCTTTCCTTTATGTCCCTTGCTCTAGCGGACATATCAGTAAAAATATTGCTGTGTGGAATATCTGAGATTTTCCTGCCAATGTTCTCCTCTAGGGCTTTAATGGTTTCATGGCTTATATTTAAGTCTTTTATCCACCTTGAATTAATTTTAGTGTATGGTGTAAGTTGGTGCTCGAGTTTCAGAAATAGAAGGGATTGTAAGAAATTACTATGAAGAACTGTATGCCAAGAAATTTGAAAACCTAGGTGAAATGGAAAAATTTCTAGAAAAATATAATCTTCCAAAACTCAATGAAAAAGAAGCAGAAAACCTGAACAGACCAATAACAGCAGATGAAATTGAAGAAGTAGTCAAAAAACTCCCATCACACAAAAGCCCCGGACCAGATGGTTTCACAGGAGAATTCTACAAAGCTTTTAAGGAAGAGCTAACCCCTATTCTTCACAGACTATTCCAAAAAATCCAAAAGGAGGGAAAACTCCCCAACTCTTTTTATGAAGCCAGCATCATCCTAATTCCAAAGCCAGATAGAGACACAACAAAGAAAGAAAACTACAGGCCAATATTGCTAATGAACATAGACACTAAAATCCTCAATAAAATATTGGCAAATCACATCCAACAATACATCAAAAAGATCATACACCACAACCAAGTGGGATTCATCCCAGGGATGCAAGGATGGTTCAATATTCGTAAATCAGTCAATGTAATACATCACATAAACAAAAGCAAAGACAAAAACCACATGATCATATCAATAGACTTGGAAAAAGCTTTTGATAAGGTACAACACCCATTTATGACAAAAGTACTCAGAAAAATGGGAATAGAGGCAGCATTACTCAATATAATAAAGGCCATATATGAAAGACCTACAACCAACATCATACTCAATGGGCGAAAATTAAAAGCTTTCCCACTAAGATTAGGAACAAGACAAGGTTGTCCACTTTCACCAATTCTATTCAATATGGTATTGGAAGTTTTAACCACAGTAATCAGACAAGAAAAGGAAATAAAAGGCATCCAAATTGGAAAGGAGGAAACAAAACTGTCATTGTTTGCAGATGACATGATAGTGTACATAGAAAATCCTATAGACTCTACCCCAAAACTGCTCGAACTAATAAATGAATTTGGCAAAACAGCGGGAAACAAAGTCAATATCCAGAAATCAAAGGCATTTTTGTATACTAACAATGAAACAGCAGAAGCAGAAATCAAGAAAAAATCCCATTTGATATGGCAAAAACAAAGATAAAATATCTGGGAATAAACCTAACCTAGGAGGTTAAAGACCTGTATGCAGAAAACTACACAACACTGAAGAAAGAAATCAAGGAAGACACAAACAAATGGAAACATATACCGTGTTCATGGATTGGAAGAATTAACATCATCAAAATGTCCATACTACCCAAAGCAATTTACAGATTCAATGCAATACCTATTAAAGTACCAATGGCATATTTCACAGATATAGAACAAACACTTCAAAAATTTATATGGAACCATAAAAGACCTTGAATAGCAGCTGCAATTTTGAGAAAGAAGAACCAAGTAGGGGGATCACAATACCTGATATCAAACTGTATTACAAGGCCACTGTAATCAAAACAGCCTGGTACTGGCACAAAAACAGGCACATAGACCAATGGAATAGAACAGAGAGCCCAGAAATAAGCCCAACTTTCTACAGTCAATTGATATTCGACAAAGGGGGCAATAACATAAAATGGAGTAAAGATAGCCTTTTCAACAAATGGTGTTGGGAGAACTGGACAGCTACATCCATAGGCAAATTTTAGAGACAGATGTTGTTGGAGAACGAAAGAGGTCTTTTTTAAAATATTGCACAATTTGGGATTTTGGATGACTTCCTGTCTCCAGACATATTTCTTCCCCAAAACACAAACAAAACAAAGTACCAAAGCCCAAAACAATATCCAGAATTCCTGTTTCATCTTTACCTGTCCTTTGGAGGCCAAGGCTGCTGAGTGTGTGGCTGTCTGGCTTTGGGCTTTCTCCTGGAGTCTGTGTGTGTTGGTGGAGCTGTTGTTCACCACACAGCTTCCAGGACCAGCCAGATCGTTCACATGCTCTGGCTAGGACATCTGCCAGGTGGATCCAAGAGTAAGATAGCACCTTTCTCCCTTTCCTCGGTTTAAATCTCCCAGCCCAAACTTCTGAGTGCTCTTGAAGGGTTTGGCACGTCCAACCAATCCTGTCTTTCTCCTAGGCTAGACTGACAGGATAGCACCCCCTCCTGCTGCCATGTTGACCTCTACAGTCAATGCAGCTATGTCCTCTGGTCCCACTCCCACCGGGGGGGAGAAGGGAGTAAGAAGGCTTTTCCATTAGCCGATCACCTCACTAGCTTTTCACATGCTCAGCACAGTGACTTCTTCCAGTGCTGTTTCTTTTCTTGGGCATGGGGTAATCTCTCCACTCACTGAATCCCCACTGGTTTTTCCAGCCAGAAGTTGTGGGGACTTCATCTTCCTGGGCTGAGGAGCTTGGTGTGATGCTGGAACTCCTTGCTCCCAAGATATCCCTCCTGAATTTTTACCCACCGTGGGTTGGTGACTGACCAGCCCATTCCACATCTGTACCCCTCCTTCCAGTCTCAGTGGATATGGTTTATTTAATTCTGTAGTTGTCAGACTTTCATTCAACTCAATTTCTGATGGTTCTGTGAGATGATTGTTCTATATTTTAGTCATAATTTAGATGTGGTTGTACAAACTGGCAAACCATGTCTGTCTATGCCATCATCTTGACTGCAAATTCAAGGTTGTAACTTTAATGATCTTCAGCATTTATTTCTTTTTTTAACCTGTAATCACATGATTTCCATAATCCTTTGTCTCCTCACTCCAATCCCATTGTATAGATGACAGAAAGGGGAACAACTGGCTTTTCCGAGAAGTGGCAGGGGATTGTGTCTCAATATGTTCTAATATTTTTGCATTTTCTTTTTAAAATCATTTTCAGAGGTATAGTTTCTCAACGCTTACAAATTCCATTCTGTATTTTGTTTTCTTGTTAGTGAAAATATCTCTCTATGAATACGCCAGTTCTGGTGTTTGCCAATACATAAGTTGATCAGTTGCATGTGGACTCTCATCCTTCCTGTGTCCTTCCCATTCCCCCACCCACAGGCACTTTACTGCTTTCCCAGGGGCTGGTGCTGTCCCTTTCTCATATTACGAATAAAAGTAAGTAGATGGGCACAGCAGGCATCTACTTACTATGACCCATTCAACGGAATCAGGATCATCTTCTGCTTGTACATGCTTCTCAGTTCTCTGAAAATCTGATCAAATGAATGAAAGATGTCAGCAATCAATACATATTGCTCCTGAGGCTCTTCTCATTTATGCACCCACCTGTAGAATGGTTATGTGGGGAAGCCACCTTACTTAGAATGCAGTCTGCCATCTCCAATTCTGCTTTATTTCCTGAAATGATTATTTTAGAAGGAATTGGTGGTCTCCAAATTGAATTAAAAATAAAGATCCCAATAGACAACAAAGAACTGGTGGGCCAAAGAGACCTTCAACCATTTATAAAGCAGGATATACCATTGGGGAATAGCACGAAACACAGGTGCCTCTGATTAGGGAGAGAGTGTGGAGCACTGAGATCAAGGTCTCCCAGGTTCTCTCTATTTTAGAGGGGAAGGGTCTGTAGGTCACTTATTGGGCTTCTAGTCAAACTAGATTGACCCTGCATTTAGTGGAAATTCCTTTAAGATTCTGGCAGCAGTATGACTACTAGACTCCTAAGTTTGTCTTTTTCTTTTGCAGGAGATTCCATCATGGACTGCTTAACTTGATTACATTTTAACTCAAGAGAAAAAAATCCTAAGAACCATTTATTTTTATAGAGGGGAAGGAAGGGAGGGAGAGAGGGAGAGAAACGTCAGTGTGTATTTGCCTCTCCAGTGTCCCCTACTGGACACATGGCCCTCAACCCAGGCATGTGTCCTGACTAAGAATCAAATAGGTGACCCTTTGGTTTGCAGGCTGGCACTTGATCCACTTAGCCACAGCACCCAGGCATTTGTCTTCTTAACAATTATGATAATTATGCCACTTAAGTGAACAAATGAACAAGAATAGCATTTTAATTAAAAATTTTCCCATTACTATTAATTATATTGGACTGGTCAAAAAGTCTGTTTATTTTTTCCACAAAAATTCACCAATTTTGATGTCATTTTTTAAATACATGCTAATATGACAGCTGTCACAAAACAATCTCAACAAATTGTTTCAAATGAAGTTAAAGATAACTAAACACTGTGAGAGTGAGCCATCTTACAGAAAACCCAAATGAACTTTTTGGCCAACCCAATACTTTGTTTTATTAAACTAAAAACCATATGGTCAAATTTGAATTTAAAATGTTGATGAAATACCACTATAAAGATTTTATCTTCCTGCTTTGGAATCTATGGATGTAGTAAATACTATTTAAACAATATTCTATATATTTACATATCAAAGCATGTATAAGGCTTTTTTCTCTTTCCTACAGAATTGGCGACATGGGACTACAGTACTTTCTTGATGGTCCTGTGAGAACAAGGATAAGAGAGATAAATTTAAGTAACTGCATCCAGTTGGGTGATGCCTCTATTGTGAAACTATCAGAGTGGTATGAAAAAACTATAATATTTTACATTATATCACTAGTAGTTGTATACTTGCTAATAGGAGAGATCAGAGATAGAACTTCAGGAATCCCAGAAGCTGGCCCAATACTTAGTGAAATTAAAAAAGACATTGGAGTCAGAGATTAAGCTAATCTGTCAATTATATATGAAATGTTTCTTATTAACTTTGCCTTAGAGAAAGTTTAAAAAAATTTTTTATTTAGTTATTTTCGGAGAGGGAGGTAGGGAGGGAGGAAGAGAAGGAGAAACATTGATGTGAGAGAGAAACATCATTCAGTTGCCTCTTGGAGGTGCCCTGACAGAGGATTGAACCCACACCCTAGGCATGTACCCTGATTGGGGACTGAAATGGTGACCTTTCATTTTGTGGGACAATGTCCAACTGAGCCACACTGGTCAGGGCAGAGAAAATTTTTAATGGAGTCATTCATGAAGTTATTAATGTCTAGGCATAAGTGACTTCCCTATACTTTTCAAGGATATTATCTCTATGTAAACCTTTACTCATCATTTCCTAAGGGGTGTTCTAGCTGGTGGTATTTTTCTTGATTCTTCTTATTTGTCAAAAGCTTTGTGTAGACCAAAGATTAAGCCCAATTCCTGTAGCAAACTTGTAAGGGATAAGTGAGAAACTTAACCTTGTACTTTTTGTGGTAATTCATTGTGTTATTTACATGACATGTATGCTATATATGTTTTCTTATTAGAATTGCAATGTAAAATGAAATCACAGAAAGAATGTCTTATATAATAATCCACTTCCCTTTTATCCAACTTTGTAATATCAAATTATTTTTCATGTTTTAACTTACTTTTATGTTGAGAAAAGGAAAATTTTTGCTTCAATATCATTTGCTTTCCAGATAGTTTTTATGTAAAGAAAGTTACTGACAGTGTAATTAAAGCTAAAATTAATTTTTTATGCTGCTTTCTTTCAGCTGCCCTAACTTAAACTACTTAAGTTTACGAAATTGTGAATATGTGACTGACATAGGAATTGAGTCTATCATAAACATTTCCTCCTTGATATCAGTAGATCTCTCTGGAACAAGTATCTCTAATGAGGTAAAAAAAAGTTCAAAAACAATTATAACCATTTTGTAAACAATGGAGAGAAAAATAATTATTTTTATTTCTTAAACCATTAGATTACAAAAGGCAAACTTAGGAATATTATTTCTGGAATAGTAAGGTTATTTGTAAGTAAATCATGATCTTGTTTCTCTGTTTAAAAATGGCAAAATATAATATTGAAAGGAGAGTATTACATGATAGATCTGAAATTTTTTCATAATAGTACTTGGTCTGTGTGGAAATAATACATTTTACACATTACATATGTTTTTTGTGGATTACACATTCTACAATATAAAATCACCTGAGTGCATTGAGATCTAAGTCTAGTTCAAAACTGAAGTCTAGAAATGGCCTCATCAAATCTACAAAAGCGTACATTGTAAGGAATTCATTTCTTGCAAGGTGCTGCTGCTATTCATTAGAGTTGAAACTCAGATTATATCCATCCTATCACCCCAGTACTACCTCATTCACTGATCAAATGGAAGATGAACCCAGAGATGAACTCATGTTCTGAAAGACTTTAGTGGGCTGTAGTTAGAGAAGTAATGTACTGGCTTCTCTGGCAAATGAGTGTGTTAGGAGGGACATAGGAAGACACCAGAGGGAAGGCTCTCCCTTCAGCTGCTTGCTAAATCCCTACTAATCTCTTAAACTCACCAAATGTCACCTGTCTGTGAGGCCTTCTCTGAGAAGCCCTACCCTGCAGACAAGCAACTACTCTTCAGACATCTCCAGCCCCAGGGCTTCTTTTAACATGACCTCTTTCTCTTGGTGTCTTGTTGCATTGCTGATGTCTGTGTCACATGTTCACCTTTCCCCACCATTCAGTGGGCTCTTTTAGATGAAGGACTCTGTCTGTCCACTAGTTTAGACTTTTTTCTTTCCTTATCTAAGAGTGAATTTAGATTCAGCTTCAACTCTGCTGGTGGTATGAGAGTCGGGGTAGGGGGTATTTATATGCAGCTGATCTCATCATGATGGAGTCAAGTCTTAACATCTCAACATTGTCTTCTGTCTAAGCTGGAGTCCACTGAGATCTCTGAGGGCCCTTTTCATCTTCCATTTCATGTCTAGGTAGATCCTTATGCATCTTCCTTGTCCCAGCACCAAGGCCCCTTCAATTCTTCAGTCTCCCTGGTTGCATGCGTTTTGTTCTGTGTTCCTCTGTGTTCCTCTGGGTCATGGTGGAGCATGGGGACTCTGTGAGACTGACTTAAGTCCATAGTCTAGATTTTATTTTATGAGGACATTTTCCTGCTCCCAGGGTGTATTTGCCCTCAGGCCCATGCCTCACCCCTCTCTCACTCTGCTACAGAGTGGCTGACTCAAGTGGATTCCAGCTAGGTTTGATGCTCATGAGGCATTTGTAAGTAATTGAAGGGTCTGAAGAAGGAAGACACCAGGATTTTCTTTCACTTTTCTTTCCGTCATCATTAGCAGCTACATTTCCTTTATGATCGACTATCTGGTCAGGCATATTGTGGTACCAGCTTCCCTGGATAACATTGGCCCTAGGCCCCAATAACACCATCTTTCCCCATTGTCCTTCCAGCACAGGGTTAATAGTGGCTTCCTGCTGCTGCTAATCTCTACATTGTGTCATTATCCCCTTGGCTCCTCAGTTTCTCTACCACTTATGTAGCCAACTCTCTGTCACAATTTAATTTCCTTGTTTTTAAAGAGTTGCTTCTGTTTTCCTCATTAGATCTTAGCTGATAAATGATGAGCACAAGAAAACTCTGATGACTTGTTGCTTTCACAACCCTACTGGGGAAAGATGGGATTGATTCCCATTTACTTAGATCCCCGAATCTATCAGGAGGTTTAACTTTCTCTCCAGGTGGATAGAATCCAGGAGGGTCCAGAACAGGGCCCTGGGTGGGGATCCTCTAGCCTCTCATTCCTTTGTTTCCCTTTGACTCTCCTCCTGCTCCTTTTCCCCTCCTTTTCTCTCTTCCTCCTTCTCTTCTCCTTCCCCCTTGGCACCTCTCCCCGCCTCTCTTTTTTGCTCCTCTTTTTTTCTCTTGGCACAGATTTCATATCTAATTTGGGGGTGGAAAATGTTCCAACTGATTATATGGTTTTTAAAAATGTTATGCCCAAGTCATTCAGGGTTTAGGATTTGAAGCTTAAAGGACTTAAAAGTTTAAAGAGAAACAATTATTTTCTCCTGTGTTCTTCTATAAAAAGCATTCTCTGAAACATACAAATAGAATGCCCAACTGTTGTCTGAAGGGTCACAGGTTAACAAGAAATGGAGGATCAAAGCACATTATAAGATATATTAACATATAATGCTGCCACAAGCCTGTAGTGTTTGGTGGACATTTGTTGTACGAAGGGTGTGAGAGTTAAATGCTCTTAGTTGTTAGCTTTTGGGAAACAGGCAGTTTTTATTTTCAAAGATCATATATTAAAATTGTATCTACTGAGGACAAGTTCAAACTTAAAAAATAGATTCAAATCCCGCTCACTGTTTTCATTTTCTTGTAAAGAACAGTCACAATCTGAGAGAGCAGTAAGTGCACATCTTTGGGAAACAGTGATGGTGGTTTTCTGCTAAAAGACTGGAAAATAAGTCTTTTAAGAGAAGGGTAAAAAAAAAGAGAGAGAAGGGTGTTGTTTTCTTCTTCCAAATCAGTAAAACTTTGGTCTAAAAGGCAATGATTGACAATACAGTACCACAACGGCTGTGGAAGCTAACCTCTCCCAGTCAAATTAAAACAAATCAGCCCAGGGTGGGTGGGCTGGGATGGGAGTAAAAGATGGAAAATTGTACTTGAACACCAATTAAAATAAAAATTAAAAAAGTCAATAACATAATTATAACCAGTATAAAATAAACTATTTGGAAAAAATCAGCCCAGATGCCACCTTAGGCAGCTGAACACCAAGCCTAGATTGTGGTCTGATGAAGTACAAATCTAACTGCAGACTTGACATTTGAGAGTTAAATTCTAAAGTTTTACAGATATTTACCAGAGATTGAATGTAATAATCTTTTCCAATTTTTCCTTCTGGAAAAAAAAGAGTTTATGTTTTTTAATAATTATATCCATTCTCAATTCTTTTCAATAATGAGTTTTCAGTTAGAATCACACTACTCATTTAGTTAACAAACATTTATTTTGTGCTCAGTGCTGGGGATGCTAGAAGGAACAACACATGGCCCCTCTTCTTAGCACTTACATTCTGGTAGAAGACAGGCCTGGGGAAAATGACTACAAAGAGTTATGGATGTGGAAGACAACTTGGCTCAGAGAGTCAAGAAAGACCTGGCATTTTCCAAGAGAAGGAGAATGGGTATAGGATGAACAAAGAAAAGGGGCAAAGTGGGGTGGGGAGCTGAACCAAGAGACAGAGATTTAAAAGGATGGTGGTATCCAGGACCCCACCATACAGGACGGTGGTATCCAAGTATGGTTTGACTGTGAAGAGCGTGGTGAGAGGCGATGTTTGAGAGGTAGGCTGGGGCCATGTCATGAGGGGCCAAGAAGCCACAGTGAGGAACTTGTTTTCTGCCCTTTTAGCAATGAGAAGACATTCAGTATTGTCAGTTATACATGGTCAGATTGATGTATTTAAAAGATTACTCTGTTTGCTGGAGGGACATGGAAATAATAAATGAAATAGTGAGCAATTATGAAGCACAAATCCAGGTGAAATGTTCTGAGAGTTGGCATTAGGGCTAGAACCAGGGAGATGGCTTGAGCAAAGTCAGCAGATTTGAGAGACATTTGCAAGGAAGAATCAACAGGAAATAGAAATAGAATGAATGTTCGAGTAAAGACAAGTGGGGTGGAACCAAGGATGATGGCAGATATTTGGCTTAAGCATCTGTGTAAATGATTATGTCCCTTACTAACCTGCATGCCTTCCACAGTGGGAGGAACAGGTTTGCTGCAGGTTGGCCATGTTTAGTTTGCATCAGCCTACAAGACAGTTTTATAGAGAGGTAGAGGGCTCAGGAAATAAGTAAGAAAATCATTGCAGTTCGCTCCTCAGAGGGAAAACAGCTTTTTAGGTTGCAAGAGGACATAGGGGTGTTACATTCTGAAAATCATGGAAATGCATAAAGTTAATTAGCAAAGACAAAAATACAGATATTTAGAAATTTGGAAAGATTTTATTTTATTTATTTATTCATTTATCCTCATCCGAGGGCATTGTTTTTTCATTGCTTTGAGTCACACACACACACACACACACACACACAGAGAGAGAGAGAGAGAGACATGTGAGAGAGAAACATTAATTGGTTGCATCATATATGTTCCCCAAATGGGGATCAAACCCATAACCTAGGTATGCCCCGTGGTCCCAGACAGAATCCTTTTGGTTTATGGGACAATGCTCCAACCTACTGAGCCACACTGGCCAATCAAGAAAAGTTTTAACTGACAAAGCTAATTTAAATGGGGAAGGCAAGGGGAACACAGTTATTTCAAACTGTATACACTTCTTATAATAATTATATTTTCCTCAGTCATTCCTTTGTAGAAAATAGTGACTAATGTAGTATGTCACCCATAACCAAAAGTTAGTAGTTATTCCGTAAGCACATTTTAGGAACAGGGGAAATATGTCAGTTTTCCTCTTCTAATATAGAGAGGATAAGGTGTATAAGTGAGGAAAATAAATTACGAATGTGATAGTATCTTAAAGTATCTTTAAAAGTCTTTTCTATAGCTTTTCTTTAGTTAAATGGGATGTCAGTTATTCTCCTCCTACTCCAGAGGATTGTTTGAATATGAAGTTATATCTCCACTTATAATAGAAAATGTTTTCCACAAGTCAGAAGAATTATCATTTACTAAAGACCACAGCATCCACAATTAGGACAGTTCAATCTGTTGCTTAAGTTGCCTTAGTCACCACCATATTTGTTGTTTAAAGGAAAAATGAGTCAGAGCACTGTTTCAGACAGTGTGCTTAGACAGTGGTTTAAGAAGATTTTCATTTGCCTGATTTTCAAATTTTTTCACTATGAGTATTAGATCTTGAGTGCCCATTATGTAGGCAAACTCCTGGAGTCCCCTTCACCAGGATGAAGGCTCCATGGAGGCTGAGACTGTTTTATTCACTGCTGTGTTCCCAGAACCCTAGGGAGTAATAGTCAAATATTCATTGAATGAAGGAAGAAATGCTGAGTGGCAGGGTTATCAAATGTGAATAAGACCTGTTCCCTACAGCCCAATATAGAAGGGTAAGTAAGGGTAATTTAAATATGTTGTGGCAGATATAATGATAGAAGAAGCAGAGGAAAGGATCTTAACTCAGCCAACCAAAGACAAAAACATGAAAATGCATGCTTGTTCAAGGAACTTTATGTAGTTTAGTGTACTACTAGAATGTATGGGTTGTCCAAAAAAGTTCACTTGGTTTTTTCCACATGATGGCTCTAATAGTGGTTAGTTGTTCTAACTTCATTAGAAAAAATCTGTTATATTGTTTTGTGAGAGCTGTCATATCAGCATGCATTTTTTAAAAGATTTTATTTATTTATCTTTAGAGGGAAAGGGAAGGAGAAAGGGAGCGAAATATCAATGTATGGTTGCCTCTGCCAAGGACACACAATGTATCACGAGTCCCCTGCCGAAAACTGGCCTGCAATCCAAGCATGTGCCCTGACTGGGAATCGAACTGTGATCCTCTAGTTTGCAGGCCTGTGCTCAATCCACTGAACTACACCAGCCAGGGCTGAGCATGCATTTTTTAAAAAACATCAAAATTGGTGATTTTTTGTGTAGCCATTTTAATACTGAGGATGGAAGAAAATAAGCAGCATTTTCAGCATATTATGCTTTATTATGTTAGGGAAGGTAAAAATGCAACTGAAATGCAAAAAAAGATTTGTGTAGTGTATGGAGAAAGTGCTGTGACTGTTCAAACCTGTCAAAAGTGGTTTGTGAAGTTTTGTGCTGAATCTATTTTTGCCAGACAATGCTCCATGGTCGGGTAGACCAGTTGAAGTTCACAGTGGTCAAATCCAGACATTAACTGAGAACAATCAATGTTATACCACATAGGAGATAGCGGACATACTCAAAATATCCAAATCAATATAGTTTTTGGTGAAAATGAAAAATTTATCTTTTATTTTATGGAAAAAACCATGTGGACTTTTTGGCCAACCCTATACCATGAAAAAGAGATGGGACTGAGGGAATTTTGTGCTATCTGAGAAGCTTGGATTTGAACCAACAAATGTGAAGCAGGACTTAGTAGGGTAGTCATAGTTACACCCAGTTTCTTATTTAATATAGATTATTTGGGTTCTTATCTAGGGGATAGATTAGAGGGAAGAAAGACTAGAGTCAGGGAGACCAGTGGTGGGTATTTTAGTAGTTTTAAAAAAGAGATGATGAGTTCTTCAACTAGGTGATGAGTTCTTGAGCCTACTTCTTGAACTAGGTCAGAGGCCAGAATTACCATAGAAAGAAGATATTCAAGAATACCTAGGAGATAAAACTGAAATAATTTGGTGATTGATTTGTTGCAGAAGATAAGGACCTAGAGGAGGGGTGAGGGTATTGAAGTGTGATTCAAAAAATATGACTTTGGGTGGATGAAAGTCCTACCTCAGAAAAAGTGATGTAAGAAAAAAAACAGGCTTTGAGGGAAAGGTGACTTCAATTCTGTCAGACTGACTTAGAATGTATGGCATATTCAGGTCAAAGGCTTGGAAGAGAGATCCTTAAAGAAATTAGATGTGGGAGGCACTGTCATGGAGGTGTGAAGGTGACCAAGATCCTCAGAGAGAGTGTGGGGAATGAAGAGCAATGTGTACCCAGGAAAAACAAACAGAATATCTATATTTAAGAAGTGGGAAAAAGATAATGAATCTGTAAAGGACACTAAAGAAAGAAGGTGAAAAGGTTGTAAGAAAGCCAGGTGAGTGTAGTCATGTGTGGAGTTTTGAGGGAATAACCAACAGTATCTAACAGAACAGAGAAATTAAAACAGGGAAAGACCAACATTTGAAAGAACATTTACCATTAATTAAACAGATCCCTGCTTTACCCTTCTGATAACATCTCTTGCCCTTGTTCCCTTCATTTCTTTTCCTCCAGCTCCACTGCCACATTTTAGATCCTCAAACAAGCCAAATGCTTTCCTATTCGAGGACATTTGCACACATGTACCTTCAGCCTGAGGTTCTTGTCCTTCTATTCTCCCCATGCCTGGGTAGACAGATGCTTAGTGAGTAACCACTGATGATCACACCAGTAGTTAAAGCATCTTGCCATAAGCTAATAGTGACTTTAAAGATATTTTTGACAAAATTTTAATCTATAATAAACATTTCTCATGCTGTCATAATTATCAGAAAATCACACTTTTCAATCTATATCATTTCAAGGCAATAACAAAAGGTTTTATTTCATTGATGCATTTTTTCTTTAAGCAAATATAAATCATATGATGACAACAATGTCTCTATGTATGTTTCCAAAAAATAAGCATTCTGTAGTTCCCAGTGTACTGTAATCTTATCTCTGTGTCATTATAGCATAGTTCCCTAGAAAGGTATCATCTAGGGGCAGGAGCATAAAATGGAGTAAAAATAGTCTCTTCAACAAATGGTGTAGAGAGATCTGGACAGCTATGTGCAAAAAAATGGAACTCAACCACCAACTTACACCATACACAAAAATAAACTCAAGATGGAGAAAATACTTAAATATAAGTTGCAACACTTTTATAAATAAAAGTCCTGGAGGAGAACACGGGCAGGAAAATCTCAGATACTCCACGCAGCAATATTTTCACCAATATGTGCCCTAGAGCAAGGGACACAAAGGAAAAAATAAAGAAATGGGACTTTCTCAATTAAAAAGATTCTGCAAGGCTAAAGAAAACATCAACAAAATAAAAAGGAAACCAAAAATATGGGAAAATACATTTGCCAGTGATATCTTGGACAAGGGTTTGATCTCCAAAGTATATAAAGAACTCACACAACTCCATACCAGGAAGACAAACAATCCAATTTAAAAAATGGGCAAAGGACCTGAATAGACACTTTTCCAAAAGGACATACAGAAGGCCCAGAGACATATGAAAGGCAATTCTCAGCATCAGTAGTTATCAGAGAGATGCAAATTAAAACCAAAATGAGATACCACTTCACACTGGTCAGAATGGCCATCATAAACAAATCAACAAACAAGTGCTGGCAAGGTTATGGAGAAAAGGGAACCTTAGTACACTGTTGGTGGGAATGCACACTGGTTCAGCCACTGTGGAAAACAGTTTGGAATTTCCTCAAAAAAACTAAAAATAGAACTACCTTTTGACCTGGCAATTCCAACCCTGGGATTGTACCCTAAGAATATTGAAACACCAATTCAAAAGGACCTGTGCACCCCAATGTTCATAGCAGCACAATTTATAATAGCCAAGTGCTAGAATCAGCCCAAGTGCCCACCAGTAAATGAGTGGATCAAAAAAACTGTGGTACATTTACACAATGGAATAATACTATGCAGCAGAAAGAAAGGAGGAGCTCCTACCCTTCACAATAGCATGGATGGATTTAGAGAGCATTATGCTAAGTGAAATAAGCCGGTGGTGAAAGACAAATACCATATGATCTCACCTATAAATGGAACCTAATCAACAAAACAAACAAGTGAGCAAAATATAACCAAGAACATGGAAATAAAGAACAAGCTGACAGTAACTAGAAGGGAGGGGGTTAAGTGGGGAAAGAGGGGAAAGGGTCAAGGGACATGTATAAGGAACCATGGACAAAGACAACAGGGATGGAAAAGATTGAAGGTGGGAGAATGAAGTGGGTAGGGTAGGGGAGAGTAACAGGGGAAAATTAGGACAACTATAATTGAACAACAATTTTTAAAAAAGAAAGTTGTTATCTAGTTAGATAGCCTCACAATAATAATGGCTCTTGAATTATTAATAGCACACAAATCATTTTCAAACTGAATTGCAAAAAAAACCTTAGTTGAAGATTTGCATGTGGTATCCATGTTAATTTTAATTGTATATGTTATAAGGTCATGTAGTTTCAGATATTTCTAGCAAAAAAATCTCTCTATAACTAAATAATATAGTACAAGAGAGACTTCCAATTAATATGGTGGCATTAGGTAAACACAGCTCACCTCCTTGCACAATCACATAAAAACTACAACTAAATTCTGGAACAATCATTATTCAGAACTGGCAGAAACTGAGTTGAATAGAAGTCTAACAACTACAGAATCAAAGAAACCACATCAATCCAGATTGGTAGCAAGGGCAGAATTGCAGAATGGGCTGGTCCCACATGCACAAGTGGTGGATAAAAATTTGGGAGGGATATCTCGGGAACGAAGAGTCTCAGCCCCACACCAGGCCCCTAAGCCCAGGGTTCCAGTACCAGGAAGATAAGTCCCCATAACTTCTAGCTGCAAAAACCAGCAGGGATTGAATCCATAGAAGAAACATCTAGAGTCCCAAGCAGTTCCTCTAATGAATCCACACACATACTTACTCAGATTCATTCCCTCTAAGCTCCAGCACCAGGTAGCAGCTTGAGAGGTACCAGTGGCATACAAGGATGAAATGAAGTGGCTGGAATCAAGGGGAGAACTGGGGGACAGCTTTCTGCCAGACAGAAAGGCAGGCAGAGCCACAGAGCCATCAGGGTATCACATCTGACACAGCTAACACTGTTTGCCCTACCCTGGGGATCCCCTGAGACTCCCTCCCACCCAACTTACAGTTGTTAACAATAGCTTTTCCATATGAATGGCTAGCCTTGGCTCATGGTTCACAACTTCCTAAATCTTTCAAACAAGCAACAGCTGGCCTCAGGGAGCACCAGGACCAGTACTAGCAGTAGCCAGTCTAGATTCACAGCATGGGAATCTCCAAGCCAGGCACAAGTAGCAGCCATCTCAGATTGCTTTATAGCTTATGCAGGGTGGTTCCAGGCTATACACAGATCGGGGCTGAACTTGATCTGCACCACCTGGGAAACCCGATAGCCTGCACACCCAATAGACAGCTACAGATCATATCAGAGCACCACCACCCTGCCCCTGCAGGCTGATTCTTCATGGAGGGTGGAGGTTGATGGTAAGGTCAAGGCAATCTTTATGACTGACTGGCCTGAGTAAATCCCTCTCATTGATCGGCCAACAGCAACCAAGACTCAACTACAAGAGGAGGGTGTACTCAACCCACACAAAGGGTGCACCTTGAATACCCAGCTTAGGTGATAGGGGAGGCTTTGCCACTGGACCCTACAGGACACCTACTATATTAGGCCATTATACTAAAACAGGGAATCATAGCAGCTCTATCCAATATATAGAAACTAGCACATGGAGGCTGCCAAAATGAGGAGAAAAAGAATCATGGCCCAAATAAAAGAAGAGATCAAAACTCCAGAAAAAAAGAACTAAACAAAATAGAGGTAAGAAATCTATCAGATGCAAAGTCCAAAACACTGGTTTAAGGATGCTCATGGAACTTACTGAGGACCTCAGCAGCATAAAAGATATCCACTCAGCAATGAAAAATACACTAGTTGAAATAAAGAACAATTTGCAGGAAAAAAACAATAGAGTGGATGAAGCCAAGAAACAAATAAATTATTTGGAACATAAGGGAGAAAAGAACAACCAACCAGAAAAACAAGAAGAAAAAAGAATCCAAAAAAAAAGGGAGGATAGTGTAAGGATCCTCTGGAACAACCCCAAGAGGTCCAATATTCACATCATAGGGGTGTCAGAAGGAGAAGAGAAAGAGCAAGAAATTGGAAACTTATTTGAAAAAATAATAAAAGAAAAATTCCCTAATCTGGAGATGGCAATAGACTTATAAGTCCAAGAAGGATAGAAAGTCCCAATCAAGTTGGACTCAAACTGGACCATGCCAAGACACATCACAATTAAAATGCCAAAGCTTAAACATAAAGAATTTTAAAAGCAGCAAGAAAAATGAGACCGTGACCTACAATGGAGCTCCCATAAGACAGTCAGCTGATTTCTCAAAAGAAACTTTGCAGGCAAGAGGTGGCTTGCAAGAAGTATTCCAGTGGTGAAAAGTGAGGACCTACAACCAAAATTACTCTATGCAGCAAAGCTATAATTCAGAACAGAAGGGCAGATAAAGTGTTTCCCAGACATGAAAAAACTAAAGGAGCTCATCATCACCAAGCCCTTATTATATGAAATGTTAAAGGAACTTATTTAAGAAAAGAAAGATCAAAACTATGAATGTTAAAATCATAACAAACTCACAACTATCAATAACTGAATCTAAAAAACAAAAACAAATTAAACAAACAACCAGGGAAGGAGAGGAAAATGGCAGCAGAGTAGGACGGAGCGACTCCAGTTCTCGTACCCCTGGGAGAAAATTCTGGAAGATTTACTAAAGAACAGCGCAATCAATTCCCCAACCAACAATTCCCCAGCATTTATGAAAATAAAAGACCAGAGATAGTGACGGACCAGACAGCTACAGGTCGTTGGGGTCTCAGGGATGCGAGTAAGGACAGAGGCGGCCAGGCCAGCAGCAGCCCTTGGCTGGTGCATAACGGCCCTGGAGCCGTGGCTGCTGCAGCGGTTGGGGCCCAGAGGCTTCCGTCTGTGCCTAGAGACAAGGGCGTCTGCCATGGAGAACTCATTGGGAGCCAGGCAACCCTGAGTAAAGTCAAGAGCGGCAGCGGTGGCGGCGGGATGGCAGCCATTGGCCAGCGAATAAAGACCTCAGAGCCACAGCTGCTGCCGCTTCCAGGGCCCAGAGGCTTCTGTCTACGGCCAGTGTCAGGGTGTCTGCCACAGAGGACTCATCGGGAGCCCAGCACCTGTGAGTAAAGACAAAAGCGGCAGCGGCAGGGCCAGCTGCCCTCGACCAGCCCATAACGCCTTGGAGCCACTCCTGCTGCCGCGTTAGGTGTGTAGAGGCTTCCGTCTGCAGCCAGTGCCACAGAGGACTCATAGGGAGCCCAGCACCCAGTGGAGTATTGGGCAGCTGTGGGGTCCTTGGAAGAGCTGGCTCCCTCCCTCACCACTAGGCGGGGCTGGGTGGCAGAGACCTGTCTGCCTAGGTGTGCAGGGAGGGTGGCAAGGACAGGGGGCCATGTTCAGTTGCAATGTCTGTGGTCGCCAGCCTACCAGCCTGCCAGCCCAGGAAATTTGAGAGGAGCATTGTCCTAACCAGTCAGGTTGGGGATTGGGCAGGGCTGAGAGGCACGCTTTCTGGAGAAGTTTTTACTGGAAAGTGGACTGAGGTGTTCTCCTGTGAAGGCAGCTTGACTTGCTTCTCAACCAGCCACAGGACCTGGAAGGACCAGTACCAGATCCCGTGGGACTCAGGCAGCCTGTTGGGTGGGCGGGCACCTGCACCCAAGTCTGGTAGCCTGGCTGGCGCACCGGTTTGCCCCTGGGCCTACAACCCAGCCCTCAGAGGGGTCCTGCCGAAACTGGAAAAACCGGATTGGAAAGTTTGAAACCGACAAGGGAGGAGGTTTTTTTTTTTAACTTTTTGTAAACTTTTTTTTAACTTTATTTCAGTAATCATATATTTTTTTAATTTTTTTGTTGCTGTATCTCTCAGTACTCTGTTCCTCTCCTTTCTTTTTCCCTGTTTTAGTCCCCCTTCCTTTCACCCCAAACTTATTGCTTTTTCCTCACTTCTCTTGCCCTTTTTTGTGTGTTTGTTTGTTTGTTTGTTTGTTGCTTTCTATACCACTGTAAATACTTCACAACACATCTCTTGGGTCTTAGCCCACTTTACAGGTTCCTGAATTCTATTACTGTAGTGATTAACTCTACTTGCTCACATGCTACATCTATTTACTATTCTTTACTCTCACCTCACCTCAAAATCTGACCACCCCCAACCTCACTGCTTTCTAGATACAACTCACAAGCCTTCCCTCCCCAACAAGAGACATATCTTTGGTCTATCCTTTCTTAAAAGTGGCAAACTGGGTTGAAGATTACACTTAACACTAAAGATCTTCTATCTCTTCTCTACCAGCTGTGACTGTAAATATCATAAAGTACTCTCCTGCTGTCAGAAACCATTTTGCCTCCCCCTCCAGCTGATCACACACACACAAAGAAAGGAGTAGGTGGAAGCGGAGAACATCAAGATACCTGCAGGAGACTGCACCACTGAATTTCACAGGTGTTCTACCACAGAAGTTCACACCATAAACCTAGGGAGTCAGAACAGATTAATTTAAGAAGCTGAAGCTACCAAGAAGAGTCTCATAAGCAATGGGAAGACAAAGAAACAATGACCAAATGAAAGAAAAGGTGGAATTCTCAGAAATAATGTCAGATGAAAGAGAGGCAAGTCAGCTATCAGATATTGAATTCAAAGCACTAGTTATCAGGAAATTCAAAGAGCTCATAATGAGCTACCAGAAACTAGAGGGGAGCTACAATGAGCTCTCTGCAAACTATATCAACATGAAAAAGGAAATAGAAACTATCAGCAAAGGACAAGAGGAAATGAAGAATACAATTTCAGAACCGAAGAACACAGTAGAAAGAATGAAAAGCAGGATCGATGAGGCAGAAGACTGGATCAGCGAGTTGGAGGACACAGTAGAAAGAATCTCTCAGAAAGAGCAAGAAAGGGAAAAGAGGCTCAAAAGAATGAAGAAGGACTAAGAAAAATGCAAGATAATATAAAACGTAATAATATTCAAATAATACGAATACCAGAAGGAGAAGAAAAAGAACAAGGGATAGAAAACCTATTTGAAAGAGTAATGATGGAAAATTTTCCTAATTTGATGAGAAAAAAAGTTACATGAATCCAGGAATCACAGAGAGTCCCATTCAAGAGGAACCCACAGAGGCCCACTTCAAGACACATCATCATTAAAATGGCAAAATTTCAAGACAAAGAAAGAATCCTAAAGGCAGCAAGGGAGAAAAAGGAAGTAACATACAAGGGAGCCCCAATAAGGTTACCTACTGACTTCTCAATGGAAACACTCCAAGCAAGAAGAGAATGGCAAGAAATATTTCAAGTAATGAGAAGCAGAGGCCTACAACCAAGGCTACTTTACCCAGCAAGGCTCTCAATCAAGATAGAAGGCCAAATAAAGAGCTTCCAAGACAAAAGAAGTCTAAAAGAATATGCCTCCACCAAACCAGCTCTACAAGAATTACTAAAAGGGCTGCTTTAAGGAAAGGAAGGAAAAGAGAGAGACAGAGAGAAACTGTGGTACAAAAATGGCAATGAATAAGTGCCTATCAATAATGACCTTAAATGTAAATGGATTAAATGCTCCAATCAAAAGACAGAATAGCTGAATGGATAAGAAAGCCTGACCCACACATATGCTGCCTACAGGCGACCCACCTCAGGACAAAAGACCATCACAGACTAAAAGTGAAAGGCTGGAAACAAATTTTCCAAGCAAATGGACAAGAAAAAAAAGCCGGGGTAGCAATTCTAATATCAGACAAAATAGACTTCAAAAAAAGGGCCATAAAGAGAGACCCAGAAGGTCACTTCATAATACTCAAGGTAAGAATCCACCAAGAACACACTAACATCGTACATATATATGCACCCAACATAGGAGCACCCAAAATATAAGAAAAATCCTAGAGGACTTCAAGAAAGATATTGACAGCAACACAATTATAGTAGGGGATTTTAACACCCCACTGTCAAAAATGGACAGATCTTCCAAACAAAATATCAACAAAGATATAGCTGCACTAAACAACACCCTAGATGAAATGGACTTGACTGATATATATAGAGCCCTTCATTCCAAAGAAGCTAAATACACATTCCTTTCAAATGCACATGGAACATTTTCAAAGATAGACCACATGATAGGACACAAAACGAGACTCAACAAATTCAAGAAAATTGAAATCATACCAAGCATTTTCTCTGACCACAAGGGACTGAAGTTAGAAACCAATCCCACAAGAATAAACCCAAAACACCCAAAAGCATGGAGACTGAATGGTATGCTATGAAACAATGAATGGGTCAAGACTGAAATTAGGGAAGAAATCAAAAAGTTTCTGGAAACAAATGAAAATAAACTCACAACAACCCAAAACTTATGAAACATGGCCAAGGCAGTCCTGAGAGGGAAGTTCATAGCAATACAGGCTTACCTAAAGAAAATAGAAACATTTCAAACAAACAACCTAACCCGACGCCTCCAAGAACTCAAAGAACAACAGCAAAGACATCCCAGAGCAAGTACAAGGAATGAAATAACCAAGATCAGTGCAGAATTAAATGACATAGAGACTAAAAGCACAATTCTAAGGATCAATGAATCCAAGAGTTGGTTTTTTGAAAAGATAAACAAAATAGACAAACCTTTAAGTAGGCTCATTAAGAAAATGAGAGAGGACACAAATAAACACAGTAAGAAATGAAAGAGGACAAATTACAACTGATACCACAGAAATAGAAGGGATTGTAAGAAATTACTAAGCAGAACTGTATGCCAAGAAATTTGAAAACCTAGGTGAAATGGATAAATTTCTAGAAAAATATAATCTTCCAAAACTCAATGAAGAAGAAGTAGAAAGCTTGAACAGACCAATAACAGCAGATGAAATTGAAGAAGTAATAAAAAAAAACTCCCATCGCCCTGGCTGGTGTAGCTCAGTGGATTGAGCACAGGCCTGCGACTCAGACGATCGCGGTTTGATTCTCAGTCAGGGCACATACCTGGGTTGCAGGCCAGTTCCCTGCAGGCCAACTCCCAGTAGGGGACGCACGAAAGGCAACCATACATTGATGTTTCTCTCCCTCTCTCCTTCCCTTCCCCTCTAAAGATAAATAAATAAAATCTTTAAAAAAAAAAACTCCCATCACACAAAAGCCCCAGACCAGATGGTCTCACAGGAGAATTCTACAAAGCATTTAAGGAAGAGCTAACCCCTATTCTTCACAGACTATTCCAAAAAAATCCAAAGTGATGGGAAACTCCCAAACTCTTTTTATGAAGCCAGCATCATCCTAACTCCAGAACCAGAGAGAAACACAACAAAGAAGGAAAACTTCAGGCCAACATCGCTGATGAATATAGATGCTAAAATTCTCAACAAAATATTGGCAAATCGCATCCAACAATACATCAAAAAGATCATACACCACGACCAAGTGGAATTCATTCCAGGGATGCAAGGATGGTTCAATATTCATAAATCAGTAAATGTAATACACCACATAAACAAAAGCAAAGACAAAAACCATATGGTCATATCAATAGATGCGGAAAAAGTTTTTGATAAGGTACAACACCCATTTATGATAAAGATATTCAGCAAAGTGGGAATAGAAGGAGCATTCCTCAATATAATAAAGGCCATATATGAAAGACCTACAGCCAACATCATACTCAATGGGCAAAAACTAAAAGCTTTTCCACTAAGATCAGGAACAAGACAAGGTTGTCCACTTTCACCACTTCTATTTAATATAATATTGGAAGTTTTAGCCTCAGCAATTAGGCAAGAAAAGGAAATAAAAGGCATTCAAATAGGAAAGGAGGAAACAAAACTGTCATTGTTTGCAGATGACATGATAGTTAGTGTACATGGCAAATCCTATAGACTCTACCAAAAAATTGCTTGAGACTTCCGCCAAGATGGAGGCATAGGTGGAAACTGTGCCTTCTCCCACAACCAAGTTTGAATACAACAAAGGTTTGGAGAAACAAAGACACAACCAAAGGACAGAAAATTGAATTATACGGAAGTCCGACTACATCTAACCGTTCAATGGGGACGGTAAGAGGGGCGGAGCCAGCAGCGAGCATGGTCGGGCAGGACAGGTGCCCCGACCCAGGCGTGCAGGCAGCCCGGAACCAGTTGGGGTGCGGGGCAGACTGACCGCAGTCGCACATTCGCGCACAGTGAGACAGACCACGCAGGCCCCAGGGGGCGAGGGCTGATGGCGGTGGCACACTCGAGTGCAGTGGGACGAAACGCGTTGGCCCGGTGACGGCAGCAAATGCGGCACCGGTGAGGGCCGAGGCGGCAGGCGGCAGACAGGACGCCATAGTCCCTCTTTGACCCCGCCCCCACATACAGCATCACAACCCAGCGACTTAGTTGCCCTGTTCTAGTGAACACTTTAGGGCTCTGATCCTGCTATGGAACAGGCATGAACAGCCCAAAAGATGGTGCAAGAAGAACTCAAAGTCCCAGAGCCAATAACTCCCATAACTCTAAGTGACCGAGAAATTGCCAGCCTCTCAAAAGCACAATTCAAGACACTATTTATCAGGATGCTCACAGAACTGGTAGATTATAGTCACAAATTAGAGGAACATAGTCACAAATTAGAGGAACATATGAAGGCTAAACTAACTGAAATGAAGGGAGATGCACAGGAAACCAATAGTGATGGAAAGGAAACTGGGACTCAAATCAATGGAATGGACCAGAAGGAAGAACAAAACATCCCACCAGAAAGGAATGAAGAAATGAGAATTCAAAAAAATGAGGAGAGGCTTAGGAACCTCCGGGACATCTTTAAACGTTCCAACATCCGGATTATAGGGGTACCAGAAGGGGGAAAGAAACAGCCACGAGTGGAAAACTTATTTGAACAAATAATAAAGGAGAACTTCCCCAGTCTGGCAAAGGAAATAGACTTCCAGGAAATCCAGGAAGCTCAGAGAGTCCCAAAGAAGTTGGACCCAAG